>NW_024386801.1:16625871-17225871 GCF_900408965.1 Simochromis diagramma
CTTTCCTTTACCCCTCTCACTGCATCTCTTCTCTTGGCCTTTGAGGTTAACCACCACTTGTATTACACTGCATTACAACTCATCAATAATATGCTGGGCAGAAAGAAAAACAACCCACACTTGTTGTTCTCTTTCTCTCTCTTGCTCTTTCTGCATCTCTCCCTCCCTCCCTTACTCTCTCGCTTTTTTCTCTCTGTAGCTAAATCACATAACAAGCAGGCCAAAAACAGTGAATTGCCTAGAAACCCAATATGGACTCCACCCTGGAGATTACACGGTCAGTTCGGCCAGCCTGTACTAGAATAACAGCCTGGCCTGCTCTCACTGTCATCTGACCAGAGTGTGTCTGTGTGTGTATGTTTTTGTCCCTTACCTTTTTACAACTTTTGTGAGGCAGTCCTCATATAAGTATTGTGAGTTAGGGCATCCCTGTATGCTAGATACATCTAAAAGATCATCTTTGAGTCTCTATTATGTAGATATATGTGGTTATTAGTCACAAGGGCCTAAGCTTGTGTCAGAGCTTTAGAGGTGAGTCTCTTCTCATCAGCTGTTGGGCTGTTGAAAGGTAATTCAGCTGAAGAAAGCACACAGTGTTGTCTAACAAAGCTGCACTTCCACCTGCCAAGAACGCTTGGTGGCTTAGCTGCTGCATCCTTCGTCAATTAGTTTCCTGTCTTCCGTAAAATGAAACTCTAATATTGCATTTCTTTTTTTTTAACAGCAGAGGAATAACAGCACTTTTAATATCTTTAAATTACAGTAAGTTTTCTATAATGTCTTACATAATGCCTAGGTTATGTAACAGTGACCTACATACCACTTTGAAAAGACAAGCATGCATACAGCAACAGAAGTAGGTCAAGTCTAATTAGTCAGGATTTCTGCAACACAGAGTATGGAAAACAGAGCGTGTTACTTAGTAATATAATTTTTTAATTATGATATATCTATATTTTAGAATATATTTTATGTGAAGTTTAAAAATCTGGTTGAGGAAATTATGAGAAAGTGATGTGATGATGAGATCATGATATCGTGGATCCTGAAAGTATTCCCAGCGTTTCACTAGTTCCACATTTTCATAGTCATGCTACATTCCCAAATAGATTACATTCATAGATACATTCATTCTACACACAGTACCCCATCATGAGAAAGTGAATATGTTTGCTTGAAATTCTTGCAAATTTATTAAAAATAAATACAAAAATATAACATGCACATAGGTATTCAAAGCGTTTGCTGTGGCACTCAAAATCGAGCTCAGGTACATCATGTTTCCGCTGATCATCTGTCAGATGTTTCTACAACTTGATTGGGAGTCCGCCTGTGGATGTGATTTGAAAAGGTACACACAAAAGCACAAGCCAAGCCACGAAGTCCAAGGAATTGTCTGTAGACATCCAACAAGATTGTATCAAGGCACAGATCTGGGGAAGGGTGCAGAAAATTTTCCTGCAGCACTGAAGGTCCCACTAGCACATTGGCCTCCATCATCCATAAATGGTAGACGTTTAGAACCACCAGGAGTCTTCCTAAAACTGGCCACCCAGCTAATTTGAGTGATCTGGCTAGAAGTGTCTTATTGAGGTTACCAAGATCAAGCTGGTGTTGCTCTGAGTAAAAGATTGAGAAAATGTTTCCTAGTTTCAGTCTCGATTTCTGCTGTGACATTCCGATTGTAGGGTGAGAATGTGGCCTAAACAATATGGATCCATCCTACAGTACCTTCAGGTTGATGGTGGTACTGCATGGGGAGGATATTTTCTCTGCATACAAGTGAATGTTGCTTAAACCACACAGCCTGTCTGAGTATGTGACCAGAGTGCACCTATCTTCTGGTGGCTGCTTCCAAGAGGATAACACACAATGCTGCAAAGCTCAAATCCTCTCAAACTGTTTTGGATTAAGTGAAGGAGGACATGCAGAGGGTTGGTGTGACAGCCTAAGCATAGGCTGAGATGGTGGCAGATGATTCACTGTGGCAACCCCTAAAGGGAGCAGCAGAAAGAAAAAGTCCTGTGCTCTTACATATTGCATGATGATATAAGCGCATACAGAATATGTGGCACTACCTAAGCGCTCTTGTATACCCATTAGATTCATGCTTTAATAGCCTTCACAAATCATATTAATAATACATTAATAGTGGCTGAACTCACTTTTTCCAAAGCTGAACATAAAAGTTGCATGCTGACAGTATATGGCAATCAATATATTTAATGTCAAGGCATCCAGCATGTATGGTTGAAATGGGGGGGAAGGGCTATTTTGATTTGGGTGTCTGAGATTATACTGCTAGTTTAGAAAGCTGGATCCAATCTGAGGCCAGCCAGGCTGTGGTGATCGAGGCTTCTCTAATGCTAGGTCTGTAGGTCTGCAATGCCTGAGCCTGGCCTACAGCTCGGGCAGAGTGGCTGATTGTTTCCAGTCATGATGGAGGTAATGAGGGGGTGGTGGTCATTATGATACATGCTTATACACAGTAATACGCACACGCAGACACAGACTGACCCATAAATGAACATTCGTACATGCATATGCGTGCGTGTGTGTGCGAATTTTTTTTCAGCCGCAGCACATTGGCTCTTTCAGGAGACCGCAGGGTCACTCTGCTAGTCACTTATTAGTGGTCACCTCTTTTGGATTACACACACACTCATCACGGCTATTGCGCACGGACATTTACCTAAGGGTAAATCCACTCATCCAGTTCGCATCACTGTGTCTGATGTACGCTGCGTTAGCAACCTTAAAGCGAAAACGCATGCAGCCTGGAGCATATCTGCTGAACCTCCGTGAAAGAGGTGTCTGAGTCACTGCCTGCACTGGGCATGCAATCAGGCATGTGTGGTTGCTGTATCACGGGATTTTCTGCGGCAGGAGAAGAGCTGACACATACAATCAAGCATCCCTTTTACCCCCACCCACCAACCCATCCCCCAAAGACAGACAGACAGACAGACAGACACACACACACACACACACACACACACACACACACACACACACACACACACACACACACACACAAACATGTCCAAACAGGCATTTACTCACACATTATTTTTTCGTCTTCAACACAGATAAATGTAGCTCCAAGCTATATTTTCCATGTTTGAGTGTATTTAGCTTGGTGTGATTCATCCAGAATCCTCTCTGCAAAACCCTGCTCCTTTCTTTAAAAATTTTTTTTATATTACTTAAGTTTACCATTCAAAAAAAAAAAAAGCTCCTAATTCAGTTAGTACACGGGACCACTGAGCAACAAGAGTAATCATTCATAGTCCTCAAATGGTTAATGGCCTGCAGTGTGTGTGTTTTTTAAAGTGCAACCTTATCTTATGGCTCTTATGGTTGTAGCATGCACAGTTGATTGCTTAGCATGACTGTGACAAAATACCCACAGGCTCAGTGTCTTTCTATTTTTGTCTCTTTGCAGACCCAATGACTAACAGCCAAGAGGATATTTTTATGGGTCTCAACAAGCGTTCTAATGTGGGGCAATTAATAATGCAACCCCAACTCTGTCTACATGTCAAACAGATTTATAGTTATGAACCCATTATTCTTTTTGGTGGCTTTTTAAAATTTGTTTTAAATACAATTGTGCATAGTTCAGCTTTAAAGACGCAAGAAAAACAAACAGCGGTTTGGATTGATTGCTGCCTGTTTGTTGCTGAGCAGCCTGATCACTTAAGGAGTGCATTGCATGGTGTGTTTTCTTGGCTTTGTCTGCTGGAAAGAGTAATTGTACCAGCCTTAAGTGTTTTTTACGAGGTGTATTAGTGTTTTCCATCAAGCTGCAATTAAGGGCTTCTTATACACAGGCCAGGCCCTCCTGAGAGTGCAGTGAATAGAAGCAACTAGTCACCACTGTGCGGTACTGGGAACGTCTAGCAGACACAAGCTGTCCATTGATATGCAAAACAAATACGTGTTGGTATGCAAACATAGTTTTAGTATAGATCAGGGGTGTCAAACATAAGGCCCGGGGGCTAGAATCGGCCTGCCAAAGACCACAGTTTAGCTCCACTGGAAAGCTTTGGAAAATGTGAAAGAATAAAGTGCATTCATTTTGGACTTTAAATAGTATTTTCATAAGTTTTAAAGCTTTTGGTACTCATAAAGAACAACATCTCCCCCCACAACAAAGGCCATTTATTCTAAAGTAAATAAGAAATAGATAATTAATTAAGTGACAGAAAGTTCCTGTTTTTCCACTCTCATCTAGTATTGAAGTTATTGATTTTTACAGTGGCTTTAGATAAAATAAAGAAGAGGAAAAAATATTCTGTCAGTTAACAAAGATGTTCTGTTTTTTGTTTTGTTTGTTTTTTTTACCACAGTGTGCACAATGAGACAACAGTACTTTTTCTATGGTTTTACACTTTTGTTTCTTACAGTTTAAGCCCAAAAAGTCATGCTGACAAATTTCTTTAGTTTACTACAAGGGTATTTCTTTATTATGTAGAAAAACTAACATGTCCTGTCAAATTGCATGTAATTTTCTTATATTCAGATATGTTAGGGCTGTTTTACTGGTCTGATTGTGGCCCATAATGTATGCGCACTGAGGGGTACACTGCAGACCGCAGAGCATGCAAATATGGATCTGAAACGTTGAAACATGTGTCAGGCTCCACGTTGAGGCATCCGTGTTGGTGCTTAGTGAAAGTGAAGCACTGAGCATTATATTTCACTCACTGAACCTGTGTCACCGCTGCACATGGTTTAGTTTATTCTTCCAAAGAATATCGTTCCAAAACTATTCAATACCAAAAATTACTCCACACCAATATAATATGCCACAGTCACACTTAACACCTAGATCTGGTGCTCCATACTCTTTATAAAATAGTGGGATTGTGAATTTTAACCAAGGCCTAAATGAAGAAAAACAAACAAAATGATCACACGTTGTTTTTCTCAAGGACTAAAGACTTTGAATGCGCTATTTATTATGTAGGTTTTAAGTACTGTTTGTTTTTTTTAATAATTATCCCAGCCTTGGTTTTATTTCATTTTATCTAAGTACTTTATGGACTGAGAAAAGCCCAGTTGCAATGCCTAGTTCCAGTCAATGAATAATAGTTGTTACAACACAATAAAAACCCTACTCAGTCATTCAAGCAAAGAGCCATATACCCATAAACAATAATAGCATTGCAGACGTCTGTGTCTGTTATCTAAGTGACAAATTTTATATGCCTTTTTTTAAAAGGCGCAAAAGCTGTTTTGAAGCCCTGTCGTTCTTAATATGTCACTTGAAGCAATTATATTGTACATGTAAAACCTTCCTACCCTATAATCCCACCCTGGAGTGGATTATTTTGTCATAAAAGATGCTGTAAATGACAGCAGAGAAGCAGGAGCTAGAGTAGTGTGGTAGACCAAGTTCGCGTGGCTGGTAATAGTATAACCCATCTGACTGGGTGTGTGACAGGTGACAACCTGCTTTGTTGGTGGCCTCCAGATCCTCTTTGACATCCCCAGTGACGCACGCGGATCTCAACCAACTAGCACAAACAAAAGCTCACTGATCAAAGGCTTTGTGCCAGTGCTCAGCCTGTACAAAGATGTTGCACTTGAACACACAGTGAACTGCTGACCAGCTGACCACTAGCGTGAATCTACATTCTGTGCAGAGAAAAGGAAATGACCCATGACTTTGCTGTCTGCTGCCATTGTGAGCCAGTGGTCTCTGCTGATAATAGGAGAAGATCTTGAAAAACAGGGAAAAACCAAACTAAATCCAAGACCGGCAACCTCCACCACACAGCTCAGTCTCTGGGCAGTTTTTAAACTTACTTAAAGGAATAGTACTGCATTTTCTATATATTCAATTTTCTTTCTTTTTTCTTTTTAAACATGCTTTAAAAAGTTTGTTGTCCAGTAAAAACATGTGCAAAGTGCAGGCTTTTGTTATTTGCCCTGTTGAAACCCATTTTAAAATACCTGACAGACAATATTTTTTTTATTACTTTTTGTTTATGTGGATATAAATTATGTGCAGCATTTATTTGTTTAAATGGTTAGTAATAAATGTTAAGTCAAAATAAAGTTTCTAATCACAAGTTTATTTTGTTTTCCAAAAAAATTCTACTTTTTCTGAAACATTGCACATGTTTTTTTTCCCAATTATTATTTTTAAACACTTAATGTAACTGCCATGTACATAAAAACGCATATTAAAATAACTTAATATTAATTTATTTTAATATTTAGAATCTCCAAATATTGTTCCCTATATGCTTATATGTTGTCAATACAGACAATGACAGTAAGAAACAGGTTTAAAGAGCTCTATATAGCATTATTATCACTTTGACCTACACATCAATCTATTGACCATGTGGGAGAGGTCAGAGGTCAAATGTGACATGATATTTTAAGTTTTATATGGTATTTTCTATATGTTGACAATACACTCCACACTAAGAATCATAGGTCCAGTTGACCTTGAAGATGAAAGCCAAATTTTAATGCTATACGATGCAAAGTTTTATCAGAATTCACTCAAATCTTTTCGAGTTATCGTGCTTGCAGTTAGAATGATGACGTGCACGTATGCAGGTGAGGTTTCCTAGATGTACTGCACGTGTAAATGCAGTGTCTCCAGTTTGAATTCAACGGGGGACCTTTACTGCATGTTATTCCCTCACTTTCCCTTCTTCCAAATTAGTAAAACCAAGGGATTATATCCATTTGAAATATGATTCTTGCAGTGAAATTTGAATTATAGTTCTATTAAAAGGGAATTAGCACTTCATACAACGTTATCGCGAAAGATTTTACTGCTTTGGAAAGCTGTTTTTCGCTGAGGCAGGTTTATTCGTGGATAACGAGCTGCATTTAGGTCCACATTTGCACCCTCTGTGATGGGCTCAGTAAATAAACAGTAAAATGACATACTGACAAAAATACTGGCAACAGTGCTGTGCTCAGCAACCAACATTAAGCTTTTCCTGGCACACCAAATTTGTGACATTTGGCTGGAAGGGATGAGTTTCACTATGGGAAAATCTTAACAAGTGCTTTAACAATTGTTAAAGTGTGGGAAAATGCTATCCTGTGTTACCACGCCATTCACCCTCAATTTCATGGCACTTCTTAAAAGTATCATAAAGTGTGACTAAGCTTTACTAGTAGCTTAAGGTTTGATGTTAAAAACCTAACATTGAACAAAGAAGAGCTTAAATAAAGTAAAACTAATTTTTACTTAAAAATGGTTACTTATTGTTGCCTGTGGCTCTCTCAGAAGAGAGTATAGGAACTTATACCTTGGCAATGTAATTCCTTGAACACTTTGAGAGTTTTTACATATAAAGATTCCTTTAATCCTGTACAGATTTGACTTGAAGTTCAGCCAATTTTTCTAATGTACTTTTTTGGTATTAGTCAAATAGCAGTGTCTGAAAGCAGTGTCTTAATATATTCAGTTCCTTATTAAGAATGTTTACTTCTCCAAATGCTTCTGTCACCGGGCAATTTAACATGAAGATTGTGTGTTTGCAAGTGTGTATCTGTGTTTGTGTGTATGTGTGCTTGGCGAGTCATTAAAACCTGTTTGTGCTACACTCTGCACACAGACTGATGACTTTCCCTGACTCAGAATTCCCATGGACTTTTTTCTGCTAACTCCCGCCTCTTTTACTCTCTCTCTTCCTTTGACCGGTTTTGTCCTTCCCCTCTCTTTGTTTTGACCGATGGCAACATTATTTTTACCCTCTTTTACTAATTATCCCCTGTGATGATGGTAATGAGTGTGCGTCACTTTGAGCAAAGCCTTGTAGGTTTTCCCACTCCTTCTGCTGTGTGTCCATGTGTGTGTGTGCTTTGTCCTCAATTGAATTTATGGGTGCAAAAACAAAGAGGAGCTTGTTAGGCAGTCACATTCAATAGATTAGAGTTCCGTTGTTTGAGTGAGAATGAAAGAGAGTGAGAGGGAAGAGTTTTTGGCAAGTAAAATTATGTGTGTGGTTTACCATGCTTGTATTTTTGAGTGTGAACTGGTATTTGTGTCATGTGTCTTCAGTACTTATTTTTGTGCAAAGGTTTTTGCATAATCTCAGTAAACTCGAGGCCAAGTTTTCTGAAAATGTGAATGCGATAACTGGACAAGAAAGTTGCCTAGGATTTTCAAACTGATACTATAGGTGCATATACTAAAAATCTTAGACATGTTGGAATCTTAGTGACCTCAACTTCAAGGAAAACTGAGGTCAGAGGTCAAGTGTTCTGAAAATCTTGTGAATGCAATAATTCAAGAATGAGGTAATGTAGGATTTTCAAATTCATTCATTCAATTCATTCATTCAGAGTTCGACTCTCAGTGACCTAGACCTCAAGGTATGTACGTTTTCTGAGAATCTTGTGAATGTGATAACTTAAAAAGGAGGCAACGTAGTGTAGCACTGATGGCTGTCATTATTTTAAATTTTCTAAACATAACACACTGATAAAAACAATTCCAAGGGGTTAAAACTAATTACAAATTCCACAGAAAATAAACCTTCTTGGGTTTGAACCCAAGAAGCTCTGCATCTCCCTTAATCATTAGGTACTTTCTGTGTTTATCTTCTACCCTTGGAAATAATAGTTGTACTTGTAGTTCCAGAAAACCATTGTGGTCTGCACTGGGCAGTGTTGAGGTTGGAAGAGACTAGCAATTTTCTCAGAAGTCTTTCTTGTTAATTTACATCTGTAATGGCTTATAACTTGTGAAATGATATTGTGGACTTTCCCTTTGCATGTTACATTATCAATAACCTAAGGCATGTAGGCTTCAAATGCACTCTGCGTTCATTTCTGTCCTCTGCAGTCTTACTGCACAACCCGGCTCTATATCACATTCCCACTGGCCTGTCCATCACTGGCACAAGGCCCCCACTTAGCAGCAGAGAAAGTCCTTGGGGTCAGCTCATAATGGACCTAAATGCAGCTCATTATCCTGATAAGGCAGGGGCGGTGGCCAGGCAATGGTTGCATGACTGGCTGGATGACAGCCACAGAGCTCTGACAGGTAGACAGAGCTAGACACAGGCATGGCAGCTATCTGATGGACCCGGCTGACAGATCCAGTTGCATACGCCTGCTGCTCTGAGGCTATGGAAGGGGGTGGAAACTGAATACCACAAAGCTACACAATGAAATCCCCAGTTCTGTCTCCATGTTTTTGTAATGGTGTGTTATGAATGTGACTGTCCTTCCCCCTGGTTCAATGCACTGCAAAACCTGTAGCTTAGCAAGTCAGTTTACCGCAGTTTACTGTAAATAATTAGTTTACTTTTTTGTTCTGCTGCCATGGGGTTTGATGTGGGATCTATCAAGTCCAGTGAGATACTGGATCTGTGTTTGTTTCAATACATGTTACATGATATATATGGGGGGGGGGGGGGGGGTTCTTTTGTTTGGTTTGGTTTTTACATTTGCGTTTGCACTAGCATGATGGTGATTTTAGTATTAAACTAGAATGTTAGGCCTTTGTGAAATATTTCCAGACTTTCATAGTGGTTTGGGGAAAATTTCCCCCTTTGACCACAATGTAGTATACATGTAGTATACTATGACCACAATAACAGAAAAGACATGAATTTATGAGTGTATATATAGATCATATTTTATATGGATAGGACTTGTTTATACCATAGATGTAAAAAAAAAAAAAAAAAAAAAAAAAAAGCTTCCCCATACTTGCAGGTTGAAAAATTTAGCTCAGGCTGTGGCTTTAAAAAAGAATTCTGGTCTTAAAGAATTCTGAGAAAGCGGCTCTCTGATTTGTTTCGTTTATTTCCTGGTAATTTCCTACCAATCATTTACATACCATACAAAAAGTAAAGGACCAAGTACCGAACCTTGTGGAATGCCACATGTGATTGTTTATAGTTAAGACTTTGTATTATTTATAGAAACATATTAAATACAGAATAAAGTGTCAAACTGGGGAACTATGTGCAGTATGAATCTACATGATTATTGGTTAAAGACTTGTCAGTAACAATTCAATAACCAATGAGGGCCTTGTTTCCCAGTCAGACCCACCCCTCCTTGTCACCTCCATTTTTTGGTAACCATGATGGCGACTGTTGAAATGCTGATCCTGAGGCTTCTAAGCTAGACTTCAGAAACAAGTGGGTGACTTTATGGTAGCTGCATCCATCTTTTATGCTATCCATGGTTTTTACCATTAGTCTAACATTTTACATAATAGTATCATTGTATAGATAATACAATGGGTAGTAAAAAGGTTTAAAATAAAGGTGTGATTCTCCTAAAAGTAATGACACTGCTGTGTCTTTTCCTGAAGCAAAACAGATTCCCAGGTTATGAGGAAAAATAAATTGGCAGGTAAATCAATGTTTCCTTTTGTCTGTATGAGCTGAAGATGATTTGACAAATCATTTGATCAGGAAATTTTTTTTAGTCTGTGTATGTCTATGATTTTGATTCTGACCATGATTAAGTCACAGCTGGTAAAATGCCACATTTCCCCTTCTCTGTCAGACAGAATGAGGTGAACTGTTAAGTGTCAACAAGCTCGAGCCTCTGGGCATCTAATCAGCCACAGATTCTCTTACAACCAGATGTCAGGCAAAATGGCACCACATACTCCACTCACATATCAACCTCTCTGTGTCTCCCTCACTCACAGCACTATGACGGTATTTTTTCTTTCTCAGTGCTCTTAGGTGTGTCAGTTTGCCTATATACGTCTCTGTGGTTGCGTATGAAATCGTGTATGGGACATGTTAATACGCCCATTGGGGGCATGCTGGGCCAGTGTTGACTTTCTAGTGACTGGGGCAATATGGACAATGAGGGCACGAGTGTCATGCAGTGTATAAATTTGACTCCCCATTTTTTGCCTTTAGCATACAGTGCTTGAGTATAGGGTGACAAGGTAAAAGATAGGCCTAACTGGTACACTTTGGGACTTGCACGCAAACGTGCACTCTTCTATTCAGACATTTACAGCACACATAAGCGTAAGGAAAAACACATGCACAAGCTAAATAATTGTACTCACTTACACGCACAATACCTGCTCCTTTTACATGCTTTTATTCACCCTTTGCAGTAGACTGTACACACTTTCAAAGGTGGTGATACTTTGTGGGCAAGTGTGTATGTCACTGGTGTTAAGAGTGGTTGTTCAGTGGGTGCATTTCATGCATTCATCCATTTGTTTGTCTGTCTGTCTATTTGTTAGCAGTCTAACATCCACAGTTTTCAAGATATAGAATTTTGCCTGATGGTAGAAACCAATAACAGCTAAATCTGATTTCATTTTGGAGACAATCATAGTCAAGGTCACGCCAAATGTCAAAATCAGTAAAAACTTTATAATATCCACAGTCATCTATGGATTGTCTTTAAATTTCACAGCAATATGCTAGTCCTTGGGGACCATGATTACCTGGTTAGGCTAAGGATTTGACCTTAGCCTTCATTGTTTGCTCCCAAGCTCAAAGTTCATCTTGAAAAAATATTTCAAGAACCCATATCGAGTAATATGTCATATGAAAGGGCATTGAGAGAGCGGTACAACACACTATTTATTTTTTCAACACAACATCCTGCAACATCACAATGATGCCAAAACAGGCTGAAGTCAGAATTGTGTAATAAAGACATCATAAGATTTCAAAGTTTTTTGAAGATAGACTCAATCCTCCTATGTGCTGCGCAAACCTCTGAAGAGATGTTCTGTCATCTTCAGAGAAGGAGATTGTTGCTCTACCATTCTTTTTTAAATGACACGATAGATGTTCAGTTCATTCATTCATTCATTTTGGGTGACATACTGCACATTTTCTTTTTCAGAAAGAATTCTTGTGTATTTTCAGCAGTGTATTTTGGGATGTTATAATACTTAAAATATATTTGTCGTCTTCCAGACTTCTGGACACAGGGACTCATCTTATCACCATATATTTTGGTAAATCACTTATACAGATGCTATCTCACCAACAATTATTGCACTCATTCAGCCACGCTATGCAAGTAGGCCAAGCGTTAACTGATAGTCCTAGCATGGTTAATGTCAAGCTTGCTGGACCCCACCTGAGCTAAATACAAAAGTTATCATTTTCAAATTTCCAACTTCTCTTTTCCAGTCATTGTATATGTGAATCCATGGTGCAGACATGCAGATCCAGAATTTAAAAAGTTAATTTTCTAACTATTTTCATGCAGTTTGTCAAATAGAAAATCAAAGTGGACCCAGGTTTATTTTAGTGATCACAGGTTTTACAGTGTGTCACTGAGCAGTGATTTATGCACCTTTTTTCCCTTTGTCTTTTTTGAGGTTTTTTTTTTAATATTTGATTTTAAAATTTTAAGAAGAATTATCAACTTAAAACCCTGCAACTGTTAATTTTACATTATGCAAAATTGAGTAAGTCTGCACAATGGTCTACTCATTCTTGTTGTACACACTATATGCTACTTGCAGGATTGCAGGGTGCTTAAGTAGATTATGGTGTGGTTTTTCTTCTTAAGTGATCCTGCAGGTTTTTTGATGGTATACTGCAGACTCACTCCCCTCCACACCTTAGTAAGATGTTAAATACTTAATTACAGCGTTCTCTCAGACGTACAATTACGGCTGACTGCTTTTGGTCTATTTTTGCAGCCACCAACAAAGGCATAGAAATCACACAAAAGACTAAATTGCTATTTAAGACCAAAAACCAGAATTATCATGAATATCAGTGATATACCTTAAAAGGAACCATGGTTGTCTTATATAGCTTTTGTCTTGTACATCCTTACTACCCAAAGGTTTTGGACCAGAACCAGAAAACTTCACAATGTTCTTCTTCCAAAGGGTCTCAGTGTGGTTATTTCAGTCTGCACCCATGTGCAATTACTGTGTACACAAATGACCAGGAGGCATGAATGAGTGTGCTTTAACCTCCTAGGACCTGGCGTCCACATATGTGGACATCACATTTTGGGTTATTTAGACCAAAATACTCAATTTTGCTCTACAAGGGCCTGATATCCACTTATTGCTACTGTTCTATCAAAATTTTAAACGAATATCCTCATATGTGGCTCTTATTTTTCATAAAAACAAAAATAAGGTAAAAAATAATAAATCTGGTAATTCTTTGTTTTTACATTCATTGGGCCCCAATATGCCCAAATATCAAAGAGAAATTAAAAATGCATGCCGTGGAAGAGTTCGGGTCTTAGGAGGTTAAACTGACTAAACATAACAGGTGTGAAAACACCCTTATAACTTGATACAGTGGATAGTTTGTGTGGCAGAACCAGTTCTAAGATAAGATAAGATAAGTTGAAGACAGCTTTGGAAACAGTTTGAAAAAGGGCAGGCAGTATAGTATTTAGACTATTTCCTCCTGCGCCGGATGGTGCATTGGGCGGCAAGTATATGACCAGTTATTAACCATGCATAATAAACTATTTATTGCGAGTTAAGTTCAACCAATAAAACTTGCCAGGTGATTGGAAGAATCACCTATGTATGGTCTCACCAAAAACATCCTGTGTGTTTGTCAAGACCTACTGATTGACACAAACCAGCTGTGGTTTGGCTACAAGCTTGAAGGCGGGCAAGATGGATTCTCCCATGGTCACGACTGTGACTTTGAACCCTGATGCCTAGCAAGATAAGAAACAACGCTCTATTAAGTTTTGGCAC
The DNA here is from genome assembly GCF_900408965.1 of Simochromis diagramma. Lineage (NCBI taxonomy): Eukaryota > Metazoa > Chordata > Actinopteri > Cichliformes > Cichlidae > Simochromis > Simochromis diagramma. Next base: position 16,639,547 of record NW_024386801.1, read on the forward strand.
TGAATTAGATGCTTCACTCTGGTACTTTGTAATGAAGTAGCCATGTGAGGACCTGGGTTGTCAGTTTCTCACACTAGATACTGTGATGTACTTGTTTTTCTTTACTGGGGTCTTCTTCTTCTTTTCTCGATTCTAGACAAAGTTTTTCTAGTTAGACGCTTCCACATAGATTCCCCTTCCTTTTTGTCATTTTGTGACCATCGTCTAACCCTTAAAGGCTGATGCTAAAGCATGTTTAATTATGGGTGATCATGGGTTCAAATGGTTAGACTAAACATGTGAATATACTTTTTTTTTAAATTATTTTTTAAATCAAAAACATTTCTAATTGACCCTAAACTTTGGAGCAATAATGTACATTGAAATGTATATAGCAGTTACCACTGTTCCTCATATATATGTGAAATAGCTCCTCGTTCACCTCTGACGAGCGTGGTGGGGGAGGTAACGTGAAATGGCAAGAAGGGAGAGAAATGCGAGAAAGGGTGAGAGTTGACCTTTGGGTCTTGCTGAAGCAATGTCTGTAAGTAAGGGGGCGGGTGGTTGAACTAAGTGCCTGATTCATTTCCCCAGAGACCGCCTTCCCCCAAGCCTACACACACACACACACACACACACACACACTCTGGACACCCTTTCTTTTGCAGTTTGGTCCAGCGATCCAGGTGCTGGCGTCTGTAAAGATGGCAGCATGACCTCTACTGACCCCAGGGGAGCCCAGTTGAGGTGAGAGGTCATGGTAGAATCCTCCCACTGCCTGTCCGTGTATGTTTTTGGCCTTGAAGGCCACAGGCGGAGCCTCGAGAAATATGGCCGCCACTTTGCCCCGCTTGAACCCTTGTCATTTATTCATGTTTTGACAGCAGACAAAAACTGGTGAATGAAGGAACTGAGGCTTGCAACAAAGTTCAGAAGTGTATGTGTAAATGTACAAGTACCTAAATATATCATAAAAGAGCTGAAATGAAGGTAGTATTTTACTGTCATTTAAACAAGGGGTTATTTAGGGTCTCATAAGATTGACTGTTGAGAGATGTTTGCTCATTTTCTTTCATTGTAATACGAGTAAGTGCTAGAGTCATGTTTGTTTCATTCAGGTTCTGAATGTAGCCCATGTTACTGACATTTTAATTAATTTCTTATATATTACAAAATATACCTTCCTAATAATACTGTATTTATTCAAGCCTACAACATTAATCATCCCTCAGATGATCTTGGCATGGAAATGAACTCACTCTCCTCCAGATCAACTTTCTCTTCTTCATCTCTTTCTTTATTTCTCCTCATCACTGCCTACTTGGTGTTACCTTTCAGCTTCATGGTGAGTCAACCAGCTGCCTGTCTTGTGTTACAGCGGGTGACGCTCAAGTAACAAAAGCTCAATGCTGCCTCATCATCATTCTCCTTTCTGTTAACAGTGTGCTGAGGTAGATGCTAGCTAAGGCCACAATGCCAACACGATGTCTGGAATGTACAGAATCAACTGAGGGCTTTATAAAATAGATATAATATTGTGAATAATAAAATAATCCTGACTTTAAAATTCTCATTTGGTAATAGAGAATTCTATTCGATGTTTAGCAAGAGTCTGCCAAGTTAGAAATAAATGTTTTGTTCTATCGGAACGAGCACTAGAAACAGAAGTTAATAATTTGTAGAATGACTGAAATCAATCCATGCAGAATACAGAGTTTGCTATACAACACTTTATTTTAACAGACTGATAAGGAAGATGAAACAAGTGAGGCTGGTAATGTCCCATCAATTATTTGCTCAAGTGTGCAGTGTTTTCTTGCCACTTGATGTCAGGAGAATGCAGTCAAGTTACCCCTCCCAATTCAAGTGCATAAACCTTTTTGGTAGTTACGGTGGCTGCTTCAGGACCAACACTTTATAATCAGCCAAGAGTGTGAAAGGAATCAAATATTAGTCAATGAGTGAGTTATTGAGGAAATCCTAAACTTTTCTATTACTGAGTCCTGCTGTTTTGCTAATGTTAGCTGTTTTTAGCTTCTGATAGCAACTGTTAGCCTCTGTTATCTGCTGCTAGCTTGAATTACTAAAGATTTCTTTGAAGTGGATCTAACATTGTTAGACTCTGATACTTAGTGAATAAACTCTCATACAATGTGAGAATGTGATTTTTAGGACACTTGAGCCTGATATTAACAGGCATAATGTTAGCTTACAACGAAATATTTTTGCTTACCTGTTTGTGTTTATGAGAGTTTGTGATCCTTACATTAAATGTAACTTATAAGGCATACTATGTAAGTAGCTAGTCTCTAACCACTCTAGAGCGATCTTGGTCATTGAATTCAAGATGGCAGGGCAACATAGTGACTTCTACAAACCAGTGCAGGCTCATACACTATGTTGCCAAAGGTATTCACTCACTCATCCAAATCATTGAATTCAGGTATTCCAATCACTTCACTGGCTTTCTGAAGTCAGGCCCTATAGCTCTCCAAACTTCATGTGGCCTTTTTAGTTCCAGTGAAAGGAACTCTAAATGCTTCAGCATACCAAGACATTTTAGACAATTTAATTCTACAAACTTTGTGAGAACAGTTTGGGGATGGCCTCATTCTATTCCAATATGTCTACCAACATGTCTGCACACCAGTTCACAAAGCTAGCTCCATAGACATATGAATAAGTTTGATATGGGAGAACTGCACAGAGTCTTGACCTCAACCCAATAGAACACCTTTGGGATGAATTAGAGCAGAGACTGGGAACCAGGCCTTCTCATCCAACATCAGCGTCTGACCTCACAAATGTGCTTCTGGTAGAATGGTCAAAAATTCCCATAAACACACTTGTAAACTTTGGGGACAGCCTTCCCAAAAGAGTTGGGAAGCATTAAGAATGGGACGTAACTTAAGATCATATATGTGTGAAAGGATTATAGTGCATCTATTTTTTGGAAAACATTACATACTATGTAGTGAGTACAATATTTCCATTTTCTAAAATTAAATCACCTCAAAAAAGATTGACTATAAGTCTGAATGTTAAAATGATGAGAACTACAAAAAAAGATGACAGTGACGAAGCGGCAATATGTTTGCTTTACATTTAGGAATTTTCAATAATTGGAGATAAAGTATCTAAATTTCAGGAGTGGGACCACGCCCCCAAACACGGTCCTTCCGGTTTTTATCTGTATATCATCTCCCAGTTCTACAAACTGTTTGTTCTTGTTTACGTGCCCCACTCTCCCTCCCCTTTTCACTTCTTACACTTCTTCACTTCTATTTAGTACATGTGGATCTGTCAGGCCGGGGGCAGCCTTCAGTCCCCTTCGAGGCCTTCCCCAAACTGCAGCTCAATTCATGTTTAAGCCAATCACCTTTACCTACTAAAACGCTGTCAAACCTAAAATGAGGACGTTGGCCCAGCAAGTGAACTGATATATAGTTGCAGAAAAAAAAAAATATCACACTGTTATGTGTGCTATAAAGTGTAATATCCTCGTGGTGGTCCTAAAACCACATTTGAAGTTGCTTGGAAAAAGGATGCGCTGAATTCCCCGTGTCTCAAATGTAATGAGCTCGCTGAGTGAAGACAGGATGCATAGATGCACAAGCATGACACTGACAAGGGTGGAAGCAGGAAACAGACGACAACAAACACACAGGGAGCATATGCAGACTGAATAATTACAGACTGAACAGAGACAATGATGATAAAGAGGTGTGTGCATGCAGAAACACACACACAGACAGACACACACACTTAGTGTCATGATGATGGCAGCAGGGTTTTAAGGATAAAGAAGGATAGACTTTACACAGTGGAGCTCAACTCCCTCCACTCTGTGGTGGTTCCAGACGGGGGCACCCTAAAGATCCTCTTCACAAAGATTCTGAGTGACGGGTAAAAAAAGGGAAAAAAGAAGCTCAAAGAGAACGACGGAGTGGCACCTTGTAAAGGAAGAGACAGCGTGTCTTTACTACTTCCTGCTGCCTGGCAGCTGAAGCTAAGAGGAAGATCCTCGTCTCCTTCTGCCTCCTTTTAATTATGGCCAATTACAAGGTTAGCACGCCAGGACTTATTACACGGCAACCAAAAAGCCCCCCTTGAGTATATTTGTGGGGCCGAGGCGCATATTATGGAGGGTTAGCGTAGCGAAATTTCCAAGGCCTCGGCTCTGAGGGGCCTTTGCAGTTTTCTTTTTGTGGTTTTAATGAGAACTGAAAGCATGAAAATGCAGCAGTACAAAAAGACCCCCCTGCTAAAAGTGAGTAGCACCCTCGTTCACTGCGGGCTAGCATCTGAGGTAGTAGGGGAGGAAAGTACTCCTACTCATGTGTCCTTCCTCAGAACTGTGTTGCAGTAGATGGTAATGTGTTCAGCATAACTGCGTGGGATAGACAGGTAAAGGGGCAAAGAGAACCTGAGATGTTTCTGAAAGAAACCAAAATAAAACTCATGTTCTCACATTTTGGTGTGGAATCATGGTAGATTATTTTTGTCACGATAAACCACATTTCACAAAAGTTTAACTACTGGATAAAAGTAATCTCCCGAGACTAAAAAAATTATTCTATTTATTTTCTTTTTGGTGTCAAACTCCATGCAATCTTTTTTTTTGCACAGTGAAGCTGGAGCATTTGGTATGTGGTGCGTCACTGCTTCGGCTGGCAGGTGTAAATAGGGCCGATTAAGCTCCCTCTTGGCTCTTTTGTGATTTTGAGTGTTTGGACACCTCCTTGGCATGAGGTAACGAGGGCATGGCCGCTGAGTAGTGCCAAGTTTGCGCACTGTTGACACAGATTCAACAGAAGAGGGTCTTGTCATGTGCCAGCATGTGACAATACAGCGTGACGTCAGGTGGGTGGTCGCTCTTAGGCCGCGTCATTCCTTCCATTCTGTGAGTTTCTCGCGTCCGAAGCTGCGGTGACTTCACCTTGTCTGTAAACACTGACCTAACCTACGAGCAGAGTTTTCCTTCAGTGACATGTCCTTAATGTCATGCACCAATGGCATTTTATAATTTGTACAACAACAGCGTACAAGATACTGTTATTCTGTTGTTATACAACCGTAATAAATGGTGCAAAATCAGTAACCTTTTTTCCCTTCCTTTTCTCCCTCAGGCTGGTCTTAGCATTAGCTTTTAGTGGAGCTGGGCACCTCAGTGGCACTTTTATCAAATCACTTCCTCCCCAGCTAACTGGGCCAGTTTGTGGTGGAAGAGGTGGTCCCCGGGGTTTTCAGGCCACTGATTTATGTCCCGGTTCCTCATAAAACAGATGAATTGCTCATGATAAGAGGACGCTGTTGAACGTGGACTGGAGGACTGCGCAAGAAGGGGGAAGAGAAGATATCCAAATGGGGCGGTGTCAGAGCATATAAACTATTACTACTATTACTTTCCATAAGATAAGATAAGACTTTATTGATCCCACGACGGGGAAATTTTTGCGTTACCTCAGCTCAGGTACTGATATCAGAAGGAAAATACAAAAAATACAAACAAAATACAAACAAATAAAAAATAAGTAAGATAATACACTATATACAACAGTAGCATACACAGTATGTGATTATGGATATGGTTGTGGAAATATGCAAGACACAAACTATATAGCTTAAGGTTGTTTATGTGATAAAAAGTAGATTAAAAAAACTGCATTTGAACCACAAAAATGAAAAAGGAAACATTAAGAAAATCCACACAGACATATTTCCCCTGGCTCTCAAAGGATTCCTATATTTGCTTTCAGTAGTCCACAAGTTTTTGGTTGAAGTAAGTGTTGTCTCTGACATTATCTTTGATGTCTTTTTGTGAGAGCAGGGCCTTGCACTAGACAGTGAGTTCAACATACCCAGGGTATCTTTTTCTTACCTGGGTTCACTTTTACCCTAACTGTGGCGATCAGGATAAGCGTTCACAAAAAGCTGGCTAACGACTCGCTAAGTTTTCCAATCTGGGTAAGAGTGCGTTCACGTGAAGGTAGCAGAGTGGTTGATTTTACAAAGCAAGACTAAAGTATGATATTAGAAAGATGTGCAGAATGTAAGTAAAGAGAAACACAGTGAATAAAACATCCAATTTAGAATCACTATTAACCCAACCCCAGTAACCTCATGTCTTTGGACTTTGGGTGGAAACTGGAGTACCCAGAGAGAACCCAGTCACATCAGGACTTTCTTGCTGTGAGGCAACAGTGCTAACCACACCACCACTGATGCTAACTTGGGAAACACAAAGACAATATTAAGACACAGACACTATTAAAAAGCTTTAGACCCTCCCCCCACTGTCCACACAGAGAGGTCAGATAGATCTTCGAGGAATAGTGACTTGATTTGTCAATATCTGGTGATTTCCTACTTGCCAATCTCTAATCTGGAATCTAACCTTCTCCGGAGCAGGTTAGGAGAGCAGCATAAGTTACTACAGTAAATTCATAGTCCAGAAAACCCAGGGTTAACCCTGAAGTTATGTGGATAAGATGAAATCCTGCTTGGTGGTGTGTGCCTCAGAAGTCCACACTTGTCTATTTTTAAAACACGAGTTGCAAATTTGGCTCCGCCGGCACTCATCATGGCGTGGAAGCCACTCCAAAAGGAAGTTCACACCGGACATTACCAGAGCTCTGACGTGAATTACACATTACACATCCTGACATGAAGTTCAGTAAGATCCGCTTGTTTTCTCTTTCATTTCATCCAACGTCTCTCATTCTCTGCAGCTCTTTGCCTTTCTTTTCTTTGCCTATTTGTCCTTTGCTTCCCTTCTTCCATCTCTGTCACACACACACACACACATTCCACAGACTGAGCTCATCTAATTGGCATCTTATCAGCTATCTTGTGAGCGTGTCGTTATTATGACTAGAGTTGTTTCTATTCCCAGGACACGGCTGACACTGAAATAGAACATTCACATGTAGCCACTCCACAAAGTCGCCCAGACATTCTTCCAATACCAGTTTCAGTAAATCATCATCATCATCATCCTTTCATAATCTCATCCCCCTGAGCTCATCCCTTGGAGGATGCTTTGTTTTCAAATACATGAGATTCGTTTCAAACAGTTAGTGGTGCCAGGGTGAGATTCCTGTTAGGCTAACAAAATCAGCATTCTTCAGAGTTATGGGATGTGGGAATTGTAAATGTTTAGCTTAGTAATAAATACGATATGCAACTGTTTTTGACAGATCTGAAGGTCGTGCTTGTTCTTGCATTGAGACCTATTTATTCTGAAAATCGGGGATTTATGCAACTTCCGTGTATCTTTCTTCCGAATTACAAACATGATGTCATAATGTAACTCTTATCTGGTTCCAACCAGAAACAAAAGAAACACTTGCAGGCAGACTAGAGTACAAATGCTTTTATTTTACCCTATTTTTCTTCTTCTTTTCATATCATTGTGGTAATGATTGTTAATCACTGCCGATTAGCGTCTGTGCTCCCCAGACGTTTTGATTGTTTACCCACACGCGTTTCTCCTACAGTTTAAATGGTTTTCCTTGACTTTTCCTGTCTCTCCTCTTTCTCTCCTTGCCTTTCTTACACAAGATGAACAGTGGCCTCGCGCACATGCACTCATTCACACACAGACTAATGCTTCCAGCTATTAGCAAGAGTGCAAAAACAATGAGCCCAAGGCCTGACTGTGTTGTCTCCACCCGGTAGATCCTTTGATGGGGCCAGGGGCAGCCAGGGAGTGTGGAGCCCGAAGGGCCAAGGGGTGCTCAGGGGGCAGCAGGCAGCCGTTCCTCCCCTAAACCCCTGTAACTCCATCTCAGGTCGTGAGCTGGGGGAGCTGCAGGCACGTGCCACGAGAGCGCAAGAGGCCCCTTGGTCCTGCTGTTGCTTTTGGGTGATGCGGCGGCGTTAGCCTGATTCTGAGCTGTTTAGAGGGCCTCTGAGATGAAACAATGAGATTTTGTACAGGTGCTGGCGCCCAATGAACACCGAAAGAAACGCACGCACACACACGGATACACACAGACATAATTCTCAGAAAGATTTGCACAGCTGCGTGAAGGGGACCCCTCCCTTCCCAAATGCAGCGGCAGCCCTCTGTGAAGCACTCTCCAACACACACAGATGACTGCTCCTCGCTGAAACACGACTCCCCAGGTTACACAGGAAAAATAAAGTCGAAGGAGACGTTGCTCTGCTGTTGCTTTAATTAATTTTATTTATTTATAAGCTCGCACTAAAAAGGAGTCCTCAGAGTTTGGGCCTGGCTTTCTTATCCTTCCTTTTCAGGTTTCTAGGATAATTTTGGTGTGCTTGTGTTGTTTTGCAGCAAAGTGTGCACATCTGCGACAGTATTCCTAAATCATATGTGCATACATGACGTATGCCGGGGAATCTGTCTTCTTTTGCGCAGCCACGCAATCGGCTCACGACGCATGAAGTAAGTGGAAATTTCCTGCCCGTCTTTAAAAGGATCTCAATCTGGGAAATGATTCATCATCAAGAGCTGCAGTTTCACACCTCGCTGCCACTCGCCAGGCAAAGCGACACCTCTGGCACATCTGTTTCTTTTCTCCCTGCGAGGAACTCCAAGCCATCTTTTTTTTCTGCTTCTTCCCCCAATGTTTAATTTTTTCTCAGGCATCATAATTTATTCCTCTGGTTCTTTACTCCCTTTTTTTTTGTTGAAAATATAAACATTATCAAAAAAAGTGGATGCAAAATGTGCAGTGGTAGAACACAACAGGTGAAAATAACATCTGTTATCAAGTACTTTTGTTTACTGAATCAGATTTAACCTTTTAATGGTGTAAAAGGTGTAATTTGTTTTACATGTGGCTATGTCGCAATCAAAAAAATCATTAGCATGAATCAGATTCAAAGCTTTGACCAAATCAAAGTAATTCATGAGAAACACATACATATGTACTGAGGATATTTAGGGCTGCCACTATTGTAATATTAAGGTAATAAGTCAAGTTACCCTTCTATGCCAGAGGACCTCTGGTAGTGCAACATTTAAGGATTTTTGTTTTTATTTCAGCCTGACTTGTAGCTAGTAACAGCCATAACTCTGCAATGATGAGAACTGGCATAAATACAACATCTTAATTTTGTAGATGACTTTTGCACTAGAGCTTACCTAGACACGCTCATTAACTTACAGTGACTTTACAGGGGGTGTGGCTATGTGCTGGTGGTGTTAAGCGTAATTTATGCTCCCGCAAATCTATTTGCCCGTCTTTGTACGGATTGCCATTCAGACAGCACATGGCGAGGATTTTTACCCACTGCTCCCGTGCAATCCTCCAAAATCCAACCTGCACATCGCTGAACACGGATGGCCCATCTGTCAGTTGAATGTTTATTGGTTAACAAGTAGGCCAGGATGGGGGAGAGCACGACAGCAGAGTTTTACCAGAAATGGGAGAAGCACGGAAAAATCATCAAAGATCAAATACGGCGGGGAAAAACACAGACAGCGGTCACAGTGAACACTTTTCATTGTTTTTAACAGCACAAGCGACATAAAAGAAACACTCTCTGTAGGTAGACTGGCTGTCTGTGACTGCCCTTGGACTGACTTTGCGCTAACTGTGTTAAAGCATAAAACAAGAATTGCTGAACACACTTTAAACAGAAAGACCTACATCACCTCTAAGTTGGCCACAAACTAGTGTAAGGTTTGTGACATTGATTAAAACAAAAAATGAAAAATGAAAAAACGAATGCCTGACTTAAAAGCTAAGTTAACACTGGAAGCGATTTGCTCATCAACCATTACTTTGAAGGTGACTTGCTTGTGGATATTTCAGACTCTGGTTGGCTTGGTAACCCTCTATCATCTTTGCCACCAAGTCATTTGTAGTCCACACCAGCATTGTTTTCACCTATAGTTCCTTGAAGTTTCCAAATATTGTTCACTTTCTGTGGTCACCACATCGCTCTAAATTGCGTCCAGTGTGAAAGAATCTCAGACGAGACATGTCCCCGATTATTGGGGGACACCCAATAATAAAATAATAAAACCCTTAAATAACTTCATGTACACTTTTTAAACTATAAATTGCAATATTTTACAGAAGAAATGATGAATGTATGAACGGCCTACAGAAGCCTCTCTGTCTTCCCCCTTCACAATTGCCCTCACATCCACAGACACGAAGAGATCACAACCACAACGCGCATATCATGACACACAGACACGCACACTGGGTCTTTGCATTTTTGCCTTTCGCCACTCCCCACAAGTCTGCCTTCCCCTCCCTCCATTCAGTCAACTCCAGATGTGCGAGGACACAGGGAGCCCAGTCATATTTAGTCAGCCAGTCACTTTCTCCTCAGAGAGAAAGTGAAACACCACCTGTGTGTCTGTCTGCATGTATTTCAATAGCCAAAACCATAACCCTCTGCCTCACCACAGGCCAGCCAGAAAGTCTCAGTGATGGTTTCCCAAGCTGGAGCTGAGATGATGTAGAGAGACATCTGTACACTACAAAAATCCCCCTCTCAGCATTGTTTTTGCTTACTGTTAGAAAACCTTTGCCAGTGACATAACATCATTTATTTTCCAATCAGCTTGGTTTAAGAATCAGATGTCATCTTTGTTTTTTTTGGTTTTTTTGCCATTTCCCATATCTATCTATCTATCTATCTATCTATCTATCTATCTATCTATCTATCTATCTATCTATCTATCTATCTATCCATCCATCTATCCATCCATCCATCCATCCATCCATCCATCCATCCATCCATCCATCCATCCATCCATCCATCCATCCATCCATCCATCCACCCACCCACCTACCTTCCTTCCTTCCTTCCTTCCTTCTGCAATATATACTACATCTAACCACATCTGGAGGAAACCAGACATGGTAATAAATCGGATTTAATGTGGTTCTTAATCACAGACATCCCACTGAATCTCAGTTTAGTTGTAACAATATAATTGTCTAATAGTAACAAAACAAAAGGTCTTAAAATCAAAATAATTTCATATGTTAAAGAAAAATGTTGTATTCGAACAGAAATAAGTAGGAAGCAGAGGAAAAGAAGTCCCAGCATGCACACAGTGTATTATAGCGCAGAGAGACAAACTTGGTAAATCTGTCACCAGGCCTCTTCATGTGCACAAAAAGTGAGTGCATCCATCAGCTATCATGGACCGGACAAGCAGTCCATAATGGTAAACACATTGGTGATTTCATCTTTGTGCCATTTATATGAATCCTGAGCTCAGCATACACAATATGGACAAAAGTGAGCTAAACATCTTAATTTTTGAATTCGGATATTTTCAGTCCCATTGACACAGGTGTAGCAAATCAATAGAATAGAATAAAATAGCTTTATATTATTGTCATTGTACATGTCCAGTGAAATTATGGGTCCACACCAACTGCGCGGGAATAAAATATAAATGGTAAGACAGCAGGAATAAATAGCCAACATGAGAAATTCATACAAAACAATAATAATACACACACTGGAGAACAAAGTGCCTGGAAGTAGCGCCAAAGACTTGGCCTGAGTGATGGGGGTTGCTCAGGTATGGCCCAGGGGAAGAAGTTGTTTACAGGAAACACATGCAAAAGCCAGGAATCAAACCCAGGTGACAAGAATGGGAAATTTCACGATACCGCTACACCAGCAGTGCTCAGGCAATTGTCAAGCCAAGCGATAAGATTATATAATGCAGGGGTCGGCAACCCTAGGCACGCGTGCCACAGTTGGCATGCGAAGGGTTAACTGATGGCACGACCATAGCTGCACTGGCCATGGGGCATACCGGAACTTTAACTGGAACTTTAACATTATGCACTCCATACTGTACAGTAATGCCACTGTTTTGCACATGTCTCACTCTGTATATTTTTATATATTTTATTTATTGTTTACTCTATTTAATTTGTAAAATATGTGTACACACACACACACACACACACACGTAGAAAAATATTTAGTATACACATCCAGAAATGCGTATACTATTATATATTGTACATATATTTATTAGTTCAGATGTAGCCATTCTTGTATTTTGCTTGTTTACATTATTGTATTTTGCACAACTCTGTTGCTTGTGAAGCTCGCACACAAGAATTTCACTCACATGTGCTGTACCAATGTACCTGCACATGTGATGTGACAATAAAAGTGATTTGATTTGATTTGATTTGATACCGGGCATTTGCTCGGTGGTCCAATGATTTTTATTATTTTTTTTTGTAACAGTATAAACAATGAAAGGTGGTGGATTGGCCAGATGCTGGCCGGTGTGTAAAAATAACTCAGTTGTTTGGTGGTGGCTATGGCGGAGCTTCCACAGATTCAGTAACATTAGCAAGTGGTGGAGGCCAACAGGTGGATGAGGGAAAGGGGAGGCAGGAGGAGGAGAGATCCGAGGCAGCCGCCGGTCCGAGTGTCAGGTGAACTGAACTTCAGGTAAGAAGTTATGACCTGCAGTCTATCTGGGTCAGATATAAACCAAGTTTAAGTGGAGTTTATTTTCGTTGTGCTGACTTTTTACAGTCAGTTACAATAACTCATACTGCGTACTAGCTAGCATGACGGATTTTCTATACAGCTGGGTGGATGCTATGATGTTACTGATGTTGAACTTTATTTAATTCATAAGGTTAGTTAGTAGAGTTGCCAACCGTCCCGTAAAAAGACGGAATCGTCCCGCATTCAGAGAAATTATTACGCGTTTCATGTTGAGCTGAGAAGGGACGCAGTTTGTCCCATACTTCAGCTATAATGTAAAAAAAAAAGACACAAAGCTGGAGTTATTCTGTCGTTATGCTGCACAGCTGCCTCTTCTTCTCTCATTCTCTCCCCTCTCTCTCCTGTTGCTACTTTAATCATGAAACGGATCAATGATCAGCTGATCGACTTTTCTCTCTTGTTTGTTTATCGCCCACTTTGCGCCAGAAAGAGGAAACCAGTGGATGTCGCACTAAACAACAGCAGCACGTTTAAGCTTGATCAGCTGTTGTTAGAATTTATTTAATATTACTTTCTAGTATCAGCTGATGTTTGCTGGAGCCACAGCTGTAAAAGCTGCTGGTCATGATATCGGTTTGTATATCTGGTGAGAGGGAAACATGAAGATGAAACTAGGAGATGTCCTTAATCATCAGAGCTGAACAGGTCATGGAGAAACAGGTTTACCTTTTAGGTGACATGAATGAGTTGAAGGGAAGTTATGAACTGTTTCTGAGAGACAAATAACACCAGGATCCTTTTCTAAGTAGCTGACAGCTGGTAACTGTGCAGGGGCGGATCTAGCAAAGTTTTGCCAGGGGGGCCAGGTAGGGCATTGAGAGGGAAAGGGGGGCACAAAGAAATACTTTCTTATTCTCATTTAAAATGTCTGGCTGTTATTAAATAATTATCTGAAGTTTACAACTGTTACGGCTGTGGCCATGAGAAGACTGTGTGGGCTGTTTTCTGTCTTTGTTTCTGTATTGTGCTTAAGACTCTTTCCAGGTCCCTCCCCTAGTGAGGAGTCGTGAGTGACTGATTGGACTATGGAGTGGGTGACTACCTTCAAAAAGCCGCTCTGACAGCTCCGAGGGAGGGAGAGAGAGAGTGGAGCGAGCGGGTAGCTTGACAGCCGACGCGGCCCTGCCCCTGGTTTCCCCAGCCTGTATTTTTATTGTGTATTTGTGTGAGCGTGAATTGTGAAAGCCGCTCCTAGTGCATTAGCTGAGAGCGTAGGCACTCTTGAGCTGAAGCGGAAGGGGTGAGCCGCCTTTTCTTTTGGAATCGTTTTCTCCTGTTTTCCGGGTAGGGAGCGAGGGATAGCTCTGTCATTTGTTTGTTCTGTTTCTTTCCTAGGGTTTAGTTAGTTTTTCTCTGGTGGGACTTAGTTGGTTTTGTTTATTATTTTGGCCTGGGCTCGCCCTGGAGCTATGCTTCTTTTCCTTAAATAAAATCACCTTTTTACTCACAATTGGTTTGGATGTTTGGCTTGGGAACCAGGGCGGGGATTTGTCTCTCTCTCCTCCAATCTTATGTGCGTCCCTACCCGCCTAGACTAGGGGCGTAACATAAATGGGGGCTCGTCCCTTTTTGTCCGTGTGATCGTTTCCTTTTTTGCGTTTGCGGTGGGGAGGAAACGTCGTGGTGGGTGTAGACCGGCGAGGAGTTTCGTTTGTCTGTGCGGCGGGCGCGAGTTTTGCGGCTCTGCGGTGCGCGGATGTGGTTGATTGTCTGCAGAGTTGTGTTTTTCTTTGTTGCTTTGCTCGTGATGTCGTTTGACATGGATGATTTTACGCAACTCCCCTCCATTGAAAAGTTGGAGCGGTGCACAAAAGCAGATTTGTTGGTAGTGATCCAGCTCCATAGCACGTATGCGGAGATGCATGAGCTCGACTTCCTTAGCCTTAGCCGCCAGCTCCACCTCCTTCAAGCGAAGGGCAAGCCTGAGATCCTCCGTCACCAAACCCGCCCCAACCTGGCCACTCGGGTCAAATGTAGGAGATTGAACGGCGACAGGAGCTTCCGCCCCCGACGTCATCCGCCCCTTGGAAGGTTTCGGGACGGCCCCAGCAGCCTCCGCCCCCACTGCCGTCTCAAAACTCCCAGACCCACTCGGCGAGGTTTTTTGTCCCTCAAACACTCCCCCGTCCACCAGTTTCGTCACCAAACATTGTTTAATTTCCACCTTCTTAGCATGCAACGGAACATCCACCCGCTCCATTACACCCTATTCCAGTTTTAGGGGAACCTTTTGAACACATCCTCATCGACTGCGTTGGTCCACTCCCTAAAACAAAATCGGGTCACCGGTACCTCTTGACTCTGATGTGTGTTGCTACCCGTTTTCCCGAGGCAATTCCATTGCGCACACTTAAGGTTAAACCAGTTGTTAAGGCGTTGGTGAACTTCTTTTCTACTTTCGGGTTACCAAAAGCTGTCCAAACCGACCAAGGCTCTAATTTCATGTCTAAGATTTTTGCTCAAGTTTTGCAATCACTTGGCATTAAACATCAGAAATCTAGTGCCTATCATCCGGAGTCACAAGGTGCGCTTGAGCGGTTTCATCAGACGTGGAGATCTATGATGCGGAAATTTTGCCTTGAGTCCGAAAAGGAGTGGGATGAGGGGTTGCCGCTGCTCCTTTTAGCTGTGAGGGAAAGCGTGCAGGAGTCGCTAGGATTTAGCCCTGCTGAGCTGGTGTTCGGTCACACAGTGCGTGGCCTGTTGCGACTGCTCAAGGAAAACTTCCTGTCTGACACAGATGCTCCTAAGGAAAATGTGTTAGATTACGTGAGTTCTTTCAGAGAGCGTTTGCATAAAGCATGCGCAATTGCACGCGATGCTCTCGTTGCAACGCAAGTTAGAATGAAGAGGAAGTTTGATGTGAAGGCTGTGCAGAGAAAATTTGAGGTTGGTGATAAAGTGTTAACACTTTTACCGGTCCCTGGATCTTCCCTCCAGGCAAAGTTCAGTGGTCCGTATACGGTGCAGGCGAAATTGAGTGACACGGATTGTGTCATCGACACCCCAGAGCGAAGGAAAAAGTGTCATGTGTGTCATATTAATATGATGAAGCCCTACTTTGCTGGTGGTGTGTCAACAGTTGCGACTGTGGGGGTGCCAGGTTCCGAAGCCCGGTATGACCCAGTAGGTGATGATTTGGTTTTCGGTTGTGCTGTGGGCTGCGCACGACTTAGGAATTCTGAAATCCTACGTGATTTAAGGTCACATTTAACTGAGGTAGATGATGATGTCCGAAATGACGTGTGTCGGTTGATTGAGAATCATCCTAATCTTTTCTCGGACACTCCATCCTGTACCACCGTGTTGGAGCATGATATTGATGTGGGGGACCATCCTCCAATCAAACAACATGCCTACCGGGTGAATCCCACTAAGCGTGCTCTTTTCCAGACAGAAGTCTCTTATCTGTTGGAAAATTGTCTTGCTGTCCCTAGCTCTAGTGCATGGAGTTCCCCGTGTCTCCTAGTGCCTAAAGCGGATAAGACCCCACGGTTTTGTACAGATTTTCGGAAGGTGAACAGCGTGACCAAACCTGACTCCTATCCTCTTCCCAGAATGGAGGATTGTGTCGATAGGGTCGGTTCTGCGACGTTCGTTACTAAGCTGGACTTGTTAAAGGGCTATTGGCAAGTTCCTCTAACATCACGTGCGGCCGAGATCTCTGCCTTTGTTACTCCTGACCTTTTTCTCCAGTACACTGTCATGCCTTTCGGGTTGCGCAATGCTCCCGCCACCTTCCAACGGCTCATGAATATCGTGCTGGGCGGCGTCTGCAAGTGTGAAGTGTACTTAGACGATATTGTCGTCTATTCAGACACCTGGTCAGAACACATGGAGATACTCGCTGATGTGTTCCATCGCTTGGAAAAGGCATCCCTCACCCTTAACCTTGCCAAGTGTGACTTTGGTAAAGCCATGGTGACGTATTTAGGGAAACAAGTGGGTCGGGGGCAAGTGCGCCCTATCTCGGCCAAAATCCAGGCCATACTGGACTTTCCTGCCCCTCGGACTAGGCGTGAGCTCCGCCGTTTCCTCGGCATGGTGGGCTACTACCGGGGTTTCTGTCAGAACTTCGCGGAAGTGGTCGCACCCCTCACTAGCCTCACTAGTGTGTTGAAACCCTTTTTGTGGTCCTCTGCGTGTCAGAGTGCGTTTCTAGCTGTTAAGACTCTCCTGTGCAGTGCGCCAGTGCTGGCTGCCCCTGATTTTGCACGCCCTTTTAAATTGGAGGTTGACGCGAGTGCGAACGGGGCAGGTGCCGTCATGGTGTGGATCACCCGATCGGCTATTTCTCAAAGAAATTTAATGTCCATCAGCGGGGGTACAGTACGATTGACAAAGAGGCTCTCTCTCTGCTGTTCGCATTGCAACATTTCGAGGTGTATGTCGGTGGCAGTCGCTCGCCTGTGATTGTTTATACCGACCACAATCCCTTGGTATTCCTCATGCGGATGCAGAACTCGAACCAAAGGCTGATGAGGTGGTCTCTCCTGGTGCAGGACTTCGATTTGGAAATCCGTCATAAAAAGGGCACTGAGAACGTGCTAGCGGACGCCTTATCCCGTGTTTTCCTTTAACTGTTCAAAACATCTATCAAGGAGATGTCTTTGATTTTGGGAAGGGGGGTGTTACGGCTGTGGCCATGAGAAGACTGTGTGGGCTGTTTTCTGTCTTTGTTTCTGTATTGTGCTTAAGACTCTTTCCAGGTCCCTCCCCTAGTGAGGAGTCGTGAGTGACTGATTGGACTATGGAGTGGGTGACTACCTTCAAAAAGCCGCTCTGACAGCTCCGAGGGAGGGAGAGAGAGAGTGGAGCGAGCGGGTAGCTTGACAGCCGACGCGGCCCTGCCCCTGGTTTCCCCAGCCTGTATTTTTATTGTGTATTTGTGTGAGCGTGAATTGTGAAAGCCGCTCCTAGTACATTAGCTGAGAGCGTAGGCACTCTTGGGCTGAAGCGGAAGGGGTGAGCCGCCTTTTCTTTTGGAATCGTTTTCTCCTGTTTTCCGGGTAGGGAGCGAGGGATAGCTCTGTCATTTGTTTGTTCTGTTTCTTTCCTAGGGTTTAGTTAGTTTTTCTCTGGTGGGACTTAGTTGGTTTTGTTTATTATTTTGGCCTGGGCTCACCCTGGAGCTATGCTTCTTTTCCTTAAATAAAATCACCTTTTTACTCACAATTGGTTTGGATGTTTGGCTTGGGAACCAGGGCGGGGATTTGTCTCTCTCTCCTCCAATCTTATGTGCGTCCCTACCCGCCTAGACTAGGGGCGTAACAACAACCAAAGTTTTTATCTGATGTAAAAGGTATAGAAATCATGCATATGCCAACATGACAGTGTACATCACTGTGCCAACAGCGTCTGTTTTCATTCAAAGGCTTTATGGTTTTTCCTATACCTGGTGGGCCGGTCTCTAGTCAAAATGCCCGGCCCGATTTTTTGTCCCAGTCCAGCCCTGGGCACGACACGCAGTGAATTAATCTGAGAAGGTGCATCAAAAAATAAAAGGCCGCACCAGCGGTCGAAGCAGCTTAATGCAACGTCGAAGCAGCTGGAATCCATAGATGTGCGTGTTCATGGAGCTTGCATTTTCACCTGCTGGACATCACTACCTGACAAGTTTAACTGTCAGAACATTGAGTGGGAGACCAGAGATCACATTAACATGTGTGTCTCTGTATTAACAGACATGCCATATTGGCTTAGTTTATTTTTCTTATCATTGTTGTGAGGAGACCATAAATAGCATTTGTATTTTCTGTTGTACAGTTCATTTGCTGTTATGGATAAAAAGTGTTTTTTTGTTTCAAAATAGCTGATCGCTGATAGCTGCCAACATCTGCAAACAAATATAATTCTATAAAGTGGTTCTATATATTGTGTAACTGTTCATATAGAGCGTTATTAAATTTATTGCTAATGCAATCATGTGGCACACTGACTTCTGAGGAAAATTTAAATGGCACTCGCCATCAGAAAGGTTGCCTACCCCTGATATAATGTATTGTTGGATGTTGCTGCCCTGGAATAGAAAAAGTGACTTTTGTGTTTTTTATTTTTGTTTTTTTTTTTTTTTAGTGGATTACATAATTATATAAAACACAAATAAAGGAAACTTTATAATAATTAATAATAATAATAATAATAATAATAATAATTGTGATTTAAAAACCTTGTAAGACATGAAGCAAAACTATCCAAGAAGTAAGAATTAAATTAGATAAATCAGAAAAATAATATAAATGATAAGTAGACCAATAAAAAACAAGTATTAACACTTTAAGGTGTATAAAAAAAAGGAAATTCAATTTTATCTTAAAAGAGTAATTTAATGCTTAATATTCCTAGGTCAGATTTCTCAGTAAGAGTCTAATCTGTCTTGTAATTGAACTTTCAGGTTGTAGTACTGATTGTGTAATATACATCCTCTGCTTAGATTTCACTGATTGCTCTTATGCAGGCACAGAACGCTGTAGGTAATTTACCACATTTACCTCTTTTCAAGTCACGTAACTTGTTAAAGTTCTATGAATAATTATTGAAATCGGAAGCGTTTGATAAGGAAACTCAGCTCTTCTTGCTTTAGGCTGATTGAACAATGACAGCGTGTCCAGAGATCAGTCATATGTGCAGCCACTAAAATATTTGTTCCCGGCCTGATTTAGGTTCTTCTCTAAAACAATGACTTTGACCTTGAAAGCTAACTAACAGCAGCGATAGTGCTAAAAGAAACGTGCCCTTTCAGAGTTGTCTCCAAGCTTTGGATAAGTGACACGCCGTGGGGTAAACAGCTTTGTTCTTATCACAAGTTTTCTGTCTCTCCTTTAGAGTGTTAAGTAAGAAGGACTAACTGAATAAACATGCATTAAATATGATGCATAACCACAACAAGAGGCCATCTTAAAATGTGCAGCTCGCTATCGCTCCATCAATCCTGTCTGCTAAATGTAGAATAAACTTGCTAACTCCACAACAAATCTCCGAGTTTGTGCAGGTCAAGAGGCCAGCGAGACAAACAACCCCTGTCTGTCTGTCTGTTTGGACAAGGATTTGTTGCGGAAAAAGCCTTCACTCCATCTGTCTCTGTCCTGAGGTGTTTATTTGTACTTAGGACTCCCATCGCACATCAACTGTTTACAGTGTTTATTTGAATTGTTTCATTTTATTTTCCAAAAGGAAAAAAAAAGCTGTTTTTAGCTTCCTCTTGTTTGGACAATGCTAGTTTGTTTCTTAGCCTATAAATATTTCGACGCTGGCAGCCGGATAGACATCCTTCCCATCACTGGAAGTCGACCAGTTAGCTAAAAGAACAAACTGGTTCTGTTATTATTTATCTATCTTTATTGCAGGGATTTTTCTGAAAATATCACATTCAGATATTTTAAGATAATTTGAAGATCATTTTACATCCATAGATTTTTTTTCCACACGTACAGTTTAAGATACAAAGGATTGCATCAATACTCAGTTTTAACTGTTCTTCAAATATTTTAATTGTTATATCAAATAAATGTTTGCACATATAAACAAATACCATGCCATCCCACTTTGAACAAACCTGACTGAAAATCATAAAAAGTTTAGGAATATTCTTTTACAGTGTGACTGAAGAGGCTGAGGAAATAATATTTCATAAAAGCCTTTAAAATGTAGTAAGTGTACAAAGAAATTAAAAAATTAATCTGTCAATGTTGTGAATGCATAAAGTAAACTAGTTGTGTAATAACGTGGTTTAAGTAAGTTTAAATGTTAGGAAAAGTAATACATTTTAAGATATCTTGTCTCAAAATGCCACTTCTACTTCCAAAGTAGCAAATCATCTCATTTATGAAGCTAATAATTGGCTCAGGCCATGTTAGTCCTTCAGTGCTGCACTGTATTAAACAGAGATGTGGTAGTTTTGCTACTCTGCAAGGACTGCTTGCACGCGGTTGGCTGTTTTGCTAGCCAGGCTTTAACCCTGTAAAAAATTGCTAATTTTTTTAAACTAGAGCGTTTATTGAACCTTCTGACAAATTTGTTTGTAATTAATTAATTAATTCATATATATATTTAATTTGTTTAATTTTTAACTTTTGTTTAAAACAAATGTGTTGTGTGCTTTATTTAAATTTTTTTGGGGGGAAAGGAATCACTCTGACGACATAGAGGTCTAAATAATGTACTAAAAGTTGTGTTTTAAACGTGTTACACTTGGTGTTACGGCGTTAAGATGTGTTACTGTCCTCATTGCAGACTTCCATGGATCAGAGGTCTCGTAGTTTAATTCCCTTAAATGTACATTACTATCTGCTAATCAGATTGACTCATACAGCACATCTCTTGCAAGTGTATTTTGTAATTCGGATTTTCATTAACTCAGAGTGTGTCTCAAAGTGTCTTCTTAGTTCATATCCACGTCCTGCTTCCAATCTTGTAGCATCCTTCCAGGTATTTAGTTGATGGTTCACTAGTGTTCCTGCAGGAGTAGTCCGGATGTTAAGGGTTGACAACAGAAAGGTTAATCAGCATCAAAGCTCAGACCCTCCGGCCTTGTTCAGAACCAGCAAAGCATGCTGCTCTCTGTTTTCACAATACGTCCTCACTGCCATTAGTGCTGTGTCAGCAGGCAAGGCCTTGTATATGTGTACGCAAGAGAGAGAAGAGTTTCAATTTTCAGGAATAGAGAACGCACACCGACACGCTTGCGTATTCGGTCTTATGAATTCACCCAAACAGCACTTTCGTACAGTCTGATTAACTACGTCCTGACTCAGGTTGTGTTTTGAGGAAGTCGGGCCTGGTGGACCCCATTGCTTACTCATGCTGGAAGTGACAAAACAGAAGTGTCCTGTTCACTGAAAGGCTAATATTCCTGTTGTCCCCCATATAAGGCTGTGTTCACTTGCTTCCTCTTATTGTGGCTTTTGATCTACTGGTCGCCTAGTAAATATTAAACATAGTCAGAGGAAGAAGGAGTGGTCTGAATGTGTGTGTGCTGTGGGATAGTTGTCAGATTTATTTATTTTTTGCTATGATGTTCATCTTCTAGTATTTGTATTGTTTATATGTTTGATCTTGGCTTTGAAAAGGCTGGTGAGCTATAGTCTAAAAGCAAGCAGTTGCATGGTGAGCCAGACAGCAAAGATGCATCAGTAGTGAGTCATCTTACTTGGGGGCAGCTTATGTGGTGCGATGTGTGACCTGTACAGGTCCCTGTGAAAGGGACTGACACTCAGCCACCGTTGCCCAGCTTGGGTGGTTCTTTCTCATTGCATGTGCATACCCAAGAGCAAATTTGCACTACATCACATTAACCAAGTCTTCATATTTTCCATACTAAGTTATGAACACTCAGCCGTGCATGTGGAAGTTTGATTTTCCTCGTACTCTTTTCCCACAAACTGCCCTTTTTTTTCTATTTATGGTCCCAGAATAGATTTAGTTTTGGGGGTGTGGGTGGGGGTTGTTTAAGTCAGAAATGAATGTTTCTCTTATATTTCTCTCACCCTCTCTGACAGTGGACACTTTGTGTCGAGCTTGTGTGTTTGTTAAAAATAGAGTTTACTCAGCAGAGTACTTGAATAGATTGAGCTACCTGCAGACATTTCCTGACTAGAGCTGTATTTCCTACCCTCTGCTAGATCAACAGGCCATCTAAATAGGGACAGTGACCTGTCCAGTCCTGATTGTTTCCTTTTAGGAGGCTGGATCGTTGCTTGATGATGGCATAGGAGGAGTCGTGTTTGATGTTTACTACAAGCTAAAAATACTACCCAGCCGCATTTGTCTGAGGGGGTGGGGGTTCATGTGTGTGTCTGTTGCCCCAAGTCCAACAGCTGGAGACTTGAGAGAGCCTCCATGATTTCTGAGGGGGGACAACAGGTGGGAAAGTAGGCGTGGGTGTCTGTTGTACTGTGCATACTGTGTTTCTGAATGTGTGGAATGATTTAGGTGGGTCTGCGCGTGTGTGTGTATTATGGCAACTATGTGATTATGTGTGCAGAAATATGTGCTTACATGTGTTATTCACACAAACACACTATTAGTTGGATTACACATAAAAATGTCCATGTAATTTTGTTACATATGTACTGTGTAAAAGATCTAAAGGAATCTGCTCAAATGGAATTGGTTAATTCAGTTTCGGCCAAGCACATTTTCCTTAATGATTAATTATGTCAATAAATTAATCTGTGATTTCATATATTTCAGTTGCATTCTTCTCAGAATTATTCATTCATGTTTAAGGAGTGTGTCATGCAAAACCTGGATGTATAGGAAGGCTTGAATTGTCGTATTCATCGTCATATTTTCTTACATATTGAAACTGTTCATTTTAATTCATAGTACTGTCATAATCTTATTGTTGATGCCAGTGTAAAACTGTGCACCTTTCTACACCTCTTGCTTTCACCCTGATGAAACCAGGCATTTGGCCTTCCCAAAGGACAGGGCTGTTGTGCCTTGGCAGCTATTCTTCTCTGTCCCTCCGTAAAATTCAAGTGGTTACAGATTCCTTTGATTAAATACCTCCTTGCTTGTGTAGCAACAATCAGATAAGGGTTACCATGTAGGGAATGTAAATGATGATAACAAGGTAAATCCACCATCTAGCAAGTGTCCCTGGATTATTGTGGGCATACCTGATTGTTACAATAAAGCAGGCAACTACATGCATATGGCAACCACCGACAGATAATTCATGTTTTAAAAATTTCCTTTAAAAATAAAGCCCAACATCTTAATCTTAAGTAAGTAGTTATTATTTTAGCTAGCATTGCTCACCCTCTTCATAATCCAATTTATTTTACTGTACACCAAATACAGTAACATCGTTAAGGCAGAGCTAGGAAGCAGGGGATCTTTGGCAAGCCGCGATGACCAGGCCGAATGTGTGGAATAGTTTCATCTGGTCTTATCAGTTTCATGTTTTGTTTTGTCTGCTGAGCCTGGCAGACCCAGTGTTGGTCCTCAGTAAAGAATGTATGGGTCGTGAAGCAGAGCCGATGGAGTTAATATGAAATCTGCCTCTGAAATAACATCAACTATCCCTGTTCACTATAAATGGGAAATAGTCCAGCGATCATTCCAGCAGCAATCGATCTTGCTGGAAGGGCGTGGTTTCATTCACATTTTCGAATATTTCGCTTTTTGGTTACGTTATTGTTAAATTTGCACAATCCTGAGAACTCTCTGAACCCCGTGACCTCACCGCAGTTTCCCCTCACACCATCGCCGATCACATGTCTCTGAACACAGTCACTGTCTAACCAGGCATCTGTGGTCTGCATACTGATTCTCCTCAGCTTCCCCATGACATTTGCAGACATCATCAAAACATCACTTCCCAAACGCTCAAGCAAAAAAATTAAAAAAATATATAAAAAAATTAAAAAATAAACCTCTACAGAGTGAGACTTGCCAAACAACGCCACTTGGGCAAAATGCCACTGTAACAAAAACAACAGGCCGAGTGCAATGGAGAAAAAGCTATATTTGGAGACAGATATGCAGGCGGCAAGCCGTCTCTTTTTCTTGTTCTGTCTCTAGCTGACTGTTTCCTTTTGAATTTGTGTGTGTGTGTGTGTGTGTGTGTGTGTGTGTGTGTGTGTGTGTGTGTGTGTGTGTGTGTGTGTGTGATGGCGACTGTTGTAATATGGTATAAGAGTTTCAATTGCAAGTAATGGATTTAATGCTGGTTAAAAGGGAAGAGGTTTTCCAGGGTCAGCCTGGCTCCAGACCCTGTGGATCAGCTGGCACATTGTTGGGGCTCTGGCTCCAGCCATACGGCCACTGTCTAGGCGGGACAGACAGCTCGTTGAACATCAGGCATGGGGGATTCTCTATTTTAGATACACAAAGCCACGGTTTTAGTTTTTATTTGTTTTTTGTAGTAGAGTGCAGTTTACTGCTATTAAATGTTAGTATATATAGGGTCTGGCATACATACTTAAGCAGGATTTTATGTTTTTATCTTCTGTATTAAGCACATTGAGTTTAGATGTAGTGAAATGTGTTGTATAAATAAAAATGAACATTGTCATACAATTTACAACAAATTGATTATTATTGATTGGTTATATATTGGTTTAATTTCAAACATTGAAATATAAATAATATATTTACAACAGAATACATTTAAATCTGAAAATAAGTTGCCATGAATAAATCAATATATGTATATTAGGAGATAAGTTTTGCACTTATTTAGTCCTACTCCCCTTAATACTATTTTGAAATTTCCAAATCAGTGTTACTCCATATAGTATATAATCTACACACACAATACACACATAAAACAATATATACCTCATCAACCAGGATAACAAACTCCATTTTTTTACATTGAGCTAGATACCCTGTGATTAACAATCTCCTAAAAGAACCAATCAAGGGTGTTGAAATGTAAGTAGAGGGAAGAAAGAAGATTGTTACAATGTCCCCAAATGTTTTGATCAAGTGGATATGGCTCAGAATGGTACAGCTACTAACGTGGATATGTTTTACTTTCATATATAAGTAGCTGTGTAGGAGTCGACTTTTGGACTTCTGTATTGCTTGCCGAACACCATACACATAGGCTTGTCTACGAGCACTGCTTCTCAACCATGATCTCAAACATATCTTTATTTGTTGCTATAGAAAGTTTAAACATTCTTTAAAAATTATCGACAGAACAACAAGACGGGGAGATTCAAGCACATAGAGATCCACCTTTGATTCCTTTATAGTGGGACAATGAAGAAAGCTGGAGATGGAGGGTGTCCACTTGAGAGCCTCGACCTGTCAGCCATCTGTCAATCCCAACTATAGGGCGAATCTCCTTAACATCACTACTATTACTAGGAATTTTAGTTTCCAGGTATTTATTTAGAATAAAATTGAAATAAATAAATAAAATTGAGTGCCTCCACTAGCACTATAATAGTAAAGAGTAAAAAAATCATTAAGTTTATGCTGGTTATCTGAGGTTTCAGTGCTACCGTATTTACAGATGCTCTATGTTAGCATTTTAGCTCCTCAACAAACCTGCAGTGTGTGTTTTCTTGAGGAAAATTATTTTCTGTGCACAAGACAAAATGCCATCTATTTCAATAGTTGCCCTCAACCTAGACCAAAGTGCTGGCACGCCCCCTGCCATTTATAATATCAGGCTGACTGGCCTATTGATGATGAAAACAAAGCCACAGTGTGACTGACCTACAGCAGTGGCTGTAGTAACATGGCACCTCCCTGGTGACTGACGATGCCACGCTGGCTACCACCACAGCCTGGCACAGAAGGGGGAGCATGTATATGTGTGTGTGTGTGTCTGTTTGAGGGGCTTGAGGGTCTTTTGGTGGTTGTGGCAGCTGGTAGTGAGAAAGGCGCAGGGGGTAGGGTGGGTGGGTTTCCCTCATTTATAAAGACACTCCTGTGTGAACACTGTGTGAGTCCACACCCTGGATGTATGCAGTCGCATCCAGAAGCCGACCGGCAGATTACCTTTAAACACGCAAACGAAAAATCCTTCCTAGAACTCTCTGAGGTTCATATCTGTATGTGTGCATGCGTGTTCCTCCTCTTCAGTAGATCAGTGTGGGTGATTCAAAGATTTGTCACCTTGAGTCACTGCCTGACTGCTGGTGAAATTTAGAGCAGCGTCGTGTTATTTAGCAGATTTTTTTTTTTTAGCTCCAAGGACACTATGAAATGGCATCAAACTTTCCTGATAGAATCATGTGATGGCTATTCATCATCCCACATTAGAGAACAGTAAAATGAAGAAATCTTAGTGTTTGCGTCATGGTACGTGGCGAAATAATTCCTCAAAAGGAAGAGGCCTCAGAAAACTGGAAATTTTGTTCAGGCAGACGAGCACGGAGTTATTTGTGTTATGATCAAACATGAAAAAAAAATTACACTTATATGTGATTTTTTTTTGTTTGCTTAATGTAAACAAAACGTATTCAAACATGCTTGCAGCCGTATTCTGTCTTTGTGGGGGTCACCACACTGGGGACCAGTTAGGAGCAGATCATGTCCAGCTGTCTCTGAAGACAAATGGTCCATCAGGCAACTGCTCACTCCCCAAACCTGTCCTCTAAACTCCCCCCTAGCCTTCCCCCTCCCCTTCTTCAAGGGTATTTACTTGACTTTAAGTAATAAAAATCACTGTGAGTGCCTTTATCAGTTTGGTCACAGGATTAGCATAGGTGTGCGTGGTGTTGGCTCCTGCAAGCAGATTGGAGCAGCTTTAAGTGTTTCTAGATGGACAACATTTTGCTTTATGGGTTTCACATGTAATGGACATTTGAGGGGGGGTTGTTTGTTTGTTTAACATTTGTCCCAACTCCAGCCTTTGATAGGTATCATTTAACATTCCACAGATTTTCATAGAAGATTGAACTTTCATAAAAATGAGACACAAACATTAGTCAAAGTAAAACCATTACTTTGTTTTCTTTCCATGTTTAAAGCAAAATATTTCAAAGAACATAAGCACTTTTTTTTTCTTCTGGCCTGTTCTGCTCTATTTAAGCGCTCATTACTCATTAGTACCATTTTTTCAGTGTTTCAAATATCAACATATTCTCAGTCACACATTATGTGACCTATGAATCACATTTTTTTTTAGCCAGTGGATCAAAACCCAGACCTGTACTCCTTTGAGCTTCCAGGAGCAGTTTAATCTCTTCACAACTCATAATTCATCTCAATGAGTTTGTTTATGCTTCACATATATATTTTTTCTGCGCGTAACATTCCCCTGACCCACACAACTCTCAATGGCGAAAACTCTAATGTGCCTCAAACGTGATATCAAAGCCTCTCCCACACTAGAGCGAGCGATTTGATTTATGAATTTTTTTAGCCTTTGTACAGCATGAGAAGCCCGTCTGTGTTCCCCACCAGACGTACTTATATGGACACACTGGTGGATGTACGCTAACATGTGCATGTGCTCATGTGTGCATTACAAACATATCCAAACAGAATCATCAGTAAATCAAGTGAAACACCCGCTATGTTTCAGCGCACAAGCGTGAGCGCTGAACAACAGAGAGATCAAAAGGGAAAAAAAGAAGCGGAGGGGAGGAGTGGATGCAGGGGATTGTACGTCCTTGTGAAAGTAGCCCTCAGAAACAAAAGCAGCTTTGAGTGCGCACCCACTCAGAAGAGAGATTAGCCAGTACACACACCCCTCAACACACCACCACCATCACCAGCAGCACCACCCCTGCAGAAAAAAAAAAAGAAAAAAGCTTTGGCTGCAGTTTAGCGGCACGTGGCGCAACCCTTGATACTTACCATGTGCGTCAGGTGCTCTTGCTCGGTTTCCTGTTCTTTAAAAACATACCCACCATTTCCCTCTTTCTCTCCCTCCTTCCCTCAGCCAAAAGCAGTCCATTCACACTGCACCCATCCAGCCTTGCCCGTCATTTCTTCTTACTCTGTTTCTCTTTCTCTTTTTCTGTCCATCTCCTTTCTCCTGCTTTTACAAATACAAAGAACATATTGTATCTGCCAGCGTTAAAGTGAATCCATTCTCTTTGGCAGTGGCCCAGCCGGTGGTGAATCTGAGCTGGGCAAGCTCTGTTTTCCAGTTGGCACCAAGGCCACTGGTGGAGCAATTTGGTCGCTCATTGGGTTGGTGAATTTGAATCTAGCTGACACATTGGTTTGGGATTCATTCATGCAGTCTGTCATTTTTGCTCTCTCTTTCTCTCTCTCTGTCTCTCTTTTTTTTTCATTCATCTTGCAAATCGTGACCTCAGTTCACCTCTTATAAGGATTTTGAAATGTATGCTTTCTTGGACACCGTCTTTCTTTTCACAATGTGTTACAACATATAGGGATTTCTGGAGCATCACGAGCTCCTCGGGGTTGTACGCAGTTATTTACAATATTATTCAGTTCTCAAGGGCACGTCTATAAATGGGTCACATGAATTTAAACCCAACACTTTCACAGATTCATTGCATTAGTTGGTGGTTTTCTGTTGCCTTTTTCCATCTGATTGGAAACCAGCCTGTTGAGCCTTCAAAAAAACACAGAGGAAGAACATTTTAAGGTCATGGTACTATTCAGATTTAGTTGTGGAAAGTCTTGGAGAAGGTTATTGAATTTTACATCAGGGCCACATCAGCAAAATGCAAAACCCAGAAACAGACGCTTTTGAATGTACTAAATAGAGCTTGTAATTACTGAAATATACTTACTATTGCCACTCCTCTTAACACTCCACATAATCCAGAAAACATTGCCAAAGCTGCACAGTTTTGCACAAAAGTCCATATAAACACGCACAGACACAAACTTGCCAATAATGAGACGCTATCATATTTCGTAATCATAGTTCAGGCCCAGAACTACCCTCTCCTCAGACATGACAGAGCCCAGAAGATGAGTCAACACACTCATACAATAGCAAAAACAAACTGGTGAATATTTGAAGTTTGTCCGACTGTCTCTCCTTTCTTTACTCACTGAATTTGATTCCCCTTCCTTTAATAGCTGGCTAATACTTGTCTTTTTCTGTCAGTAGTTCTCTTTTACTGCATGTGTCTGTGTATTGTTGAGGGTAGAATGTGATGATAATTATGTAGATGCACTGCTAATTCTGTTGCTCAGTTTTTTAAGGTAGCTTCTGTCGATTTAGCGGAATTGTGGCTTTTTTTAGATCAGCATTTTTTTCAAGGTGCTTTCAGTAATGTTATAGTTAGTATCCTGATAAGATTTAATGTATTGTGTCTCGTACATGACATGTTTGTGTGTGTTCTTTCCTGGAGACAAAAAGCAGCTTATGTCCTTTTTTCATTCTGTATGAATTTATAATCTCATTTTTTCTTGGCCTTTTCAGTTTCTCTTTCTCACCTCTGATTTTTATTCTCCATTCATTCATGCCCTGTCACATTGATGATAAAGATGACCTATGTGTAATGCTAGCTTATTATTGGCCCAACAGAAAAGCCAGTGTATGCCCCCTCTGCTGCTTTTCTGCATTGTCCTTTGTGTAAAGACAGAAATGCTGGAGCCTGTGTGTGTTCATATGTGTGTGTTTGTGGTGTAGGTGAAAGACAATGCACACGCAGTCTGGGTGAGCTGCTCAGGGTATCAATAGAGACTCTGAGAAATTCACCTAAACTGACCCATTGTTAATGTTTGCAAATATACAGTACACATTACAGTACACTACAGTATACATTACGTTTTATGAAAACAAAGTTATAAAAATATTGCCAAATGCTGTCCTCAGTGTTAAACTTGTATGAAAAATATTCCAAAGTTGACATTTTAATATGGTTAATGTGGCATTTTTTTCTGATTAACAAAACTAAGTGACAACAGCAAACAGTAAAGGTTAACTTTAACTCATAGGCAGTGTAAAAGATGGATATAACCACTGTAGTATGTCACACGGGGGTTTTGCTCTCTGTATTTTTAAGCTCAAATGCTAGTATTTTGGCTTCTGCCCTGTTGTTGTTTTTTGGGGGGGAGACTGAAATGAACTTATATGGATTAAACAGTCTAGCTAACTTTAGCAAGCTACATAGAAACTGTGCAGGTGTTATTGTGCAGACAAACATATCAGCTAATTATTGCTCCTTTTCAACTCACCTGTTTTGTTAAACTGGATTTGATGGTTCAAATTTTCACAATGCACGATCTACTCTAAATCACATGTTGCCCAAGGTAATCAGTACAAGAACAAAGTATCTGTTACGACGATAAATCAGACAGGTTTTTCTGTTTGCTGATGGTAGCTCTGTTTCTACACCATGTGGGACTGATCTCAGAGCCAGTTGCAACCATTGTTAATAGGAGATAAGTCCATAAAATAGAGACACACTACAGTTTCTAATGGGATCCAAGACAAGCGTACTTCCTGTACTTAATCGTGACCACAAGACAGCAGATTTTTAAAGAATAGATAAAAAAGCAGGCAAGAAGCTTTATGACAGAACACTGTTTGACATGAAAGGAGAGAGATCACTTTCGCATAGGTATGTTTTAATTGACATCAATTTTTAGATTTTACTAGGCAAGTACTGCTTGCCTTGCTTATCCTCACTTAAATACGACTGCTAAAATTTTACTAAAACTTTTGCTTGTATCAGGTTGTAAATATGCGTTTTAATACTATAAAGTTGGATCATTTAACATGGGGATTGACTTCTCTTTGGAGGCATTCTCAACAGGCAGCTAGAGGAGCTGTAGTTTATGACACTTTTTCAGCTTCAGGAGTTGTCCCTTGCACTTTTTTAATGTCATTTTTCTTCTATAGCAAAATATGCCACAAGTGTAATCCTGACATATCATCTTTAAAACATTTACATTTGTAACTCGTGTGCTTTTGGATTGATTTCAAGCCATGGTTGGAAACTGGACAACAGAGTGATCAATGTCATTCTCCTTTTTGCTTTGCTTTAGCTGTGACTTGTTTGGTAGTGTACAGTTATAACAGCGTGGTTTTTTTTGCTGAAGACAAGGTTCACTGTGGCTGGAAGCTGGTAGTGAGTGCAGTAAACAAAAACAATTAGCTGAAATGTGATAAATGTGAAACTAAGAGAGATGGCAGAGTCTCTCTTAGTTTTGTCTCTGCTGATGTGTGTTTATACAAAACATCTTCCACATTTTCTACAATGTATATGGACTAGAACAACTTTGATTGATACAGTTAGTTTTAAATAATATCTTTAATCAAAAATATGGTAAGTGTTTATTGCAGGGATAGACTGTATAAAAGTCATTTTGGAATGTATTTAACTGAGGATGCATTGGTGTTACACATTAAGAAAAGTACTGGCTCCCGGTGCAGTTATTGGCCTGATGTCAATGCCGGACCATTGGTGAGTTTTACACACCGTGCACCTCAGATCTCCACTGTCCCACTTTGAAACTTTATGCAGTCTGAGTAGCTTTGGCTCCTGATAAGTTCCACTTTGCAATAATGCCACTTTCAGTTGAGTGTGGAATATATAGAACGGAATACATTTCATGAACTGATGTTTCAGCTGTGAAATCCTATTACAATACAACACAAAAAATCATTTTTTTACAAAAATGTCTGAAGGCAGGCTGCATGGTTAGGCACTTTAGGGCAATCGTGGCTCAAGAGTTGGCAGATCGTCTTGTAATTGGAAGGTTGCCGGTTCGAGCCCCGGCTCCGACAGTTTCGGTCGTTGTGTCCTTGGGCATGACACTTCACCTACTGGTGTTGGCCAGAGGGCCGATGGCGCAATATGGCAGCCTCGCTTCTGTCACTTTGCCCCAGGGCAGCTGTGGCTCCAACTGTAGCTTGCCTCCACGAATGTGAGAGTGAATGAATAGTGGAATTGTAAAGTGCTTTGAGGGTCTCGAAAAGCGATATGTAAATGCAATCCATAATTATTATTTTTTACACCTATGGCAATGGTCTTGAAACACTTGAATTAAAAATTTAAGAGGTGTGGTCCAGTACTTGCCCATATAAAG
The DNA here is from genome assembly GCF_900408965.1 of Simochromis diagramma. Taxonomy (NCBI): domain Eukaryota; kingdom Metazoa; phylum Chordata; class Actinopteri; order Cichliformes; family Cichlidae; genus Simochromis; species Simochromis diagramma. The sequence goes on from NW_024386801.1 coordinate 16,671,449, forward strand.
TGTTTATGTTAGGCTTAGGTTCTAAGATTAGGCTCAAAACTTTGCTTTTTGTCATATGATTTGTCAATCATATAGTTAGGGCTGGATCAGGTGACCATAAACCATCTATTTGTTATGCTTCAATAGGCCTAGGCTCCTGGGGGACTTCCAATGGTGCCCTGAGCGTTTCTTCTTCACCCACCTGTTTCCATTCTGTGTGTTTATACGTCATTGCTGTATTTAATTATTTGTAATCATCAAATTATAGCCTTTTGTCCTGTCTCTTGTTGCTTTGTTTCCCCTTACCCCATGCAGTTGTGGCTGACAAGCCTAGTTCTGCTGGAGGTTTCTTCATGTTAAAAGGGAGTTTTTCCTTCCCACTGTTCCCAAGTGCTTCCTTATAGGAGATCATCTGATTATTGGGGTTTCTTTCCAATTTTGTAGACTCTTTAACGTATATTATAAAGCACCATGAGGTACCTTTTGTAATGAATTGGTGCTATATAAATACAGTTGAATTGGGTGTTAACGCTCTTTGTTCCGCAAGACTGTCAATATGAAAGTGTTTTTGTCGTAACAGTAGTCTTCACAATATTGTTATTATACAAGAGGGTACGTTTTAATTAGGAAAAAAATCAAACATATCCCCTTTTCCTGCCTCATTGAGCTATCATCAGCTGACTTCAGTTTCTGTAGTGGGAAGAGGAAATAATCAGTCATCAAGTTTTTGAGAAATGGAGTTATGAGCAACACTTTTATTTTTAGTCAAGCTCAAACTGCATCTAGAAAAGACTAGAAAAGTCTAGAAAAGACTATCTACTACTGCTGTATGCCAACCCCCAACGAAGCAGCCAAAGCCTGATTTTCAGCGCTTCATGTAGCCTAAGGTTTATATTGTAAACTAATAATAATGTGACAATGAATCTCAGGCTGTGAGAGCAAAGCAAAAGTAGTGTAGAGAGCAGTGTAAAGACTTAATTTCTTCAGGGAGTAAATAAGTGACATAATGTATAACTTTTTGAGAAAGTAACAAGTGATTTGTAATACAATACCTTTCTGTAATGACCCCTCACGGTGATTGTTAGTGTGCAATCTTAGAAAAAAATTAAACAGCTACTTAAAATCTAGCTTTGTAATTCCCACCGATTTAATGGGAATTAGAAATGAATTGAAATGAACATCATATGAGTCATTGTCTGGCTGTATAAGTAGGCACTGTCATAACAAAAGCGAGAAAAAGTGAGACTGTAAAACTGGTGCTGTGCAGGTTAAGTCAAGGGGTTTTTTGAGGTCAGTGCGGTGGGAAAACACTACATATTCATTACAGCATGCGAGGATGGTGACCAGCACAATTGTTTCCCTCTTGTCATATCTGTTTTTCTGTCTCAGCTCTGGTGCTATTGTCTCATGCAACCAACAGCGTTTCAATGACAGGAATCTTGTTTTGTTGAATAGCGCTGCCTGGACTGACACAGATGCCAAGACATTCCTGGAGCTGGTAGTCTTTCCTTCTTGGCTACTCTACTTTACTCTCCTTCTGTTTTCTCTATTTTCACTCCTATTCCCTCCTCATCTTTCCCTAGTCCTCCTCAAGGTGACTGTCAACGTGAGAGAAACAGAAGAAGAGAACGCAAGTGGAATGGACAGGTTTATATTAAAGTTTTGTTCCCTTCTTTCTTTCTTTCTTTCTTGCTTGTGTGTTAGGGTGTTGAATGCTCAAAGAAAAGCTGTGTACTCGGCAGTCCAGTCAGGATTGCGCAATACAATGTATATCCCAGTGTTGTTTTCCCCTGCTGAATAAGCCACGCCACTTCACAACACCTAATTACCATTCATTACATGTCAAGGTTAGCATACACTCCCTCGTTCGTACGTATCTCATGTCCTTCTTACATTTCCTACCTCCATTTGTCAGTAATCCTGCGATGGTAGAAGTTGGCAAGACTCAAAGAATGCAGCAATAGCAAGCTTGAGCTTTTCTCCAGGCTTTATAAAGTCCCCAACAGATGGCAGTGTGAATCATCCTATCTGCAAAGACCAGCTTGTGATGAGTGAATCATGTATTACTAGACTTCTTCCTATGAAATTGTAAAGCAGGCACAAATCTTGTGAAATTATTAATTATACCTTGTAGCATTTTTAAACAAGGTTACAAAATTCTGCTTGAGACAAGCTGCATCTCCAGAAATAAATGAAAATGTAAAAAAATAATGAACATTCAATCAGCGTTAGGCCACATACTATTTGTGGTGAGAAGGCTTTATGAAGCTGACACATGTTAAACCAACATGTGATGTTATCTGTTCTCATTTCCATCCTGGGTGGTTTTTACTGCTCTTTGTGCTGTGGCTCCACTTTACAAAGTTGATTGTCTTGTGTGTTATTTTATCTGATCATGAACTTGGTTTGGACCAGACTTTGAATATGGCCACAGGGAGCGAATCATCCTCTATCCTAAGCGGCAGAATTTTTCTACTCCAGCTGCAGTTAAGTCCATAAGTATTTAGACAAACACACATCTTTTTTTTTCTATATTTTTGCCCTCTCTACACTTCTACAGTGGATTTAGCTCAAAGGATCAAGATGCGACCGAAGTGTCGAAATAGAAGTCGCAGGATCAATTGTTGAGTGTGCACTACACACTGTGCAGTGCAGTAAAGGCATGGCAGAGGATCTCAAATGAGGAAACGCAGCATTTGGTGATGTCCATGTGTTCTAGACTTCAGGCAGTCAGTGACGGCAAAGAATTTTCATCCAAGTATTAAAAAAATATATAAATGTAAAATTATGTTTGTTCTATTACTACATACTACATACATTTTCCTGGACAGTCTGTTAGACTGGTGACATGACGACTTTGACGACAGTGTTAGCATCTCAACAAGGGCGTGGCTTCTTGTTGGCTCCATTTTTTTTGTTTGTTGTTTACTAGGTGACAAGAGTGGAATTTATGCACATTGTATGTGGCTGTACTTGTTATTGTGTACAAGACAACAGACAGTCCCAGGGGAGGGCAGGAAGGTGGTTCAGGAAGGGTGTTCCTGTGTGAACGGGAGCTCTATGCTCTCCTCGCCACTGTGGTTCATGTCTCGACTGATTGTTCTTATGATTGGAAGTACATGAAGTACTGGTGAAAGATAGAACAAAGTGTACCTGCTTTGTTTGCTAGCTTTATATAACATCCCTTTGTGTTCCCACAGTCATGGATTTTGACATTTTCTGTAAGTTAGATGATATTCGACAACATTTACCAATTGCAGCCTTTACACTTTTTTCCTCTCTCGCTCACTCTCTGAACTGGCTCAGTCAGTCAAAGGGACCTCAGTGGAATTCAGGGAAAGCCCTGCTGCTGTAGTGTCAGGTTTGTGACTTATCCCATGTGTTGTCTGTGGTCAGAGGGCGAGGCAGGGACAGCTGGAGCATCACCTGTCACTGGATCGCATTTGTTTTTATGACACAGCAGTGGCTCGATCATAGCCCTAGTACAAATCACTGTGGACACCTATATAAATAATGGCACATTACAAAGTGTGCCACATTTAATTGGTATTTCTTCTGTATGTGCACTGTGACATAAACGAGCAGTGAAGCAGAAGGAACTTTCTCAAACTTTATAACCACATGGATTATTGTAAAGACTAATGTCCGTATGATAATATGTAGATTCATATGTAAAAAGGAAATTTGTATATTGAATAACTTTGTTAAAAGGCTTGTTATCATCTCTCATGGGGTCACGTAAATGGTTTTAACTATTATGTTTTTTTATTACACCTCAGCATAGATTCCAAAAGAAAAAACACCTCTGACATACGCTAGTGATATATTCAAACACATGCGCTTTGTCCCCCTCTCAACGGCACCGGCCCCCTTTCGACCCCATAAAGCGCACACATACATAAAATCAGTTGCAATAAATAGGTCCGCCGTGTTTTGGAACACGCCTGTCTAATTATGTTTTTCTTGTCTCTCTGTGGGTCTCCTGGGCATTTCCTTTCAGATTCACAACAGGAGGAATTCCTGATCCATTTTAAGCTCCAACGAGAATGTTGATAAGTCTGTAGATTACCAGCAAACATGTTTATGATACCCTATTATTCTCTAAGCTTCATCCAGGCCCAGCGCGTGCTTCATCTACTTAGCACAGCTATTTAGGTCATGGGACAATCTCAGAAAAGTCCAGTGGGTGGTGAAATATAAGCAAACCTTAGCAGAAAAGGTCAAAATGAAGTTATTGTTGCACAGTCATACTGCAGAATATTGGCAACACAATTCAGAGCAATTCAAACTTTATGAGTAAGTGAAGGTAGCGCATTGAGGCACGACTGGGACGCTACTATCTGTGTAATCTTTAACTTGAAATGCGTATCATAAATTTCAGGGTAAAGCCATCCTGTCTTGATGTCTAGACTCTTCTGATTTGACAGTGTACAGTTATCTGTGAATTATGGCCATTGCCGTGCTGTGATGTGATTTCACTCTTCCCTGTGACCTACTCTGATATCTGAGATTTACGCTTCCTATTATGGCTCATATTTCAACAACAATAATAGCCGCTAAATGTCCTACTCTACCATAAAAATGTCTCGGCCATCAGACACACACAGTAAAAGATGGGGAGGGGAAAAAAAGGTACATACCCTTTATCCTAGAAAATGCCACTGATGTTATGATGTTAACTGCACAACTGTGCCTTGCCAGTAACACAACAGCGCTGTGTAGAGACCACAGTCTGAATCTGTGTGCTCTGCCTGATGCTTGAGATGCTCTTTGATGTGAGTTGCTGTTTAGGCTTTGATTTATGAAGCACAGTCATTTTCTACAGTTTCTTGAAGACATCTGAGCCATCAGAGGATTTTGGTTTGTGTGTGTATGTCTGTAATTGCTAGATAAGTTTAAAGGTAAAACCAAGGTTAAGGCTAAGAATATGTGAAGATATAATCTATCACATTTACTCACACAGTGACCAGGGCCTTTGTATGCTTTTAGCTGCAGAAGATATCAGGCCTTTATTTGAAGCAATATGCTTATATTTATAGGCTGGCCTTTTTTTTCTAATTCAGGCGACTAATAATAATAAGATATGTTAAAGCATATCATTTTAAGTCTTGATCTCCTTGTCAAAGTTACTTCTTAGTGCTGTTGATGCTGTGGAGAACAGTGAATCTTTATCAGATAGAATCTGTACAAGGTGTTATTTTAGCAACAAGCAGATTGGGACAGAATGCTGTTACATGTGCCAACACAACTGTCATCAACACAGAAGCCCGCTGCACTCATAGTGTCACAGTTGGCCTAGTCTAACACAAAGTTAAATAAAACCCAATGTGAGGAACTGAAGTAGAGCATGTTAGGCTTTACACTTTATGCAACTGACTTAAATTCAAAGCTCAGGCTTTATTTCTTAACAGGGCTTTTTATAATTGCAGCATTTGCAAGCTTTGGGGGGCGGGCCTTGCCAACCACTCCAACCGTCATTATCAGACACCCAGCTTTTAATAGACTGTTAGTTTTTATTTAACTTCTGTACTTTTTTCCCCTAAGTGTGGCATGCTAATGTCATTAGCAAGCTCCATATGCTCATTATTTCAGTTTAACTTAGTGACTGGGTGTTTCTCATATTTAGTAGAGTATTTAGACACATTGGGAAGCTAACAGAGAGTCTGGAAGCTAAAATGACATTTTAATTCATGCTCATTGGTACTGCACTGCTTAGTGTTATTTTTGACATGCAGAATGAACAGAAAAACATGATCTGTCAGAAACCAAGGTTAGTATTACTATTAGTAGTAGTAGTACTTTTAGAAGTAAGTGGTGGAAAACAGTGGTGAAACTATTTTTGAACCTCCAGCTCCTGCAAATAATTAAAAAGTATAAATAGAAGTTTTTTGTTTTTTGTATGTCCATGGATGGGTTTAAATCCATATTGATGAATGGGTGGATGACTGGTTGTGTAAAGCACTTTGGGGTCCTTAGGGACTAGTAAAAGCGCTATACAAATACAGGCCATTTACCATTTGTTACAGAAAGAAAATTGCTTATTAATTTACAAATGGCCTGTATTTGTATAGCGCTTTTACTAGCCCCCCCTAGGGACGCCAAAGCGCTTTATCATCCACCCATTCACACACACATTCACACACTGGTGGAGGCAAGCTACAGTTGTAGCCACAGCTGCCCTGGGGCAGACTGACAGAAGCGAGGCTGCCATATCGCGCCATCGGCCCTTCTGGCCAACACCAGTAGGCGGTAGGTGAAGTGTCTTGCCCAAGGACACAACGACCGAGACTGTCCAAGCCGGGGCTCGAACGGCAACCTTCCGATTACAAGGCGAACTCCCAACTCTTGAGCTACGATCACCCCAACTAGATGTAAGCCAGACAAGCCTATTTTTCATTTTTAATACCCAGTAATTCACAGCCTCTCAGATTCATTTATGTTCTTTTTGTGTATATGAAGGTATGTTTACGAGGTCTTGTAAGTAGGTGCTGTACATACATACGTCTGGATGTGCAGTGCTCACTGCATTTGCATGTCACCAGGCAGTCTGCGGTCTGTTTACTTGTGCAACTCAGGTGGAGACATTTATGTATTCACACCATGGCTAGACTGGCTACGCCCTGTTAGGTCTGGTAGTATCTTAGCATCTGTTGGGTGACACACCTGTGTTTACAGTTGGGAAAGCATGTAAATAACAGTGGCCTTAATGTGTGTGTGTGTGTGTGTGTGTGTGTGTATGTCTGCCCACTTAAGGATCATATAGCTCAACAGCTTTTGTAATGAGTGCCTTTAGCAGGTAGATGGCGACTGGCAGACTAACGTGTCATTATGCAGTCTGTCATTGGGATGACGACTATATTAAAGAGGCAGATGGATATGAAACAAAAGAGCAAACCAAAGCTGGAATTGTTACATAGTGCAGGTCTACACTGTACTTATGTTGCGAGTGTTCATCTCAGAGGTATTCAGCTAACCTAACCTGTTTGTTTTTTTTGCTGCTTTCAGATCCATCAGATGGACGAGAAAATGGACTCGGTTCTACAGATCCTGTTGGAGCAGTTCCCACCCAAAGTAGAGCTGACGTCCAAGCCCTCTATCCGCAGGGTGACCATCCAGAAACGGATGGGTGGCAGCATCGACGAGGGCCCCTGATGTCGCAGAGCGGCTCACGTTGGCTACGATGATGTCATCACCAAAGGACAATTAAAGAAGCAGTTCACATAAACAGCCTAACCCCTTATGTGGGGACTTAATAAGGGGGTTCAGTCTTCCGAAATCACCCGCCCCCCCATCCTACCTCTATTCCTTTCACAGTTCCAAATTTTCAAATTAACTTTTGACCCTTGAGAAGAGAACAACTTCTAATTGTCCGCTTAACTGTGATTTTGGACACAAGGGCAAAACAACCACTCAAGAGGGATTGATGTGTGGAAAGCAGACTGACTGGCTGACCTCTTCCTTAGGGTGTTTGCTGGCTGTGTATGAGTGTTTTGTTTTGTTTTTTTTAAGTTTTCTCAATGTAGCTTTGTCTTCTATACTAGTCAGTCTACCCCTGCAGCACAGTCATTCAAGCAGCGACATGCTGCATGAATTTATTTCACTACATTAGCCCTCATAATCGCACTACTCTGTGATGTTAATTTATGTGTGGCCTGTCAGTGAGCTGCATTCCTCTACTGCAAATATTATTCCAAAGCTAACTAACCCCGTAATGAAGTCGTAATGCAATCAAAGCCCTGAAGTTCCCAAAGACATAGGAAAAAGAAACCCAACTCAAAGTCCAGCCATGGTAGAGGAATTCCACAAATCCTTCTGATTATCTTGGCACCACCAATGCCGAGCACACAGTGGAGTTATATCCATAGATACATATCCATCTCGCCTAGCTGTACTCAAACTGTGGCAGGTGTTTGTTGGTAGTGATCGAATAACACGAGGAAGGTAGATGGGTTATCTGTTGACTTTTTCCTACGTTGGGACCGGAGGGCTGGAGTGGAAGAAATTAAGCTAACCAAATGTGTATGGTCCAGGCTGGGTGGCTAACACGGTGCTGATTTGCAGCTGTGTTAGTGATAATAAAACAGTCAAACCTCTGAGACAAGATCGGACACTGTACAGTCAGGAGTTGAGGCATGATCTGTGTGCTTGCTCAGGGTTTTCCTGTAGGTATCAAGCTCACGCGTTTTAACCTTACACCACTGCTAGGATTCTGCAGGACAGCTTCTGTTACCCTCGTCACGGCGTTCCCACTGCTGTATTGCATTTGAGATAAATTTGCCCCATTAAAGCTCTGATTATTTTTTCTCTCCTGAGCTAATTAAGTGTCGAATTCGTGGTAAGGAGAGATTTCTGTCCATAACCAGGTAGTAAAAAAAAAACACAGTGCAGAATTTAAACAGAACACTTTGAGGAGCTGGAGCGCTAATTCTGTGTGAAAGCTTTTTGGGAAAAGTCGGCTACCACCGAGGGCGATCGTCTGAAAGATAAAGACAATGCTCTCATTTTGTTTCTACACTCACATTATCTATCTGACAGAGGCCACTGAGGCATGGAAGAAGTAGAAAATAGAAAATAACTCAACTATGGAGCTGTAGTATGAAAGGCCTCCCATAATTATAGCATGCACATTCCTAAAAAGACGAATGCACACACAAAAAGAAGGGCGAACAAGGGAAGTAGAAAGCTCTTTCTCTGCACAAATGTGTGTTTTCTTCTTCTTCTTTTTTTGCAGTGGTTAAAAATGTACTATTATTTATTATCTATTACCTAAAGTGGGTGTAATTCTTCTCCTGTACAGTTTTATAGAAGTTGTAAATAGAAACATTGCCTTATTGTTCTGTATTTATTATAATGTGTAAAAAGAAAAAAGATCAGCCTGGAATATGTCTGCTTGTCTGATTGGTTTAACACATGGTGAGGTTCCTGTTGTCCAGATGGATGGAAATGATTGTAAATGATACTCTCACACACCCTGTGCACTGTAGCTCTGCTGTAAATAATAAAACTCCATTTCATTAAAGCTCTGCCCTCCTGTCTTAGATTGGGAGAATTTGATTATCTCATCTATGCCATAATATAGTTTATAGTTATATAAGCTTATAGCTTATAGTTTTTGTTGTTGTTGTTGTTTTAAGCTAGTTCTTTAAACATCAAGCCGAGAATGGGTCGAGGTAAGTCACGAGCTGACGTTTCCATCCAAATAAAATGTCTCCAAAGCCTCATTTCACTAAATTCCTTTTTAAGCTGCAATCACCACTAAGGAGGAAGAGAAGGGGGAGAAAAAAAACATGACACTTTCACTGTACCTACTTTGAACTTCAATATTCCATAACCCATTGAGCCAGGCATGCAGAGGAAGAGGGAATGCATCTCGTATTACCACTCAATTATATTTTCCTTCAAAGGCCAAAAAATACTGGGGATGTCCCAAGATCAGCACACTTGTGCATTTAGAGAGCGAGAGAGAGGCTAGAAGAAGGAGGCAGGGTCATCCTGGGGGAAGGGTGGGGAATGGGCAGAGTAAAGTGGAAGAAGGAGGAGATTCAGGAGAACAGCGGGGGCATAAGTGACCTTATGTGAGGCGGAGAGCAGGGGCATTTTCAATTTACCAGAGGGACTACGGGGCGTAGTGCTCCGCTGCTTTTTGTCCTCCTTTGGTTTCTATCACTGCTAGGGGATTTTGGCAGAGAGAGTGTGGGGGGGGGGGGGATGAGGAAAAAAAAGGAAAGAAAGCGAGACCCCATGGCTAGCTCCGTCTGCAGAGGCTGCTCTGTGCCTCCCCGTGCTGCTCTTTCATCTCGAGACTAGACAGAGAGAAGAGAGAGAGAGACTCCCACTTCAAAAGGCAGTTTGATCTCAGAAGTACACAGGAACGCAACTAAAAGAGGATCTGAGGAAGCAGTTTAAAAGGAGAATATAAGGGGCACACTGTCACAGACGCTGGACAGTGAAATCTGGCAGTCCTGGAAAAAAAAACTGTGCAGAGGAGGAATTCAAGGAAGATCATGACCGGACTCTGAGCTGAATCGATGATCCGTGTCGACTTTAATCCCGCCTCCCGACAAAACCTCATCATGCAGCTGAATATGGCCCCGTACAACACAATATCTCAAATCATACAAAATACTTGCAGTATATTATGTACTTTGTGTCTCAGACATATACAAATATCTGAGGATGAGCATGATCTTCTTTAATAGTGTTCATTTAAAGTAATACGATCTAATGGAATTAAAATAAAATTCCTGCTTACCCAAATCAGGGTCACCAGGGCAGGGGGTAGCCTATCCCAGCTGTCACCCTGGACAGGTTGCCAGTTTGTCACTGGTCTAACACACAGAGACGGACAAGCATTCCCACTCACAGGCAATTTAGAATCACCAGAATCATCCTAACCTCATACATCTTTGGACTGTGGGAGGTGTCAGAAATTAAAAAATTTCTATCTGTTCAAGCAACTGAAAACTGGGGGGGAAAACAAGCACACTGAAACCCGAGGTTAGATTCATTACTCCCTCATATACTTGACCACGAGGGACACTTCCAGCACGGTGGTGGTGGCCGGTGACTGGGTGGTGGTTTTCATGCTGGGGCGGCTGGTGGTGCATGTAGGCCACCTGTCTGTAGAGGCCCAGCAGCGCTATATGAAAGCAGATATGTTTCAACAGGTGTGCATGCATGTGTGTTTGTAGTGTATCTTTCAGGATTGTGACAAACAATGTCCGCAGCAGCTGATGCCAGCCTCTCTGTCAGGAGTTGTCGCTAAATAAATGGGGCCAACAGTTGCCTAGAGGGCAGTTGCTGTAGTTCCTTGCCCTCCCCCACCTCTCAGTCACCAGAGAATATTTTTTGACCTTTAGCATAAAATTTTCTTGGTGACCTAGTCAAGCTGTCATGAAACGCTTGATGTACGCACCCCTGTGATCCCATTAGAGTACAGCCTTTTTAGGAAAAGAAAGAGGTTGCTTGGAAGAATAATTTTCATATTCACATTCATATTCATATTGTGTTGTAGAATGATTACTTGCCAAAAAAGTAAGTAAAAACAATGCACATAGCATAGCACATAGCACCTCTCTTATTACTTAAAAATGTTATAAGTATGATGAAGCATGCGTAAATAAATAAATAAATGAATCTATCAACAGAGGTTTAAGCACATTACTAGATAACTTGGTGCTGGGGAATTATGCAGTTTCCCAAATATCTAGCTAGCTTAGGCTAGCTTATCTTAGCAGTTTAGCAAGAAAACAACTACCGCAAAAAATATATTAATGCCATTTGGAAGGTTTTTTTGGCATGGGTTGATGTGTCAGTTTTTACACTAAAGATCACTCTTGTATCTCCCAAACAAGCTCAATGCCCAGTTTATGTGCTATAAAAGCTATGTTCCACACTGTATTCTTCAACAGCTACACTTGCTTCACGTGCTTGACTTCATTCTTTAAATGTTTTAATGGTAAATGTTCTAAAATGTTCCTTAGGCAGATTCTGCAGTGCAAACATCTCACTTAGCAAAGATATTAAGACTGCCAGTAACACTAAATGAGATACTTTCATTACCTCACTTACTGCAAATACATGCATATTATGTTAACTGGTGATTCTAAATTGGCCAAAGGTGGAAGTGCAAGGCTGTACCCTCACACGCAAGATGGATAGCAAAATGGATAGCTCTTACATACTGACCCTTTAAGTACTTACTTGTTTCTATCTTTGCGTTGCAGCTGTGCGTTTACATAAGTGATCCCATAATTATTCAGTTGGTCTGTAGGCTTTTCTGCATCCTTTTATTCCTAACTGACAAAACCGTGTTGCTAAGCTGGCTTTCACAAAAGGAACAGATACAGTATGCCCTTTGACCCCTGTTCTGTTTGGTCCAAGCAGGGCAACATTGCCCCATGGGATAATAAATCAACCAGAGGCTAAGAGGTTAGCTCGACCCACTCTGACCTTTGGTCTTATGAGATTTTCCTCAGCCATATGTCTGTGGCTCAGCAGCGGCCCGCCCCTTGCTGTGACCAGAGGAAGGCCGAGCAGCCAACAACAACAAAAGCTCGGATCAGCCCTGTTCAGATCCAAAGATGTGTCTGAGCCTCTCAATTTCACGTCCTGGGTCCAGCCAGTCACAGAAACTCCGCCCAGGGCTGGCTCTGGTAATTGTGACTGGAGGTAATGCGTTGTTAACGGCTGCTGCAGAGTCGAGGCGATGTCCAGGCACACTTCCAGGCCGAAGGTGGTGTGTGGGTGGGATGGAGTGGGGATGGAGTGGGGGCGGGGGGGGGGGGGTTACATAGGTCATATTATTGGGGACTTTTCTCCAGACAGGGAGAGAATTCCTGGCTGCAAAGCAGAAGGATTTCAGCGGTGCGATGGGGTTTGGCCAGCCAAGGCAGAATGTCCGGCATGGTGGACAGCTGCGCCACCGAGCTACTGTAACGAGAGGGGTGGGGGTGGGTAGTTGTTGTGAGTGGTGTATTACTGTAAGACAACACATATTCTAAAAGCTTTGACCGTCACTTCATTGGTATGTTTAGATGTTCTGAAGTAATTTTGATTAGCAAGAGGAAGTGAAAACACAACATGAACACCAGAATTATTAGAAAAAACTTGCCTTGCAGTTCTTTGTATCGTGGTTTCACAATTAGACACAATTTCACAGACACAAAGGAGGTGTGGTAGACACAGCTTCTGTTTAGGTATCATCAAATGTATGTCACCCTCAATTTAGTATCATTTCTATTGTACGACTGTAGCAAGCTGCAGAAATCCCAACACTGTCATTTGCCGTGAGTTAAAATTGAAAACAGAGTGAAGAATTGAATTTTGTGAAGTCAGTGTAACACATCTACAGCTGTGGAAAAGCAAAAGGTGGGTTTTCATATGGTGAAAAATCTGCTTTTCTCATCAAGGTCTGTGTTGAGGAACATGCTCATGCATTCTTATGACAGCAATCTTTTCAACACCGTAACAGAACCGTGTAGTGTGGAGGCCCCGTGAGCCTCCTGATGATGAGGGCAGCAGAGAAAGAAAAAAGAAACTCAGAAAGGAGGTTACAAAGAAGTCTGGGTATACGGTCATAAAATGTGGGACGTGTTATCGCAAGTGAAAAGTGGAAAGTCGATGGATTTCTGGTTCGACTCCAAAGCAACACTGAAGACAGTTTTCCACTTGGTGTCACACTTTAACCAACAGTGTTCCCTGTGTCAAAGGTTTAGACATGCTGGCAGATCAGCTTGGTGGATGGGATCTAATTTGATGTATACTGTGGTGCCCTGAATCATAAGACATATTTTGAGTGACTGGAATTATTGCCACATACAGTTCTTCAAGAGTTACGCAATGTTGCATCATATGGAAATATTTTTGCATCATGTCAAATACAAATCGCGACCTAACACACCCATGCTGCGATCGACTGTGTTCAAAGCTCTTCTGGCTTGTCTACACACAGTTACTGTACACATGTGTAGTTTTCCGTAACAACTATACATTCTTTTGGGGTTGGGGGTGGGGCTTAAATCTCTCGTACAATCACATGCTCTTTCACCTCAGTGAACTTCCACATATCGCTGCACACACATTTATTCCTTTGGTTATTTATGGACTGACTTACTCCTTTTACTAAAGGTTAGCAGATCAACCCAAGTGTCAGTATTATCGATACAAATGCCGATATGGGTATCAGATCAATACTAGTGCGATAGGATCGATACTTTGTTTATTAAACGTTAAAAAAAAAGAAGATAGACATCATGAAAAATGTCAGAAACCTTTTGTGGGATGTATAGTCTATACCAAATTAAAGCAATAGAAGTTGAAGCGTTTTAGAGACAGGCACATTGTACACTCCAGGTCTCCAAAGAACACAGTTTCAAAATACATGAAAAGTTGAATGGTGTGTTTTGTTGGGTAAATTTTAAGAGCTTTACAGTTTGATAACACCATTGTGTGAGATTCCTTGAGGTCAATGAAAAAGGATCTGACATGAAACTGATGAGAGGAAAGACTGTGCTCTGCACAGATGTTTCAGCGGGAAGAGTCGTCTCTATTTCTCAGCCAAATGCATCCAAATACACCCCTCAGCATTCCTGACAGGATTAGTGCGCCAGGTACTATCCACTGGTCAGAAGAGACTGGGAGAGGGAAAGAGATAAAGAGACTATGAGTGAGCATGCAGCACAGTCTGCTTGTTTTGTGCGTCTAATGCTGCGTGCTTTAGCAGATTTCAATTGATAAGAGATAAAGGCTCTTTGATGGGCTGCAGGTGTGCTGCTTTAATGAGCATTACCCCCCCGCCCCAAACTCCCTCGCCTTTCTGTCCCCCCTAACTGCGCCGCAGATGCACATCTGCGCATCTGTCATTCAGAGCTCTGCAGTATCTCTGACCTCTTAACCTCTCCTCCCTGCCTCTCATTCACGCTAACTCTGCAGCATGCAGCCATTGCATACGACACCAGAGTATGTGACATACTGAAGTTCTGACAGTGCATCTGCTATTCAATGAAGTTGTTTCCCTGTATTGAAACAGCCCTTCCTTGCTCAATTAATCAAATTCAGCAGTCCAAAAAAACTGTTGAAATTCCATCCCGGGCTGCAGCAAACGCTCAGCAAGTAAAGCAATTTGTATGCTTGCAGACTGTTAGAAACTACACTGGAGAAACCAAGAAACAGACACAGAACGAGACAGAGAGATAAATGTAAGGTGTTTGTTTGTGGCCACTTGCTTTCTCCTTATTCACAGCCTAAGGTGCCAGGGGAACAGCTCGATGACGTACGTTGTGGCCTGGGCAGGAAACACAGGGAGGAACTTGTGGCTTTATATTAAGTGCTGGGGCGCTTAACAGGAAAAGATAACCTGTTTCTGTTGATATAGCAAGGAAGTGTGAATTCTTGGCACATGCAAGATGTTGCAGAGAGGAACAGGCCAACGATGCCTTCCACATCTTTGATTGACTGGCTTACAGGAATTTCCTCGAACTCAGTGCGTTTTTTGTTTGGGTGGCTGTGCTGGAGTGTTACAGGAATGTTTTCTGGGACATTCCCGTTGTTGCAAAAAAGGTGTTTCCGACGCAGAGCTGGATGCTGCTGCATCACAGCGGTCGAGGTGCACCCTTTTTACTGACCTTTTGAATAAGGAACCCTGTTATTCCCTGTCATTTAGAATATATATATTATTTAAGTGTTGATCCAATAGTTTAAACATTAGATTCCATGAAATAACAGCATGATAGAAGTATGCTACAGATAAGGATGCTCAAGCTGTTATACAATTTATAGATATCTATATGAGAGTTTTACAAACAGTGTAGCATTTGGGAAATGTGTGCAACTGTTACACCAGCATTGTACAAATATACTTGAAGAAATTTGAAAAATGCACCCATGTAATAAAAGGCTGGTGTGAATATGTGGAATGATGTCAGTCTTATGCATGCAAAAACACCTGCGACTGTTTTCCTGGATAAAAACCCAACAACAAAAAACTCTTTTGACATTTTTTTATTTACATTTCAGAACATGTCCCTTGAGTGCCTCCTCAGCCTGCATCATTTCACAACTTATAGCACTTTGTTTTTAAATGATCACCCTAACTGTCAAAATCCCATTAAAGCTAATGCATTTTATACATATTATGATAATAAAAAACTTATTTGGTATTTCATTCATCATACATTTATCAGTATCACGTATATAAGTGACACTGATGTACACTGAGTATTACAGATTGCCTGAAACACAGTACTTCCACTCTTCTGCTCCATCCAATCAATCACTCAACCAATCAGGCACCCAGTCAGCCATTCAGTCAGTTAGTCAGCCACCTAGTCTGTCAGTCAGACACCAAGTCAGTCAGTCAGTCTGCTGTTTGGGTAGGGTGGAGGCTCATAGACGGGGCCTTTGTTTGAGCAGAGAAGCCCCAGACACAACAGTGGCCAGCCCTGGGCTCTTACAATGGCTGTCCACACAAAAGCCCACACACTGGGACAATGGGACAAGCTCAGAGTGGGGGTGCATGGCTGAGCTGAGGTTACCCACCTGCACACTTCAGGAGTGGACCCACCCCCCACACACTTTTACCGTACCACACCACTCACACCCCCACCACCTCTTAGGCACACTCAAATGCACAGCCTCCACCCATCCAGCTTTAAAATGCTCTATGTGCAGGTGTCTTCCTGTGCTGCTGACACAAGAAGGAAGCTGGGAAATTCTGTGCAGTGAAAACATTTAGTGAAGTTACTAGAGGTCAAAGAGCATCTCAGCACAGGTTAGGGCTCCACTTTTAGCATAAATCACTCAGAGTGACAAGAAAGCTGAAAAGTACAACATTAAGACACTTCTGTTTAATAGAAAACACCAATTTATTTGGAGTAGGATCACTGAGTCAGTTTTCTACTGAGTGTCAGACTCACGACAGCCACATTGAACAACACTTACTCTGAGAAATTCTCTTTATATTATTATTACTATTATTATCAAGTACTGGATGAAAGTTGGTGTACAATGGCACATATGTGTTGCCTGATAGCACCTGTAAGAACACCTTTCATTTACTAATTCATCCTTTATTTTATCTTTTTCATGTTTCAAGTGGATTACTGTAGGTGATTTAATTACAAAAAAAATGCAAATTATAATTTTGACTGATTAAAGGTCAAACCAAATCAATACCTATGTGAATTAATTTATTTTAAACATATAAAAGACATAATTATGATTTTTCAGTTCGAAGATTAAAATGTATATAAGTACAATACTGAGCTTGTGTGCACATTGCATTGTACACATTCAAAAAATTACTTGAAATAAATAAAAATTTATAAAAATAAAATTTTGATGAATTTGATATATTATAGAAGACACATGTATGAAAGAAAAGTTAAAAAAAAAAATCACTCTGGGTCTTCCAGTTACACACTCCCTTATTTTCTTACACACACACACACACACACACACTTTTTATAGACACAGACAGATGCAACTAAGTCCATGCAAATAGTGAAAAATTAAAAACAAATGGTAATAAAAAAAAGCCTAACAAAACAAAAAACCTGACTTGCCTTGTTTTACTTTGCATTCAAAAGACTCTTGTACTGAGATTAAAAGCAAATGAAAGCCTTACCCATAAATTACTAAATGTTACTGGCTGCAGCGAGTGGTCTGTTCCCCACTGTCTTTTTGATTGGATGACTAAAGTGTCAACCTGCTGCTCATAGTGCTGATGGAATTATATTGGGAGTGTCACTGTATTATTCCAGGAAGTCCACCCACACAGCTGTTGCAAATACTTTGTACGTCCCAGTGATTTGGGGAATGAACAAAGCAAAAACTATTTTCATCCTATTTTTCTACAAACCAAGTCTGTAATTTACACCGAGTGTAAGAAGGAACCACAACTCGTTTTTTTCCTTTTTTAATTGATTGCAATACATTTTATAACCACACATTAAAAAAAAATGCACATCAAAATATTTTACCAGGCTCAGTTTGCAACCTTTATAAGAAAAAAACAAAACAAAAAACTACCAAAAATATGGTTTTACAAAATAAAACAATTATAATAAAGTAAATGCCACTTTGGATAACCGTAATCAAAAGCCCATATTTTTTATTCTACATTTAAAAAAAAAAAAAAAAAAAAAAAAAAAAAAAAGGCTTGACATAAATAAGTTAGTATATTTCTCAGTGTTTTTACAAAATTATGTACAAAGGTACATTGCAAAGATTTACATAATACACAGGCATGGTGACTGCATTTCAGAGACTAGCTGTTTTCTGTCTCCATTTAGGTGTACCCTGGTCTTTTTCAAAAAAATAAAATAAAATAAAATAAACCACACTTCAGGCAAATAAAGGGAAGCTTTTAGATGCTCATGTGCATCCTCAGCAGGCTAACAACATTGATGAGAAAAGTACAAACATCTCTCGGTTATCACAAAGTAACACAATGTGAAGTCAATTGAAGAGCACAAGCAGTGCTGGCAAACATATTGATGCAACCATGTATTTGGTATTGTAGGACATTCAACCCTTTAACAAAAAAACGAAAAAAAAAACCAAAACAAAAAACAAAGAAAACCAAAACCCCTCACAAGCCTTAATGTTCATCAAACAATAGGAACAGTCAAAGAGAACTCAACCTGTGCAGTTTGTATAGTCTTTGTCCTTCAATATCTGAGTACCTCGCAACTTCAGAGCGTGGGAGGGGGGAGAAAAAAAAAAAAAAAAAAAAAAAAAATCTTATTCCAGGATTAAGCTGATGCTAAAAGCACCTCAATTACAAAATAAATATCAAGGGACTTAAAGACTGTCCTTACACAAATATTACACTTCTTCCTGTTAAACTAGATCGTATAGGAGAATTTACACTTGGTGACACTAGACTGATCAGAAAAGGGGGGGGAAAAAAATTATTAAAAAACAAAAAACGCTACATTTGTACCATTCTTCAATGCTGAGTTAGGAAGATGACGAGGGAAGAAACACTATTAAGAAACTGTAAAAAGCCAAGATTTTTGTTTTAAATGTAGCAATTAGGGACTGTGTCAACACCCACCCCCACCAAAAAAAAAAAAAAAAAAAAAAAAAAAATTTTTAAAACAAGAGAACAGCATTTTGGAAACATTTATCAAACATTGCAATTCAAGTCAAATCAAAATTCACACCGTTTTACATAAAGGATTTCTTTTTAAATCATAATGTCTTATGTGCTACATATGGAGAGAAATAATATATGTTTATATATTTATATATATATATATATTTTTTTTTATTTATTTACACACAGGTAGTTTAAAAAAAAAAAAAAAAAAGGAGCAAAAAAGTAAATTAAACCTAATTGCACACTGCTACATCGACTGCTTTTAGAGGCAGTAACTTTTAATTAAGTGCCAAAAAAAAATTTAGTGTTTCTATTCAGTGCTTCAACAGCGTCCTCCCCAATCTTCAGGAAGGTTGATATGTTTCTGATGCTGTGTAGATCCTCTTCCAAAAAAAAAAACAAAAGACAAAAAAAAACAACCCCCCCCACAAAACAAAACACTAGACTAAAAGCAAACAAACAAAAGAAATTACAAAAAAACAACAACAAAACAACAAAAAAAAAACCCTAAAACAAAACCAAAAAACAAACCAGCCAACACTGAGGTTTCTCCATGTTAAACAAGGAGGGGGGAGGCATTCATCTTCAGTTCTGTGGGACAAAACAGATGAAAGGAGAAAGAAAAAAGAAGCATAAGAGGTTGCAATGATGACACTAATGTGGGCATTGTGCAACAATTTCTGCAAACAAATAAATGAATAAATAAAATAAAATAAATAACTTAGACCACTCTAAGGGGTAAACCTCAGAGCAGCAGGAGACCTGAATGAACTAAATAGTTTTGTACATGTATTAATACATAAATACAAAAAGACCTACCTGAGGGGAAAAAAACAACAAAAAAGAAAACCTGGTATAGTTTTACATTAGCACCCATATTTAATCATGAAAAGATCTGAAAATGCCTATGAGACAGCCTAGTTTGGGGGTATTTTTTGATTTCTACAATTAAAAAAATAGAAATAAATAAAATGTATTAAATAGGAGTGACCACCCCCCAGCTTTGACAGTTGACATCCTGCCATAACAATGCTGATAGCATGCCTATTGGACGTCGCCCTGGTCAGTACACACACCCACACACTTGCTTTCAGACCTGCACGACTCTTCTGCACACTCTCCACCGGCAGGGACAGATGTGTGTTGTAACGTTAGTGTGCAACGCGTGTGCAGCACTGCACAGAGACCAGCCCCTTCCCGTCCCTGCTCTGCTCTCAGTTGCTGACGTGTTACACTACTACACTGTTGTTCAGCACTTGTTGTTTACAAGTTTCGACGGAAACTCAACGGACTCACCGTGTCAGACAGCGGTTAAATGTTAAAGGTCTTTAAAATGTACAGGCATTATTTGTTTGTTTTTCCTTCCCCTGTTTCACCTCGATCGCAGTGTATCGACAGAGCTCTCTGTCCAAGTGGAAAATTTAAAAAAAAAAAAAAAAAAAACACACACAACCCAAAAAACACCCCCCCCCCCCCCAACAACCCTAACAACCCCTTTTACTCCCTTATGTTTCTGTCCCCGCTCATTAATGAATGAGACAGACTGACAGCACATTTGAAGGGCGTGCACAAAAAGTATGCAGACTGTCAAAGCTGTGCAACATCCAAATCTTATTTAAGTGAACTGAAAGGGTGTTTAAGCTGAATTAGAATGCCTCCTAATGGTTTAAAAGTGGTATTAATTTTTTAGTAAACGAATAACCAGATGTTTTTGCAGATTTACTCGTTTTCCAAAGGTACCCCCAGTTGGGAGATGGAGTAGCCAGTAAACAGCCTACTGTAGTTACACTATGCACAGACCTATTTTTTTGTTAAGAAATCTTTGCTTTTCCTTAAGAAAAAAATATGATTAAAAAAAGGAAAAATATTGCATGAACAGTCTTTACCTTTTCTCACGTTTTCCTCTTGGGACTGGTCTTTCTGGGCGTGTGCTCTGCAGAGTGACTCCGACTTGGACAACTAACATCTGAGCTGCTGTGTGACCTCTTGCTCGGAACAGGGGAGTCTGCAAAAAGCAAAAAATAAAAATAAAAATAAAATTTCGTCATTTCTTAAAAATAAAAAAAATAGTGATACAGTGTTGCAGGCAAACCCCACTCTTTACAGTGCTTTTTGGGGCCATGATTTTCAAAATTTTATTTTCGCTGCACAGATCAATACGCGATCAGCTGCGTTGCTCAGAAACAACTGTGATGTAAACGGGTTAAACTGGAGAGTATGTAGTACCGTGACACGCGTGTCTTTTCCTCAGCGCTGTACACTGTTCCGTGCACTCCATTTGCCCGTCAGCCCTGTCGGGATCTTCGCTCGGAGGCACCACAACACAACTGTGATTCCCGTTAAGATCCACATTGTTATTCCCAGTGGAGCAGACGCCTTTCTTCGTAAGCGGCTGCCGAGTGTAGAAGCCCGGCAGGTCTCTGCAATCCACTAGTTTCCACTCGAACCTGGAGTTGGCCCTCGGCGTGTCAGTGGCGAAGTCGAAGCCCCAGTGGTCGGAGGCGCGCTCTTCCAACTCCCGCAAATGTCCCTTTAAATCCCTCTTTAACTCTTCGTGATCCACCGAGCCGAAGAGGCTCCTGCAGGCTGACGGTTTCGGGTGTTCAGACAGCCGTGAGTCCGTCCGCTCCAGCGTCGGGCTCCCGTTTGAAAGTCGAACATCTGACATTTTGCTCCAGCGAAACACGCAATTTTTTTAAAACAGCCTGGAGCGTCCAGTTTTTCACGAGGAGGGAAAAAACAAACAAACAAAAAGGCAGCACACACACACACCACTCAAAAACAACGGTTATCTCCTCGTCGCTGAGAAAGCTCCAAAACAAGCGTAAAACGCGTTATGCCATGCATACGTCGGAACGCAGACGCGAACAGCGGCCGTGTTGTGAAGCCCTGCGTAGTCTCATCAAAACAAAGTGCTCAGGAACTGAAGGCGCTCTGTCAATTTTGTCCCGTAGCGAGAGAAACTGCAGACAGCCCTTCTCTTTCGCCCAATATGGCGAAAGGTTGATGTGGGGGTAGGGGCATGATTGACATGCTGAGCTATTTAAATTCCCGAAGAGGTCGCTCATTGGTCAGAGTTTTTAAGCCCGCCTACTTTTCTTAAGGTGGACCGGCTAAATTAAGCCGCTCTGATTTCTTTTTTTCTCCTTTTCCCTTAAAACAAAAAAATATCAGCGTGTGAGTGTCATGTATATATGTAACTCTGTATTTAACGTATAATAAATAACTGTGAGTGGGGGAAGAGGATGTACAAAAAAGGGTTATTGATAATAAATGTTGTCATGGCTGTGCCAAATAAGAAAAATTATAATCTTTGAAATAAAAAAATAGCATAACAAATCATTCCTAACAGGTGCAGAACAATTAACTTAAAACAAAAAGAACAAACAAAAAAATTGTGCCAATCTGGCTAATGTGTATCTTTATGACATGCCATTTCCACCAATTATCTGCACCTCAGTGGTTAAGGTCAAGGTCAGCACACATCAGACTCTGTCCACACTGCCACCAGAACCCAGAGCAAAAAAACAAAACAAAAAAACACAGTGCTAAAAAAAACAAACAAAAAAAAACAAACCCCACACAGTATCAGAAGTCAGCAAATTTAGAAATTTTTTTTAAAAAAAAAAAAAGAAGCCAAAAGTACTCAATGTTAAAGTTTTTTTCCCCAACACCTCAGGAAAAACTTGGCAGGTTCGCACAAATCCCTAGCGTCATCCAAATCCCATTAGAAATTACCAATAAAAAAAGAAAAATATGGAAAATTTTAATTTTATGTTTTTAACCCTAATCTGGAAAAAAGTAGGCAGGGTGTGCCAAAGTGCAAAGCAGTGATTTCTAAATTTACACTGACTCTCATATTGAGGACACTAGATTAAATGTTTTGATCATTACCTGCAAGGAGGAGGGATCAGTAATCTGCTAAAAATGAGCAGATGTGTTGCTTTCAACACAAGTCAGGTCAACAATAATGTACAAATCCCTGCTTTGAATTGAATTTGAAAATAATAGTCCAAACTTCTTTGTTTCTTATTTAAGGCTCTATTTAAAAATGTGATCTTCAAGCAAAAGTACTGTTTGTTTTTAAATTTATCAAGCTTTTTTTTCCAGCTTCTTTTTCTTTATCGTCCAAGTTTTACACTTTTCCACTGAAGGGGAAAAAAACAAACAAAAAAAGCCCCCAAAACAAGAGTGATGTCAAAAAAAGATGCTCACCTCAAGTTCTGATCAAGATGAAACAAATTGGATTTGCTTAAAATAGAAACAAGCAACCTGCAAGAAATGATGCAATTTAATTTTACTGTGAGCAATTATTTACTTAAGAGGTCACAGCAGGCTATGTGCTGCAGCTGTGGCTGCTGGCTGGCCACCATTAATTCTGGGGCAATGATACCCCCTAGTGGTCATCACACCGCCTCTCAATGTCCATACAAAGTAACCAGGAAGCAATCGTGATATCAAACGCTTTTAATAGAAATGTTTTAAATAAACATTTAATCTGTACATACACATATTTATATCCAAAAAAAATGGAAATGATCCTTCCTGACTCTGCTGAGGTGTAGTCGCCTACCTTCCCAGTCAGTCCATTATAATATAGTGGTCTCCTGCTTGATAAGGCACCGTCAGAGGCTAAGCCACTTGATAATGTAGAAGTTCTTCTTGCCCACTCTGAGCAGCGTGAGTCCATTAGCCAGGATGTGGAGTTTGGGGATCAGTACCTGCTCCGGGTTGTCTGTACGTGTGTGGTTGATCCACACTGCTCCATCTGAAACCATTTGATACCTGCACACAAACATTTACACCATCAGTTAGGACAGGGTTTCATCTTTAAAAAGAAAATCTAAAAGTCATGTGAAAAAGAAAGTACACCCTGTATTCTTCCACAGGAATTTAGAGAGTGAGGAGGATCCAGGAGCTGCTAATCAAATGGACTTAACTGATCTACAAGTGTGAGCACCTCTATAAAGGTTTTGGCAGTTTACTGGTCTGAGGCATTCGGGCACATGTTAACATAGTGCCAAGGAGGAAAGACAGCAGTGGCTTTAACAAGGTCATAAGGTCAAATAATTTCAACTCCATCTCTGTACAGTCAGAATGATTATTCACAACTCGGAAACATTCAAGGGAGCTATCGATCCTCAGATAAGTGCACATCCCAGCAAAGGTCAGACTATGCAATGTTCAGAGAAACTCCAAAAAACCCAAGAGATACATCACAGACAGTAGAGGCCTTTGTTAGCATTTTTAAATGCGGAAGTTCATGATAGTACAATTCGAAAAGAGTTAACAAGTCTTATTTGGAATCGTTACCAGAAGAAAGCCTCCTCTCTCCTTAAAAAACAAGCAAGCTGTCCTTTGAATAAACAAGACCAATGTGGATATATACTTGACCTTCACATTTGGAGTCAACCAAATACAGCAAATCACAAACACCTCGTACTGACTGTCAAGCACGGCGGTGGAGGGCTGATGATTTGGGTTCGTATTGCAGCTTTGCATGGCTTGGGTAGTAGCCAGAAGAAGGAAACAAAGTACTTTTCAACAACATTTTTGAAAATATGTTAATCTGATCATGACATTTTTATGCTGGTAAGCTATAATTATGACACATTTAACTGTTTACATGTTGCAGGGCTGTTGCTACATTATACACCTTAGATGTGGCAGTTATCTTGGCTGTAGCTACATGACAGCAGAGCTAGAATCAAAGAAAACGCTTTTGTTTTCTACAAAAGAAGCTTTTTGAAATGTGGCGGCGTGAATGTGACTGGTTGCTATCGTTGCACTAAAGGCACACATCAAACTGTTACATGGTTACAGGCTGTAGGGGCAGCTGCAACCCAGCTAACACAAGCAAAACCTTTATGCTTTTTTTTTTTCTTCAGGAAACCAGCTTATGAAATTTGACTGCGTGATCGTGACCGGGTGTTATCGTTACACCTCGGACACAAAGAAGTTGTTGTGGCTACCTGTGAGCGGTATCAGTGAAGAACAAAGAGACCACAAACTCCTGCACCTGCTGCAAAAAAACACTACTCTTCAGCACTTGTGTTCTACAGGGTAGAAATAAAATAGATGTGACAGTCAACTCAAAAAGGTTCAGATGTTTTTCATTGAAGATTTTAGTTTCATTTACTAAAAAATTATTTGGTTAACAAAATTCAGCGGGCTGCATGCTGAATTTAGAGGATAGAAACAAAGTATCGATCTTATCTTGCTACTCTCGTTCTGATACAAATACCAACTTTGGTATCGGTGCTATCGACATTTGGATCAATCCCCCCACCTCTATCACCCAGAATGTGTAACTGCATTACACACCATACACAAAAGATTACACTGTGGATCTCTGGGTGCATGTATGCTCACACTAACAAGCTCTATCAAAGCACTACATACCACTCTGGTACCGCATTTAGATAAAGGAGAACTGGGGTGCTTACCCTCTGGGACCCTCAGGGATGGCGCCGACCTTGCGGCAGGCATCTATAACAGTTGTCCCCGGCTCCAACAGCAGCTCATGGAAAGGTGCCTCCCTGAAGAGTTCCTGAAGCTCCTCATCACTCATTTCCTCCAAGGCTTGCACGCTGCTGTGATAAAGTGCATTGGTGCATCTGCAATGACGACATTAAATATGACCATTCTGTCCACATGGAAGACAGAGGACATGGGCAGCCACAGCAAACAAAGACTACAGCAATGAGCACTTTCCTCTTACTGTACTGCAGGCATAACATTTTCCACTTTTTGGCAGAGCATAGTCCTGCTGTTCTAAACACAATGCACTTTGACTCTAATAAGTTATGGTGTAAAAGAGCTCTAGATGAGGATTCAAGAAAATAAAATGTATAATTTAGGGGAATAAACACACAGACGATCAATTCTAACCTCTTTGCAGTCTCCAGGCCCTCCTTTCCATGCACCAGTTTTGTCACTTCAGCAGCCAGTCTTTTGTGGGCGAGGCGTTTACTTGGATCTTCTCTCTGTTGCTCCATCAGTTTCTCTACCTCTGCCAAAGGCAGAAAGGTGAACAACTTCAGATACCTACAAAAAAAAAAAACAGCACACACAGTACACCTCAGCATCCTATGACTGTGCACCGAATACTTATAAAAACAGGGTTGCGATGAGATGTTTCTGGATATTGCACTTTCATTAAAACTCAACAAACATGATCAGCCTTCACTTCCACATACCCTTCCACACTGGCATCAGGCTGCCTGAGAAAGAACTGGTAGAGTTCAAAGGGTGACGTCTTATCTCTGTTGAGCCACACTGCATTGCCTGCAGTTTTCCCCAGCTTGTCCCCGACAGTGCTGGTAACTAACGGGATGGTCAGGCCGTACACCTCCTCGCCGCTTACTCTGGAGAAAAATAAAGTTTTCAGTGTTTCAAGGCAGCCTTCAGGGTAAATCTGGCAGGCATGTGTGTGTTTTGGTTGGTAGAGAGAACAGCAAAAAAAAAAAAAAAAACCCAACCCAAAAACATCTTGGTGGTATAATTGGGTGTAGAACTTAATGTCTCAAAACAATTTGATGTATGTGCATCTAATGATCAAGAATATATAGTGAATTTGCAGATTTTATAATGGAGTCTGAAATACATGCAGGGTTTATCCACACAAAAATAGCCTAGTCCTGTTTCAAAAGGTGGTCGTGCTATGTTCGGATGAGCATTGTACATATGTATTTACTTGGACCCAGACAACGAAGACCTTGGATGAGAAGAGAATGATTTCTAAATTAGATTGTGGATGTAACAGAGAGCCAATGAAGACAGGCCAAGATGGGAGAAATATACCTCTGTCTTTCTAGTCCCTGTTAGTATTCTCACTACAGCATTTTGGATCGACTGCAGGCTTATCAGGGACTGGTAATTATGAATTAATCAGCCCAGTACTGTAACAGTAGTGGGCTTGGAAAAACATTTACTTGTGAATGTACTCATGGCCAGACATCAAGTTGCCCAGTTGGTCGGTGCCTCCAAGCTGAATCTTGCAGCCGTATATTTGGTTCAGGTGGTGGAAGTCATAAGCTTGGAACACCTGGTAGGTGAACTCCGTCAGGCTCATGCCCTCGGCGCTCTTTAGCCTGGACTGCACGCTGTGGCGGCTGAGCATGGTGCCCATCCTGAAGTGTCTTCCAGCCTCCGACAGAAACCCCACCACGCCCCAGTTCTTATACCAGCTCAGGTTGTTTAGAACAGTCACGGTTCCCAACGGCCTGGAAGCGTCGTGAAAGTGCAGCTCGTGGTTGGTGAAGATCCTCTGAATGCTCTCCCGGATGCTGTGGGTGTTCGCCTCCACCATGTCCGCGGACAGCTGCTCCCGCTCGCTCGTCTTCCCGCTCGGATCTCCGATTTGTGCCGTGGCTCCTCCGAGCACCGCGATCACATGGTGTCCGGCGCCTCGGAAGTGCAGCAGGCCGATGAGAGCGAGCAAGTTCCCCACATGGAGACTGTCGGCTGTGGGGTCAAATCCGCAGTATACCGTCTGAGCACCGGACTGGAGCAGCCGGGGGAGCTGGTCTTGGGCTGCGTTTTCTGGGAATGAGTCTTTCAGAACGCCGCGTTTGTGCAGAGAGAGAAGCAGCCCGTGGTGCGCGGAAGAAGAAGAGTGAAATTTAGACCTGAGCGTGAGGCAAAGAGTGGCCGGCCCGAGAAGATTACAAGATCCACGCCGCCACACATAACAGCAGATACCCACCATGGACGCAGCCATGTTGGACAATGTGACAAGAACACGGAGGTGGAACTGAGTAGAAGCTTGGGTCGTTTGGTAGGAGCAGAGCGCCCTCTGGTGCGGTGGTTCTCAAGGAAACGCTTGGGTGTACTACCTGCAGTTTACATATACTCATCGTGGGCATGAATGCTGTGGTCAGTTTGGACTTTTAATTATTTCTTTGAGCTATTTTCCCCCTCTGATGCGCAGGGAAGCAAAACAACGAAATGACTTTGCTTGGACCAAGAGTGTTCATCTTTAATATGCACACAGAGGAATTTAGAGTTATAGGCTCTTTCAACAGCCTCTTTGTTGATGTACACAGGACCTGTGTCTGTTCTCTTAGACGGTCTGAAGTCCACCACAATCTCCTTGGTTTTGCTACCAAGGAGACAGTGTGTGTGTGAGGTGAGGTTGTTAGTGGTGCACCGCGCCATTAGGTTCTGCACTTTATCTCTGTATGCAGTCTCATCATAACTGGAGATCAGGCCAATGACCGTTGTGTGAACTAATGGTGTTTGTCACATGGGAAGGTTGACAGTCATGGATGAATTGGGCATAAAGAAAAGGCTCAGCAGCAAATCCAGGGTTCTGCAGTTTGGACTACCAGTTTGCTGGAGTCACCAGTTTTAAAATGACCCACAGGATCAAAAGTATACATACAGCTCATCTAATATGTGGTTAAATGTCCCTCAGCAGTCTTGTTGATGGCACCTTGGTTTTGTATGTGCACATCTTGGTGTTGTAAAGATGCATCTGAACTTGAAACCTAGCTCTGGTATAAAAAGTAAATAAGGCAATGTCATAATAAAAATAACTTGCACTGACTGGCGTTACCTACTAAAGTCTGAACACATGAGACGTAGCAGATTTTAAAATCACTTTATTTTTAAATCCATTCAATCTCAATTTGTTTCATCGTTTAAATGACTAAATATACATTCATCAAACATTTACAGTATTGTTATCAAGCCACAGTACACATTAACGACACATTGAAAGGGAGACTCCGTTGTCTCTTTGCATGACACTACAGCCACAGAAACAAGTTTAACTCAGGAGAGAAAAAAAATATCACGTTTCTAAATCCTATAACTGCTGCCCCAAGTAAGCCCAAGTTTTTCTTTTCTTTCTTTCAGTTCTGGACAAACAAAAATAAAGGTAATCTGTATTGTTGTTGGTGTATGCGTATTGTAAGGCAGAGCACTCTATACTCACTCCAGAGTGAATGAGGAAGGGAAAACAGTACTGTCCTATATCCTGAGCTAGTTCAACAAAGGAAGACTACGATTCCCTGATAAAAGTTTAAAAGTCCCTTGACAGTTCAACACACAAAAAAGACATTCTTAAGGGAAAGCTGACTTTGCAAATTTACATGACATCTTGTTGACATTTTGAGTTGCCTTGTTGATAAAGTTTCTAGCAGTTTTTTTTATGTTTAACATTTAAAAAGTCTGTATTTTTGAAAAGCAAATCCTTCACTGTTACTGCCCAGAAGGGTGCACATTGTATAGAATGTACAGTGACATTATTTTCCAGCCTGTGGGACCCTTTTGTGTCACAAACAGCTAAATCTAGCTGAAGATGCCAACAGTTTACAAGTGTGTGCGCAAGAAACTTTTTTTATTTATTTATTTATTTTTAAATCTGCTGTTTTATGGCACACACTAAGGCACACACAGGTTTGTGGTTTTTCCCCGAGCACATCTGGGATGAGCGAGTCCCAGGAAATCTGCAAGGTTAAAAACTGAGCTGCGCTGAAGTGGGTCTGACATTCTGTGACCAGATATATGCAAGTAGAGGCAGTTTAAAGATCAGTAATCTACTTATGGCATAAGAAATGCTTGGTAAGTTAGTACAATATAGCAGCGAGTGAGAAAAGTCAGACAAAAACAAAGAGAAAAAGCACGATGAGATCAGAATTGTAAAACAATATACGTGTTTTTCTCATTACTGCAACACATTTACTGCTATAGCATGTGATTTAATGGCAAATTACATTACGAGTGCATTCAGTTTCTCTATAAACCAACAGAGATATTATGTGACCCCCCCAATCTGTGCATATATTACCCCCTTTGTTTTCTTATGTACAACCTGAGATAAAAGCATTAGAAGAAGGGATTAGTACTGGATGATCAGTGCTAAGCTGTGCCTTCACATTTCCTATGAAATGTTTTTTGTTCTTTTTTACTCTTCATGGTAATCAAAAGGTCACAGAGGTCAAGTTTATAACTAACCACTCAAACGTGTAAGCTAGTGTAGCCCTGCGCAGACCACGCATGCTTGCAGTTTAAAACTCTAGTGCTTAATTCGACAGATAAACGAAGTGCAACTTGAAGGAACTGAATGCACATTATGGTCTAGATGACTCTCCATTTCAAAAATTCAGATCTATGGATATGCAGATTACCAGTTGCCCTGTTACACCTTAAGTCTATTTACAATGTACTCTTCAGCTGTGCCATTTCAAATAAACACATGTGAGATTTTGTTATATATATATATATTCATACTTCAGTATAAAAATACGATTCGATTCAAAGACAAGCATGACGCATTTAGACCAAGAAAAAAAAAAAATAACAGTACATAACTACATTTACTGTAAATGTTCAAACATCTGAAAGTATTCACCCAACTTACGAATACAAAAGTCAATCATCATTAGTACCTTGTTTACCACGAGAGTTAAAAGCTGAGGTGAGCAGTCAGTGTGAAAGCTTCAGTTATGTAAAGCCCGCTCTGATGTTGCGATGTGTTACAAACATAAGGAACATTTCTCTGAATTCAATGATCATTTCAGGACAGTGTGAGTGATGAGGCAGAAAAGGAGTAGCGCCCTCTCACAGAGAGTCAGATGTGTATGATCCGAACTATCAGAAAACTATGCATGTTTTCAGCATTCCCTTAACATAGGTCCTCTGATGTCCATCGTATGTATTTTATATTAAAGGCAGTGTGACAACAAAATGCAGGAGCGGCACTTTCACATGGAAATGTGCCTATTTTGTTAGATAGCAAAAAACACCAAAGCCAGAGAATAACTGGGTAGGAAAAGGGCTACAGACTCATTTTTCTTTTACCTGCATACGTCCAGATTGACTGTCTTCTATAACTGGCCAAGTGATTTCACAGAGAAAACTAAACAAATGAAAGTGTGACAACCTTTCAACTAACAAACTAGATGTTTCACCAATGAGGCCATATCACTGTGGTTTTCTCTTAGCTGGGAAAAATAAAAACAATTACATTTTCATCAGGGAAAAATGTGCACATAAGATTGTTAAATCTTAACTAACACGTGTGTTATGAGGACCAAACAGACAGTTAAACACAATAACAGAGAGAGAGAGAGAGATTCGCTGAGTGAATTCATGTGTCGCCTGTGTCAGAGTTGTATTGTGGTTAATAACAGTGTTAGCCCTTTAATACCAGAACACACATCAGGAGGGAGTGCTAAACACCTGTGTATGTCTTTTTTGTCCTTTGAAACCTCCATTAGAAAAGTGTCACATTAACATATCACAGGCATGCTTGTGCTTCAGTGCATTGTGGTGCATGTACACAGTGAGTCTGAACTTTGGGGTCTGCTACCTAATTTGAAAAAAAAAAAAAAAAAATAGCATTCCCAGTACAGTTTGTGGACAACTTAAGCACTAAGTCGTATTTCTTGTTAAGAATATTAAAATAAAATAAAATAAAATAAAATAATAATAATGATGATGGCAATTTTTACTGTGTCATTAAGAAGTATGGCTTCGGGGACATGACGTACAGATAAAATGGTTATGTTCAGGAGGTGACTCCACAGAAAAGCTTGAGAATCACGGTGGCGGGCTGGTGTGCTGATAACCACTGGCTCCTCAACCGGCTACATTTTGGTAGCCAATTGAGGAGAAGCTGCCTTGATTTAAACTGCATAATTGCTGCTGTTATTAAGTTATTTGGGCATATGGCTCGTTGCTGTAAAACAATCGGCTGGAGTGGCAATTATAAAGTTCACTTTTGTTCTTCAAATTAGGGTTACCTCAGGGTTTCACCAAGGAGGTGACCTTACAGATGTTTTAAAAAATAATATGGAAAAAAGAACATTTAGAGTTTGGTCAGAGATTGCATTCAGTGGTGTCTGGACAGGGGCTCAATCAGCTGTACAAAGTATCTTAGCATACATGATTCTTCTGCCTGATAAGGTTCACACACAATGAAGTGGAGAGCACTTTGTCAAATCAAATGAATCATCGGCCTCCTTTTTCTTCACCTTTAGGTTCCCTTACACTGGACAGACACCAAAGCTAACCCTTTAGGGTCGGAGGTTAAGTGGTTCAAACCCAGTATGTGGACGTCTCCTCTTCTTTTCAAGTCCCCGCTCAGAAGGAGATGGTTTCTTGTTTTCCTACTGTGGTTATACCTCCAAAGTCTTCAGTACATGTCTCTGTAGATCTCCTGCAGGAGCGGATGCAGTGAGGTGTCCTCTGTCTTTTTGATCTCCTGCACAAGCTGTG
The DNA here is from genome assembly GCF_900408965.1 of Simochromis diagramma. Lineage (NCBI taxonomy): Eukaryota > Metazoa > Chordata > Actinopteri > Cichliformes > Cichlidae > Simochromis > Simochromis diagramma. Next base: position 16,703,259 of record NW_024386801.1, read on the forward strand.
CGTGCTCAGTGACTAACTGCCTCAGGTCAGCTAGTTTCTGCAGCAGCTTGGGGAAGAGGAAAGTGTCATCGGGGTGATTGGCCAGCAGATGGAGCTGCAGGACCTGGACGATGCTCTCCTGCATCACCTCGATGTGTGCCACATTCACCAGGCCTGGCCGGTCTAGCCAAAATGAAAATGAGAGAAACATCATCATCTTTTGTAAGGTAAAAAGGATTTTATAGGATACTGAAGAATGCATGCAACAAATTTCCTCACCGCCACAGCAGATGATGGCAGCCACAAAGAGAGCCAGATCACTGTCGTCCAACTCCAGCGCATTAAACTTCATGGCAAACTGGAACTTTGGCTCCATCATGTCGCTGAACGGTCGACGCAGGCTCTTGAGGAATTCCCGGGTGATGAAGCCCGAGCCGTACGCTACAAGAAGCCCGTCCTTGTTCATACTGGAGGCGAGCATGGCGAAAATGGCTTCGTACACTCCGTATTTCAAAAGAGTCACCTGATCGTTGAGGTCCAAGCTCGAGAACCCGGGGACGGATTTTGCAAACTCTGTGAGCTCCGTGACGGTTTCCACCGACGTGCACTGGCAGCAGTGGAAAATCCGAACCTCCACCTCCTTGTCCTTCATCGCTCCCACGGAGCCGACCATCTTGGCCACCAGTGTCTGCTCTGCCAGCTGGAGGGTCTCCATGTCGTGAATGACAAAAGGCTGTGGATGGTAGGGAAATAAACGTCACTATAAAACTAAAAATATAATGCTTTGTTAAAAATGTGTCTCAGCTGAAATGCAACACAGGCTATAGAAGCGAGAACTGGGATTTTGGCCTGTTAACAAAAGACTATTCGTGACAGACGAGACCTGACATGGAACATGCCGACTCAGCAAACTTGCCAACGTGAATAACTGACTGACTGGAGTGTTTACAGATAATAATCTTCACTGAGAGGAAAGGCTAAGCCTAGAGCCCTTATTGACATCTGAATGTTTTGTTTCCGCGATGACACGCGTACTGTCCTTCATTTTACTGCTACACACACACACACCAGCCACATCATTAAACCCACAAACAGGCACAAAGTGCAACAGTGATCATCTCATCACAACGCAATGCTTGAATTCATGTGGAAGTTACTTGAACAGCTAAAACTTACTTAAATTTAGATGCTGATGCACACATTCCACTAATTCCAAATCCGAGTGAACCAAGCGGGGACATGTGGCCCGGAGGATCCGCCGCCAATGTTCTAGTGCCAAAAACCGCTGGACACCCACAGAGGTCCCATATCCATGCCCTGAGTCAGAGCTGTTTCGGTGCTTGAGAAAAACCAGCTCACTATTACGTGCTTGAAGTTCTGCTGAATTCAATTATATTTATATAGAAAAATAAGAAATATATGATTGTAGGTAACTATAATTATAAACCTCGCACAAAAAGTAAGGAAATTTGTGTTTGATCAATTATTTCTTTGTTGTAACAACTGTTCTTGGCAGTAAATCTGGAAAGTAAAGATTTGGCTTTTGGTGTTTTTTTTGTTTTTCATATGCGCAACACACAAATGCATTTTCTGTCATTTTCTGGCGCCATTGTTGGGCAAACAAACAGGCTTTCCAACAGTATAAAATTTATTTCCAAGAAGCATTGTCACAACAACGAAATCATCGACCAAGACAATTAAAAAAAAAATTTAGATGTTACTCACAATATCCACAACTGAAGGCACAGTTAGAGCTCAAAGAAATGCAGCGTGAACACAGAGTTTAATTCAAAATGTCTAAAATTTTAAATGTTGACACTGTGCCCAGTGTCCTGTCAACAGGTCTGTTTACAGTGAGTGTACCTGTACAGAAACCATACAAAAGCATTGTGGGCAGTTAACGGGTGTTTCGGTTATGTCACTGTTCCCACAGAGGACAAGTTACAGCATTTTGATGAACAGCTTTACACCTGCTGCTGCACATCGGAGCTCTGACTCGTGAATGCTGCTCTAACTGTGGGCTAGAGTAACAAGGGAAGGTATGCGCAACACGACGCTGAGGTGGTTAATTTTGTACTTTTACGTCACGCTAACATTCCTTGATTTGATAACGGAGGTTCAGATGAGGAGAAGATCAAAAAAGGTTCACAGCTCCAGAAGTCAAAGCGTGTATACTCTGCTTTTTGTGCACAACATATTTTTGAGTAAAACTCGCTAGAATTATTATTATGACGCATTAAAAGAAAGACTAAATAGGTGGAATTCTTTTAAAAAGTGTCTTTCTATTTCTCTTAAGTGAAATAGCAAAACTAGTGTTTTCCAAAACTTGTTGCTGATTCCAATTTGTCACACGATACACTTTTCAGGAACTGTCCTTATATTATATCACTGCTTGCCAAACTCCCCAGTCCACATGAACTACACAAATGTGTACTGGCATTGCAATCATTTGAATTGTTTTCTAAACAGAAGACGCTGCAGTGGAGTAACAGGTCAAAGCAGGGGGGAGATACTAATCTTCACTTATAAAGTTTTCAGAATGCAGAAACTTGCTATTTACTCAGATCTATGGATATGGGTTGAAGTGACAAGCATTTGTATCCAGATCAAGACATATATATATACATGTATATTTAATAGTCTCTGTATGAGTAAAGTTAAATTTGACAAGACTTATTGAGATGTACATTTAACATGCTGCACTGTTGGAATTTGTACACAGACCCCTGGCAAGAATTACAACAAGACTTTTATGGGCAGTTACGAGTTGTGTAAAAGCGCTGCGATAGCAAAAGTAGGTAAAACAATATTCAGTCACTGAGTACTTTCTACCCACTCTGCTTGTTCATCAGGAGCTTTGAAGCAGTGGATAAGATCTGTGCCTGAACTTGGATGAGCGCTTGGAGCGATCTGTCCCTCTTGACCTATTTTACACCTACACATCCATCCATGGAATTCAGACTCTCTGGGCTGCAGTCCATGAACCTCTCCTTTTCTAGCCCCCCGCTTTTTATCCCCCTCGGTAGGAAAGAAGCACATCAGAGGGGGGAATGCTTTTAGGGTGAATGGGAATGGGTGATAAAAAGAACATACACATTAAGGGAAATGCACAGTGAAAGGCTAAGTAACAGGCTTAAGTAAGTCCTTGCCCATCCTGTGTGCTGAATTGCTCCGCTGGTTGAGCAACTTATTTTTGTCATTGGCTGGCTGTGTCTAATCTCTAAGGGAGTGATTGCCAGGTCATATTGAGACATGAAAAAATAAATTAAAAGTTACAAAACCGCATGACCTCGCACTATGAGGAAAAGCTGGAAATGGAAGAACGTGCGAATATGAGGTCCACGTGTGCAACACTTTTCACTCACCAACCCATTACTTTACTCACTAATCAACGTACAGCAGTGTTGGTCTTGCCCATGAGAATGGATCGAGCCTTGGCCTTGTTCATGTTGAAGTTCTTCAGGTAAGCCTCATAAATGTGCTTGGCCAGGGTCTTCTGGTCAGCTAGCTGGGGGTTTTCCACCTCTTTGTCCACCGTCACCATCTCCGCCTTTAGTTTGAGCTTCTCTGACTGGGGCATCCGACCAAACCGGATGGCTGCGGACAGCACACAGAGAGATGGAGATGACTTTGTGGTGACATAAAAGTGTCGAGTCATAGATTTATTTCAGTTACACCAAGTGCAGTTCCAGTAAAAGCACCTTGCTAAATACGACTGTTTCAAGCAAACTTAAAAATGAAGGCAAAAATATTAAATGTATCCAGAAAATATAAACAATTTCTGCAAATTCAAAAAGCTAATACTTTAATACGGTAGTACTGCAGAAAGCATATCTGTTGCCAAACACCACAGAGGATGTGCAGACAGCCTTATATTGTATTCTAAAGAAGGGACTCTTGAATAACATACAAGCACAGGATGAATTTAGTGGAAGAGAATACACAGATGGAATGGACAAGTTAAAACGGCATTTATAGCTGAACACAACAGAACACATTCCACGATAACACCATAAACTTCCAATGCTGAGCTCAATCAAAGATGTAATTTAACTTGTATCTGCCCGTCTCAGTGCCAGCTTAAATTCAGTGGCTTATAGCCGGATGAAAGTACAAACATCGAAGAAACAAGAGACTTGTTTCATGAAGTCAATTTAGTTCCCCTGGCTTTTGCCAAAACATCTCGCTATGCCTGAACACGTACAATAAATCTGCAGCAACAAAAACAGTTTAAAAGGTCAGGAAAAACACTTTACCATAGAAGGTTCAGTCAAATATGTAACAATTTTCAGTGCATCAGAAATATCCTGTGCTATATGAAACATTGTGCAAGGATAAGAAGAAAAAAAAGAGACAGTAAACATGTCTGCTTGCCATTGAAAGGCAAATGGGCTTTTTATGCATTACAGTAATGACATAAGTTAGCACAAATTACAAAGTGGGCAACATTTGCTTGAAACGTTCTTCAACAACGTGTTAATAAGCGCTATTTCTCTATGAGAGGATGCTGGCATCGCTCAGACTGTCTGATCCCATTTGACTAATGAGATTAGAGGTGAACTATTTCCAACCCCTCTTCACTAGTTTAAATGTGCACAAGCTGTTTTACTCACACACAAATCTGCACGTCTATGTGAGCAGACCAGCTGTACTAACTGCCTGTTTTTTATGAGCCCTTTATAGGCATTAAAAAAAAAACCATCAGATATTTATTGATGGTTGCTTACAAAATGAATCCGAGCATACTGAAGAGGACTGCGCAAGGATGAGACCTTGAGCTGGCAGGCAGCACGAGGGCCCTTTAGATTACTGCTCAGAATGTGGATGGATCATCTGAAGCTAGTAAAGCTCCACGGTGGGCGCCTGGCCAGGAGCCAAGTCCAATTAAGATGTGAGGAAGTGATTGATGCTAAGCTTCGTGTAAGTCTAATTCCTAAGCGACAGTATGAGGGGATAAGCGTGGAAGGGAGCTGAAGGTGGGCAGGGGTCAGTCCGTCAGTCTGCTGAGCCGTCTGCGTCTTGTCAGCAAATGAAATGCGTGAGGAAATAAGTTGCTGGATTTGAGAAAACTTTCAGTCCCTTTTGCTAATAAAGAGTTTTTGTGCTGTTGCAATGCTTAGAAACAAAGTGTCTGGGTAAAGAAACGTGCGATGTGTGTATTTTTGGGTGAATGAAGCTTGTATTAAAAAAGTACTTTGAGTGTTCATTTAGAGTAGAAAAGCACTATATACCATGATGAAGGATAACATTATGACCACCTGCCTAGATATTGTCTTGGTCCTCTTTGGCTGCTAAAAACAGCCCGGCTCCTCAGGGAAAGACTCCTGAAGGTGTGCTGTGATATCTGGCACCAAGATGTTTGCACCATATCCTTTAAGTCCTCAAAGCTGAGAGGTGAGGCCTCCATGGATCAAACACCTCAAACTTGTGCTCAAACCATTCCTGAACCATTTTTGCTTTGTGGCAGAGTGCATTATCCTGCTGAAAGAGGCCATCAGGGAATTCCGCCTCCATGAAAGGGTCACGTGGTCTGCAGTATTGCTTAAGTAGGCGGTATGCGTGACGTAACATCCACATGGATGGCAGGACCCAAAAGACAAAAAAAAATCTGACTGCCCATCCCTGACTCATTTGTGTATTCTGACACCTTTCTATCAGAATCAGCATTAAATATTTTTCACCAATTTGAGCTACAATAGCTTGTCTGTTAGACCGGACCACACTGGCGATCCTTCACCCCTCATGTGCATCAAGCATCCTGTCACTGGTTAACCACTGTTCTTTCCATGGATCACCTTTGACAGATACTGACCGCTGCAGACTGGAAACACCCTAAAAGAGGTGCAGTTTTGGAGATGCTCTGATCGGTTTACATTTGAAATTTTAAAAAATTAAATAAAATGCAAACCTTGGGGAGGATCTTCCATTGTTGCTACTGTAAATGACTCTAAATCGATACAAAGAGACATACAAAAATAGCCATGCTGTGGTCCTCTGATGTCACCACACCTCCAAAGATCAGGTTGTAAGGTTGCGACGGTCTCACATACCCTCAAGTTCCTGTACTCGCTTACATTTTGCTCAATGAAGTCAATAACATAAACCATAAGAGGAGGGGTAACCTAAACTATATCTCAACAGAGAAGGCTATATTCGGTCAATCTCTCCAGAGAGAAATCAAAGCTGTTACACGTCCACAGGTTTGCTACCACCAGCGTGGAATATCGGCAAAGTGTGCACACACTCTGTGTGCACGGACTGGCTGCATTGACCTTTTTGATACCTTTAGCAGAAGTCCACTCATACAAACACATACACTCATGTTTTCGATCAGCACAATGACCTTAGCCCAGGGTCAACATGACGTGCTATATTTTGAGTGTAAATATCATTTCACACATAATATTTTTGTATTTAAAAGAAAGACAGCCCACACCAAGGAGGGAATCTTTTAAGCTTTTCCAATTGTGAAATCCTTGTGTTCCAACATGTATATCTCCCCTCACACACAGACAGAAATAGAGGTTATTGCTGCAAAACACAAGATTTCTTTTCAGTGTCCAAGTGAATAGAACTATGCGGAAGTTCAACGAACTAGTAACGGTGATAAATTAGCAAAACTGAGAACCACTTAAACTCTTAATAATTTGCTCTCCTGATGTTCTCCATGTGCTAAATTTGCACAAAATCTGACTATTAGTGAGCGCCAGGTATTTGCAAGCTGGAAATAAAATAAAAAAAATCGGGTGGAGGGACGCACAAGGTCATGTGATTTTCCCTTCCTGTTTGCACATCTGCACCAAATGGGTCAAGCAGTTTCAGCCAATGTAATTATAATGCAATGTGATACTAGCACTGCCAAGACAGAGAACGGGCGTGCCTTCCATCTGCAGGTTTGTTTCTGGTCTATTTCTGAATAAAAAGAGTGGAAATTGTCCAAAGGTTAAATGAAGACGACATATAAATCTATATTCGCCTGAATTAGGTGTCAGTTAGGGACCTGCCTTAACATGCATCTGAACACCCAACTGTCTGATGGCTTATTTGTGCTAATTATGTGGGTGGGTGCCTGTTCAATCTTTCCTGGCAGCAGCACAACTGTGCTACTCTGTTAAGTAGTCTGTGTTTACAAGTAACAAGCAAGATGGACGTGTGGATGTGTGCTTCTGAGCTCGAAGCACTGCCCAGGACTCACCATTGTGGGACATTCCCACTGACAGGCACTTCTGGAAGCGGCAGTATTGGCACTTGTTGCGGTTCTTTTTTTGGATTTTGCAGCGACGTTCGCACTTGTCATACTCCAGCTTCAGACGGATGGTCCGGCGAAAAAAACCCTGGAGGGTTGAGGTGAGGGGTTAAAAAAAAAAGAACATAAGAAATGTAATTAGTGCTCACATGAAGCAAACGTGTTTTCATTTGACCAGACTGCTCAGACACAAAGTGAAGTATTCTTTGAGAAAGTTCATAAAAATTTAAATAAAACAGAGTAAAGTTTACATTTTACTTTTAATAAACTTAGCCGTTCAGCAGCCAGTTTCAGAAATAAAATTATCGTCTCCCCACTGTATTAAGACGATAATCATGGGAAAAGCAGCTCTTTGTTCACATAGCAATACCACCAGTTTCCTTCTGTTTACACAACCTTAACACAAAGCAATATTTAACTTTGGTAAGGAACAGATGGACCAAACAGCACTTATAGTTCATCGAAGGGCAGGAAAATGTCCTGGGGAGGTGCTTAATAACATATTTATCCTTTACTTGCTAACAGCAAGCTTCAAAGATTTCATCCAAAACTCAGTCAATCAGTTTGCTAAAGTACGTACGGAGCAAGAATACACAGACGTGTGACAGTCATGTGAGCTCGCAACACCGGCTGACTTTCACCTACTAACCCTGAGCCTGACACTGGCACACAAACAGGTATACAATAACACGGTGATGGAAAAGAAATTCAGATTCGCTCAAGTGGGCTGCATGCCGGCTTTGCTTGCATCCAATGTCATCCTGAATGAATGTCCTGACTGGTGAGGGTCATGTTTCTATTACTGATCGCTGACCAAACATCAGAGAAGAACTAAACAAAAACAGGTGTGTGTGTGTGTGTGTGTGTGTGTGCGTTGTAAGAAAATTATTGACAACTATTGGCTTCCATGGTTGTTGTTTCCTTATTTTTTTTTTATTAATTAATTAATTTATTTTTACACAAATAAAAAAAAATTATATTTAAAAAAAAAAGCACTTATAAATCAGTATATGGATGAGGCAGGGTGCTTAATGGTCATGCTTTACATTAAATATGGATATTTGTGTATATAAAAAGCAATACTTTTAGATATGTGTATTTAAATAATTATTGATCAGTGTATACAGATATATATATATATAAAAATATTTTAACGCGTTGACGCCGTGAAGCCCCACGTATGGGGCGATCCGCAGTAACTCACTAACAGAGATTTGCCACGTTAATGCGGTTATGGCGTTTAACGTCATTTTAATGAGATTAACGCTGGCAGCACTAATATATATATTAATCTAAAAAAGCCTGTGTATTCGATAAGTATATTTATTTAGCACATATATGTATAGATTTGATTGTATAATGAAAACTTATACACATATAACAGGGGTGGGGGAACTCCAGGCCTAAAGGGCCGGTGTCCTGCAGGTTTTAGATGCGTCCTTGATCCAACACAGCTGATTCAAACGGCTGAATTACCCCCTCAACATGGCTGTATCCCAATTCAGGGTCTGCAGCCTTAAAGTACGCAGCCTCAACGATCCTCAAGGGCCGCGTACTTAAAGACCGCTAAGGCCGGAAGTGCGAGGCTTGTGAAATGGGACGGTCTAGCCTCCGTTGCGCTGCCCAGGTTGCCTAGCAACCATGATACTAACAGCTGGAAACGTGTCATTCAGCTTTGTTTGACAGAAATGAAGGAGAAAATCTTTTGTTCATTTGTTTGTTTCTTTCTACATGAGCTTTGATCATTCTCTGTAAGATTAAGCTCAGCTATTGAACGGCGTATATTTTAAAGTAAAGGCTTTAAAACCAAGTTAGTACAAACGTCACTAATGTCACATAACTTTGCCGACATGTGGCCAACAGTAATGTTTTAATGTTCTTCGTTATTAAACATTTGCACATAAATAAGTGACATAATATTCAGTACTTACTTAAAGTTTACTCTTCGGCCGCCCCTCATCCGCCGTTTCTTTTTGGCAAAATTATCCACACCCACCGCCGCGCTATGCATTCTGGGATATGTTGGGCCACGAAGTCTACACTGCCACAGCCTTAAAATTCAGGGAAATGAAGGACGCATTTCAGGGCCGCACTTCGAGCAGCCTTTGAATTGGGACGGCCTTCGGCGCGCCGCTGTGACGTAATCGGCCTTGAAATGCGGCCTTTAAGGCTGCAGACCCTGAATTGGGATACAGCCCATGTCTTGAAGTTCTTCAGAGGCCTGGTAATGAACTAATCACTTCATTCAGGTGTGTTGACCCAGGGTGAGATCTAAAACCTGCAAGGCACTGGCCTTCGAGGCCTGGAGTTACCCACCCCTGGCATATAATGACCTAAAGCACGGGTGTCAGACTCCAGTCCTCGAGGGCCAGCGTCCTGAAACTTTTCTATGTGTCCCTGCTGCAGCACACCTTAATAAAATTAGTAGGTCATTAGTAAAACTTGACTACATGCTGAAGTGGCAATTTAGTCATTTGATTCATGTTACAGCAGCTCATTAGTGAATGAACATGGTACAATAATAGTATTTTTAGAAATACAATTTTCCAAACACTTAAATTTATTTAGCATGCAGTCAAGTCCTACAGAGTCTTGTTAATGAGTCATTTTCACTCAGCTGTGTTGCAGCAGAGACATTTAAAAGTTTCAGGACACCAGCCCTCGAGGACTGGAGTTCGACACCCCTGACCTAGAGCTCCCTCCTACTCCTTTTCCAATGGGAAATCATTAGCTTTTTTTTCACGTGAATATGATAGCTTTCTTTTATTTCATGTTCATTTATTTCTTTTGTAAATTAACATTTCTTTCTTATATCTTTGAAATAAAGACTTCGATTCCATGGTTTGGCTGTGCAATCATCAGTAGCTTGTAACAGAAAAACCTTTATCAGCGTTAAACAAAGTAAAAATCATATTTTCATTCATTCATATTGATTTCTAATTTTGGCTAAACTACTGTTGTTTTTCCTCAACTGTAACTTTGATTGTGGCATATTTAGTCATCCATATGTCAGAATTTCATTAAGTTTCTCGAATACTTCCTACAGTTTCTTCCCATATCCCAGTAACCCTTTTTCTGTCATCATTGTCACTCACTCAGCTCAGTATACAAGGTGACAGAAGGACTGACTTTCTTCTCACAGCTGTCATCAGCAATGTGAGAACTCCTGCTCTACATAATCATTTCTCAGTTATTGAGTGCTTTAAGAGAACGTGAGGATAACGCTGTTTAAATTTGTAATTAAAGGCACAATTTCTAGATTTTCTGGTTATGATCAAGAAATGTTGACTTCTCCCATTCAACTCATGTTCAAAGTTTGGGGTTTAACATTAACCTTTAGTATTTTCAGGCCACCTCTTATAGATATGCACTGACATGACTTTTTCCTAAAGGTATAGGCTGAACAAATTTACCTTGACTTCGGAGAAATGTCTTTGATTTATTGTTTTACAGCCTTAAGACTTGCTGTAAAACAACTCTGGCTGACCTGTGGACTGACCTCAGGTAGCATCTACTACAGATACATCTGTATCAAAGCACTGATCTACAGTCACGCAACATGATTATTCCATTTTATCTGAGTTTTTCTATCACTTCTATCACTGGCTGACACATCTAAGTTAAGTGTATTTACAGAGCGCAGAAGTACAGACGTCCCCCGATTTAATCGCCATGTCTTCCAGATCGTTTACCTGAAGTAAGTGACAGCCAGCAGTAGCTGAAAAACATCTCAAGTCACACCGTCTTTGACCCTTAGTTTATCTTAAGACGGCCTTGGTTTCCTCTTCAACAACTGGTAAACAATTAACTGAATGACTAATAAGCAACCATGTGTAAAGGCCAAATGTGACATTTACGATGTTGTTATAAGCCATCATTAGTCACAAGACACACACTGCACCTGGATTCAGTCTGGCTTTTCCTTCTTTTTTTAGTGTTATACCTAAAAATAAGAAATAATTTACTCTTTTGAAACTGGTTAAAGTGGGTTAAGCTGGCTTTCTGTGCCTCACTGAGGGTGCCGTATGGGGAAGGAGATTGGATGGATATTGGTGGTAAAGATTAAGCAGGGCATAGGGTGAAAAGATGAGTGCGCTCATCTGGCAAAAGGACCTATGAAGTCTATCGAGCATAATGACAGAACCACTTTTTCAACAATAGCTACATTCGCCAAGGAAGTTTTGCATTATTTATTAAACATTTAAAGGAATTTTATACAACAATTGCATGAATGCAATATGAATGCACATATGAAAAAACTAATTACAGTACTCCCGCAATTATCTGAGGGGTTACGTTCTAGAATGTAAAAACCATGTTTATTTTGTTATTTTTATATATTTAAAACCATAAAACCCCCCCGCACACTCTTATAAAACCTTTCTACCCTCCTAAACACTTTTGAGATACATCCATACGTATTTTAAAAACATTTGTATGTGCAGCGGCACAGTATACCTATAGGCTGCAGAAACCCGCGATATAACAAAATTCCCGTGATATAAATTTATAGATAAATCCGGGATTGTAGAGAGTCCGCAAAACGTGAACCGCGATGTGGCGTGGGGATACTGTACACTCAAAATCTGAGTATGTCAAGCATATTAAATTCAAAAAGGAAAATAACAAAAGCCTGCACTTTACATTTGTTTTTACAGCACTATAAACGTCTTTAAGTGCATTTAAAAAAGACAGAAGAAAACAAAATGAGTGTATAAAAAAAATACAACACAATTCTCTTAAAAGTAAATACTGCCCAGAGAGTGAGCTGCCTTGCCGTGTGCGCTCTCAGAGCACTTCTTCTTTAATTTACAAAAATCTTTATCTCACCTTGCAGCCCTCGCAGGCATGGACTCCGTAGTGGTAGCCCGAGGCGCGGTCAGAACACACTCGGCACTCCAGGCTCAGTGATGTGGATGAAGATAACAATTCCTCCTGGCCAGCCACCACGCCATAAACAACCGATGATGGGCTGGATGCTGGTGTAAGCGCATCTAATAAAACAAGCATGCACATGATTACATTTTCTCCTGATATATAATAATATATTGCTCTAAATAACACTAATATTTAATGGTAATTAAAAAGATCTGGGTTTTTTACTATTTGTCGACAAACGCTATTATAATTTTAACTGAAGTAAGGAATGGCACAAAAAACTAAAATGAAATGAATATTCACAAACTTGTACAGAAGACGGAATCACTGAGAACCAAAGACAGAAGTGGCCGAGTGTCTGACGGTCACAAAATGAAAAGAAAATGCTTTTCCAAAAATCCTAGTTTTTGGATCCTTGCATTATTTTACTTTACACACAAACAAAACCCTAGTTTCGTCTCATCTGACCAAAGGTAGCGCTTCCAGTTTGCCCGCATACTTCAGTCTGGCTTGAAGGTGTCTCTTCTTCTTGGTCTGCCAGCTCTCAGTCCATTCCTGTGCAGGATTCTGGTGACTGTCTTCTTTGAGACTACAGATCCTGACTTAGCTACGTCTCTCGCTAGTGTCTTGGCAGTTGTTCTGGGGTCTTCAAACACATTTCTCACTAGTTTTCTTTCAGAGTCTTTGAAATCTTTCACTTCCTACCTCTGCCAGGCTTGTCCTGTACTTTGTGGCTCTTTGAATTTCTTGATGATACTTCTCACTCCAGTTCTTGTTCATCTGGAAATGCTGTGATAACTTTCTATGTCCATCTCCTGCTTTGTGAGACAATTCTTTTTCTGCTCTTTTATTGTGTGCAGATAGAAATAATTATTTCTAAAGAAAACTAGTGTATTTAGAAATGCTATGTTGAAAATCCCTCGATCCCTCGATAAAAGCACTGCACAAAATTTTGACCCAAAAAAATGTAAATTTCACAGAGCCACCTCATCCTATGTATAAAGTTGAAAGCTTGAGAAATTTGAACTACATATAATCATTGACATCTGCACATTCACCTCTCTCTGCCAAAGAGCCGGTGAATCTGAAGCACAGTTGCACCTCTATGACCCAATCAGGACAGCCCGTTCCATCACAGCATTTACTTACAGATATTAACACGCTGTGATGTACTGCCTGTCACAAACATAGCATCATTATGTAGTACTATTACAGATCCTCGTCATGGATGACAGGTCATGGGGTTTGCTGCGTGTTGCCAACAGCTTTCCATTTCCACACTGCAAAGGGAACGTGGTTGGTAGAACTTGCTTGGTACACAAATAGCGCAGATGAAATGGTACAAAACAGTGGCACTAAGTCAAGCCACATGAGTTTTGGTGAGAGATGCCAGCACAGGGATAAGCAGCATTTGGCAGTGAGCTGTGTTCCAGATTGGGGCAAGTGCACATGTTTTGACTGAGAGCAGAGAGTGAAAGCATATGAGCTTCTGCTCCCGTCTCTCACCGTGTTTGTGCTCCTAAACACCCATAAATCGCATGCACCCTCACACTGCCTTTTCCGTGATGTCATCAAATGTTTCTCTGATGCTCAGTGCTCTTCCCCCCCCCCCCCCCCCTTCCCTGTCTTACATGTACTCTTCACAGCTCCTTCACTTGTTGCATTTCTTTTTTTTTTTAAGCATGTAAATTTACCAGACCCAGTCTATTCAGGAGGAAACACAGAAGCAAATTGGATGTTTCCTGATAGGTTTTGCATGGTGGTTTAGGAATGTGTAAATTCCTTGTTGGATATGGGGCAAAGAGAAAGGCTGGAAGGGGAAGGAAAACAAGAGGTAAAACTAGAGAGTCACAAGGATGATAGGCGAATAAGGCCAGAGGAGAAAAATGGAAAAACGGTGGAAATACTGAAGGAAAGAAAGGAAATCTCTCAGGAGACTCAGATATCACACCAATCGCTAAAAGGGCAATTTCTCAAATCATTAGGAAGTGTTTTAGTCTGGACAGAGGAGACTGAGAAAAAGTTTGTTAAGATAACAGATAATGTAGTACAGCCTTTTAAGAGAAAAAAGTTAAAAAGGCCAAAGTGAGTTTCTTATCTAAACCTCAATTTGGAGCAAAATAGGGATTACGGGGCTAAACTGAAGGACTCCTGGTTTGACAACAACAAGAATGGCAAGGAGATTACACTGAGGTGCTGGGACATTGTGAAACCAGAGCGAGAAAGCAAACCACTCATAGGTCTGACTGTAACTTTGTAAACAAAAAGAAATCACACTTAATTTTACCGAGGACGGTGGACCCATCAGAGCCGTTGCTGGAGGATTGGTATTTTGGGACACCAAAGGAGCTAAGAGCATCGTCACTGATGGATTGGGAGATGTCCTGGAGCTGCTCCATGCTACCCATGAAATCGTCATCAGCACACAGGGGACTGCCCAGCACCGAGTCCTCCAGGGGAGAGGGGGGATGGTAATGGGTCTCCATGTCGACCATTGTGGTGATGGGAGGAGGCTGGCGGCACTCTCACTCATCAAACTGGAGACCAGGGACAAGGGTGCAAGGGAAGGGAAACAAACAGAGGTCAAAGAGGTCAAATAGAAACACGGGCTGGCCGACAGAGATTAAAAAGTCACCCCGATTTTTACATTTGTATTTGTACATAAAGCTCACATGAGCTTGCCAATATGGCCACGACATCATGCTGATGTTCTGCAGGTATAATGCTTATTATGTTTATCATTTTTGGATAGCAGTTAGCAGACATTGTTAACAGATTTTTTTTGACTTGATAATACTAACCAACTTTTTCTGGTCATTTTGGTTTTTAGGGTCTGCACAAAATGTAAAATGGCAATCTAAAGAAAAGTAAAGGCTTCTGAGTAGATATCTCAGTTAATGAGTCGACGCTGAAATGTCCGAGGACTGCCAGAGAGCGAGGGGTCTAAGGATTTAAACTTTCACTGTGGACATCTATGTAAAACTTTATAGCACTCTATCCAAAGGTTGCTCAGATATCTCAGTATGCCAACAGACTAAGAGACCAAACACTAACAGTACCTTTATCATCATCAACACAGCTGAGTAAAACTCCATTATCTTTCAGTGCAAATGATTCAAAACAGCTCTGAATAACACGTTCAGGCCTCATGAGAAGGGCTGACGCAACGTGTGGCCATCAATACACTGACCCATGTGCAACAGCTGTTGCACATGGGTCAGCAGGCCATGAAGGAATGAAGCACACGGAGTATCTTATGACACAACACGGGCCTCTCTACTCCCCTTAGCTATTCACCGCACGTAGAGTAACTATATCCACACAAAACCTTAGTGCTGAAATAAGAGAAAGACTGAAGGTAGAAATATAGACTGAAGACATGTGGAGGCACGAATGTAGGACAGTTATTCCAGCTATAGGCTGTGCTGTAATAGGAAGGCTGAGTCTGAGGTTGGCTAGAAGACACATAAGAGACTGGCATGGCGTATTAGGGGTGGGGGAAAAAAATCGATACTGTGTAGTATCGTGATATTTTGTTTGCTAATAATGTATCGATACAGGGACAGCAGAAATCGATATTTTGTTACAAAAAAGGTTTTTGTGCTCTGACTTCAGAGCATGTTGATCAGCTCCTTTTTCTGAGCAAGAATCCTGACATTCCTTCACTGTCCAAATGTGTTTAACTTGTTTTTTGGCAGCAATAAACATTACAGTTTACTTATTTTAATTTAAGACATGTTTTATTTTAATTAAGTTTAAAACTTTTTTATTTAATGTAAAATTATATTTTATTTTAATTTACTTTCAAGTTCTTCAGTTGCTGAATGGGCTGCATAGTTTTCATAAATTTCATAGTTCAGAATAGCTATAATTGTACCAGATGGTTGCATTCAGTTAAGTTGGACTAGACTGTAATACAAACCGCTCAGTTTGTCAACAATAAAACTGACTGAAATGAGAGAAAGACTGAGTGCGAGACTTTGATATTAGATAAAATGAATATTGATAAAGTTTACCTTTATGTACAGAATCTGAATATCGCAAAATATTTTAAACATTGCAATAATATCGTATCGTGCGTTAAGTATTGTGATAATATCGTATCGTGGGATGTATGGTGATTCCCACCTCTATGGCTTATAGATGGATGAAACTTTGCTGAATTGCACAGTGGATGCTGGGAGGAGCTACACAGTTGCTTCTTAGGCTTAGCGTAAGAATGGTATTGGGAATGGATCCCCAATCGCATAATTCAACTTTGTAAAGTGGGTCAATCTTTAGTAAGTTCATTCCATCAGGCCATGCTAAGGACATGAAACAAGGGGAAGAAGAGGGTGACAGTGAGATAAGGGTGAGGATATGACCACAAGACAGCAGCTGCTGGATGTTCTCAGCCAATCCTCGCCTTAACACTTGACTGCCTAGAGTTTAACTTGAACTTGTCCTTTAGTTTGTTAAGTACTGGTGGTTATATTGAGAAGAGAGAGGGACTACATACCCACACTGACTACAGAGATCATTTGCATACCGTTTTGTCTTCAGTGAGGCAGACATAAAAAAAAAAAAAAAGTGGTTATACATATGATCTTGCTCTTTTCTTCTATCTGGTGCTTCCGGTAGGGGTTGCTACAGCGAATCATCTGTCTGCATCTTACTCTATGCCTAGCATCCTCTTCTGTCACACCAACCCTCTGCAAGTTCTCTTTCATTACACCCATGAAACTTCTCTCTTTTACTCTTGCCTGGCAGCTCCATCGTTATCTTTGATTTATATATCCAGCATCCTTCCTCTGTGCAAGTCCAAACCATTTCAGCCTTGCCTCTAACTTCCAAGTTCCAAGCTTCTGCAAACCACTCCCGATGAGTTGCCCGCCTTAAGGACTTAAGGCCCATCCTGGTCACTCCCAATAAAATTCTGAGCATCTTAACTCTGCCACCTCCTTTTTGTCAGTGCCTCTGTCTCCAAACCATACATTATAACAGGCCTCACTACCAAACTTCCCTTTAAGCCTTGCTGCCATCTCCCCATCACCAATTGCCCCCGACACTCATCTCCACCTACTCCACCCAGTTTTCACCCTGTTTAAACGCATCTACCTCCTTGCATTTTTACTTTTCCACCTGTCTCCCTCTTACTCACACACACACAGTCTGGCTTGCTCCTACTGACTTTTATTCCTCCTCTCCTCTCTCCACCTCCACCTCTTCAAACGTTCTTCCATGTGCTCCTTACTCTCATTACACATCACAATGTTGCCTGCAAATGTTGCAGTCCACAGAGACTCCTGACCTCATCTGTCAGCTTGTACATCACCATGCAATCAAGAGTGGGCTCAGAGTCAATCCTTGATGTAATCACACCCCATCTTGAACCCTTTTGCCACTTCTACCACACACATCGTCACAGTCTTGTTGTCCTGATACATCTCCCACACCACCCTCACATACTCCTCTGCCACTCCTGACTTCCTCATGTAGTACCACAGTTCCTATCTTACCAACTTATTATATGCTTTCTCTAGATACACAAAGACACACTGAAGCTGCTTTTGACTTTCTCTATACTTCCCACACTCCCGTCAACACTCCAGGCAAACATCACATCTGTAGCGCTCTCTCTCAGTATGGAGCCATATATCTTAACCTAGCTTCAACAACTCTTTCCACAGCTTCATGGTGTGGCTCATCAGCTTTAGGCCTCTGTAGTTACTACAGCTCTGCACATCACCCTTGTTCATGAAAATTGGTACTTAAATATATATATATATATATATATATATATATATATATATATATATATATATATATATATATATATATAGTGCCACTGTTGGTAATAACAGAAGTCATCCCCTTTTTTACTGACATTTGAATCCTTGAAGTAGTATGAACTGAATGGAAAAACCCATGGACAGTCCCTACTGGCTCCAGGGGTGGTGAGCAACAAGCCTGAAGCAAAACAGATCAAAAGCAGATGAGTAACATAAACGAAACCAAAAAAAAGACAAAATGTAAAAACAAGAACACCAAGCTAACCACAACGAGCTCAGACTCCTGTCATGTTCAACAGGAAAAACCACATAACAACAGTTATAATGCATAAGCAGGGAAAATATTCACAATACAGTGAATGAAATGTTGAGATTCAAGATTCAGTCTAGAGGAACTAAACCCAATCGGATAGTAAAGACCCCGTAAATTCCCACTCTTTCAAAGCACTTCCAAACATGAAAAGAGGCCTGGCATCTCAGCAGGAAACTTTACTAAGCTACTCGGTCTTCTACTTTTATCTGAATGGAGGCAGTGTTAGCTCTATTAGCACAAAGTAAACCTATTTAGCATTCAGCTTCTCACTCCTGACCCTCAAGTCTTCCTTCCGAGGATATCCTGTTTCATAAACTATTTTTTTTCCACTCAGCATCGTCTTATTGTAATTCCTCCTTAAGGGGAAACAATAAAGAATCCTCTTGACCACAGCTCGACTAAGATCTAGACAAGCTTTTGTGTAATCGAGTAATTGAGTGACAAGATAAAAATCCCACTTGTAAAAAGGTCACTACTTGCAGCTTCTTCCACAGTGCAGATATTGATCAGTCTGCAGTGGACTAAATGGCAGGGTTTTGTGTCAACATGCCCAGAGCATGTGTGGCTTTGTATTTAAATAACATAGAAAAAAGGAGCCCTTTACTGAACTCGTGACCTCTCAGCCAGTAGCTTAGATGTAATGGACCACACTAAACCTCATGTTGCCACCAACATGCATAAGAATGTAAACACAGAGAGCGCTGATTAGCATCAGA
Source organism: Simochromis diagramma (assembly GCF_900408965.1). Lineage (NCBI taxonomy): Eukaryota > Metazoa > Chordata > Actinopteri > Cichliformes > Cichlidae > Simochromis > Simochromis diagramma. The sequence goes on from NW_024386801.1 coordinate 16,722,162, forward strand.
CTGCACAGCTCTGGTGGACTAAGAGAAAAACAGACACACACACGGAGGGTGGAGAGGAATGTCTGTTAAACTACACTTGTGGGTCTGTATCAGCAGTGTGTGAGACAGAGTGAGCATATGAGGCATGGAAAAAAGGAAAACAACGGTCCCTATGGTAACAGAATACCTTTGTCTCGTAGGTCAGGACCTCTCTCTTGTGCTCACTCAGCCAAGCCTACTGAGGGCACTCTGCACACAAGGTCATAAGTATTTTGTGTGTGTGTGTGTGTGTGTGTGTGTGTGTGTGTGTGTGTGTGTGTGTGTGTGTGTGTGTGTGTGTGCGCGCGTCTGTGCGCGCGCGTCTGTGCGTGTGCATGCACTGGGGTTGGAATTAGGGCCTAAAGCAGACAAGAGGGGGTTACGCTGAAAAAGAAAAAAAAAGAAGAAGAAAAAAAAAAAAAAAGGCTGCCAACCTCCCAGGTTGCTATAGCAATGCCATGGCAATTATGACACACAACACATGCTTTGAAATCAGAAGTGTCAAGCTGATATAAAAATCAATCAAAGCCATTGTGATTTGCTACAAAAGAAAGAAAAACAAGGGTTGTGTGTAAGTGTATTTGCAAACTGTGATCACACAGCTGGATGTGCGGGCGAAGCATAAATAATCCATACTGTCTGATGGCTTTCTGCTCAGCAGTATCACCCAACCCCCACAAGGCAGCAAAGGTCCACGTTAGACAGACAGGCCATGAAAACTGCTAATAAGCTTTGGCTAAAGTATTTGACGCTCTGAACGTCACTGAGGCGTGCAGACCACTTTCTTGCTGAAGCAGGTGTGCACAGCCCTCTGAAATCTGCAGGAAAACTGAAACTACCAGTGACCTTGGAGCCTCATTAGTGACACCCATCACTCAGGGGGATCACGTCATCTAATCCCACAAACATTATATACACGAACAAGCACGAGTAACGTGGCCACAGTAAATGTAAGCATCCAGCCTCCATGACTAGCTACCTGGCTGAGAGACACTCAATGAAGCTTGAAGCTTTACAAATCCCACATTAGAGCACGATGCCAAGAAAACACGAATTAAACTGGCAATAATCCAAGACATCAGAGGTGTGTATGGACAAATATGTAGTTCTTTGAAAGACCAGAACAACAAAAACCTGCGATTGGAAATGGAAGAAACTGCCAAACTGCTCACATACAGTGGTAGAACAAAAATGTTTAAAAAAAATTCAGACTAGCTGTTATATATAAAATATGGATATGAAAGTAGAAGTATATGAAAACAGAAAAACAACAAATAAAACATGACAGAGCCCCTACCTTCCTCATCAGCAAAACTTGAAGTCTTCCATGCAGATTTCCAGACAGCAGTTTAACATCCAGCTCTAACAGTTTGTATGATCAGAGTGTGTGCATTTCAGTGTACATGCATGTATGTATGTGTGTGTGTGTTAAAGAGTAGTCCACAGGTTTAATGCTTAACCCATCTATCTCACGGCCTGAAAGCTGTCATGCCTGTAAGGAGGAGTCTACGAGCTAATGGTGGTCATAGAGGAAGAAAATGGGCTGATGGGGCTGCCCCGTACCCCTGCCCCTTTGTTTAAAGAGTTCACCATGATCTTAGTCTCAACCATGCCTGCAGTGTAAACACTCGAGTGAACCCTTATCGCTTGGAGCTGATATGCAGGCCGGCACCCTCTTATCGTTATGGTGATTGACCAAAGTACAGGTCGTGGAAGTGATTGACATTGGACTTTAGCTGTTCCCTGTGACAGATGAGCCACATGACAGCTAACAAAGCTGTCCTATTATTAGGTAACTGACAGTTAAATACTCAGCTAAAGCAAATTTTGTCTGCTATTTTTAGTCCTGAAGATCAATACCAGTGTCTGATCTAATTATATAAAGTTTAATAATTTTGATAGTGACCAAGTGCATTGCACAAATTTTACCTGTTCTGGGGCACATTTCTCCAACCTGTCCATTGTGTCCATTGATTTTTATATAACAGAAAAACCAGTCAGCAGAATCACGGGACACATTAGCTTCTTATTCAAAGCGCCTATTTGAATGTTTGAATGAAAGCAGAAGTTCACTTGAAAATTGAGTCAACTGCAGAAGGTGGGTAAAATAGTCCATTACTTTACCTGTTTGTCAGACATGTTTATGGGCAGATAACAAATCCACTGAGATGTTTCTCACTCTTTTGTAAATAGACAGGACGGGAGGGTTACTCAAGATGTTGCCTTGGCTGTCAGCTTGCGAGCTCACGGCTGCACAGAGTTGAGAAATAAAACATCAAGTTACACAAACTCTTCTGGACTCCGACCTCTGCGGTGACAACATGTTTAGTGTCAGAATAATAATCAAATGCCACTGCACGCTAACATGAGACAAGCCCTTACGATCTGAAGAGACTCTATGGGCACAAAGCTGCGGTGTGGCATTGTATCAGGTTACCTCAAAGGTCTATGTTGACCTGACCCTATACCCTGGCTGTTAATAGTGCACCACTACGTGGCAGTAAACGTGCCTGCGTGCATGTGTTTGGTAGCGTTCAAACAAGAACATGGAAAAGAATGAAATTTTAGATTTGCGGGGCAATCAACTACTAACCATGTTTTTTCCTTCTAAAGAGACAGGTACATATACAATGGAGCTGTCCTCTAAACTTTATGATATGTGAATAATGGGAGTTTTGGCCAAAGGTAGCTTTTACTACCAGTACCTTTGTGTGTTTTGCTTCTGATAAGGCTTAAGTGTTTGCTATGTTTACATTTTGATACATTTTATTGTGTAACCTGTTAAAACTAGGGATGGGTACTGGTATCGCACCGGTTCTGACATAAATGGTAGTAATCAGACCGAAAAGCAGCACACATTTCGGTGCTTTATTTCGGTGCTTTTTTTCCCCTGAAATGTCATACACTTTGGATTCTAGCCAATCATTTTACCTTTGCAAGTGTAGTAGGCAGGCCCAGGTATGTACGTTCTTTTAGAGCAGAGCTACAGATTAACAATGCCCAAGGCAAAGTGGTCAAAGTCTGGCTGTACTTCACAGCAAAAGATGCAAACTCAGCAGCCTGCAACAGGTGCTTTAAGGTGATACTGTGCAAAGGAGGTAACTCCTCGAATCTAATGAAACACCTGGCGACGTATAGCGTTTTTTTAAAAAGATGAGAAATGCACCGTATTTGATAGCTTGCTGCGAGACCTCACATCGAGCACATCTACTGCGGGTGGGTTGCCTGTTATCGGACCTGGAGTTAGCAACATCCCCCAAAAACCCAAAGAGTAGAGTCCTGGCCCCTAGCCCTGCCAGTGTAGCAGAAATGATGACGGATGATGATGATGGCAGCAGCAGCCGTTCTTCTCTGCGTGAGTAGCTTAATGTTGTTCGTGTGTAATTTACGTTGAGTAGGCTAACCACGTTATTACATTAATAACTACATGTAATAATAATAATTACATGTAAGGTGAATTAGCAAACACCGTCATAGTTACATGCGGCTGTCTTCTTGTTTGATGGCAGATACTCCCTTCTCCCTGGCCAAAAAGCCTAAAATGACTAAAGAAAAAGTGGAAAACAGTTAAACATGAGAGGTTTTTGGACAAAGTTTGTTTTTTTTCCACTGATTAAGCACCGCTTCCAGCCAAGAGTGATACCATAAATCCCCTATAGCTGCAGAAAAGGCTAACATTGTTATCTTTTTACAAAAAAAAACAGCTGAACATGAGAGGTTTTTGGACCAATTTTGTGTTCTCCATTCTTTAAGCACCGGTTCGAGCACCGTTTAAGCACTGGCACCGTTTCAAAAGTACCGGTTTGGTACTGGTATCGGATAAAACCTAAACGATACCCATCCCTAGTTAAAACTACAAATGCCAAATCAATAAGATCAAATCTTGAAGCATTATGAATTTATCAGGAAGTCAACTTTGCAAGCATGTGATTTGCAATAAACTGATCTCATGGGACATCTTTGGCTCAGAGGAATACATCTAAATACTATTATCAAATTTGAAGAATTTCCCAAAGTATGACATAAAGTATTTATTGTCATGCTTTATTATTCTTAAATGACAGTAACAGTGAGGTTATATTGAGCAATGCCACAGCTGTGCTACAGCCCTGACCTGCAGTATAGGCACAGCTATGACTCCAGTATTCCAGTGAGTTAAATGCATTAACAGCTGGATCAGTGGTTAAAAGACAGCTACTGCTGTTTCCAGCTGTTAAGATGATCAATAACAAACAACGCCGTGGTTGTCCTTGAGCAACATTTCCTTTCTTTGCCAAAGTCTGACTGCTGGCTGCCACTTTGTACCTATTTCCAAATCAGTCACAAGGATCAGACAGGCCAGTATTACAAATCTTCCCCACAGTACAATGCAATCTTTTCCAGCGGCGTTTATCACTTGACAAATGCTAAGCTGGGGGGTGAAGAGACACCAGGGAAGACTTGTATTTATTAAACTAGGCTGAGAATATCACACAGCTCCTTACTGCGTCATGTGTATTCCCTGTAAGATTTACTCTTTTGAGTTTGTGATCTACACTGTTGTTGCTGATTTGCTGCCTTCCAGGATCCTTTCCAGGTGTCAGAAAGTAATTGTGGATCGGTGACTATGCTGGATGGCCGGGATGTACAATGCTATCACAGCTGATCAATCTATTAATGCCCATGACAAGCAAAAGTGTCAACATTTTCACAGTGGCTCATAATATTTTAAGGTAAAAATGTCAATTCTGCATAACTTTTTGGCTGCGATTTTTTTTCCAATTAAACAGCAATAAAAATGACCAAAAGTGGGATCTCCACTAATAACAGACCATCAGCAAGCACGGCCCTCCCCCGTCACCGAGCGTTCTGTGGTTTTAGGGTTCCCATTAGTGCACGTGTCTATGTGTGTGCACTTCAGCAACACTGTCACACAAAGTATTTCTACAGACAAAAAACCTGCATTTAAACATTTTTAAACTTTAAACCTGTGCTTAAGATTATTTGACAGACTGCACATAAAATATAACAGTGACTGAGCTCTGCTTTGAATGTAGGAGTCTGAAAAACCTCCAGCTAATAACAGTAAAACTTTTGTATATGACAGTGACTGCATAGTCTACTGTCATAGCTTTCCCCTGATCGCCCCAACAGCGTAATCGAGGGAAATCAGGAGAAAAACATGAAGCTTAACTCAATCCAATAAATCTGTTTTGTTTTTTTTTTAAGGGGGGTGGGGTCAAGAATTTTTTGATGCTAATTTTAAACTGTATGTCACTAAAGTTCAACCCAAAGGCTTGTTTTTCATTGTAGAGATGGATGACAAATTAAAGTATAAACCAGAATCCCTGACCCCAACCTACTACAATGACAGAATCCAGCTGATGATATTTTGGTGGCCTGCTTTGGATCAGCTCTCACCTGCTAATAGATATAAAAATTATTCACCTTTGTACTATCACTAAACGTTTCTTTGGTGGTGTGACTGGTTCCTTCTAGGCTGACAATGACATGTTTCATGAATCAGTAGGAATCCCTGAATGAATAATCCGTTGCCTGACTTATAAAAGAGGAGCTGATCTGTAGGGTGGCAGATCAATAGGTTACATCCATTAGCAGTACAGTGGAACATTTGATATTCAAAGCCTCTTAGAGTTAGTTGCAGTTTGTCTAGAGATTGAATGGTACCATTTGTCAACATAACAGCTTTAGTCGACTTTAATCAAAGAGTTTTCTGGTAAACAAAGAAAAATTGATTATTACAGTTTTTCCACCAAGTCTTAACAAACCCAGTGAATGCACGTCCTTCAAGGTTCTTGCAAAGCTGAATTCCTGCATTATTTAGGTCAAATTTATGAGCAGGCAGCCATCTTTCTTTGCTGGTGCATTGCTGCACCTATAACACCACCTGTAGCTAAGTGGAAGTGGTATCTTTGTGCATGGAAACTCTTAAGCATGTGGATGACATAAACCTGAGACCCACATACTGCTACTACAGTTGTAAAATTCCACAGGCAAAAAAAATGTCTATTGGAGTACATAAAGGTAGCAAAGTGGTTGCTTAAAAAAACAATACAGTGATGAGTACTTGAGTACACGTCAAATCTAAGGTGAAGCTGGGAGTATTTCTCAGGCAGCTGTGTATCTCATTTCATTTTCCAGCTTGACACTGGAGTCCTGAGTTCCCCTTTCTGGCTGCCAAACCAGCCTACGTGTTTTGTGGGGAGGCATGCAGAACACAGTCCTAGTGACAGATCAACACTGATTTGCTACTGTAGTCCAACAAAAAACATAAAGCTCTTTCAGCTTTTCTTATGGGCAACCCTTAAGCAGGAGCTGTTATTAGCAAATCCTAAAGAAGATGTGTGCAGCGCGAGGACAAACAGTTAATTTTTGATCTGCTACACAGCTGACATATTTGTGGATAAGTTGTTTCTTTGGTAGCAGTAGTAGCAAGCAGCAACCTTCATCCAAAACCACTCTGCACTGCATTTACCTTTGGTCATCTGTCATGTTAAAAAGCTCTGCGAGGTCCCATAAATGTGTCAAACACCTCTGTCATACCAAAACAAGCAAAAATAGTTCAACCAAAAAAAGTAAAAGAACATTTTGTTGTTAGCAACACAATTCCAATGGGAGAGTAGATATGGTCAGTGACAGATGATTGATAAGGATTTCTGCATATCTTGTGCCTCCTACTGAGGCAGTTGCAGTGGGAGTGGAACTTGTCAAAATGAGACAAGATAGTTGGCAAGAAAGAGAACACCTTTCAGCAATCTGTCTGTCTATAAGAATACAGACGTGTGCAAATGTGACACTAACATAGGAAGACTGGAAACAAACAAAGATATTGTTCAGGGAATCAGTCAAATCCTCTTGTCCTGTCAACTTACAAATTCAGCTTACATACGGCATCTTTCCTTGACTATTAGCAAAGACGATCTCCTGTCCAGAGCTCCTTACTGTAAATCTGGCAGGAGGGCCCCAATCCTATTCAACCCAGAAAGGCTTTACAATAAAGAAGGCTCAAGGGGAACAGACCTGGCTCAGAGGAAGGTCAACCCTGACTACGAGAGGACGAAAGATGCCAAACAAACAGACCATATAAGTGATTAGAACCAGCCAAAGTGCAGTGTTTCCCTGCACTTCATAAATGCACACTATATTTACTTTTGTATTTATTTTTGATGGTGCAGGAACTTGAAAAACAGGCCAAAGGAGCTATGTGGCGTTTCGACATGTCTCTTTTATGTCCACAAAGAGATACAAATGATAAACTTCTGAACCTGAAAGTCCTGTTTGAGGAGAAAACGTTGCATCTCCCTCTGTTGTTTTCTCTGTCTCTTCAAGCTGTGAATGCAGCCAGGCAGAAGCAGATTGCAGGTCTCAGGTTGCCTGAGACAAACAGGGTGCAACAGCTCAGCCAGACAAAAAGTAACGATGGAAAAAACAACTGACGCACAAGTTCTCCAAGACTGACATAAAGAAGTCTGAGCAGGAGACTTCATAAACTTTTATGCTGTTTAATGTCTTTTTTATCACCATAAAAACTGAGGTTATGCCTTCTATATTTGGTCCATTATTGTTACAGCAGTGAAAATAAATCACTAGCACCATACCAGATCAAAGCCACAAAAAATTACATGTTAGTGTTTGTCAAGTGGACACAAAATTAAAGGGGAAAAACACATAATACATCCCTGATACACGGTACTCACTCACTTATATTTTGTACTTTTAGCAAAGGGATTTGCTTTTATTATTTGATCAAGGTTTGGCTAGCAGTATTTGATATGATCTTTTGAAACACTTTTAGTCAATCAATTAGCTCCCGCCCATAGGCAGTGCCTGAGATACAAATGGAATTTTAACGATACACACCAGAATGATACGACCTTTGTCCCTGAGGTAAATGGCACATCAATGCATAGATTTAGCACACAGCTACAAGTCTGGTGTTCAAAGAACTTCACGTCTCACAGTGCAGTTACAAGTGGATTTCAGAACAGAGGATCTGTCTTCGGTTCATCCTCAGCAAAGATCCAAAATTTCAGATGTGATTTTTTTTCCCCAGCCCTTACAAAAGATTCTGAGGTTGGATTCTCTCTTTAAACCATGTGTATTTCTATCATAAACAAATCTTAAAGCATCGCACATCAGTCACGATTCAGTGCGGTGTCTCAGGCGGCCCCAAAATGCATTGAAGAGTGGACTGTTGCCACGGTTACAAAAGAGAAAACTGTAATTAGTCACTACACAACAAAAACATACATTATTATTAATCTCAGACAAGGACATTTATCCTTAGCGCACCACAGGAATGGGGGTGCTTTAAAAGTGTCCTAAACCTGGTATGCCACAGCAGGAGTAAAAGTGGGATGGCAGTAATATATGCTGATTCTACAGTGAGCATCCCTTCCTCCTAAACTGTGTATCTGTTGGTATTTCTATTGGACTGTGATGGCTTGACTAACCGTAGCCATGTTAACAACAGTGATATGAAATTTATGAGTTTTTTTACGCTACAGAATTTATGCCACTAACAATAAATCACATGCTAACAGGGCGATTTTATCATGGGCGGGCAGCGGCGGTATCCGCTGGTCAAAAGTGGCTCATGTGTAGAACTGACACATGCCACTCAACCACGAGTGGATGGATGCCTGTCTGTTTTTCAATCTAACAACTGCTGGGATTTCAATCAACATAAAATAGTGTTTTTCAGAAATGAAAAGTGCCAGTTGGTCCATTTCCTTCACTACAAAACAGATAATCTAACAAATAATTTGCAGAACAGCGACTAACTTCTGATTTTTAATACATTGTCCATGTTCAGACACATAAATGAGAAGGAGAAAGGCAGAAAAACTCTAACTCAGTGTTACTTTAGGAGTTACACAGCACCTGCAGCCACACACTAACCACTGCTTCACTCATTTATTCCCTCCACCGTTGTGCTATAAAAGTACTAAACGCCGCTAGTGGGCAATAAAAAAAAACCCTAATATTTCTTGGCTGCACATCAAGTCTGCAAGTGAGGCCTCCGTAAGATCACTGTTACTCATCCAACCATGATCCTTGTCACACCTGACAATCACAGTTAATCACAGTTATTTTGTGTATGTAATAAAAAGGAACACGATCCTGACTGCACAAGCAGTGATCCCACCTCTGAAACAAAACCTCTTGATTGACTCTATGAAAACAATATTTACATTATATGCAGGTGCTTACCTTTCATTGTGCCGAGTATAGAACACAGCATTAACCCTTTGGCATTACTCTTCCCATCACTGCATCACAGATGGTCATCTGGTCATCACTGCATCTGTGATGCAGTGATGACCAGACCTGACCAGAGGCCTTTATAAAGGACTGCTCTGACAGCCGGAGCAATCTCTGCTTCTTCAACCGCTATCTTAGAAATGGGCCGTGCAAACAGGACAATAAACAGGCCGTTGTGTTGAACTAAATGAATAGCTTACATCACAGGGAGATGATGCCTATTGATGAGCAAGAGCTGTTCTCCCTGCGCAGGCGTGCAGGCTAAAAAAAACACAGCTTACCTCCCCCTCCTCTCCTCCATACAATAACAATAATCCTGGAGGAAATTAGTAACCCCCCCACCTCCTTGTGACTGCAAACTAATAATGTGCATATAACAATTGGGCAGAGTGTCAAAGTGGGAGACACGCACTAGTCTGCAGTTTGCGCTACACAGCATTCCCTCACAGTCAATGTCAGCTGCTGCAAAGAGGACTTATAAATAAAAGGCCACATGAAGACATACATATATATGTATATACCTTACAGCAGATAGCGCAAAACGTCGGCGCCATATCTTCGGAAATATCTCGGTGGGCTGGGAAGCGTTCAATGCAACAGCGAGAAAAGGAGCAATGAAGGAGCGAAAACGTCCCCCAGACACCGACCGCGTCCTCGCTGGCTCCCCTCGCAGTCCTGCCGCTGTCAAAAATCCCCCAGCACGTCCATACAAAGCAGAGCCATGGTGCTCACGCCCGCAGGAAGTGACCTCATGACTGACAGCTGGCAGAGAGAAAGCGCACACCCCGACACACCTATGGTTTCAGCGAATGGAAACAGCGCAACAGTTTCCCCTGAGAAGGACGCCCCCTGAGCCTGGACAGAGGGAGAGCGAGACCGACCGGAAAAGCCTCTCCTTCTAAAAGTGACCCTGCGCACTGCAGCTCACAGAGAAACTTCTTCTCCTTCACTGGATTCCTTTATTCCTTTATTGTATTCAAGTGCACAAAAATGCGTTGTTGGCGAATGTTATCAAAAAACCTAAGCAGCAAAGGATAATAAAAAAGTACACACACAAATTAATTAATTAATAAGAATAAATAATAAATAAATATAAAAATATATACATTTTTAAAGTTAACCTGGCTATTTTAAATGGGGATTATTGAATATATACTGTTAGTCTTTGAGTTTTTTTCATTTTATTTTATTTTTTTTAAAAATAATATTAAATAATAATTACATTTCTGGAAAGTTCTGTCAAGAAAAATTGTAGCAACTGCAAACAGCGACACGTTGCAAAGGGAGGAAGTTACAGATAAACAGTGGTAAAAACAAATAAATCAAATCAAATCACACAATAATAACGATAACAATGATAATACAGTTGTGTTGAACTCAAGGGCGTAGATTTGGCATGGACGGAAGGGACATGTCCCCACCAATATCCAGCGATTATTGAATTGTCCCCACCAATAATTTGACCTCTTCGAGTAAAGAAAAACAAACCCGATAGTAAGAAAAAAAAAACGATCTGTCAACGTCTCATTCACCCAGCGGTGCAGAAATTACGTTCTCCACTGGAGTACTACGTCATGTGACAAATATGGCCAATGTGATCGGCTGTGCCTTTCAGGGAGCTATGTTTAGTTTTAGCAGCGGCAAGCCTGCGCTGCGAGGACCTGCAAGGAGGAGGGGAGGATGGCAGCAAAAAGGAAGAACCTGGATATAAGAAAGTATTTTTCAAAGAAACCTGTAAGTCAATTAAAATCAAGTTCACTCATAAAATGTGTCCGTCATAATAACGTTACAGGCTATGCTAGGCTTTGGCCCACATCAGTCTAAAATTGTATGTAACCACGAATAACGTGTTTTGGAAACTAACTGCACGACAGGCAGCAGTATTAGTTCTCTCAGTCTCAGAGTAGCATTTCTAATTTTGATTGAAAGAAAACGGAGAAAACGGCAGCCTCGAGCAGCCAGGATATTAGTTTACAGAGGCTGTTAGAATTATATGTCTAATGTTAAATGTTGGTGACACAGAAATTTCATCCTAATGGCACTGACATATTCATAGGTCATAGTCATGAATAGTCATGATTTTGCAAATATTCCACCTTGTAGTGCACTTTGCACAAATTGTTTTAAAAATGCACTCACCCTACAAACATTACTGACGAGTCAAGATCTGCACAAATTGACAGAAACACTGAAGCAGCTACCCATTTTATTCTTATTGTCATGTATGTCCTATTTGTCAGGTGATAGAAGAACCAACACAAAGCTCAGAGAGTAATGGTGATACAAGATCACAGGTGAAATTGGATGATGACCTGGTGGTTCATGACTGTATTTGAAGCACGTGTGTGACTGCATGTATTTGGAATGACTCAATGTTATTTATCAGGTGACAGAGGCAGCTCTGCCATGTTGTAGCTCGGACAGAGGTGAAGAGGCGAGGTCACAGGTGACTGACTGATGATTTGGTGCTATAAATTAACTAGTATTTATTATCATGACAATTGTTAGGCTGCTGATGTAAATTGATTCATTAGCGTATATTTGACAAAGAATCTGAATTGACATGTCTCACTTTTTATATGGAATATGGCTGAAGTAAACTAAAGTCTAAAATACTTAGTCAGTCATTTGTTTAATAGTAATTTAACATTATATAATTCACATATAAAACTATGAATTGTAATTTTAAAAAAGCACGTAGAATAGCATATGTAGGCAAGTATATTTCTCCTTTCTTTTAATCAAGAAGCAAAGACAAAAAGGAAAAAAATAAGAAACAGGGCAGAGTTCGGTGGTTGAATCATCCGTCCCCACCAATTCCAAAACCAAATCTACGTCCTTGGTTGAACTGAATGAACATGGAATGACAAAATAACCCCCCCCCCCCCCCCCCCCCCCCCCCCCCCCGTACTGTCCTCACCCCCCTGACCCACCGCCCATGTGGTCATCCAAGGTTCCTTCCATCTTGGCCTTCAGTTCAGTGTTTAATTCAGTTCTGGAATCATACACCTCGCTGCAAAGCACTCCGAGTGATAATAAAAAGCGAGTGATAATGGTCAATATGAAAATTGTAGTGATGCATAAAAAACACAGATGCAAGATCATAGAGAAAAGCCCAAACACAACCATGAAACAAAAGTGCAACATGACTTCTAAATTTATCCTAAAAAATATCAGTTTCATGTTGGTTGAAATTCAGTAAATGGTAAAATATGAGCATTCAGCCAAGGCTGCTCAGAGCTATGTGACCTAGATTTGCCCAATGTAAGCACTTAATCACAATAAACTTCATCTGAGTCGATTTTAATCTGATTCTCAAACTGACAAACAAATACCTACAGTAGTGGGGGTGTCATGTCTTTTACTTACAAATAATAAAATGAACAGTACCTTACTCTCCTTCACCTTAATATCTAATATGTTGCCAGTACTAAACAAATGTATGCAAACTCATTGCCATAGAATGACAAACTACTACGTACCTAAGATGGTCAAGTTAGGACAGCTTGTTTACTGTGAGTGCACAGTACTCAGAATATAGGGATATTGTGTCAAGATGTGGGAAAGTGGGGGAATGATTACAAATGCTGTGCAGTCCCACATAAAGAAGGACATGTGGTCACCTTACATGACAGTGAAGAGGCTCAATTTTTTAAAAAGGTATGGATGAACTTTATCCTCGTGCGGTAGAAAATTAGTATTACAGACCAGAAAAAAACCTGAAAAAAATCCTGACGACAAGAAAGAGAGAGAGAGCGAGAAAAAAAAAAGTTTATTTATTTGACAGTTCTCAAAAAAAAAGAAAAAAAGAAAGAAGTTAGTTGAACCGATGGGGTGTTGATCTGGTCAGTTGAGGGGGTTGTTGATCAGTTTCAGCTCCTTTGGTGTTCATGAAGTTAACAATAGATGCCCTACAGGGTGAACAATGAAACAATACACAAATCAGGAATGGTTTTACAGGTGGAGGCCACTAAAATTTTGTGTGCCTGAATGTCTCTGACCAAAAAATCAAAAACTGACTTAATGAGAGTGGCCCAAGGGCCCGACGTCCTCTAGTGGGCCCTGTCCTCACTGCCCTGCACTGTGGAGCCTGATTGGCATTTGCCATAGAATACCAGAATTGGGAGGTCCACCACTAGCTGAGAGCAGGTTCATGCTCAGCCCAGGTGACAAACGTGAAAGGGTCTGGAGAAGCAATGGAAAAAGTTATGCTGCCTGTAATATCAGCCTTTCAGACACTGATGTTTCGTCAGGATCAAATAGGATTATTTCAAATGTGGTAAAACTATTTTGTGACTCCACCTTGTTTTGCCACACACACCTTCATCAGTAATATGTTCACTGAGAGGTCGCCCCCACAGTAAAAGAAAGGAAACATCGTCTCAGTGAAGGTGTGTATGTGTGTGTCAGCACTGAGATCAGAGAACGACAGCTTCCCTCCATCCCAGTCTAGAGTCACTCTGACTCTATTCAGAGTCATCTGTATTGGTAGAGTAGAGCTGGTGGTGCCCACTCAAAGCATTCATATGTCATATGGAAAAATCCAGATGTCTTGTGTCCTTTCATCTGACAGGACTCTGCCTGCACATCCATTATCCAGTGTGTATGATCTTTAAACTCAACATCCCAGCTGTGAGTTCCCGAGTTAAAGCCCTGAGAGCCCAGGACACAGAGGGCACAGTTAAACCTCTCTGGATTATCAGGAATCTGCTGCTGCCTCTCTCCATAAGTGAAGCTCGTCAGATCTTCAGAAAGGATGAGTTTTGGATGTGCAGCGTTTGGGTCCAGGATCACAGGGGTGTAGGAGACTATGTCCTTCATGTTGTTCAAAATGTTGAAGGCCAGGCTGCCCAGGTGTTTGGCCTGGTCCATCAGAGCTCCTGAGGGAAGATGTGGATCCATCAGGCGGCAGCACTTGACTCTTTCCATTGTAGTTGTGCAGGAATGAGACGTCTTCAGCTCTCAGCTCCTCCTCTGTGGCTGTGACTATGTTTGAAAGAGCAACTATCTCCCTGCTCAGAGCTTCCATCTTCTCCTTCATCAGCCCACTCTTCAGCTTCTCTGTAAGAACAACTCACACAGGTTCTTTAAAGCCAGATTACGAGCTGGATCTTCCCTTGAAGATCTTCTCATACAAATTGGACACTTGTTTGTTGGGTCTGCTCTCCACCAGCTCTTCAGACAGCCTCTACAGAATCTGTGGCTACGTGACAGAAGAACAGGATCTGTGAAGATGCTCTGACACACCGGACAGTGAAGATCCTCGTCTGATCTTGAAGCCATCGAGTTTCTGAGTGAAGCTGAAAACCGAAAGTACAGTCAGTCCTGGTTATTCTCGCTCCTGCTGACTTAAAGTTCTTCTGAATCATATTTTTCAGTCAAACTTACTTTTAGTGTATGCAACATGTTGTTGTCTTCCACTTTTCTCTCCTGCATCTGGGCTCACTCAGTGGAAACTGGTAATTTAATCGAATTGTCTTTGTGTGTGTCTTTATTGACGAAGAATAACGAGGTGTTTCCTGGTTTCTGTCATGTGAGTTATGTGAGGGGCTCTAAGAAATACGGACCAGAACTGTAAAATCTGTAACTTTACCTAACATTTTTGATGAATAACTAATTGTCTGCAAAAGTACCAAACAACAACTCTATGTAGGCTGTATAACAATACATTAGTTCATAATAATAGTTAATATGATAATAATTAAATTATTTCCAATTACAGACAGATATAAATAGTAAAGAATTTTGTTCCAGTTGTGTTTATGTACTTTAAGTAAAGCTAAATTTAGCCTAGCTAGGACTAGCTGTTAGCCTAGCTGAAGAAGATGGTTTGAATTTACATGGTACTGACATTAGTGATTATTACTGCCACCAAAGAAGCGTTGTTTTTGGTAGCGTTTGTGTGCATGTCAGTTAATGGAGGATGTAGGAATTGATACTATTGACTGATCTCCACGCTCGCCTTACCTAAATCCAACAGAACACATCTGGGACATTGTGTTTGGCTCCATCTGACACCACCAGGTTGCACCTCAGAATGTCCAAGACCTCAATGATGCCCTGGTCCAGATCTGTTTTCCTTAAGTTTTTTTGAGCAGTGTATATGTGCTTGGACTTCAACTTTCCTCATCACAGTTATTAAAATTGCATTCTGGATCATGATAAAAATAGTCAAGTAAGAAACTCACGCTTGTATGCTCTTACCTTAAACTCATAGTTGAGCACAGGGAAACTTTCAGCTTGGAGAAACTAAATGTTTCCCAGTCCCGCATGAAAATGACAGGAGTGGAAAAATCTTACATGATCCCCCTATTTGTGAGCAAAAGGACAATATCTTTGCATTTCCAGATGGCTTGGCAGCATTGTATCTTTTTTGTGGGATATTTAGCTTTTCAAGGTTGTGCTAATTGTGCACATTTTAGGACGAGAAAAGCAGCTGGAGAAATCCTAGTCTTTCACACTGACCTTAGGCCAAGTTATCAGGATTTCCAGCTAAACTGTTGCAATAAACTGCCCATTACTGTAGCTGCTCTGTTTTCCCAGCTCATGCCAGATGCTGAGTGTGTGACCCTGGCTGTCAGTTGCATCTCTCTGCTCTACTGTTTCTTCACCCCCATTCCCTGTCCCAGCTCGCCATTACACGTCTTTGCAACGTGGGCGTCACTCCCTGGACTCGAGGTCTGGAACCAGGCGCTGGCTGCTCTGCATGTGTCTTGGGACTACAGTGGACTTTCACAACCTCCATGCACACTCAGCATGTACAGCATAAGTTCAGTGATGGCTGGTGTTCATATTATTCAACAAAATAATCTAACCCTGTTCATTTTTAAGACTGTAAGTTGCTAGCTGATGGTAATCAGGCATTTATTCTACAGTCCTAATCTATAACAGGGTTGTTAATGTATTTTACATCGAGGAGCCCACTTTGAGCTTAAGTGTGCTCATTTCTGTCTCCTGTCTGTCAGCTTAAAGGAGTTTAACTACACATTCAATCACTAAGATACGTTAATATTAGAAAAAAAAAAATGACCAAAAAGGTCTTCACCAGGCTGATTCTGACCCCTGAGCCCTATGTTTGAAACACCAGATCTCTAACAAGGCCACATTTGCATGTTTGTGTATATGTGTGAATAAGCTTGTGCATAATCTGTTTTCATCTAGGTTTTCAGTAAACCTGTTAAATTCTTTATAACCAGTGAAGTTGCATGAAGATACCAAAGAATATTGCAATTATCAAATACAAAACTACTCAGTGTTCAGAAAACAAAACAAACAAATATATCCATTAAAAAAACAGCTCATGGCTTCTGTTGTGTAATATGGTATTATACTGGTTCTTAATTTGTAGCAACAGCTACTGTATATGTTCATGCTTGGTCTCAATAATAAATGCCTAAAAAACAACATAACCTGAAGGCTCACTCACTACATTATCTGTTTGTTTGGAGCATGTTCAACATTTTTATCAGTCATTTGTTGATAACTGACCAAAATCTTGTTGGATCTTTTGTTTAACACAGCGATTTAATTTATGACATAGTTTTAGTGGGTGTGTCAGCCTTGACCTAACCTATCCCATGAACTGCTACACCTGTAAACACTATAACGTTTGTTTTACCTATGTGTGTGTCTGTGTCTTATTCTTGTCACCCCATTGCCGTCTTCCACGACCCTTGATATTTCTTTTTTCTTTTTTTTAGCACCCACAGCTAAATCATACCCTCCACTCTCAGTCTCCTGTGTATCAGTATAATTGTGGTGCCGTTTTAGTGACTCAGGCTTGGTTTACCTTACCTAACAGCCCAAATTATTAAGAGCACTGTCCATTGTTAGTCCAGTTATTCCCAGGTTACTCACTTCTGGGAACAGTTAAGGCTTCAGAAAAGCCAAATATGGTAAGTATATTTTAATCTTTATCACGAGAAGCTTTTAAGAAACTTAAAAAAAAAAAAAAAAGTCAAGTTATTACATGGGAATGACTTTTTGCTCCTATGGACATCCACATTGATACCAGCTCCAGTTTACCAGGCTTCTCCACAACTGCTGGCGACTTCACTGTGTGAGGAGGACATTGAGAAACATTAGACTGAGAAGATACGGCTCGTTGCAACACAGCTCAGTAGAGCAGACAGAGTCCACAGTAATGGGCTCCGGTCAAGACTCTCTGTCTGGATCACAGCTGGTTTCCTAATTAAGGGGAGACTTTCCACATCTAGATAATTTAATGACAGCTGCTTACAACATGTCTGTCCATGAAGTGAACCTAGCTGTAATAAAACAAACTCTGAACAAGCAACTGTGTGATGAAGTACTTTGTGGTTACGAAAGAGAACCCATCCTTAGAATTACAGCTCTTTACAGCGCTCCACAGTGAACATCATGGATTTGTCTGCTTAATACTGTGTTTTCTTCCCCAACTGGAAATCAGGAAGAACATGATCAAAAATGAGTCCGTAATTACATCTACATTGTGTTGGTGTGTTAACAGTATGACAGTATGATTCTATGACATGTGACCCAATGTTGGAGGTAAAACGACTGAAACAAAGCGTGCTAGTTGATGCTAGAATTGTCGGCCTCGATATCAACAGTTACACAAGTTAAGTTTTAGGCCCTGGATGGGACTTTCGACAGCAGGCTGGGGATGTTTTTTCGAGTCCTTATGGGAGTTTTACACGACCTCTACTGCCACCTGCTGGTAAGAAACAGCAGCTGAAGAACTTGCAATGACATGATATGTTTTTTTAAGCATCTTCTAGAAAAACTGTAGATTTTCACAAATACTTTGTAGAAAACAGATTTTATTTTAATCAACCAGTTTTGTACTATGGTGCCAAAGATCACATCAGGCTAAACTGCCCATAATGTAATCTCCACTATCAGCAACAACAATGTCTGTCTTTGTTTTCCTTAGCACAAACATTCACACTGACAGAACACTGATGCCCACAGCATTCATTTCTTGTATTTATGATGTAGGTGCATCACTGTTGTCTGCCCCCTCACGAGAACTCAACAGCCGCTTTCCCAGGCTGCCTGCATCCAGTCATCCGGTCACAATCACCCCTTTGTGGTCAACTTATTGGAGGCCTAACTGGTGTTACTGCAATACTGCAATAATTACTCGATTCACTCATCAATATATGGAAAGAATATGAATTTGCAAACGGTCAAATAATTCAATGTGGCCAAAATGGTTCATATAGAAATAAAATATTCAGCAAATATGGCACAAAGATAAGTCCAGAGCGTCCACTAGGTGGCGCCTTTGCCATGTCTTTAAAGAGTGAGAGAGGTCTGGTGACTGGAGGGATCAGTGTTAAATGTGATTGATTAGAAATGACTCTGTGTGCAGAAAATATAAATACGCAAACAAAATAATTTCATTTCCTTGGTTCTATACTTCAAACTCATTTTATCATCGCATATTTAATGTGGTGGCGGAAGCTATTTTGAAACCACGCTTAGCTTTGCTTCATTTCAGCAAATGTGAACTGCTCAGTGGTTTATTTGCAGGACCTGCCCACACAGAGCTTTCAATCCTATCCACTTACACTCAATCAATAACACCATTCCATTTATACAGGAATGACATCATGCAAGCTCTTATAAAAGCGCTGCTGCAAGTATTCTTCTTTTCAAATTCCTGGCAACTTTGGAAAAAGCAACAGTATATTATTGAATTCTGACTCATATGTGTCAGCCTGAGCCTTGCAAGCATTTCATTAGTTCCTTATTGCATTGGCATGGGTGGGGGGTATCCCAAAGCGGATGTCAGAGCTTTTTGTAGTGTTTTGGGTGAAGTGGCAAAGCAGGAGGAGATGAAGGATGGTGCATGGCCTTTAGAGATGCAACCCAAGAGACAGGATGCACACAGAGTCATTGTCTCAGCAGGCTTAGTATTCAGCTCCCTTTTGCTCCATCACCATGGCCGAGGATCAAATCAATTCAGCCTGTTGGCTGGCAGGGGTACAGCTACCCAGTGGGTGCAGCCCACATACAAATACACCCAACACTGGTCTAGACACACAGAATGCAGTGCTGTGGTAGACTTCTTCCCACGCTACAATGTTACAGCTCTGAGCAGTGTTACTCCAGTGATGTGCTGTCAAGCCATTCCCCTCTTTGTGTCAGAGACATCTGGTGGCTGCACAAGAAGCTCAGCATGGCTGCTAACGTCTGATATGTGTGAAACTCTGATATAGGAAATGATATACAGGTGGCAGTGCAACATGCTGGAGTTTTAGTGCCTGTAGGGACTGGATTATGTCAAAAATGAGAAATAGTTGCTTCTTGCGCAAAGCTGTCACTTGTTATGTGACAACTGGCTAAAAAAATCCAAGGGTGTGCAAGAACTCTTGCTGTGAGTGACAACTTCAAGCCTGACCTTGATATGAGATACCGGGCTGCAGTCTCAGACAGTGAGGTATGTCTGATGTCCACGTTGGGATAGCGGCTGGCACTCACCTTGTTATCCATCTGTGTGTGTGTGTGTGTATTTATATGTGCTGCTGGCCAGAAAGAGAACACCATCTACTACCATATGCTTCAGCCCCCTGTAGTGCCAAGGTTCTTCTTTCCATATCTTGTGCTCTGGAGTTTTAGAACACACCGAGGTCCCCGGCTGATCCCAGGATGCCACTTGTGTTTCCAATATTTCTCGAAAGATAAAGAGGTCAGAACAGACCAATGGCGTTCCACGATTTTGCATAGTGCCGTTTAAGTTCTGCCTTTTCCCATAAGAGACCAGCACTGTATGTAAACTGTATGTAAAGTTTACCTCAGGAAGATACTTTGAAAACCAAAGGAGCTTCAAAAGTTTGAAACATCCGATGAGAGAATAAACCAAAGAAGAGAACACCAAGGAGCAATGATCAATCACCTTATTTTTTATTATTAATTTTGAAGCAAAAAAAAATAAAAAATCTGAGTCAAAGACATTTTCCTTACTGCACAGACTTTACCTGCTGGATCCTTCCGCTGCTATCGTCTGATTTGACATCTTTGTATAAAATTTCTTAGACTCAGGTGATTCATGTGGTTTAGTTTGTCAATATGGAGTTTTTTTTAATGATATGAACAAAATGCTTCCTGATGTGTGTGAATGGTGAAGTATTGCTGCCCTTCAGGGAAGGCAGTAGGTTGTATAGTTATCTCCTGATTGGGCAAAATCACTACCCTGAAACCACACAACCTACTACCTCACCCCGTACGAACATCAGTAAAGGCCCTACAGGCTGGGTAAAATCTTTGGTAATGATAAAAGCGTTATGATGACATATACAATCTGTAAATGAATATACAGAATTTGACAAAAACCATACCTACATGAAAAGCAAACACTGAGATTTTTGTCGAGTTTTAATTACTAAAACCCCCCAAATTGTGATGATTTCTTTTAGATTTTTACAAGTGCAAAGAAAATAAACAAAGAGACTGGCGGCTAAACAGGAGGAACCTTTGGAAACGATTATGCAGCGCAAAGTGTCTGCTGAGATATGAAGAGGACATTTTTGCTGTTGTTGTGTTTTACACAAAAAGAATGAACGCTTACAATGAAAACACAGTTGTACTTTATTGGCAATCAACGACTTCCACAAAGCGGCTACAGTCCTTAATAACTTTCTGCTATCAAACTCGGGCTACTGAGCCGTTAGCAAGCAGTGCGTCGATCTGGATCCGTGCACTCCACCAAAGGCATCTGACGACATTACAGCCACTTCAGGAAAGACAGTAAGTTGTATAGTTATCTGACAGGAAGGGTACGACCCTAAAACTATACAACCTACTACCTCACCCCAAAGGACAGTCTTTAAAAACAAAGTCCTGTCAGGTCCCCGTTCATGCAGGTAATCCGCTTTGACACGGCTCACTGAACACAGAACAGCGGTTATGATTCACAGAAACATGCCACTCTCCTCTGGGACACCTCACCACTGCGGCCAGAGTCTGTGCGCTCAAAACACAATGTGACAACTGGGTCTCCGGGTTCATGGCCTGGGCTGAGGGGGGTAATTCAAATGACCCAACAAGGCACACATGTCTCAAGCAAATTGCGCAGCCAAGACATTTCCATATTCAAATGCAACCAGTAAATAACTTAAATGGTATATTCATAATGAACATTGTATAGCAAACACGCTAACCTCAAAAACACTCAGAAACATTATTATATTCACAAATATCACATAGCTTTTAGAAGCTAGGGTGGGTGTGGCCAGTCACATGACAAATAAGCAAATAGAATCATTTTAGATCAAGTTCTGGCAAACCTATATACTATTAAGATCAGTGTTCAAAGTAACGTATATTAAACAGAGCTGTTTCCAGTTTGACAGCACTGTTTCCTGTGGTTCTGAGCGATAACCTTGCTCACTAAAGTTGAGAGTGGGAGAGCTCAAGCTGGCTCATATCCTGGCCCACATGTGTGGAGCAGAGGTCTGCAGCTGCTGCTGCCTCCGTTAATGTTTCTCACCTGCTATATAACATGCATCGAGAAAAGGGGCTGGAAGGGCCCACTGGCCTATAACCTCCTCCCTCCATCATGGTTTCAGCAGCATGTCAGGTAGTCTCCATGTGGAAAAACCCAAGAGGGAAAATCTGTTACTTCTGCAACAAAGACAAAAGGGGAAAAAGAAAAATACTCCTGCATGATGACTTTTAGATTTGACATATGTGAGATCAATTGCAAACACTGCAGCCAGTTCAAACGCTGCATTTTGGAACTTTGGGTGAAGACGTGTCTGGCTTTGCTTGCAGTTTGTATATGGGGGTTATATTTATTTACAGTGCGGTTCATGCTCATGTGTTCTTTGATAAAACCACACCATTGTGCGTGTTTCGTGCCATACAGTCGGCTGATTACTGTATATAATCTAATGTACTGGGAAGACAGAAGTGTACAGCACAGCACAATACAAAGCAGTATGTCTTGAGCTGAGAGGCCCCATTGCGTCTGCTCAGTGGTGAGTCTGAGGTTCCCTGCATTATTCAACACCACCTTACTTACACCATAGAGCTGTGGGTTGTAAATATGCGCAGGCACACACCTGTACAGTATAAGAGACACAAAAGGACTAAACAGATACTTTGCAGACAGAAACAACCTGAGAGAAGAAATATGGCAACCTACAGTTAGCACACATATACATTTGCACACACATTTAGTAATGACAAACGGAGCTCGCATAATTTACAAGGACTTAATTTACTTATGATGGACAACACTTAAATTCATATATTTAGATGCTCTAGAATAACACTGCTTTGCAGAAGGCCTGAACTTAGAACAAACTCCACTACAGAGCTCAACTTGCAATGATTTTAGGACCTAAATCAGTCCCTACATAGAGAAAACCGTATGCTAAAGCATGTAACTCATTTTATTGTGCAGTCCTGCGAAACGCTCTGTGGCGCAGGGCCCAGACTTCATAATGTAGGGTCAAGACACATTGTCCTCTACATCTGCTGATTGAACATACTTTAATCTAATATAGTATATGACCCTGGGGTCCCGACCAATAAATAATAAAAAATATCATTTTCAAGTGAAGTCAGAGCCAGTTGCTATCTTCCAGTGACAGGAAAATATTCACGCTTACACCCACGCACATGTACTGTAGAGAACTAACATGAAATGCAAGCATATATACACACACCCACAGGTCCATACTCATGTTGCACACTTGGTTTTTTTTACCGCAGTTATAGAGGACAATCTGGAACTCTTCTTTGGTTGTCGTGCAAACTCAACAAGCTGGCTCTGTAACTAAAGTACTGCTTCAGCCTCACACTTCCCTCAGCTCAAGTTCTGCTTTCTGCACATCTTTGCCTCACAATGTCCCATAAAACACATATATGGATGCACACGTGAAACCAAATCTCATACAGAAGGTCACAGTTTGAAACACATGCGCATAAGCTTGGAAAAAGGAAGTAAGGTAAAACATTTTGCTGATTTACCTAATCATATTTTCACACAGTGTTCACAGCAAAGCCAGGCGCTGCTTAAAAACTCACTTTAACTTAATCACACTTGAGTCTAAGTGCTACATTGCCAATCAGTTCAGCTATAACCTTGTAACCTGATCTTTGAGGTTCTGGTGGTTTAAGGTCAGCGAGTGGGTAGATTTTTTTTAAAGACCACTTTAATGTAATATCCAACCTCAGATTCTTATTATTCATTCCTGCAAATTACAAATTTCCATCATTTTTTGTCGTTTTACTGACCACTCAAAGCTTTAATGTATCTCATCTATTCTGCACTTATAGAACATACCAACATGAATATACTGTGGTTCATTACCAGAACCTTCTGGCTGTGAGGCAGCAGTATTAACCTCTACAACATTGTATCACTGACATAAAAGATGGTTACAGAAAGAAATGTCAGCATATATTAAATGCTCTTCATTTACCTAAAATAAATAAATGATAATACAAGCCACTACAACAGTAAAATCAATATTTAAACCTTCTCGCCTTTTATTTGGTCAGAGTCAGACTGACTTCTGATGTTTTGCCATAAAATCTAGAGGTGACAGTGCAGTTGCACTAGCAATGTAGTTTTTACTGCAAGGGGATATTTCTGGCACTCAGAAGGATCTACAAAGTTCATTAAAGTCATGAAATTTGCATTTTTTGTTTCTATACTTATGTCTAGAGGCAAATAGTTGACTTTTGGCCAAAGATGTAATAAAGTTTAGGACGCACAAGTACAACTACGTTGCATATCCAGTGACCTAGTCAAACCGACGAGATCTGCAAGTAGCACGAAATTTCAAGCGGTAAATTTGAAATCATATGCTTACTTATTGGCTAATATCTAATCAGACAATTACTACATCATCTGTACTGAAAGTCAATGTGGACACAGGTTTTCTATAGCATTCATTTAACCGTTTGTTTGATAACCAAAAACTACCAGGCCAACCTTCAAGAATAATAAAATAAAACAAAAAGCTTCTTACTTGCCACAAGGGGTCACCACAGCTGGCAGCTTTGCCAGAGTTAGATGCCAGATACAAGCCCTAAAGGGATGTATGTCTCCAGCTGGAACTGAACAAGTGCCCTTTGACTTCCCAAGCATATGTGTTAACCACTACACCACTGGAGGGTCTTCCTCATGTACAAAAATCCTGATGGGTAAAAAAAAAAGAAAAAAAGAAAAAAGAAAATACAATAATATCTATAAAAAACATTGTATTCAGGGTAAAAAGATCACTCACACACTACACTATAGTTCAACTTTGCAAGTACACCCATACACACTCAACATGGTGACATTAGTGTGCAGTCTCTAGTCACAAATGATGTAGTCAGAAATACCTGTTTTTCTTTTTATGTCCTGCTGCAGCAGAAGTGGTGCAGACACGAGGAATCTTGTAGATAGACAGGGTGGACTATTCACCCCCCACCACCCCCCTCGATACAGATAGCACAGCAGTCATGACCCATCTATTTATACCAGGGCCAAGGGGCAGGCAGCAGTAGGAGGAGGACAGGAGCTGGGGGAAGAGGAGAGGCTGCTTGGGCAGGTCCTGTTACACATGCCAGGGGGAATGGCTGGGGCAAGCCACAGGGGGATTCTGCTCAAAGTCAGACAGGCTGACCTCCCCGTCACCTCTGCATGAGGCAGATACTGAGCTTGCAAACCTTGTGCAAGTGTGTGTTAGGAATGAAAGAACGGGGAGTTCAAAGTTCACATGAATAAGTTTGAATGTACAGTGTGTGCATAGCGCCTGTTTGTGATGCTGCAAGAACACATTAGCGCATGTGCACTGAACGCACTTGACACTTGTGGTGTTTGTGCATGCAGATGAGCAAATGCATACATGTGCAAGTGTGCATGTACTCACGCCAACGTGGTTAAAGTGTGTGTCTGCCTGTAAGACTGCGAGATGAACTGGCCCCACTGACTTATACCCCTCCAACCCCTCCATCCCGCAGCAGAGCCATAAACATGCCAGGTGAGGAGGGCTGGATTAGGCAAACTTAGCTCATTCCAGTGTGGCCCTGCGGCCCCAAATCTAGGGGTAAAAAACAAATGAGACCCCAATCACTGTAATGACAATGTACACAGCAGGGGTTTCCCACACCACTCAGCCCAACCTTGCCAGCTGCTTCTCATCTCTCTCACGCAGTGTACAATTGCACATACACAAAGAAACATCCACACATTTGCATGCATATACACACAGGCTGCAGGATGCACAGCAAGACCAAAACGGACTTTTAATTCATTTGAAAGCCTGATGCTTAGCCTTGCCCACCCCAGCTGTAAAACTCAGAAACCAGTCTTACTTGTTATCACATATCGTCCACCTGGGCCTTACACAGAGTTTCTGTCTGATTTCTCAGAGTTTTTATCTGATTTAGTGCTCAGCTCAGATAAAATAATTACTGTGGGTGATTTTAACATCCATGTAGATGCTAAAAATGACAGCCCCAACATGGGATTTAATCTGTTATTAGACTCAATTGGCTTCTCTCAAAATGTAAAAGAACCCACCCACCACTTAACTTGAAAGGGGCCTTTAACATATGGCATAGAAACTGAACATTTAACAGTGTTTCCTGAAAACCCTCTCCTGTCTGATCCTTTCCTGATAACATTTACATTTACAATAATTGATTACACAGGAGTGGAGACTAAACTTTATCACAGTAGATGTCTTTCTGAAAGCGCTGTAACTAAGTTTAAGTATAATCCACCCACTGTTATCATCTTCAATGCCCTGTACCAACATAGAGCAGAGCAGCTCCAACAGAGGTCGATTATCTTGTTAACAATTTTACCTCCTCACTACGTACGACTCTGGATACTGTAGCTCCTGTGAAAACTAAGGTCTCAAATCAGAAGTACCTGACTCCGTGGTATAATTCTCAAACACGTAGCCTAAAGAAGATGACTCGTAAGCTGGAGAGGAAATGGTGTGTCACAAATTTAGAGGATCATCATTTAGCCTGGAGAAATAATTTGCTGCTTTATAAGAAAGCCCTCCGCAAAGCCAGAACATCTTAATATTCATCACTGATTGAAGAAAATAAGAACAACCCCAGGTTTCTCTTCAGCACTGTAGCCAGGCTGACAAAAAGTCAGAGCTCTTTTGAGCCAACCATCCCTTTAACGTTAACGAATAATGACTTCATGAACTTCTTCACAAATAAAATTCTTATCATTAGAGAAAAAATGACCAACAATCATCCCATAGATGTAATATTATCTACAGCTACTTTTAGTACCATTAATATTCATTTTGACTCTTTTTCTCCAATTGATCTTTCTGAGTTAACTTCAATAATTACTTCCTCAAAACCATCAATGTGTCTTTTAGAACCCATTCCTACAAAACTGCTCAAAGAAGTCCTGCCATTAATTAATTTTTCGATCTTAAATATGATAAACCTATCTCTAATGATCGGCTATGTACCACAGGCCTTCAAGCTGGCTGTAGTTAAACCTTTACTCAGCAGTCTTAGCTAATTATAGGCCAATCTCCAACCTTCCTTTCATATCAAAAATCCTTGAAAGAGTAGTTGTCACACAGCTAACAGATCATCTGCAGAGGAATGGTTTATTTGAAGAGTTTCAGTCAGGTTTCAGAGCTCATCACAGCACAGAAACAGCTTTAGTGAAGGTTACAAATGATCTTCTTATGGCCTCTGACAGTGGACTCATCTCTGTGCTTTTCCTGCTAGACCTTAGTGCAGCGTTTGATACTGTCGACCATAATATCCTATTAGATCGATTAGAACATGCTGTAGGTATTACAGGTACTGCACTGCAGTGGTTTGTATCATATCTATCTAATAGACTCCAGTTTGTACATGTAAATGGAGAGTCCTCTTCACCCACCAAGGTCAATTATGGAGTTCCACAGGGTTCAGTGCTAGGACCAATTCTGTTTCCACTATACATGCTTCCCCTTAGGCAGCATCATTAGAAGACATAGCATACATTTTCACTGCTATGCAGATGACACCCAGCTTTATCTATCTATGAAGCCAAATAACACACGCCAATTAGTTAAACTGCAGGAATGTCTTAAAGACATAAAGACCTGGATGGCCGCTAACTTTCTGCTTCTTAATTCACATAAAACTGAGGTTATTGTATTCAGCCCTGAAAATCTTAGAAATATGGTATCTAACCAGATTCTTACTCTGGATGGCATTACCTTGGCCTCCAGTAACGCTGTGAGGAACCTTGGAGTTATTTTTGACCAGGATATGTCCTTCAACGCACATATTAAACAAATATGTAAGGCTGCTTTCTTCCATTTGCGCAACATCTCTAAAGTTAGAAATATCCTGTCTCAGAGTGACGCTGAAAAACTAGTTCATGCATTTATTACTTCCAGGCTGGACTACTGTAATTCATTATTATCAGGATGTCCAAAAAACTCGCTGAAAAGCCTTCAACTAATCCAAAATGCTGCAGCAAGAGTCCTGACAGGGACTAGAAAGAGAGAGCATATTTCTCCTGTTTTGGCTTCCCTTCATTGGCTTCCTGTTAAATCCAGACTTGAATTCAAAATCCTGCTCCTCACATACAAGGTCTTAAATAATCAGGCCCCATCTTATCTTAATGACCTTGTAGTACCATATCACCCTATTAGAGCACTTCGCTCTCGCACTGCAGGCCTACTTGTTGTTCCTAGAGTATTTAAAAGTAGAATAGGAGGGAGAGCCTTCAGTTTTCAGGCCCCTCTTCTGTGGAACCAGCTTCCAGTTTGGATTTGGGAGACAGACACTATCTCTACTTTCAAGATTAGGCTTAAAACTTTCCTTTTTGCTAAAGCATATAGTAAGGGCTGGATCAGTTGACCCTGAATCCTCCCTTAGTTATGCTGCAATAGATGTAGGCTGCTGGGGATTCCCATGATGCATTGAGTTTTTCCTTTCCAGTCACCTTTCTCACTCACTATGTGTTAACAGACCTCTCTGCATTGACTCGTACCTGCTATTAATCTCTGTCTCTCTTCCACAGCATGTCTTTTATCCTGTCTTCCTTCTCTCACCCCAACCGGTCGCAGCAGATGGCCCCGCCCCTCCCTGAGCCTGGTTCTGCCGGAGGTTTCTTCCTGTGAAAAGGGAGTTTTTCCTTCCCACTGTCGCCAAAGTGCTTGCTCATAGGGGGTCATATGATTGTTGGGTTTTTCTCTGTATCTATGAAGCGCCTTGAGGCGACTTTTGTTGTGATTTGGCGCTATATAAATAAAATCGAATTGATTGAATTGAATTGAAGACAAAGGTCTACCCAGAAAAAAAGCTTGAAAGCAGGTGTCTCACACTGTCGCAAATCTGGGCCCCCTGAATAATGGTGCCTGTCTACGTTTTCAATGACTCTACAGATTATTGCTCAAGACATTCAAAATTAGTTATCAGAGGGCACTTAACAATGAGAATTTATTATTTATTCAAAGGTGGATGGTTGGTTTTATTTTGCATAGGTGGTACAGAAGTGCGTGATTTCACTTTAAAATGATGTTAACCCTCACGTTATGCTTTGTGGGGTTATTTCTATGTATGCTCCCTCGCCTTCTTCTTCTTAGGACACTGGCATTTTTATAGATACAGGTCTTAAGAAACTTGAACTGTGTTAGTTTCCCATAGTGGGTTATGTTGATACAGAGTTAAATAAATGTATAAAAATACAAAAAAAGTAACCTTTTTTTGCTCATCGAAGTCAAAGTCTTAATCTTCGTACTGCCACTCTAAAGAGCTCTGGTGAAATGCGTACTGCCATGTGGCTGCTGGTGACCTGCAAGGCCTCTGTCTATTAGAGGAAGGCTATAGCTCTGACACGTCTACATGCACTGTGTTCAGCGCTGGCCTGCTCGCAGGGCCCCTTTCAAATGGGCAGTGCCCCTTTGAGCGGCATCTGTCACCAGCTATATTTAGAGGGTTGAACAAATACCTTTCTCCCTGAATATGAACTTCAGCTGACAGACAGCAGGCCAGAGCAGGCAGACGGGGATCTGCACAGTTTGTAACCTTCAAGAGCCTGTAACTCTCAGGCTACAGCTGCGTTTAGTCAGGCTCACCGCTGAAATCTAATGCTGTAAATACAGCGCAGTCAACCATAGTTAGCATTGATTTGGCAGAAGGTTTTAGCACCAGTTCCTACAGTTCCAGGATAGCTGCCAGCATAAATGGGAATATACAGTTATATACCCTGATAACAACTTTTAATACCCCCCCCACACACCTACCCACACCTAAACAGTGAGGTATAAAAGAAAAATGACTGAATGAACTGCTGTGCCTTCAATCTCCTTCAATGCTTTGAAGATTGCTACGTTTCTGCCTATAGGGGTTTGTGCGTGTGACAGTACAAGTGAGGCAGCCAGTGCATGACTACGTGACCCTGTTGCATGGCCATCTGCTCCATATAACCATAAACAAATGCAGGCAGGCACAGCTTCACAGTATTATTTCCAAGAGGTCTAGGCCGGGTAAATGTATTCAAGCTTTGGTCTCTGGGTAGATGTTGTAGTGATATGCCCTAGAAGCAGGCCGCGGTTATGCAACAGGATTCATAATTCATACTACAAACACAACATGGAGGCCTCTCTGTCCCATATGCAAGCACATGGGCAGATTAAGGAGTGAGCAGTCAAAGGGGACAGAGTGCATTCGGAGCTGCCGCTGACTGAGTGGCTGTCTCATAGAGAACGTGTATGTGACAGGCCTAAATAGGCCAGGTTTTACTGCCAGAGGGACCTCTGCTATATTTTGCACCTACTGTCTAAATCAGTTACATGGCAGCAGTGAGGCACAATGATACAGTGAGGGAGGTTTTATAACACTTGACGCTATTAACAGGTACAACCCGATGAATGGTGTCAATCTGCT
This sequence comes from Simochromis diagramma, assembly GCF_900408965.1. Taxonomy (NCBI): domain Eukaryota; kingdom Metazoa; phylum Chordata; class Actinopteri; order Cichliformes; family Cichlidae; genus Simochromis; species Simochromis diagramma. The sequence continues at coordinate 16,752,303 of NW_024386801.1, forward strand.
CATTTATTTTCTGGTCATTTACAATGTAGCTGATGTTTGCTGTTTTTCCGTGGAACACTTTAGCCCCTTTCTTCACACACACACACACACACACACGCACATGTATAACAAAGTTCTTGGAGCTGGTGCGATGAGGTTCATCCAACCTTGCAATTTCAAGCAAGTCTTTTTTCCCTCTGCTTTTTAGGTCAATTTTGCTTTTTCTAACATCATTTCTGCTTTTATGACTTTACAATAATTATATTATGTATGATATTTTTCCCCCAACCCCAGACTTTTTCTTCTTCTTTTCTTTAACTCGCTGTTGCAATACTGGGCTGTTAACCTGAAACAGTCCCAGAAGCAAAGCAAACAAAAATAAAAAAAAAAGAAATGGTGTGTGTCATTTCACACTTGTAGTAGGGGATCAAGAGAGCTTTATACACCTACTGAACACCTGCTTTAGTGTCTGTGGGCTGTAAATGAGAGAAGGGCTTTAATAACATCTGCACTTATAATCAAACGTGGAGCGCACACAGAATTCCAGAGCCGCAGGCAGCCAGTCACTATAGCTATAGATTGCAGGGTGGTGCCTGGGGTTACTAAGTCCGTACAATACAGCCGCAGTTATGGGCTGAAGCTCCAGCTCGGTGCACTGTGGTTAGGGTGGAGACAGGTTAAAAAGCAGAGGTTAAAGATTTTATCCATTCACTGGCTTTAAGTAGCTACAAGACAGCAGGTTATGTTGAGAGAAAGCAGGCGGGGCTTGGAGGCAACGCGCAAGGGTGCGACACAACTGTGGCCACTGCCAGCGCACATTTGCCCCTATGAAAAAAAAGGCACTGTTTATGGTGTCCACTCGAGGTCAGCTTGTTGAAAAGAGGAGCTGGAAGTGATCCAGAGTGGAGGCCGCTTGATTTTTATCTAATCAGCCAACAACAATTAAAACATTTCCCCATAAGAAAAACGCTAATGGTCCTGTCACTGTACATTAGAGCGCTACTCTTCCTCAATTTGCACACCTTTTCACAGTTTATTAGACTTTTTTTCCCCCTTTTTCCCCTGAACCCAGCATCCAGTCACACCCACTTTGTTCTTTCCCACTTTACTCTGTTCCTCTGCTACCTGACTACTTTGGCAGCGATGCACAAAATGGCGGCAGGGAGCTGAGAGCTGGAAGGCACAGAGTGGAAGCCATTTTCCAACAGTTTCAGGACCATGCATAGGGAGAGAGAGGGAGAGTCAAGTCGTTGCCTAGCAGGCAGTTCGGATAAGTGTTTTCTGCGCATGTGCGCGAAAAGATTATCTTTGTTTTGTTTTTTTTTCTTTCTTAATGTGCTGCGCTAATAAAGCCATCGGGACCTTGGCCTTTCTAAAAAAAGGGATAAAGGCCCAACACATTATGATTTTAATCTGTTCCAGGCTCACAAAGAGAAAGAAAATACATGTAGACAAAGCGGAGACGTAATCTGCACAGCGTTTAATTACAGGCCCCTATCTCAATGAAATTGAAATGCAAGACAATCCAACAGCATCAGAATACATCATCCTGTACAAAAAAAAGCCCAAAACATTTCTAACACGTTGGGGTACTTACAATCGCCAGTGTGTGTTTGCATAATTTCTCTCTCTGGCCAAAACTGTTTGCGCTTGGAGCTCAAAACTCTGTCTCACTGCCTACGAGAAGGAAAGACAGAGAGGGGGGGGATGGAGTGAGAGACAATTTACAGCAATGTAAACAGAGAGGAAGTGAAAAACACAATCGAGAGGAGCGGAGACCGAGAGCCTGATTGGTTGAGTAGCCAGCAGCAGCAGTAGCAGCGGCAGAGGGCTGTAGGGTCTTTTCTCTGTAGCCTGTTTACTAATACGCTCACCCTACACTTCTGCCTGGCCAAGGAAGCTCATTAGCGAAACATGTAACACACCGCACCCTCTCTGCTGGCCTGTACACCGGCCAACTCTTACTGCCGCATGCTCACCCTACACCAACACACCCGCACACTTCACACACACACAAGCTCCTCTGTGGCCTCGGCCTCGCCCGGTAGCGCCCACTCGCTGCATACATGTGCACGCTTTGGCACACCGTGTTACCGAAAGCCCACAGTGTCATGTGCGTGGGTGAAGTGGTGCATCTGCACGTACTTGTGAGTCTAATAAGTCTTTTTTTGTTTTTTTCTTTTACACATGCAGCACAGTATGCTCGGTTCGCAGAAGAGGGCATGTGCGGGCTGCGCAGCGTTAATGTACAAGGTAGCTTTTTGGTTATCGTGCGTCGTGCACATGTGACGCCATCACGTCAGCGACAGAGGTAGGCGTTGTTAGCCAAATCTCAGATTGCGCAAGTAAAAAATAAGCGCAGAAGAGAATAAAGAGCAAATGTGACAATTTCGCGGGCCCAGGAGGACACTGCCGATTTAAGGCTTTCACTCGGTGCGGCGGCAGCTGCCGAAGGGTGATAATTCTGGACACGGATGCTAATTGCAACGCGGAGCACGGCCTTGTCGGGCAAAGGGTCTTTTATATATTGTTTCTAACGTTTGTAATTACAGTGCAGTACCTCGGAGTGTTGCCAGCACATGTTTATGGGCTCATGAGTAACCCAACTCCTCCAGCCTCCACGGAGAGAGATTCATGTCCGAGCTGTGCACCCACTGCACTCTGTGCGTGTGTGGGTATGCTGTTTGTGTGCATATACATGTTGATGACTCACGAACCTGCCTGTGTGTGTGCAGATGGGACAGTCAACATGATATGAGAATATACCACATGAATGGCTGTGAGTATAGAAAGAAAACTACACATACATTATGTCGGTGGGTTTTGTGTTGGTATGGAGGCTTTTGTCGTACTTCACTCGAAATTCTAAAACCTTTTGGTGAGTGCAAGCGAGGAAACCTGAGTGTATGCACATTACATAAACATCAAGTGCTGTATTTGCTGTATTACATGGCACAAGTCAGCAGAAACTGTAGTCAAACAAAATGAGCAAAAAAACCAAAAAAAAAAACCCAGCCCAAACCAATCCAGTTCACTAAACGTTGCCAACAGTAAATGCAGCCAACATAATTTAGCTCATCAGTGACGAGCAGTAGAAAGTGATGGAGTGGAGGTGAGCTGAAGGAAAGGGATTTGCAGTATTTTGATAGTCGGGGGGGGAAGGGTTGCAGGCGAGGCTTTTCAACACTTCCAATTTTACCTCCGAGTGGAACGAGGTTGCTGATTCTGCAGTTTTTCTCGGACTAAATTGCCTTGGCGACAGCAGAGGCCAAAAGCTGAAGAAATATATGAGTGCTGGAAAAGAAAAAACCGAGTGGGTGCAGCTGAGCATTATCTGGAATATCGCTTTGCCTGGCAGGTACATAAAACAAGCATCTGTCCCGACGATGTGTGCCGAGAGACACTCGCACGTGATGCTGTGTATTATAGCCTCAGTGCGTTTGATTAGGGCAGGAAGAGAAAAACAATGAGTATTTACAATGCTCAAATATTACATGTGTCAAACTTCTAACAAACTCTCATGAGAAAACAGTTTTCAAATGTGAGAGTTGTCCAATTGAGGGGAAAAAAGAAACACAAACTTTTGCTCATGATGTAAAGCATTTTTTTTACTTACAGAATGTCTGGAGGGAAAAAAAGAGGGATACGTACAGGGGAGGAAAATTCTAATTTTCTGTCATGCCTTGAAACTTTGTCCCAGTCCAATATTATGTCATTATGACTGTACTTACCGTCTCTGTGGAATTGCTGTGGTTTTGTGGATAAATTACATGTGACACTCCCAGCTGACATCCTGATTAACACAGGAAGGAACAAAAAAAAAAGTCCAGTCCTCAGTAGTCAGCAGGGTAATGGACTAATGGCTTCCATGTATGATGAGATGGGTGAGAAAAAGCAGGATTTTTTTTTTGTTGGTGCAGGAATATGAATGTAAGAGCATCAGCATATGTGCCTGTGATTGTGTTGTAGCTGGGTACTGTTTGTAAATGAACAGAGAGAGAGAGAGACAAAGAGCAGCAGTGATCGAGCAAACTAAAAAGTGAAGAAAGCGGCGAATTAGAGAAATGAAACAGTAGTTTTGGATAGCTTCACGTTGTTAAAGTAGAAGCGAACGAGCAAAATAACTTGCGCAACCCTTCGAAAAGATGCCGCGCTGCCAGATTTTGCGTGAACGCAGCGCATGCTTCACAAACAGGAAAGGACACACGAGCAGAAACACAGACTTGGAGATACATTCAACCCCGCAAAAATGTAGCAAACTGAAGCAAACACAAGCATCAAAACCGTGGAGGTTGAGCATGGTCTCTGTAACATGAATGGGTCTGTATGTATTAGTATACCAAATGTTCTCGTGGTCGCTGTGTTATCACAGAGTCCCGCCCTCACACCCTGCCTGCAATCACTGCCCGAGGACTACACACCGACACAGACTGCACAAAGGTTCCAGTGCAGAAACATCCAAACATAACCACATAAAAATAAAATACAGATAAAGTAGGAGTGGTGCTGCAGATAAACACACCTCAATACACAGCTTAGGTGTTAATCTATACATAGTTTGGGTTTTTCCCCAGCGTTTTATAATTTTTTTTTAGTTTTTATGACATAATTTCAGCACTTATATAGTTGACCAGAACACTGAAAATTCTTGTATATGTTTTTTTGTGTGTGTGTGCGTGCATTGAGGACTTTTTCTCTAGATTCTCTCCTCTCTGTTTAGGCCTGGCCTACTTTCTCGTGTACTGTAACTCCTGTGTGTGCCCCAGCCTGTAGTGGCCACTGTAGATCCACTCATGGATTCTTCCACGCTGAGGAGAGCAACAGGGGGCCTGGTCATCTTCTAATACAGAGACTCGGCATGACTGCACTAAAGGGCCCCTTTTAAAAGTTTTCTAACTCTAATGTTGAAGGCGCTACGATGCCTACACGAGCACAGTGAAAAGCATTTTATTGCAGGTTTTGGTGGAATTCACCTTGACCTTTAGATGCGCTGCAGTAACAATATGCAGACCTGCTGCATAGTGTTACTGCTTCAGTAAGAATCCTGCACCTAAATATAGGATGGAGCAATATATTGATGCTTTGAACTCATTTTAGATCGACATAAAATCACATCAGGTTTGATTTTTTTATGTATTTTCTTTAATATACACGACCATTTACTAAAAAGTGGGAAAGTAGTGTAAAAAGTTTAATAGAAACAGACATGCAGTTAAGAAATATCTGATCACATAATAAACAGTGAGATAAACGTGCTAGAAAATTTCCATTCTTTAAACATAGAAAACACTTTTACAGTGAACCTGTGAATACATTCAACTTAAGAGTGCTACATGCGTTTTTGTAGAGCAAGCCCAGACAGCAGAGTAGGACAACACAATCCCAAACCCTGACAGCTCTCCAGAGAGCTCAGACATACAATATAATTTCCATTATGTTGGCTTTCTCAGTTTTATTGTATTTTTAACAGCACACCGAAGCCGCTTTAAGCAGCAGAATTCAAAGCGGCTTCATTATTATGGCACAAAAATATATTTACAGTGAGTGGTGACTTGGCCCCCATTCATCACTCCAATCTGGATTTCATATTAGCCAGGAGGAAATTGGATGAAATTCACAACATCACAGCAAGCTCATAAATGAAACAAAATCACATAATCTAAAATACCAATTTATCCACTTAACAAATGAAGCACTGTGTCGGTGGCTTATTGCTGTGTTGTACTCATGAATGACTCATTTTCACTGAGTTGCACTAGTAAGAATACGCTGAGCACTCACACACGACCTCAACCACATACTCAAAACTTCAAACTCAAACACTCAGACAGCAGTCTGCACAGGGCTGCCTCACCACACACACATACACACACACACACACACACACACACACACACACACACACACACACGAGCATCAAAATGTGCAAAATGAAACAGCAACACAAAAGACAACAATATTACACTCCATGTATTCTTGCTGATGTGAAACACATATTTTTTTAAATTATGTATGATTCAGAAATGTGAAAATGTCCAAGTGTGTATAAAGAGATTATTGCAATTTTACACACAAAAGAAATTATGTATTTTTACTGCTACTATATAAATGATCATTTGGAGAATACTTCATACAACAATTGCCTTTTTTACACTAGTCGAAAGGTAGAACTAAATGATAATGAACGACTATTATTATTATTAATAATAATTTAATTCTGAGAATTGTCGCAGTTATAAATACATTTTTATTGTGACACTTGAAAAGTCATGGAATAATAAAAGGGTTTTGTGGTCAAATATATATGTGTGTGTATGTGTGTGTGTGTGTGTGTGTGTGTGTGTGTGTGTGTGTGTGTGTGTGTGTGTGTGTATTATATATATATATATATATATATATATATATATATATATATATGAATGTTTAAGAAACAAAATCATATACATGATGCACCAACAAGTAGAAACATGCTCAATCATGCCTTGCACCATTATTTTACTGCAAACACACACACACACACACACACACACACACACACACACACACCAAAAAAGGCTGCTGCTGTGACTTAGCTATCCGTAAACTGATCTCTACAGTAATGTAAATACTTTAAAAACAGTGTTTTAGCATACACATTTTTCTTTTACGCTTTCTGTTTAGTTTCCTCTATGAAGACGTCTGCTTACAAAAAAACTTCACGGGACAAACTTTAGATTTGTTTTAAACAATTAGACTTGGCAGAAAAAAATGAGGACGTGCACATGTGCACATATTCGTCCGTTTTTATATTTTCTTCTCTTTTTACTACGCGTTATGACATATTTGAGTTTCACATGGACAAACTCAAATATAAATTAAACTGAAAGTGAGTAATAAATTAAAAGTAGCAGGGTTACCTCAGTATGATACATATAATAAAAACAGTAATAAATTACTTACAGAATTGCTGCGAATATTGTAGAAAAATAACTGAACATGACAAATAATCTTTTGCATAGTGCACCCCCTTCCCCCCTCTCACACACACACACACTGTTTTTTTGCTTATCTATTAAAAAATGTCCCACGTTTTTTCAGATGGATTTTTGTTAGCACCATATGTTTTAACTAACATACTAAGACTAAGAATAATTGTTGATTTTTTCCCCCCCATTCAAGTTCAAGGACAGTCAAGTTCAAGTTTGAGAACTTGGTGTTGTAGCTGTGGCATGCAGTTTTGGTGTCTGCTTTGCTTCTGCATTATATTAAGTACATATTTCCATTTACATAAAATAAAAATTAAAAATTAAAAGAAGCCATTTGAGCCACTTTGCTGTTGGTAATTACATGAAAAAATGCTTCTAACCAACTATTTGACTAAACCTCACATCATACACCAAGAAAGCATCAACAAAAAAAAGTACAATTATTATGAACTACTATTAACTACACAAATACATTTACGCGCACGTTTGACGGTAAATTTGTATTAGTGTGTAGTGTGTATGTGTGACTGTGTCTGTGTGTGTCCCATTGCTAGCTCTGCTGTGTAGATGCAATAAACTGTTAGTTTGCTTCAGTGCACCCACTGTGGGTTGTACCAGGCTGTTGTGTTGTTGTAGGTATGCTTTTACACACAGAGAGAAAATGCTGAAAACCCTGCCATCTGCCTCTCGACATGCAACCTTCCACTGCACTCCTGCCATTCAGTGCCAAAAAGGCCTTGGGGTGGAGTAGCGAGATACTCCTCCAGCCAAAACCATGTGTCCACAGCTAGTACAGCAAAGCTTACATTCATATGAATGAGCATAATAAGCTACATATGCAACAGTAAGCCTCACTCTTGAAAGCTTTGAGTAATCATTTTGACTTTGTCCTTCAAAAAAAGTCATCTTCTATGTAAAACCCGACACCCAACATAACACAGCACATCTGAAATCCAAAGCAGAATATTCGACAAATACGCAAACTTTTGTTGATTAAACTAGAAAATTTCCGCAATTCAAACGCAATCAGAAAACAGCTTTACTGCAAATTTGATTATACTTTCAAGCGACACCTCGAAGAAGATTTTTCTCATTAGGCTTGGGAATATACTTTGCTATTTTAATGTCTTAAAAACATTCAAGCAGTACAGATTTCCCATGATCTTGATCATTAAATTCACAATATCCACAGTCATTTTTTATAAATTCTCTTGTTGGTGAAACTGCTGCGTTTGTTGCTCATTCAGGTTTGTTCTTCCATCAAATCAAGAGAAATGCGATTAGTATCGACATAATAACAAAAGCATCTGTAGTTGTATGTAAAGTGCTTGTATCAAAAGCCCAAGTCTTGTAAAATCTGTATTCAGACATGTAAGGTATAGATCCAAAAGTGGGGAAAAAATATGAAGGAATCCTCCGATTAACAAAAATTATGTATACAAAAGCAAATGGTGAAGAAATGGTGAGTTATTCTCTATTCCGTTTTCTTGAATAAAATATAAGCTCACCAAGTACAAACTGTAAAAGCACGAAGTCAAAGAAATTTGCCATTTAAAAATAAATAGTTGTAAAAATTAAGACGTCCTCCAAAAGCTTCTGAAAACATTAAACTGATCGAAATGATCAGCGCACCACGTGCTTCTCTTCATACAGTGCATTCTAAGCTCGGACAGCATCACTCATATGAAATACCTCCACAACTGTGGCCTTGCACTTACTCACTGATTGCATTAAAGTAGGATTATCTGGTCAACAGAGTGCTTTTTTGCCTTTTTTGTGCGTATTGCTAAACTATGAATGAGTTTGTAGAAATTTTTAGTGGGGAAATGTTCTTGAAATCATGAGAATAGCTGTTAACGCTCTGATATCTGCTGTTCTAAGTGCAGGGCTTTAAATTCAGATGCATAAATGCTCGCTCAGATGAAAAGAAACTTTGTGCAAAGACCTCAAATTCATCGAGATGTTTATTTGTACAGGATTCCTGCGAAAACTGAACGCCCAAAATGCAAACACATTGATAAAGTACATCGGAAACCATGCATCCATAGGCATATTTTAAATGATTTTTACTCACCAGTTACCAGAGCAAAGACGCTAAATGTCCGGTGAGGTTCGGAAGCTCTTCCCGCTTTGATCCACATCTCTGTCAAGAAGAGGAGAAAGCCATAAGCTCCAGTTTGGTGCTTCTTGCATAACCCCGTGATTTCCCTCAGACTGTCCCGTTCACAACCGTGCCTCAGCCTCAGCCTCACTGCCCACGTCAGTCTCACCTCCAGGCACAAATCCCTCCTTCAACCACAGTCTCAACCCAAAGCTCAGGGCTGCATGGCTTGCCTGCCACCAGCTGGGTCCAGGCCCGGTGAGGCCTGAAACAATAGGAGGCCATGAGGCTGTCTGCGAGGCTCCAGCTAAGCCCGCCTGCTAGTTAACAAGTCTTTGAATGAGGAATGTTAGCAAACAGACAAACAGCATGTCTGATGCATGCAAATAGCACAACCAGTCCAGTCTCAGCCTTGGCTGAGCACATGAATAATTCACAAGTCTATATGCTTCTCTCTCACATTACTCCCTCCCTCTTCTCAAGTGAAATGCCTTCACTGGAATAAGTGAAGCAAAGTATTCAAACCTCTGTTTTACTTTAATACTTGATAACGTAACGCAACAATAATGCAAACCGGTCATGCGGCGACGTAACGTGCACAGCTACTGGTGACATCTCAACAACTTGCAATTCGACAATTCGCTTCCCCCCCCCTCTTTTTTTTCGCTTATTGCCTGTTAATTTCTTTTGTTTGCAATTGGCACCTGTCCCAGTAAGAGCTCCGGCTCAGCGCACCACTCATTTGCCCTCGAGAGCGAGTCGGCGTGAAAGAGAGAGAACAAGAGTGAGAAAGAGACACAAGGAGACAGCGAAGGAGAGAGGACATGGAGAGGAAACAGGAGGAGAAGCAGAGTAAATACAAACAAGGTGCGGTACTTCACGCCAGTCGCTGGCGCGGATTACGAAACATCTCCTTTAAAACGCACACGTATACCCTACTGAGACACTGGTCACTCTGTGACTGCCATCCATGGACATCCCGGCCACGAGCCCACCACCACAAACAGGTTACCCGTCAAAAATGGCGCCCCTGGCATTCCAGGTGGATCAAGGCCCATCAGATGGAGAAACACCACCTTGGAAAATTTTGATCCAAAATGAGAGAAACCAAATAAACATGGCTAAAAACCAGCAAGGGGGAAAAAAACCTAATAAAACTAAACAAACAAACAAAAAAAGAAGAGGAAAATGAGGTACAGTTTTAGAAAATAAGCAACAGAAAAGCAGAAAAGCGATCAAAAATCCAGAGCGGTGCAAAAATCAATGTGCCAAAAGTAAGAAAAGGGCCCCTAAAAAAAGCCACTTGTTGCCAGGTTTTGCAGAGCTGCTGTGCAGCTAGTTGGAGGCAGAGGGTTAAAATCCAGCTAGTAGTGAGTAAAAAAAAAAAAAGATCCATCTATGGCAGGGCGGGCTGCGGGGAGGCCCTGACTGTAGAAATAGCAGCAGACTTTTTGTCTTTTTTTTTTTTCTCCCCTCGCAGAGCTCAAGTCTCCCCCTTGCGTGTGGCTCTAGCAGAAAGAGAGGAGCGACCGATTCAGAGAGAGAAGACGAGGAGAGGGGGAGAGAGAGAGAGGGAGAGAGAGAGAATCCGAGAGGAGGAGACAGACATGCATACAGTGAAGGGGTAGAAAAGCTCGGCTGATGATGAAATAGGAGGTGTAGCAGAGCGCGCGAACCAGTCACTTTTTCATCACATGTCCAACACGGCAAGGAACTGTATTTGCACTGGGGCCTGGGGAGGGAGGGAGGGAGCATAAGATGGGTGGGAGATGGAGACACAGAAGGGAAGAGAGCGAGGCAGAGTGGGAGGGTGGAAAGCACTAAATGTGGGAGGGGTGGAGGAAGAAGAATGACACAGAAATCCACTCCTCCCAGGCAGCGCGCAGGCTCAGTGCCTGCACTCACACGCCATACTGGGATCCACTATAACGTACGTCAGCAACTATATCAGCAAGTGCAAAGAAAAGCAAGGAAAACGGGAGAATACAGAGTCATTCAGCATAAGCTGCCCCCGCTGAAGGATCCTTGAAATATGCAACACTTCTGAGATCTCCTTGAATTATTAACCTCATCTCTTACCGTGGTGGAGCTTTACAGATCTGGAAGTACACACTGAAAGGAACACACGTACACACACACTCAGAGTGCATTAACTCTTTGGCATGCCTGAGCAGCCTGAATGGATAGAATAGACCACCACACACACACACACACACACACAAGGACGCGAGCACACAAAGTGAAAAAGAAAAGCACGGAGAGTGTTAATTTCAGTAACATGTGGCAAAGAACGCATGGCCAGGACGCCTCCTTCTTGCCCCGGCTCTGTCACAAAGCAAAGGCTGTAGCCGAACCTTCGCAGCTATTTTGGCACAAAGTCAAAAAAGGCTGATAAGCATTTTTGGGTGAGACTCTGCTGCTTTTTCCTCGAGGAAAAACAGCTGCTACATGCCCCGGTATTCAATGTTCAACAGTTCGGAGAACATTTTAGCGAAACCCCCCCAGAGATGCCGATTTGTCTTGTTTAAAATGGAGAACGAAAAAAAAAGATAACATAATGGTCCACGCGTTTAGTTTGAACCAATTTCTTGCACAGATTTACATGAAGCATAAGTGAGCCTCAGAGGGAACTAGGAGAGGAGAAAGGGGGGGGCCTACTAAACAGCAGGGCTGTTTCCACCATCTTAGATTGCATTGATTATGCTTTGCTTCTCACACGCTAGAGCTCTTTCTCTCCCTGCCTGTCCCTCCCTCCCTCTTTCTGTCTGTTCTGCCACCTTCTCCACTCCGCGATCAGCATTTGGCTTTTTCCATTTGAGGCAGATTACTGTAACGCTATTGTACAACAACTTCCTGCCTCTTTTGGCTCTGGTTCTAAAAAACTGCAAAAGGCAGACCTCGTGGCTTTAACTTTTTTCCCCCCTCGGCCTTGAACCAGGAGCTCTATAAGGGAAGAAAAGGAGGAAGGAGATATGTAAAGTGTATTTATTACTGAGGAGCTATTTTTTTTTCTCTCTTTTTTTTAAAAAAAAATTTCATTTCTGCTTTATAAACTGCTGAGAATTAAAGAGGGGACTTCATGCCTAGCAAGAGACAATGAGAAAGAGAGAAAGAGGGAGACAGAGAGGAAAAACATAAGGTGGGGGTTAAACTTTTTCTTACGTTTTACTCTGTGAAAACTTCCTGTCGGCTTTGGAGAGCACAAATACACAAGCGGGGCTCGAGCTCACAGAGACTTGTTTAACATGGCTGCTACTGCTTCAGGCTGCACAGCTTGTGAGGGCTGCTTTCACTGCACGGCCACCACCCCGTTCCTCGCCGGCTCTCTCTTCCTCACAGCAGCACAGGCTGGATTGCACAAAAAAAACCCTCTTCTCCTCTCTCCGCGCACTCCTCTTTGCTAGACGGGTTTTTAGTAGAAACACATACGGCCAAAGACAATTAGAGAGAGAGGAGAAAAATGCCAATATTATTTAAACTAACAAAGTGCAGGAAAAGGCCGCTTTGCACTGCAAGGTATTTGTTTGCTTTCTTTCTTTTTTCTTCCTTTCCCTAAATGAGATACTAGCTCAGTTCAGTCATGCACTTTGGCAGGAGCTATAGAATCCTATTAGAAGGAGTTCAAGTTATACGTCACATCTTGCCATGCGTTTTAACCAATTGAGAAACTCATGACTTCATTATGGCTTCAATGTATAAAGATGTCTTGGGTATATGTTAAGATTTTTGGGGAATAGCTTGTAAAAAAAATAAATAAAAAAAGCATATGTTAGAACTCCAAGGAGTATTAGTCATTAGTTTTAGGGAAGCATGCTCTGTGAATTTATGCTTAGTGTGCATACTGTACTTTGCATGACATAAAGTTCATCTGAGGATACAGTTTTGGCTTTGGGACTGCTGCCAGCTCTTGCCGCTGTGGTGCGTGTCTACATTGCCGCTACATTGTGCCTCTGTTGCGTGTCGTAATTACCTGTCACATCTTAATTGTGGAGTCATGACTTGTCGGACTTTAGAAGCAAATGCAGACTATTTAAGGCGACTGTATAAAATCGGTTTCCGTTTAAAAAAACAAAACGCACAAAGCAGTTCTTACTACTGCCAACATCTTGCTTTTTTTTTTTTCAGATTAAATGATCAAAAACGACTAACGTTAGATGAAGCACTAACAATAACACACGATGCAGCCGCACTTTAACTGACATCCGGGAGGGAGAAAAGGCAGGGAAAAGCCACAGCTTTCCTTCTGGAGTGCTAGGCTGCTGCAGCTGTGTGATACAAAGTCAGTCGATCAGGCCAATTGATATTGCAATGAGAAACAAAATGGCAGACGGCGCCATGTTATAGCCTCTGCCTGACAATTATTTTACTCCTAATAATTTTAACGTATGATTATGCTTCTCTGTTTCATCGAGGTTTGATGTAATGAATCGAGTTGGGAACACAATTTTACGACAGAGAAATAAACAGTTTTGAAGCGGTTAAAATATAAAAATAGCATAGCAATAGAAATGCAGCGCATACGTCTAACGCCGTTATAAATAAGACACGTTTTTTGTGGCTTAAACAAACTGTCTGCTGACGGGCGCTGATTGCATTCAGAAGACGGCACGTTAAAGTGTTTTAAAAGACATCTGCAGGCATTTGTTAGGGTAAACATTGCATTATAGAATTTAAATGGTGGACTGGATGAACGTTCGTCCTACTGCTACATGAAACAATAAAACAATGAGCACAGCAAGAGCGATATGGAATTTCACTGGGCAGGGAATCCACAAAGACAAACAATATTTGCACTTAGAAACATCGAGGAGGCATTAGCAGGTGGGAGTAGGGGTTTGTGTGTGTGTGTGTGTGTGTGTTGGGGGGTGGGGGTAAGGGATGGCTGTGTGCTTGGTCAGCAACCACTACAACGTCGACACTTATATATGATATGCGGCACATAAAAACAAGGTTATTCTAATGGACTTATTGAAGGGGATAAAAGCTAACCACAAAGTATCCCTTCTGTATGAGGGGAGAGTATACTCTCCAGCAGAAGAGTCCATGAGGTGGTCGAGCTTAAACCCTGCACGTGTCTAAACAACTTCTCTATTACACCCAGGACCTTTGAGGGCACTCCCCATCGAGGAGGGAACAAAGGCCATGACCCCTGGGTCAAAAGCGTTACATGGGAGGCCAAGCGAGCTCATTGAATGTTCCACTGTTGTTTGCTTTAAGAAGGTAAAGATTACTAACACATTAACTAATGCTGATTAGGGGGTTATCCCTCATGGGACCGAGGTCCCGGGGGCAGCACATCACGTCGTATTAACACAGCCTGACCTTTGACCCCCACCAGTCACCTTAGGCAGCCAACTGTGACCGCCACTTTCTCCGTCTGTTTGACATTTATACGCATGCATGCACAGACAGGGAATGCAGGCTAACCTTGCAAGGTGCAGCACAGCTCAAACAGAATTATTTCTATGTGGAAAAATCTGAAGAAACGACTGAATGCTCACTGCACAGGATTTGCAATGTTAACACACCCCGGTCAAAAGAGTTTTTAACTTTACTTTAGCAGGCTGTGCTTCATCCGTGTACCCGTATTTCCAATAAGTACTCCTTCCTAAGTAAACATTGTCATTTCAAGTATGTTTTCAAGGCCTCTGACCTAAAAGACTGTTTTATGTTGAAGCTCATAAAATGGTTGCATGTGGAATGAAATGGTGGACAGAAGACATGCGCAGTAATGATGTTTCTAATACAAGAAAAAAAGAATCGTAATATTGGTGATTGCAACCGATAAGAAAAAAGCAGCTTGTTCAGGATCTGTTTCTGTGACTCCCTTCAACGTATACTTTGATATTAGTACAGAGGTGAAAGCATGCTGCACAGCTGAGCTTACCTAACACTGCATTTCCTGCAAAAGCGAGCCGATAATAAGTTATAATGAAACATAATTCAGCTATATCATTTTGGAAATGTCTGCTAACAATCAGATCCTTTGGAGAATTTTATGGAATAAAGCACCTTGGGAATATCATTTTATCAGGATTAGGGATATTTTTCCAGCAATGAGTTCCCAAAAATATCAAGTTCAAGTTTTTCCACAAGTTATGGTCACATGCAAAACTCTTGACTGAGCACTTATTTGAAAACACATTATCCATCAATATTTGAAATGCACTGTGGCATATATAAAAGCATGTGTGCAAAATATTATAGAATATAAACAGAATGGACTTTTGTTTGTTTCCTTAAAATGCCGCCCGCTTATTACAGAAACCCAAAAAGACATAAATAAATAAATGATTAATTAATAGTTAAACTTAATAATTTTATCATAAATGTTGACTATTTTATATATTAGCTTCGTTAAAGGAACACACTGCCTAAAAACCAAAAAATGCCAGGGATACTAATTTAATTTTAGGAAATGTTTAATAATGCCTGAACTTTATGAATTTGGTGTAAATTATTGTCACGATTTATTCAGGGGAAAAAACAAACTTTTCCAGAAATGCATTTTTTGTTCACTGAGTAAAAATCCACATTAAAATGTTAATATGAACTGTGCAAAAATATGCTTTACAAAAGGCAGCTCATCCAGCCTTTTGTTATACAAATAATAAAGAACTGATATTCAGTCACAGCGCACACAAGTTGATTTATTTAACATGAACCTGTCACTAAATTCAAAAGTAAGAGAAAAACTGTTAGAAATCTGTTTTGGGTTTAAATAATACACTTCATTGTGTGTGTATAAATCATTTTTTTACACTAGTATTAGATTGTTAAACATGGTGCACTTAAACACACCATTCCTAATAAATAGTTTTATATGAATAAAAATATTAATTTAATTTTAATGTATTTGATTTCTGTTTAATCAGCTTTACCTGATATGTTGTGCTGATATGAAAGCACAAAAACAGAGCAGTGATTCCCCCCCCCTTCATCTGCCACATAGCTCAGCAGGCATTTGATCCGGTGCTTTCATGAGAACAATTCAAAAGCACCGCAATAAATATTGAATTTCAAAATATTTCTGAGACATATTGCGAAGAAACAGAATTTCTAGATATGCCACATGCACAAAGAAACGATTCGTCTTAGCAAAAAAAAAAAAAGAAGAAGAAGAAGAAAAAACAGGAATAAAGACTTTTTCAAAAGCAGGAATGAACTCACCTTGCTGTTTCTCACAGGATTCTGAAAGGAGAGGAGGAAGAGAGACACAGAGAGAAAAGAGCAAAGGAGAGCTTCTCCTGGGAACAAGCTGGAAATTATGGACCTATTCGATATCAGACCTCAGAGTGGACAACCTATCCTAAGAGGGACGCGCCCTAACTGTAACTAACAACTACTTCTGGCAGCCCTTCAACAACCAGACATATTGTCCTGGATCAGGGCCGTTTTCGAAAAGGCAGCAATGAGCAAGGGCAGCCTAGGCAAGAAATCAACATCGACCTTCAGCCTCATTAATATCAATTAATACTTTTTTCCTCTAATAAAAATACAGAATTTTAAACTATGATCCCAATGAGACGTTAATTATCAAATGTAGCATGTTTTTAGGTGATACATGCTATAAAAAAGAAGGATTTCCACACTAAAGTGGGGCAGCATTAAGGGGTCAGCACAGCACTTTAAAAAAAAAAAAATTAAAATGTATAATGCGTGAGTTAATTATTTCACCTACTGTTTTAGTACTGATATATTAAAAGCTCAAAATCCAACACGAATGCAATGTTGCATTACTTTGTACTGTGTAGGTCTGAAGATCTGCATTTAAAGTGTGAATGCAACAAAACTGCCTTATGGTGGAAACGAGCACAAGCAGGGTTTGAATGAGTGTAACAATGTAATAAATATCCAATTAAAAAATATTTTTGACTGAGTATAATACCTGTGTCATTTTTGTCATTATAGCACAGATCACAATGTAGTAACCAATCATTTTTAGACATGCACCAAATGTTTATTATCTAGTTAAGCAGCAATGTAAAAATACTGATCTGTAGCACTAAATAATGTACTGAGACAAATTTCAATAATCGGTGACACATAAAGTAAATTCTCCTTTTCTGTCCACTTAACTATCAGGTCTCTGCATACTTCTACTCTTCCTTCCAGTTTTTTCATGCAGGTTATTAATTCCTATGTAAAAAAACAACAACAAAAAAACCTTGGCCATTTTGTTTTGTTCTCCCTAATCACTACGCCAAGAGTGCACAGCCCTGGCATTTCAGGGGCCACGTCACAACGGCTGTTTCTGTGCCGCAGGGCTGCAAGGAGTCCAACACAGCAGAGCCATACGCACTCAGCGGTTCGCTGCCTCAACAAACACTTTGTGCGCACTGTTTTGTTGTCTTACACAGTCTGTCTAGCATCCTTGCTCCACTGAGAACAGCAAAACACGTAACTAATAACATTTAACAATACGTGTGCTTTTCTTTTTCCTGGTGCCTTTTCCAACACGACATCACACACCTTTCAGCTTCCGAATCACTTTGCAGCACTTTCCTCCTTATGATTACTACAGTAAAGTAAGCTTAGTGACAAAAACAGAGTTACTCGAGCACAAAAAGTAAATATTTGAAATATTCTAGATATTTACCACTTTGATATCTGTTGTTTGGCAACCTTGAAAAAGAGGAAACAGCTGATATTGATGTCATGGATTAAAAAAAGAAGGACAAAAAAAAAAATCACTGATTAGAGAAATCACACTTGGGTTACTGATGAGTAAAACTGCATTGAATGGCGTTTATCTATGTGGGAGAAAAGCAGTGATTTATAGGACAGTTGCATAAACAGATGTTATACTCTGTGGGCTATTTATGCAAATTCAGTGATTGATGCAAAATATTATTAATATTTATTTTTTAGATAGAGCAAAGTAATATGTGTTTGAGACATAAATCACTGTCCCGGCAAACCAGACCACATGCCAGCAATAAAAGTAAATGTCCACTTACTACTGTGAAAAGTCATTTAAGTCTGCTCATTTGATTGCATGTACACATGTGTGTAAAACGTTTGTCTTCATAACCTTCCCTTAAATAGATTTTTTTTGTAATCCTGTGTGTTGACAAGTTAGTTGGTTTATTAGTTTCATGCAGAGGCTTGTATCAAAAGCACAGAGAGCATTTAAAGTATGCACTACATTTATTTTGTCTATTTTGACTACATGTGTCACGCATTGTGTGTTTTTTCAATTTCGTGTCAAGCGTGTGATAAAAACAATGTTTATTTTTATTACTCTCGTTATCATCATTATAATCATTATGCCTCATTATATAATACTTTTGTGGGAACAAGCAACTCTGTTCCTCGTGATTATGACCGCAGACACTTAGAAGGGTAAACACTTGCGCAAAATTATTTCAATGCTAGTCTGTGATTCAGGGACCCTCTGTGTAAACTCTGTGCTCTCTTTATGGTAAACTGTGCTGACACTGATGGGGTGTAACATGTTCTGGTCCACCCATCAGCATAATCATCATCAAGCTAAAGGTGTTGACAGCACGTATTTGATGGTGTGACAGCCTCTGACCTCTCACACCAACTTAGTAAGGCAGAGGGTCATGTGGAGGACATGGCTATGGAGGGAGAAGTCAATCTTATCCTTCCGTTCCGCCACAGGCCTGTGTGCAGCGACAGCAAGATGAGCTCGAGGGCTTTCCAAAATCCACACACGTTTGGCCGGGAGTAAGGCATCGGGGCCGTGTGTGTTTCAAAGGAAACGCTGAGGAAAGCGCTTTTTTGTGGCAGCACTCGTGCACTTGACAGTGTGTATTTGCCTGCCTCTATGTCTTTGCTCTGTCCCCACCCTGACTCAATATCCCTCAGCACCAATATGTGTCATCTTTAGTAGCCAAAATGGCGTACAGCCCACTTGTCTCCCAAAGGTAGAGAACACTACCTTGTATCTCTTGATTTGGATCTCACGTGTGCAGACAATTTTTTGCCATTATCTCTACACATTACAAATACCTCGGGCTCTCCAGAGCAGCGTGGGACTGAGAGGTTAAAAGGCAGGAGGCACGGAGATGAGAGGCACTGAAAAGCCTCAGCTCTCGGACTGTTGTCAATTGAGCCTGTGCTTCTCTAATGGGGGGGGGGGTTGATAACCTGGCACACAACCAACCACTAATGCCACTTAAATGTCAGAGACTGCAGAAAGAAAGGGAGACAGCAAAACTGGGAGCACATTCATATTTCAGCATGGCAGATGCTATAATACGTTCATGCCTCACAATGAGGACAAACAAAGACCCCAGAAGTTTGAAAAAAAATAAAATAAACAAAACAGAGAAGGCAGGCATGATAAAAGGGAAATGAAAAAGAGGAAAAGGGATTTTGTAGAAGTGATGGAGGCAGCTCCATCTAATGGTTGTCTCTATTCGACAAAGTTTGGAGTAGATCTGTCTCACTCTTTCTCACTCTCTCTCCGCAGATGAAAACCTGACTGGGTGGGGGTCGGGGACAGGGTTGAGTCTGGTGTTGGGGGTGGGGTTGGATTGCTGGAGAGAGTGATCTTTTTTTCCAGCGGGGTGAAAGGCGGACGGTCATGTGTGCAGAGCTCATGACAAAAGGCCCTTTTATGTGCAGCGTATGCAGATAGAGGAGGCTCCTTTGTGCACAGATGGAGATCCCATGCCTGGGTCTGCCTGCGGCAGAGAGGGAAGGGAGGGCGGAGAGGAGAGAGGAGTGGTGGTGAAGGGAAGAGAGGGGAGGGAGGGGTGTCTCTGGCACTGAGTGCCATCACTATGTCTGGTGGGGGATGGGGCACAGAAAAGAAGGACCGAGCGGTCCCGGTCCTGCCAGGTTCATACACAGCGAGGAGGGGCCACGAGCCTCGCTAAGAGGATACAGAGACTTGTAACTCAATAGTGGAATCGAAGAGAGTCCATCAAGTGAGTAGCAAGTGGCCCAGGGTCAAGTATTACATACAAATAATCTCTGATTTTTGCTTCTTTTTGCTGGCTATGGAAAACACGGTTTGTCACATATAGTGGCAGAGAGCTAATACAAGTACAGTACAGCATGCAAAACTTATCTGATACCAACTACGGATTACAGGCTTAGAAAAGCTTAACCTAGTTTTTTTTAATGCCAACTATCACATGTTCCTAACAGGTAAAATGTTCAAACATATCTACAGTTGCACTTTTGACCCAATAACGAGGGGTCAATCATTCACGTGAACCATCGAGCCCCAAATGAAACTGACTGCCAAGTTCAAGTTCTAGTTCTATCTCAAATAAATGCCTCTTCATCTGTCTCAATCTCTATTATCTCAATGTTGCTGCTTTAAACCCATCCTGACTGTTATCTATCAGTGTCTGGATAAGAGCATTAAATGTGTATCCTGGTGGCAGCTCTCCCCTGGGAGTCGAGGTGACTCCTACTGACATCTAGTCTGCTGAGAAGACATCATATCCTTTAAGTAACCTCCTTCCCTTGACCAGCACATCACAACACTCAAGTCAGACAGCTTCCTATCCTCCTGGAGGCCCACGGCTCTTTTCTCCAGTGGACAGATAGATACCACACAACGGCAGACCCTTTAAACTCTTCACATTGGGCTGAAGCTGCTGATGGATGTGCTGAGAGCTGCTACTGTTTGAATATAAAAGAAGAGCAAGATGGAAATGCACAATTTCCTAAAGAAAGATTTCTGTCAAGGGATTTATTAACTCACATGCTTGATAGCTAATGAGTTAATATTAGCTACCTATTGGGTTCATTATCCCATGATAGTATGCTTGTTAAGTTTCCCAAACACTGAAATTCTTGCTGAGTAAAAATGAGTATAAGATACAAACGAGTATTATTCTGTATTTCATATTTAAAGCAATTTTTACATTTTTTTCCTAAACAGCGCTGTATAAATAAACCTTATTTTCTTACTAAAATAGTTTTGTAAATGGGGGTCCAAATTAGAGCCAATCAGACCCAGTAGAACAAGGTATGCTTTCAGGTAGGCCTTCCTTGTGATTTACACATCATTCTAAGTCAAAGTTCTCTTACTTCCCATGTCTGGTTTCAAAATACTAACACAGCAACAGGCAAAATGCTGTTCACTGAACCAATGGGTGGCATCACAGTCCATTTTTATATACAGTCTATGCTTCTCCCCAGGAAAGACTTTGACAACCTGCCATACTGAAATCAGTGGACCAGGGAAAAAATCTGGAGTGAAAAGAAGCTGAATTGTTATGATTAATGGGGAAACAAAGCAAACAAGACGTTGCTGATGCTGTTGTGCTGATCATTATGCTATTAAATTACAAACTGTACCCTTTTTACTGGTAATGATGACAAAAACTGGATGTGCAGTGTACACTTTTCTGGTTTATAAGAGGAGCATGCCAGAAAAAGTGTGAGAACCACTGGCTCAGGCTAATTAAAGTGATCAGGTGTTTTTGTCTGAGTCCTGTCTTAACTTTGGCCTAACTGCCCAGCCTGTCTGCTTGCACTCTGGCTGCCAGGAGGCCAGGAATGAAAGCCTGGCACTTACCCCCCTCTCCTCTATCTGATCCCCTGTTGCTACCCTAGATGCCAACAAAGGTATTTCTGGCCCTAATCAACATGGAGTGGTAGAGAGATATGAATGCATGCCTGTTTTTTTTTTTCTTTTACATAAAAGCAGAAAGGACTTAGGTAAACACTAGGAAACATTTTCTTAAGATAAAACTGCATTCCCAAGAGCTACTACAATACATTACGTTGGTTTATCAAGCTTTCTTCTCTATTCAAACTTAAATTCATGAGTTGACGTTATGTCACTTATGTTTTTAAAATACGAGGAAAGTCATCCCTTTATTTCTGTCCTTTCTCCAACAATTTTATACTGTAGCACATTCATGGTACATTGTGGGAACAAAAAGATAATTTGGGATATGTTAACATCATCATGTGAAAGCATTGTACCCTGTGTTAACATACCAAGTTGCTAACTTATACCGTACCTTACTCTGTTTTGATGTAATGGCAAATGTGTATAGTTGTAACAGCCATAACGGTTCCTCTGTGTGATATTCTGGCCATTTTATCTCTGACACCCACAAGAAAGGCATAACTATCTGTTTGAAAGGGTAATGGGCAGCAGCAGATAAAACCAAGGGGATATAGGCATGATAGATTAAACAAACAGTGTGTTATTATAAGCTGAAATATGAAATGTGAGAGTTCCATAAACAGGAAAATACAATGTGTGCCCTCTTAGTGTATTTACTGCCATCAGCACATGATCTGCTGGATCCATCGGATCTGAGGTTTTTTTTTTTTTTTACAGAAAGGCAGATTAAAATGACTAATTTACTAAACTTCAGTGAAAGAAGAGGCAGGAAAACTGGGAAAATAATCAGAAATCCCGACTATGAAACAAAGACGAGGGTGATGAAGATGATGGTGAAGAGAAAAACTGTAGCGTGTTCAACACGTGGCTGTCTCAGCTGACCTGTTAAATCTTACAGACAATACAAATAATGATGATTTTCTTGCACTCGAAAGGAATAAAGGATTTTCAAGTGAGCTCACTCTCACAATAGTGGGGCGTCCAGGACAGGAGGGATACGCGGCCTGGACCCCGAACAGCACAATGCGCAAAAGCAAAATGGGGAGCATGAAATGAGGGCTCAAAAACCTCCACACCGCTTAGCTTTGAGTGCTTCGTCATAACAAAGCTGACCACCACTGCTCACCAGGATTGAGACAATACATTCAGCAGTGACAGCCAGTGCTATTGTGTAGGCCTGTGTTAAAATGAAATAAATAAAAAAAAGCAATCGTGAAAAAACGGAACACAACTATGAGCGAAGGATTACAGGACCTCTGTTTTATTTTTGAGCGCCATCAGAGTGGGTCAGTTAAAATAAATTCCTGATCAACATCCTACAGCGCCTGTAAAGTCTCTCAGCACATCCACAGTCTGAAGCAAGTTTTAGCTCCCCTCCCTAAAAGCTCACTGTCTTCTGACTAGCAAGCTTATTGAGACCGTCTCATCCTCGTGTCATGTGGAAGCTTCAGAAGCAAAATAGAAAACACTGTTTCTCTTTCTTGGTTGCAAATTGCAATCTCTCAAATCCATCTTTGCCCGTTCAGATCTGATCTGGAATACAACCAGCATGAATACCAACAGCAAGAAAGATTACAACGGGATTTCTTTTTAGAGAAGAATATGTATTTTACTCTTTTACTGGAAAGTGAGCAAATATACATGGAGTGCCCACTTGTTCACAAACCTTACAGTACATAAAACACAAAACTGTACTAGAGCCAGCCTTGGTTTTTTGAACTGTCTTCCAGTCACTACAGAAGCAATGAAAAAAAAAGAAGCAAATACAATCTCTCTCCTTTTATGACCAAACAATTTTTGTAATTTCAAAACTTACTAAAGAAAAAGGGAAAAAAATAATCGACATTACTGCTTCTCTTTAACTGCAAATTTTAAAGCAAACAAGTGCAAAATTTAATTAAAACTAATAATTGAATGCCCGATTAATGACAGGCAATTCACCTCTAATATTTATATTACATGAATTTATTCTATCTACCTAACTACATGCTCATAGTACATATGTTTGAGGTAAAAAAGGTACATGAAAAAAAGTACATGAAAATCCAACATTTTAATATCACATTGTATGAGATGGAACTTCTACTGTTAAGAATAAAAGAAAATGCAAAATTTCCAAAACAAGAATTACAGATGACAAACATAAACATACATAAAGCAGTTCAAAAAGAGTTACAAAGATATGATCTTCATGAGTTATAAAGAAAGGGATCATGTGGAAATTCAGTCGATGTCTTTGTTTAGGAAATTGTATTCGTGCTTATTCGACAATTAACTGGAGGTATTGGTGTGCAGGCAAAGTTAAATATGAAAAACATAATGATATGACGTGGTGCATAAATTATATTAGAAATATGTTTGTTACTATTACTGCAGATTATATCAGTAAGGAAGCTGCTTAAATATTGACTGATAACTTATGGCAAAGGGGTGGGATTAAATAAGTGTGTACTTCTTCCCTCTTCTTTTCGATATGTAACTGAAGCAGAACAGGTGAAGCAATATTGAAATGTATCAGCTTTATTTTGTATAGCATTTCTTTTCTTCTTTTATTTGCTAAATGAACTTTGTATATTGTTTACATTATTGAAATAAATTAACAAACAGCAACAACCTTAAAATCATAAAGAAGGATCTTTAAATAAAAATGGTTGAGCTCTCTTTGTCTGTTAACTCAGTCATAAGCGATACTTATTTTAGTGCCCTTGACTAAGGCTCTGGAGCTTGTCTTTGACAGCTCATTTTTTAATAAAATAAAGCAAAACAAAAATGTATAACATATAATATAACAAGAACATACAATCTAATGTGCTTCACACACACAACCTTCGCTTCATTAATTCAATTTCCTAATACTAAAACCAAGCTGTAATACTTTACTTTCTAATTCAGTGCAAAAAGGGTCATAGCAAATTACAGGAGAGCAATTTAAAGCGATATTTGCTGTTACTGTGAATGCTGGCACGACACCATATGAGCCATCTGCAAAAATGCCCCGTTTCACAGTGCATTTAACATTTCCAACTTCCATGTCCGTGTCCCTTTAAGAGAAGGCTGAGTCTGCAGCTGTGAAAACTCTGCATTGTTGCTTCTCTTACTTCTACTTTCAAACTTCATTTTCAGCCCTTGCAAAGATTTTCGGAGCCACTCTCTGGACACTGGCAGGTACTTTCACCAGGAGCCAAACTTCCCAGCATGCCTTGTAGCAGGGCAGGCTTTGTTCCTAAAGTTAACTGTGAAGTTGCACTGCTTAACATGTGATACGACCCTGCTTCGTTCTTACTCAAGCGGGTTTACATAAGATGCATACTATACTGCCAGAAAAATGAAGTTTTCATTCTTTAATTGCACCAATATTGAAAACTCGTGCAGAAATCCTTTACAGCTCTCGAAGCATGCGTGGCTATAATTTAAAAGCCAGGCTGCTGAGAAAAAAAAAATCATCAAACTTCAAAACAGCGCTTAATAATAGCCATATAATGTTTTATATCAAACATTTCCTTTCATCATCTCTCCAGAAACTTGAATTAAACTACTGGAATTAAAGACACATCTTTAATCACACTGGCCTCAGTGTACTTTCTGTAACAGATGCATCATCAAAGATGCTTAATAGCTTAAAATGGGACCCATTTTCTATGATGCACAGCTAAATAACATTTATTCCTAATACCATGGAAACAGTTCCAATCTTTGCTCCAAAGTGGATATTACAGCTACGCTGGATAACATGTGAGGGACAGTGCAGGCTGCCTGCAGCATCTGGTGGACACCTGTAAGACTGCAAGTCACTAGATTAAAAAAAAACCCAGAAGCCTCTTTGATTTTGCTAAGTCACTAAAATTCCTGGGTGAATGTACGCTGACCTTCAGTGGTAGTTCTGCGGACATGTGGGGTTTTCTACCTATCACTAAATCAAAGGCAACATACACAACGATGAACAGTCAGTGAAACACAAATCTGGTCAGCCAGACAAACCAGAATACATGCTAGTTTTTAGATTAACATTTTTTTTATTTTATTGATGTTCAAGTCATTGTGTTCACCTTGTGTATATTAAAAAAAAATACAACTGTTCCTGAGCTTCTGCTTCTTTCATCACCATCTCCGGATAAGCTCTGATATGTAAACTGTTTTAAAAAGTATGTCAACATACGTGGAAGGTTTTTCTTAATGGCTCTAAAAGATAAAAAAAAAAAACCCATTAAAATGTGTGTTTAACTCAAGCACTTATGAGCTATATCTAGTGAGCGTTGTGAACTCAATCACTGCGAGTAAAGCTGATCACAAAGGGGCAATCACTGACACCAAAACAATTAGGTTGCATGGGTCTAATCCCTTGCACAGCACTTAGGACACTTTTAAAAGCCACTAGGGCACACTGCAGAGTTCCCTTAACTTTTAGGGTTCAGTCTGCTCCATTTTTAAAGTCACTGGGGCACAGGCCTGATTGTTAAGACCAGGGAAAGTAATCCCTGGAGTCAGGCCACTAAACCTGCTCTGTCCTTGTAACCATAGCAGCAGACAGGTAGTGTCTGGGTCACAGGGCAAACATGGCCAGGCTTCAACCCCGGCTGATGCAACATGTTTACGCATTCATTTATTTGATTCTAAGACATTTAAAAAGTCACCTTTAATAAAAATGTACATGTCTGCTGTATGAAGTGGGTTTTGCTATCAAAGTATGACAAACTTTCAATCAGTAAAACTTATATCATTATTAGATTACATAACAAATTATATACTGTAAGTTCATAACTCTAAGTAGTTCTTCTGTGAAGAAAATATTTTAAGACGTTGCAGTGGACTTCAAGAACATTAGAAAACAGATGCTTCTATTCAACAAAATTATAAATCAGCAAATTGAAAATAACCTTCACATTGATAAGTGGTGAATATAACTGTCATTAATGCAAAATTACAACTCTACATCTTTTACAAGATGATCTTTGTCACTACACCAAGTCTAATTATCTCTGTTTATTAAAACAGTTCAATCCACTATTCCATTATGTTCATGTACAGCCTCATAAAAGTCATAAAATACCAAAAATATATATTTACAAAATTATCATATGAAAAAAGATAAAATAAAGCAAATATAAGAAAACACATAATGCCACATGAGGATGAGACAAACTGTCCAGTTGAATTTTGCCTCTTCATAAAAAAAATGCCCAAATGATGGTCTTGCCCTTTTGAAAGGAACACATGATCTCCTGTGGCCTTTTCAGCTTTCCCTCTCTCTTTTCAGTTGCTATGAGACACTCGAGATGAAGCCAAGGCTTCCACAATTCATTACTGGAGGAATAAAAGCCAAAGCACTGGACAAAGCAGGGCAGACCAACTCAAACTAGCTCCCACTTAACACACACATCACACCTCTGAGTGCTCTGCTGACATACAAATGGCCAATTCAAGACTACTGTCTCTCTTTTTTTTAGTTTTATTTAAAAACAGGGATATGGATGAAGGAAAATGGCACAGGTACAATGTGAAAAGTTATCAGGTCAAACATTTCTTACATTAGAAACCAAATAAGACATTTTTCACATCAAGATTTGGGGTTTTTTTCTTTTAAAAAAGGTTTTCAGGCAATAATTTTTATACGTCCTAAATAGTGTAACACACCGCTTTTTATTGAGTTTGCGCCAAAGGTTGAACAGGCTACAATGCAGCATCACCTGTCTCTGGCTTCCCACCAGCTCTGACTCGCCAAATCATGAAACATCTCTTTTCTCTCCAACCAATCAGATCTGAATCTCTAGCTGTTCTCATGCAAAGAAAGGAAAAGGAAAGCCAATGAGAAATGTCCCTCCTCCTTCCCCTCATACACCACACACACACACACACACACACACACACGTACACAGACACACACACACACACATACATAACAATCACCATCTGAGAAATGCCAACAGACGGGCAATCAGTCATTGTAATTAGGCTTGCTGCCATTCCCGGGCCTTCATAATTCAGGCTAGAGCTGGAGGACATAGGTAGTGAGATCCTAGCTGCCATAGCCTACCGCTGGTTCACCCAAGCCTCGAACCAGGCCACTCCCCTCTTCCATCTCTGCTCCCTACATTGGGGGGGGGCAGCACAATTATAAGGGGTAGCTGGATTACTGCAAAATTACTCCGCTCACCCCAGTCCCACTCCCACTCCTTTTTCACTGCACTGCAGTTTTTTTTTGTTTTTCTTTTTGCCAAACTGCATTAGAGCAGATACATTTGGCTAAGAAAATGGCTTTTAAAAGAGAAAAAGTACTAATCTAAACACATAAAAACACTATAAAACACAACTTTGTGACATTTAGCCCATACAACTTTGAAGACGCAAAGGTGTAAGGGGGACACTGGATTTACAGTACGGACACAGCAGACTGTTTTTCCTTGGAATTCAAAGCTAAACAGGAAACTATGGCAGTAATTTGCAGAGATTTATTTTATTTGCTTACAGGCTGTGGTTTACTCAGAAACTGGCTTTGCCTGTTCTATAGGACATGAAGTTTTTTTGGCAGTGAAATGAAGAACTGCAAGTTCAGCCAAAATAGACAATAAAGCAGAATGGAGAAACATGCCAAATTGCTCGGGCAATTCAGTCCAGAGGCTCATTTTTCCTAAATGATTCATACTGGAAAGAAAAGCATTTCCCTGTCCTTAGATGAACTTAGTGTGCTTGCCGTCGGCTTTACAAGGAAGAGATGGGGGAGGGAGGCGGATGTGTTCACACTCAACACACTCAACACTCGGTCCCACAAACACACGTGTGTGCACACACACATATGACTGCACAGCCATGACTACAGATTCTTTGCTCACTGGGGAATTAGGTAATACACATGTAAGTCTCAAACGCAGACGCATATAAACATATGCTACATTAAAAACATATTTTTTACATAACCAAATCGAGTCCATCCTCATATCTTTATATTTCAACTTTCTCACAATTTTAGAAACTGTCTTGTACAATAATTCTCCAGGCTTTCTGCAGGTCTTTCAAAGTTTTTCTTTGGACATTGGCTGCTATTTCACTCACTTTCAGTGCAGTCCTTGCACCAGAGCATTTTCAGACAAATGTTTCATTTTTTGTCTGTTTGCTGAGCCACTGAATACTGACTTATGATTAATTCAAGCATAAAAACGCACCCAACTAAAAGGATGAACCCGTATTGCATCTACACATAACAGACGCCAAAGACCCAGTTTTAAATTGCATCTTTAGATATTTTGTTATTGGCAACCTGTCAAAAGAAATAATATGTTTAATTTTAAAAATTAAACAGTGATTTAAACAATATTTAATTTGTTTGGTGTAATGTATTAGTTAAGTCTGCAAACAGGCAGAAAATAGCATGTCTACATCAACAAGGTGAATCCCAAAGAGCTATTAGCTGAACATCTCAGCATGGTGTGCAGCGTGTCCTTAAAAACAGTGAGGAAAGTGGAGGACAAAAGAACAAGTGGCAGGTCTAAAAAACTATGTAGAGCAGGTGAACAGTATGTGAAAGTCATGTAATAAAATAGAACAAAAAATCTGACAGCTGATCCCTCCACCAAAGGTAAACAGAGAGAAAAGGCAAACATAAATAAACCACAGACATTTACAATGATGAATCCAAATCTGAAATTTTCAATACAAATTGTGCCTATAGGTATGAAGGTCAGGAGAGAGGTACAACAATGAGTATCTACGGCAATCTGTAAAAAATGGTGGAGGCTGTATCATGGTTTGGGGCTGAATTTCAAACATCCTGTCCAAAAGTGATTAAATTATGTTGGTAAATTACTTAATTTTTCCCTATGACAATGTTGGCATTGCAGTAAGCACATACCTGAACAAAAAACCCCACACCAATCAGTCATGGACTGGACTCCACAGAGCCAGGATCTCAACAATATTGACACAGTGTGGGATTATCTTGACAGAGAATGGAACAAAAAGGCAGCCAACAACCAAAGAAGAGCTTTGGGTGTCCTTCAAGAAGCCTGCAGAACTATTCTCCAAGACTACTTAAAGAAATTCCAAGAAAGCTTCCTAAGAGAGTTCAGACTATGTCACAGAATAAATATGGTTATACGTTCAAACAGTGTTTTCTGCTTCCATCTATGTTTGCATGTTTCAATAAACTGCTGTACAGAAAACAAAGAAATGAGGAAATGACTTCTGCATATTGTTGTATTTTATTCAGCTTGAACCATGACTGCACGACAAACAGCACTTTTTAGACTGTACTTAGTGTTCAGTGCAGTAGCAGTAGAGTTTAGAAATGAGAGAAAACTAAAGGCAAGTTTTGTATCAGTCAGCAGTGTCCTGAGGCTGGTTTATTGGCCTGTCTGGCTCAGCTGGCTGACAGTGTTCACCTGTTCCTTCTTTCCACTGCAGGATGGCAGCTAATAGTCTGCTGCAGCACAACAGGGATTAGAACCTAAAACTCTTTTGTTAATATTTGCTTACTAGGCGTGACACTTTTCTGTGCTAATTAGCTACTTTTCAATAAAAAGAGTCAAAAAGACATGATGGGAGCATGCTGATAACTTATTGTATATGCATCAAAATTAGACCATGCAGTAAGGAAACATCTAAGCATTGGGTTACATGAAAAATCCATTATGCTGCTCATAAGGATACTTATGAATCTGTTTTGTACATCATTAGTGTTATGCAGCAGATATTAAAAAAAAAAACAATAATCAATAATGAACAGAACAGAATAGAAATATCTAATTGTTATGATTTAAAGTTATCACACTGTTTTTTACTTTGAGACTAAATCATGTCTGCAATGACATTTTTTGTGACCTTGGCTTTCCAAGTCAGGCTTAAAATTAATACTCAGAATGTAGAGTGCAGCAGCATTAAGGGACAGACATAAACATC
Organism: Simochromis diagramma; assembly: GCF_900408965.1. Lineage (NCBI taxonomy): Eukaryota > Metazoa > Chordata > Actinopteri > Cichliformes > Cichlidae > Simochromis > Simochromis diagramma. The sequence continues at coordinate 16,782,805 of NW_024386801.1, forward strand.
TCGAGTGACATATTTGGACAGCGGTATGAAGGTTGAAAACGAGAATAAGCCGGCTGTGTTATTGCTGACTCGTGCAAAATGTGGGCAAACATGTAACAAAGTGGCCGTTAATAAGACAAATTCACTCAGGATCAGTCGAATGACAGATTTAAAATAGTAACAAATCTATGAGCGACACAGTGGCAGAAAAATGGCGATGAGGTCTCTACACAAGGGTGTGACGCAAAGCAGGAATTTATTTCAGCCCCGAGTCTTTCGAATTGTTGCTCCAGATGTTGCCATTCTGCAAATGTAAATAAAGGAAGAAAGCAGCACTTGCCATTTAAGATATAAACGGTGTTAGTTTTCGTTAGTTTTCAGCTGTTTCTGTACAAATCCAGCAGTCAGGCATTAGTGGCAAGTCATTATTCAGACATTAGATTGATTCCACTGCTGGTGAATCACACAACTTTTGTTTTTTTTTTAGCTTCATACAAAGGTCACAAGTAACATCTAGCTAAACCTGATGTGAAACAAACCAAGATGAAGATAAAGCTACAATGACGAAGCCAAGACTCGTGTTTTTTTAAACCTCGTGATTCCTTGTGAACATACGTGACATACTTAGATTTAGAGTGACTGCATTATGAACATAATTTCCTAGGGATTATTAAAGTATTCTGATATGCATGAATTTATTTACTGATTTATGACCAAGTAGTCTCCTTAAACTCCCGCAAATGATGTTTTATCCTGTATAAATCTCGGTGTCTCTTTTATATGAAATGCATTTTAGAATATTGTCCCTTGCCAGTACTGTATCCCTCTTCATATTGTCCAAAAATCACAAAACTATAACCCCACATATGGAGAATTATTATTATTATTAATATCATCATTGTTACACAGAAACCAGACAACTGTTGTGCTGCATGAACTTCACTTATCATCATCATCAGAGTTCAGGTAAAGCTTGTGTGTGTGTGTGTGTGTGTGTGTGTGTGTGTGTGTGTGTGTGTGTGTGTGTGTGTGTGGTTTTTTCTCCCTTCCCCATGGCAGTGAACCTGAAACCACATGACACCTAGCAACAATGGGCGCATGTGTACAAATAGAGGAAATAATTTTTTTTAAAGAACCACAACAGAAGTAAACTTTATACCACAGCAGCGTTCAAAGCCTAGTTTTAAATATGTGTCAAACTTGAAAACAATTTAATGAATAAATAAATAAATAAATAAATCCCACGTAACCCACAGCAAAAATAAAACACGCCACTAAATATAACACAAACCAGTTATCAGCGCTACACAGGAGTGCTGACACCATAAAAGCCACCTTAATCATGGCGCTAATATACAACCCACGCTATAAATATTACAATATCACTTTTTTCGCCCTCCGTTTTAGCTCCTGATATAAAAGGTGAAATCATTTCTGGGTCTATTTCCAATCGTGCTGCAGAACAAAGAAAAGTTTCGACTCACCACAACAACGCACCATGTGCTGCGACTGTCCACAGCGCAACAGGCGAGAGGAGGGGAACCGAGAAACAGCCTTTCTTTTAAGGTGTTCAGCCTGCTGCAGCTGCTCGGTACTGCTTTTGCTTCTGAGGGAAACTTAAGAAATATCTATGTCACCGCTGCGCTTCGTTAAATACAGATAGCCCGGAGGGGGGGGGGGGGGAAGCGAGAGAGAGAGAGAGAGAGAGAAAGAAGTGATGATCCGCCGGGTTATAATCTACGTGGTGGTCTGACGGCTTTGGTGAGGACAGGATTATACACATCCCAAAGAAAGCTTTTCATCTGTTTCATCCGCTGCTGCTGTCCCCAATATCCCCACAAGTCTGCATGCATGGCGATCCTGAATCAGTTTACTGTGCTGCTCTGCAAGTTATTACAGCTGGTTGTTTTATGGGAAGTCAAAAATATTTATTTGCTTTTTTATTATTTTTGTTGTTGTTTTTTAATTGCTCTGTTGATATTTTAGGTGCTGGTGTATATGTGGCTGCAGTGCATTTCCTGCTGGAGCACTTGCATGCCTTGTTGCATGCAGTGAGCGACCTGCAATACCTGTAAAGTTTGTGTAAGCAGAAGTAGTATAGTTTTGGACTCTTATATTCAGACTGAGCAACTTGAGCAACCTTATTTCTGTCTCTATACATGCTCATTTTCACTGGGATTCACTGCTATTTTACTTATTTAGATTCCAGTTAGAGCATTTTTACTCTTGCTTCTGTGCCCTTTGGCAGTTTGCTCCGAGATTTTGGGTGGAAGTTGTTTTTTCTGGGGGGTGGGAGGGGGGTCATGTTTTGCATTTTAGAGATTTCAGCACCAGGTTATCGTTTGTCATTAGTGGAGCACTTAGCATGCTTCTTGTAGCTTGCACTTGAGCAGTCAGTAACTCACTCTGCAGCCGTTTGAATGCTGATTTGAGCTATCACTCAGAATAGCTCGCTTTCACAGAATCTTAAGTTGCACCTGTTGCATGAATAGCTCTGAAATGCCAGACTTGACAGACGGTAAACACAGGCTGCTCTGCACTTTTCCATCCGGGGCGCTCATAAATGACTTTTGCCCAGCAACATGTTTTGCGCCCAAGCCAGGCCGCTTAGGTCTCTTGATAGCAAACAAACACCACCTTTCACACTGAGGTGACTTTAATGATCATCTTGATCCTGGCGCGATGCGCTGGCACAAGCAAGGCAACCCTGTTGACCCCATACTGCATAGAGACAAGGGTAATGAGATTAGCTTTGCATGAGTGTGGCTTTTGTTTGTGACGTGTCCTCTCCAGATTGTGCATGCACGGCTTTTCAAGCTCTGCAGTTCATGTGACAATATAACTGCAGTTAAGGGAGTAAGGATTACTGGGTGAGGTGATCGGGTTCACAGAGCTGTGCGCTCAGGGCAAGAGTTAGTTACCATGAGTGTATGTGGGGAAGGAAATGATGTGAAATGTCCAGGATTTCTCACCGTTTCCAGAGAGAAAGTGGTGTAAATGGTTCACCTTTGTGTTAATCCCTAGTTATGTTTCAGTGTGTGTATTTTTCCTTTGCTGCACCCAAAAATGTTAAGAATGGTCTTATATCTGTCTTAACTTTTTAAATTTGGAAAAACCCGTTTTCTGTGTGACCTCATATCTGCTTTGTTTCAAACTAACAAAAAAATATGTGGTTAAAATCACACTTTTGTTTTTAGTTGTCACCAAGACAACATCGATTACATCAAGTAGTTACAATATTAATTACATAAGGTAGCTGAACCATTTGCTGGTCTTCAGAGCACTTGCTGACAAAGAGGATATGTTCAGACCACTTACACAGAGTCTGCACAGACTGTCTCTGGTTTTGCCTTCAACAGTTGCTCGTCAGGCTGTTCCAGAAACAAATGCAATGACAAAGACACAACTGTGATTCTGCTTGTCAAATCAAATGAAGTTAAACTGTTTAAGAGAGACTTCTGTTCTACCACGTGACAAATCGCACGTTATCCGCCGGATCAGGAGAGCACTACCATATTTTGAATTCAGCTTTGTTTTGTCAGTGCACATCATTGCCCTTTTTTATCCTCTCCTGCTTGATCGAGAGTCCCAGCAACAACCAGCTTACATATACAAAACAAAACAAATACAGATATTTTGTTTGGGGGTTAACCGTGTTAACCGTCATCCAGGGGCATGTGAATTCCCGCTATGGGGTTCTGCTGAGATGCTTGACCTTAGAGGCTCTGGAGGCTCTGAGTTCACTGAGAAATGCTTATTTGTACACAGAGTGTGTTGCTCAAGTTGAACAAGGCTGCTTTGCACAAAGAGACAACTCTCACTGGTGTCTGGACTCCATTTCTACTTTATATATTTATAAATTTGTAGCAGAGCTGTTAATTTGGTTAGGATTGTGAAAATGGGACTAATGTTTTTATATAAAATATGCATAAACTGGAATTGCCTCTGAATGGCTTAAAGGTAGCTTCAGTCATTTTTTTCAGTGCTCAGACCACCAACCTTACAAACAAGACATCGGCTAAAATGCTGCGTGAAATCTAAAAGATTGTAAAGCAAAACTGGCGTCAGATTTCACATTTCTTGGCTGTCATTAACTTTCTCCCATTCTCCCTCGTGCTAGTCTGTTAACTTTTAGAGGTACCCCTGAAGGAAAACATGTTCATTAAATTCCCAGCAGGATTCCGTACACGGGCTTCACCCTGTCATTGACAGATTCATGAATGACTCAATATGCGTCTGGATTTGTAACCTGCGAGGGCTTAACAAAAAAGTCTGGGAACAATGGCAACTGAGGCAAAGCTGGAGAGCCTTCAGTCTAAACAAAATCTCATTGTTCGTGTTTTCCACAGTCAGGGGGTTAGGCATTCCCTTACCCACCCCCCACACCATAGGACTCCCAGAACCTTAGTCCGCTGTTCCACCCCAGTCTCAGTACTACACCAGCTTGTAGTGGGGTTAGTAATTAAACAGGCTGCCTCTCAGTTTCTGCAGCTCCACAGGGGGAGTCCCTGCATGAAATGCACTCCTCATTCTGAGTCCAGACAGCAGCTGATGAGGGATTATCTGCTGGCAGAGGCATGGCATACTCCCCACCATAATCTTCAATTAGTTCAGTTCACGGTCATATGTTGGGTGGACCTGACACTACCTTTCCCACGGCTTTTTCATAAACAGCAGCAGCGTATTAAAAAAGGTACATGTTTTACATATCACATGTCATCTTTTTAACGTACAGTTTTCAGACCTGGTATATTACATGATATGTGTTTTTTTTTAAAAAATGTGTAGCGGCGGCACTCCGTCTCTATTTCACTCTTCTGTACCACCTTTAGGAGTCAGTCCAGCAACATGCATTTGAACGCGAACAAGTCCAGGTACTTTTCTTGCAAAAAATATGTTTATTGAAACTTTTAAGTTACATGGCAAGACTCGGTCAAAAAACTGTGTTGCTTCCAGCTTATCCGACTCCCCAACTACGTAATTACAGTGTGCCGGAAGCCCAAAATACTAAAAAGCGCATTAGAATGTTGCACTTCTATATTCTATACATTTAACAAACAGTATTTTAAAATCAACTAGAATTATATTCTTAACATCAAACATATATATTTCTCCTCTAATCATTTTACCAGTACCAATAAAATTAACCTTTAATTGGCTCTTACAAAATGTATTTATGATAATTACGTGCAGTATATTGAATCACAGAATGATCACCTCAGATGGATAACAGGTACTTTTCTCTTACTTTTTATTTCTTCAATTTCTTTTATTTATTTCACCAAATCTGCAACTCAAGGCTCTACTTCCAGTTAGTAATCACGTGTATTCATGCTAATAGTACCTTAACCTTAATAAGACTGAAATATCGACTACTTTGATTGTGGAGCTTTGCCTGTATTGGACTATTTAGGCAAAAATCAAAATCTGACAAATTTCATTGATCTCTTGAGAATTCTAAAAATAAACAGCTTAATTTTAAACATGCTGTTGAACAACCTCTTATAACTAAATTCAAAGTTAGAACTCATTTTATGCCTTTGCCAGCCAGTCAGAGATGACCTTGACTTTTATATAAATAACTCAACCAATTGACGATTTGATTTCATTTGATATTTGTTGGATTCTTTTGAGGTATGTATTTTTGGGCGGGTATGGTTAACTTATGAAATCTAGCTCTGAAAAACGTGTGCTTCAAACTTGGAAAAGGTATAATCAATCAACGCCATCCTCTATGGATAATGAGGTGAACATTGAAAGTATATTCTTTCAACGAGAAAAGGTTCAGTTGGAATCCAGCATATTTTGGTGTGAATCTATCCAGGACTACCAAAGTGAAAGTGAGTAGTCCCAACAGCAACATGGTATCACAGTGTGATATTTGGCTGCATAAGTGCAAAAGGTGTTGGGGTGTTTATAGAAGGCACCATGGATGTTTTTGGATATATCAAAGTGCTGGTGGAAAAGATGACTCCCAGTCTCTCGAAGCTTGGCAGAATATAAATATTCCAGTGCCATACCGATCCAAAGCAGACTCCCAAAAGCTTTTGTAAAGAAGAAAAAAGTGAAAACTGTGACCGGGCTAAGCATACTGTGTGTCTTTAATAGACTTTGGGAGTATTTTAAAGCAACAGAGCCCCTAGAAAAGAGCAGCTGAAAAACAATAACGTCCAAAAGGACTGAGTCTTGTCTATTAAATGTCATGTAATGGAAAAATATCTATTTTAATCTGATATATAATGTAATTATAAGATTTTTTTTTACTTACCTAAAATTAACAGTGCAGCGTGTATCTTTTTCTAATACTAGCTTGCATCTTGTTTCTTGTGTGTCTAGCATGAGAGTAATGGCACTGAAAGAGAACTATTCTAAAGGCATTTCACATCAATACTACTGTTTGGGTCTAGCATCATCAGAAAGTGCTACAGCATGAAAATCATCCAAAACCCACCTGCATGATGAACTTCATTTTGTTGTAGGGACCAAGCTTCCAGTCTGGAGATAAGCCAGTGGCTGGGGAAAGGAAGGTAACAGGCATTGTTTGCCAAAAGGAGAAGTACAAGATGGCTGAGTCAAAAGGTGCTAGGCTAAAAACAAACCCTATCTGATCAGCTCTCCCATTCATCCTACTTTCCAATATCTGCTCCCTAAACAATAAATTGGACTACATCTGACTTTAGCAGACTACCCTGTGGGAGTTTACAGAATGCTGGTCCTTTGTTTTCGCAGCTCAGTTCTGGATGGAACTCCATTCGCTTACAGGGGCCCGTCTCTTTCATGCTGATAGAAATGGAGCTATGTAAGGCAAGAGTCGTGCTGGTGGCATAAATGTCCTTGGAGGTTTTCTTGGAGTTTTGCTGTGATGGATTCTGCTGAGTAGCAGATCAACTTTATGACCCTTTCCCGTGCACGTGTTTTTTGGAAAATGTAGCTTTTTCTACTTGATTTGGTCTTTTGTCCATACATAATTACATCCATACATTTTAGGTAATCAAAATTGGAGCTTTTTTAAAAAAAAAACCCTTCTTTTTTTCTTGCAACATCAATGTGCTACATTATCTGCATGAGACAGTTTTGTCCAGTAGCAGAGACAAAATGCTACTACTGTTTATATTTCTATCAGCAACTTTTCCAGCTTACACATATACTCATAGTTACTGTATCGACATTTAAAAGATGGAGGTGTTAGAGTGAGCTCCAGATGTTGGTACTACATTCAACTTAGAGACAGTTTCCCAGCTCAGGCCCTGCTGCTGCAGTTTGTCCAAATGCTCATTCCTTCCCTTATGCACCATCTATGTTTGCCTAATAATCCCCCCCCCCCCCCCCCCCCCCCAAGCTTCTGATTATTAACATACGACACCACTTGTTTTTTTCAGATGTTGACATCACATTATTTGACATCACATTTGACATCACATTATGCTCTGATTGCAGCCATTCCCCAACTCTCTGTGAATGGTACTCATGGCCATTGATCAGTGGTCTTTGATCAGTGGGTTTTGGTCAGTGGTTGTTGATCAATGGTCATGAGAATTTGCATAATTAAGATTAAGGAACTGACCTCCCAGCCCATTGGTCCTTCAATGGGCTGGTTTCAGTCATTATGCAAATGCAAAAGAAGTCACTTGGATGAGTGACGTAACGTTTCTCCCACAAAAATGCTACGTCCAGATGAACAGAATCAACTTTTGGAGACATCACATTATTGTTTTTTGTTTTCGTGAGGATGGAGATTTTTTTCAAAACAGTGCTGATGGACAGGATTTTTTTTTAAATTAAAAAGTGGAAAATGCAGATTTTAAGAAGTGTTGAAACACTTACAATTTTAACACTATACAGTACTGTCTAGAAGTCTTGAGTAAGTTTTCCTTTCGTTATATTTTCCTTCCAAGGAGACAGGCCTTCTTGTAATTTTCAGAGTTCTGGATGGAACTTGAAAAATTACAGTACTTCTCATTGGTTTCCAAAGATCTTTCAAAGTTCATATTTGGACACTGGTTGCTTTTTCACCCATTTTCAGTCAAGTCCTTCTACCTGACCATTTTCTGCCCTATGAATCATTTAAGTATATAAAGGTCTCTAACTCAACACAGCAAAATCTCCAGTGTTAAATTAACACTAGACAGTGTCTATATGGGTCCACTCCTCTGAGTGTTAAATACAACACTGTTGAGTGTTAAATTAACACTTTTGACAGTGTTATATGTTTAAAAGTAACCTAGTCAGTTTTGAAGATTAACAATGGCTAACACTGAGCAGTGCTGATTTTCTAACACTGGGATATTTCTAACATTTTGAGTTATTTTCCAGTGTTAGAAAATCAGCACTGCTCAGTGTTAGCCATTGTTAATCTTCAAAACTGACTAGGTTACTTTTAAACATATAACACTGTCAAAAGTGTTAATTTAACACTCAACAGTGTTGTATTTAACACTCAGAGGTGTGGACCCATATAGACACTCTCCAGTGTTAATTTAACACTGGAGATTTTGCTGTGAAGGGATGAACTAGATAACAAATTTTAATTCTGTCATTAGGCACTTTGTTACTAGTAGCCTGTTGCAAAAATACATAATTTGCTCCCATTTCTTTAGTTAAAGCTATGAAAACACCAAACTTAACACAACTTCACATGCATAAAACAGTATTTTTGCACCTAAGTTGATCCATCTACTGTCTCATCAGAAATGGTCTCAATGGAAGAGTTGCTGTCAAAAGCCATTCTTAAGGAAGGGAAATAGAGAAAAAGGCAGAGGTATGTCAAATTACACAAGAACCGGACTGAAAATCAGTGGCAACAGGAGTGATGAATCCAAATTTGAAATTTGTTGGTTGAAGTCCTTGTCCTTGTATGAAGAAGGTCAAAGGAGAGGCAAAACGGTGAGTGGAGGCTCTGTCGTGGTTTGAGGCTGCTGGTTTCAGCCAGTCATGTTGGGAATCTTGCCAAAGCTGATGGAATTATGATCGTAGAAATGTATTGTCAGATTCGAACCCATCACGCAACAATATGAAGTAGCTGATTTGCAACAGTTTCATTTTTCAGAGTGACAAGGGTCCTAAACTCACCATCAATACCTGGATAGAAAAATACTATCAGTCATGGATTGCCCTCCCCAGAGCCCAGACCTCAACATTATTGAAGCAGTGTTATTTATTATTGAAGCAAGCCTTTTGTTCTGTTGACAGACAACAGAACAAAAGGCAGCCAACATCCAAAGTAGAGCTTTGGATGTCATTCAAGAAGCCTGAAGAACTCTTCTGTGTTGAAGAATAAATGTGGTCATAACAAATATTAACTGTCAAGCTTTTTAGCCTTTCAAGCTAACAAGCTTGTTAGAATTATACAAAGATTGTATTTGCCTTGTATAAGGTATTTCCACGTATGATGGTAAACATTTGAAAAAAGGACTTCACCTATTTCTTCTTTTCCCAGTAAAATTGTAAAGACATGAGGGGCGACTCAAGACTTTTCAACAATGCTTTAGTTCAGATTGGTATTACTATTTACTTACTGGTATGTTTTTCTAGTGAATAATAATTTATATAGGCACTATGGTGACTCAGTGGTTAGCACTGTTGTCTCACAGCAAGATGTTCCTGGGTTCAAACTTGAGTAGGTCCCTTCTATGTGTAGACTGCATGTTCTCTCTATGTTTGCACCAATGAAAAGCATAAGAGCTACAAAAGAGCTTCACTCCCTGGTTAAATAAAGGTTAGAATAATATGACTATACCTAGAAATTTAAGTTAATCCACTAATGTCGTCATGTGAAATCCAGAAATACCCATCTAATCACGAAAAATTGACATAATAAAGAAACCTGTTTATAACTAACTAACTAAACTAACAAAGAGAGTTAGCATGTGGAAAACACAGCAACCCTACCAGTCTGAATGCATATAGCTCAAGTTACAAGTTATTTTGCAATAATTACCTGACAGTTTGTAAGATAAAGCCTTATAGCATGCATGGTTTACAGTCATCAGCAGTCTGCTCTAATTGTTGACAGTAGCTCTCAAATGACATAAGTGGAAACCTGTTAATTACTTTGACTGAAATACCAGTTAGAAAGTTCACATAATGAAATCCGTGTGCAAATGCAGAGCAAAAACATCAATAGTTTAAATACAAACCTCACCTATTAATAGCATACAGCACGGATCTGAGCTACTGTCTTTGTATTTACTAGGAAAAAAACTGTAATTGTGTTTCTGATGTAAATGTCAAATTATAGGCTTAACTTAAATTCCTGCTTAAAGTATTATCCCTTATTAACCTTAGTCGATATATGATAAACCCTTAATATTCTGTAGAAACCATCCAGGAGACAAAACACAACCATTTTAATCATGTATGTTTCATCAAGCACATCTAGTTTTTGGAGGGCGTACATGTTAAAGCGCAACTGAGTCTGAGTTTAATTAAGAGCAGTGTTTGGAAAGTAACACTATATTCTGTTGAGCCACGTCTCTGTGCTTTAACATAACTTAAGCTAATAGCTCCAGTGCTGAAGTTAACTTCCAACAGCCTGCCAAGAAGCTGTCAAATTAGAAATGGGGTCTTTCAGTACATAAAAAATATGATCTGGATCCACAAGTCCATGTTGTCTCCGTGAATGTTATTTAATCCAATCATGAAACCTCTACCTTGTCACTTATTCCTCTCTCTTGTTCATCAGCTTGAGCTTGAGAAGATTAATTTGACTGTCATGCACAACCAAATACCAGACACATTTCCTATAGCAATGCAGGTAAGAGGACATTAAACTAAACTTGTTTTAAATATTTGTTTTACAAAAGGGAACACAAATTTAGTCAAGACTTATTAAAAGTACCTCACAACTGATAGACATTTATGGTCCTGGTGCAAACCAGTTAGTTTCGTTTTATCCGGAGAAGTTCATATTACATCCTAAAGGAAGCAAAGTCCAGTGTGAGTCATGTGTATGTGGGGAAAGGTCATCTCAGGTAAAGTGATCACATGGGCTTTCATGGTCTTGAACTTCACCCTGTTATTGTTGACAAAAGCTGCACCATATGCTGTTTCCTGCAACAAGTCAACCTGACACAGACACAGCACCAGAAATGCCGTGACACAAACAGACAATGGGATTCCCAGTTCATCTGTGACCTGCTTTTAAGGACAAGACTGAAAGGATGAGCACCTATGCTACCAAGTGCGTTTGTGGGTGTGTGTATGTCGGTCCTGTTTGTTGCGCAGTGATAGGCTTAGATGGGCTGGCAGACGTGCCTTAACAAGATGTGGGGCAGGCCTTGATAACACACTCAGTTGAGCTTTCTATTTTCGGTCATGAGACTCCATGAACTCACTCACCCCAGCCAGTGCAAATGAAAAACAGTTGGTTTGACATTGAAATATCAAAATGTAGCAGGAAATTTTGTTTTCTTTGTTATATTCATGCTATCATGTGCAGCAGGAATAACATTTAGGCTCAAACACGTGTACGTGTGTTTAGCATCCATTCTTACGTTGCATGTTTGTAGCATGCTATATTCTATTGTATGACATTTGTGTGGACACACACACTCAGAAGATATTTTTGCATGTGGCATACAGTTCATTTATTGTTGAGTGTTTGTCAGGGCATTACCGCATCTAATCCCTTTCAGTGCACTGGGAGGGTCTCTATTTGGGGGTTTTATCCCTCTTTGCTGTTGCAGATTGTCTGTTGGGCCATCCCCACAACCCTGCTGCAGCTCTGTTATTCATCACGGCATATGTTATTCATCACATGTTGTAATGAGCTGTCAGAAGGAGCCTTGACAAATGCTGCCTTTCTGTTTATGAAATGATCATGTTGGCCTCACACTTCAAACCACTAGTATCATCCAGTGGTTACTGCACCTCACTTGTAAAATCTGTTTTGTGGGCATGAATCACCATAACTCAAAGGTAGGAAGGTAGGAGGATGTTATATTTAAAAAGTCAATGAAATACAAAATCCTTCATTGCATACCAATGGTCTAAAAAAAAAACAGGAAAGACTCAGTCAGGCTTGTGGATTTATCACTGGACAACATGCTTTCCTTTACAGTAAGTGACCTCAAAGAACTTACAGCATGGAGCAATCAACGCTGCGCACTGCACAATACAATACTGTATATCTCTTGCACTCTTACTCCCCTCGCCTCCCAGGCCATAAAAAGACCCCCCCCCCCCCCCCAAACAAACACACACACACACACACACACACACACACACACACACACACACACACACACACACACACACAGATTCCTTCCAGAGATGACAAACACACATTGTCCTTGTGCTGAAACAATCACTTCCTTTGTGATGGAATGCTCGCAGGTCAGGCAAGGTCAAGGATCTTTTAGGACTGTAAAGCGCTAAAAAAAAATGCACATATGTGTGGAAAGGAAAATGGGACTCATTCACAAGAAGGCTATTTATAGGAGTGTTTTCAGTGTATGTTACTGTAAACACCTTATCACCAGAGGAGATTGAGCTTCCTTTTTGTGGACCTCCATTTTATATTTGTATTTAAATGCCCAAAGTCTTGTTCATACAGAGCGCCATCTCTGGCGCAGAGCTCAGCTCGAGATTTCAGTTGCTGCATGGAGATGGTTTTGTTCCTCCCTACCTCTGTCTTTATTCCCCTTCACCCCTCCTCTGCACTGACTGAATCAGCACACTGGGCCTCCTGGTGTCACTTTGCAACTTTGCACTTTGTCCATGTATCAGTGGCAGAAACTTGTCTCCCCCAGTGACAGAGCTAGAAGGGGTACGGTGAACCGGAAATGACTTTGGAATGGGAATGGCGGCACAAGTGAAAGAATGATCAACAAGAAAAACCTTTGCTTAACTGAGAATTGAAGAGAAAAAGTCACAATGAATCAAAAGTAGCCCATGGAGCCTTTATGTAACATTTTGGCTCTTGTTCTTAATTTAATCTTTAAAAAGCATCTGCATTCACTTTCAGCTGCGTAAAGTGCAGCATTTGACATGGTGAAAAGTATGGCCAAAGGGTACATTTTAACCCTGCGCAGTGACTAAACAGCAAAGGAAGGAGATCAGCTTAAATTGGCACACATGTGAATATTACTCACTGAACTTTTATCTGACCCGTATGATTAGAAAAGAACTTGAGCAGTGGAGTTTACACATGCAGCGGGTGTCATAGTCGAGCAGTTTATAGCTCCGGGGTCTGCGCTGTTAAGAGGTGCAAATGGGTCTAGACGCAGCAAGATTGATTGTATATGGATAGAAAATTTGGTGCACACTCAGAGAGTATAATTTACTGGGTCAGTGGACCTTGATTTTTATCTTCTTGAAATCTTTGAAGCATTTGGACAAAACATAGTCTAATTAGTATCAGTATATTTTCCTGTCACTTGCATCAGGATGTCTGCTGACACATACAGAAAAAGCATAGGGAGAAAGTTTTTTGATTAAAAAAAGAGTGGGAAATATGACAGTTATGTACTAATTTGCCTACTACGTTAAAGGGTGGTTACAATTTTTCACAAGCTTGGGGTTATCCTTTGTAGTTTTGGGATTTTTTTTTTATTACCGATTCAATATCATTATAATTATGCACGAAACAGAATAAGTGAAATGGATTGATAAACTGTGATGAATGTCTACAGTGGGAAGACAAGCGGGAAGTGTTTTTGTTGTTGTCATTATAAAGAGTGATTTAAAAATAACTTACCTATTGAATGAACCATGAAAGTTGGTATTACTGTTTTGAAAGGGAAACAAGCTGCTATGGTGTAGTTCCTGGAGGAGTCGTAGGTGTCCATTACTTTGTTGACTCGGTGGCAGTTAACACAGGCCTTGGTGATTGAAAGAGCCCCAGGAGAGCCCCTCCTGAGCCCAAGTGTGTGCATGAGTTCAAGAGATATTATATAAAACTGGGCTCAAATCATTGTAAAGTTGCCCTTACTTATATCCCTGTGGCTTGAACATTGGACAACCCAGTGAACATAAGGGTTGCTTACCTGTGCTTTTGGGCTGGGAAGTGTGTCCTGATTGTTGTGCCCAATCTTCTGCGAGTTCCTCAGGCACTTTCTTGCATCCCACCCAGAAACTCAAAGTAAATGTAGGGACTCCAAAAACTGGACCATATCCTGCACCTCCATTGCTGAGGCACTTCGACAACTAAAGTGGTTAGTCTTGTCGTGGTGGCAATCCCCAGACCAAATAGTGGACATCAGACATCCGTCGAGTTTCCTTGTCTTATGGGATTCTGGACAAAGGTACCAACAGCTAAAGCAGGGCACAGTTCTGGAATCAAAATTTGGGAGTGGGATAAGTTATGTCAAACCACAAAACAGTCATCCTCAAAGCTTTTCTGGGAAACTGGCGGGGAACTCAGGAAAAGAAAGAAGGTTCCTGCTCACACTCTATGTTCTAGTGATGGAGTCCTGCTGACCTGAAATGAGGCTATAATCAAGTGTTGGAAGGAATACTTTGAGGATTTCTTCAATCCTACTGACACACCTTACATAAAGGAAGCAGCAACTGGGTAGAAGGGAAACGACTTGCCTATCATTGTGGATGAGTTCCCCAAAGTAGTTAAAAACTATTTGTTGGCTAGGTTCCTTGGGCAGATAAAGTGCGCCCCAAGTTCCTCAAGGCTTTGGTGTGGCTATAAAGGTTGACAGGTCTCTGCAACAATGTGTAGAAGCTGGGAACAATATCCCTGGATTGGCAAGCTTGGGTGGCGCTCGTTCTTGTCAAGAAAGGTTACAGAAAAGGGTATGTACGATATCACAAGGATAACACTCTTTACCCTCCCTGGGAAGGGCTATGCCAGGGTATGATTGAGTCTGGGATTAAGAAGTAAAAAAAAGTCCTGGTCTTAGAACATTGGACCAGCTTTTTATCCTCTCAAAGATATTCAAAGATATGAGAGTTTGCCCAACAAGTTGACATATGTTTTGTGAAATTGGAGAAAACATTTGACCCCATCTTGGGGTCCCATAAGGGGTTCTTCATGAGACTGGCCTATAAGGCCTGTAGTGAGAGCTTGGTTCACATTGATATCACCAAGTAAGATTTACTCCTGGTGGGTGTTGGTCAGGGCTGCCCTTTGGCACAACTATGTTCAGAATTTTTATGGGTAGAATTTCTAGGGACAGCCAAAGGGTAGAGGGTGTTGGGTTCAGTGGTCTAATCTTTTATCAGCTTTTTAGTCTGTTTGTGCCTATAATCTATGTTACTTTTAAAATGATTAATGGTAAAAAGTATGCACCATTTTCAATGCACCATTGAGTATGCAAAGCAGGAGTATCTGGTATCTGGAGTAGAGCCAAAGTAAGCAGAAGTGCCTTGAGGCGACTGTTGTTGTTATTTGGCGCTATATAAATAAAAGTGAATTGAAATGAACTGAAGTGAATTGAACCCCAGAAGCATGCCATTCGTTGTAAAATTGTTGCTTAATTGATTTAAGATTTAGAACTTTGCTTTGAGACTTTCAGAAAAACTTTAGGTCTGATCTTGGCTACTCAACCAATACTTTTTGATTTTAGTTTCTTCATGAGATTGTGGAGAATAAGTGTAGATAAAAATTTAATTTAATATAGAATCTTTTCTATTAAGACACATACACAGAGGACAGATTGTCTATAATGGTTGAGGAGCTCTTAAGCAAGCAAGCAAGTCCCTAAGTAGTATTGTGGTTACAGAAAGGCTGTAGTTAAAATGCATGGTGCTGATAAGAACCATGCTGCTCTGCAATATTTAAAATCTTTACTTCATGCACTCATGGATATGAGTGACATTTCCTCACAGGGGAATAACCAGGTCACTGAGTGCACTTGCGGTTGTTATTCAGTTAGTGAAAGTTGTGTATAGCACTATATATGCATATTCCAGACTTTTTATGTCAGTTCACACACTATGAGAGGAGACAGGTTCAGCTCTTAATTACAGTCAAGCTCTACCAGAGGTTTATCTATTAAACAGAGTATTAACATATGTTTGATCTTTAAGTGGTTTGTGCTCCATGCTAAAACAGAACCCGGTGCTAAAATGCACTTTGATTCAGAGCAATGGCCACAATGTTTATCTCTGATCAAGCTCCTTTTGAGTCTTAATAGGGGTACAGTTACTGTACATTGATATGTCTGGTGGGATTTGGAGTGTGGTGTGTCCGAGCCAGACACTGTTTCAATCACACGGCGAGGCTGGAATTGGAGGAGATGTGTTCCTCTGAATCTAGAATGTGGTATGCAATCAAGATTCAAGCCCCCACCGCCAACCCCTTACAGTTACTTACACACACATATACAATCAAGTTGGCAATCCACTCCACAGTGGTGTTGGCCATAGTCAGGAAGTGCTAATGAAGTTATTAATGATATTCATGTGTGCAATAGCGTGCAAGCAGGGACTGGGTCTCCATTAGCCAGCTGGTCAATCTGTCTCAACTTTAGTTCATGGTGATTAATAAAGTGGGAAGAAAAGAGTAAAAGAGGCCTTTTTTCTGAGCCTTGTCAAGTAAAAAGCAGACAAAAAATGTGATCAAGACAAGAGAGAATTCAAAAAGTCATATCGGCACAGGAGCATTTCTGCCATTGGATCACAGACTAATAGCAAATGTCCCGATATAAACTTTAGTTGCATAGATGGCTTTTTGCACAGCTGACACTTTTCAATACTCCTTTTTATTTACAGATTTAATTTAACTTTACAGATTACTTTGAACAAAAACACAATTGCAGACCAGTGACGAACAGATATACAAATATAGCATTTACATGTTGTCACAAAGCTTCATTAGCAGCGCTACAGTGGTCTGTTATCATAGTCATAGTTTAAGAGATGGCAGGAGTTAAGATGGAGAAAGGGCAAGAAGTGTGTGGGCTGGATCCAGTTGCTCTGCTATGGGGACTGCTTAAGAATCTCCTTCCCACTTGTAGCTCTAAGCTTGTGCAACATCTCCCTCTGCTGGGCGTCCACTAAACCTTAGCGCTGAGACAAGCTCTCTTTAACTTTACTCCTAAAAGATTTAATGCATATAAAAAGTAAAGCTCTGTGATCAGCTCTCTTTCTATGGAATCTGTGTCATCTCTTTTCTGTTTTGTCTAACAGCTTGTGTTCACAGTTCTGAATTAAAAATCACTTCAGCACCATCACTGCTGCTCTTTTCCTCAATGGAAAAAACTCTCTGATTTCCTGTTTTCTCTCTGTGTCCATGTACTTTATAGTTAACTGGAAATTAACAAAAGTAGAAAGTAGACTGACTTTCAAATAACAGCTTATCTGGCAGGAGTTTGTGTTGCATACTTTGTCTCCACCTACTGGAAAGGCTCAGTTGCCACTTTGCTTTGCGTGTCTTTTTAATGGCGGCTTATAATGTTCACAAAATCATTAAACCATAGATATTCGACCACAAGTAGAAAGCAGAGAATCAAATTTGCATTGCCTAAAGCTTTACAGATAATCTCGGTAACATCTGGAGATAGAGAACTATTTTGCAGTGTTCTTAAGGGTCATGTGTTACTCCACATGACTGTTAGAGAGAGAGTCTTGCAGATAACACCCCACAGATCAATATTTTAACAAAAGTTTTTTTTTTCTACGTCATATGTATGTAGATTATAATGTCCTGGACAGATTCTTGACATATTGCTCTAATTTATTATACCACACACAGATGGGCATGGATTCCCAAACACATCATCATTCGAATGGGTTCCTGATGACAGCGGTCAAATCTGAATTTTATACAGGAGTGCCAGGAGCCAACCACCCATTAACCACCAATATATCCCTAAATATATTTAATCGCTTGGTTATGAATGATTTATCTGTCCGACAGCATGAGGCGCCAGCACTGTGTACGCTTGGGAGCCATTATTCTGTTCGAGCTAAATGTAGATAAAAGACAGACAAATTTATTGCTCTCGTGCACCATTGATATAATAGGAGAAATTGCATTGTTCACATGTGCTATCTGCCACTTTCTCTGAGCTTTATGTGCATCTGTGTCTCTGCCAGCAGGCATTTTCTACAAATTCTGGTAGATTCCAGTAAGCAGTGTCAGACAGCTTTCCTAGGCTTAACGGGAAATCTGTCTTTGGGGTGCAAGATTATAACCTCTGCAAACCGCTGGTCAATGGAAAAGTTCTAATCCACTCATACACCAACCACTCCTGGGTGTAATATTGGCTCAGGGAGATACGGAGGTGGCCGATTTGACCAAAAACAAATAAATTCTGTGAAGGATAAAATAAATGCTCTGAATACTCAGCATATGGGGAATGGAAGAACATTTTTTGGCCTCTGTTTTCTTAGAGTCACTTTTGATTATGTCGCAATTGAATTCGGAGGCCGGAAAATGCGACGTAGATGTGGCTCTAATAATAATAGTGATCTCCAGTCTACTCCCTTTAATCCCTTTTGTTCAATAACTAATTCCAAATTACAGTGTGATCTGAAGATTTTTCGAGTCATGCCTATATCGTCCACATCACCACAACACTATATTACCACTCCACAGTTACAGTGCAACAGCCTCTAAAAGAATCCCCATAATGACTTTTGCTCTTGGATGTCCTAAACGTTCTAAGATGGTCTAAACAAAGGAGACCTTCTGTTAATTCTGAAGGAAAGCATGCAGTAAAAAAAAAAAAGTGTTGTACCGCAACAAAATAAAACCAAATGGAAAGCCTTTCATGTCTCTGCAGCTATAGTTTATAAAAGGGTTTATGCTAAGACTGAAAATATCATTGTCATGCTGGTAGAGGCTGAGGTAATGGCTCTAGCCTCAGCGTGGAGTATGGTTTCTCTTCTCTAACTGTTGTAATCTTCACCCAAAAAGCCCCACACCAGATGAAAGGAGGACCTGAACGAGGTTAGAAGAAAGATGGAACTTCTCAGAGCAACCACAGACTCAGTCCGAAGGAGCTGTGAAGTGTCCCCCCCCCACAATGTTGTTAAGCAGCCCAAGATCCTCTCTGTTTTCAGTTCCAGTGGAGATGAGAATGCTGACAGGGAGCTATGGCTTTAGCAATGCTGCCTGTCACTCTTCTGTCTCTGCGGAAATGTCTTCTTCCTCTGAGTGCCGAGGGGAAACTTGAGGGCAGACACACAGACTGACAGACAGACAAACCGCAGGCAGACCAGTTCTCGAGTTGAAATAGCAGTCACTTTTTCACAGGAAGTCATTCCTCAATGCGATGCTTCGCTGCTCAGACACAACAAAGTGGTCTTTTGCAGACACAAACATGCAGGAAGAAAAACGTAGGGTTAACGGGAGGCCAGTGTGAGAGTTGAAATGGAGTGTGTGTTGACAGCATATGCAAATTGTGTGGAATCGTGTGTCCTCGAGGCAACTTGGAAAGCAAACAGAAAAAGACGTATATATTCATCCATCCATTCGCTTATCCTTTTCAGGGTCGCGGGAGCCCATCCCAGCTGTCATAGGGCGAGAGGCGGGGTACACCCTGGACAGGTCGCCAGTCTGTCGCAGGGCCAACACACAGGGACAGACAACCATTCGCACTCACATTCATTCGCACATTCACACCTAGTGACAATTTGGATTATCCAATCAACCTATCCCCACAAGCTGCATGTCTTTGGACGGTGGGAGGAAGCTGGAGTACCTGGAGTGAACCCACGCAAACACGGGGAGAACATGCAAACTTCACACAGAAAGACCCCGGCCTGATGTTGGAATTGAACTCAGGACCTTCTTGCTGTGCGGCAACAGTGCTAACCACCGTGCCACCGTGCTGCCCACGTATATATTCATTCATATTTTTTTCTTTAGGAAAAAAAACATCTACGCTGGGTCTGCTTACCCTTGAAATGCATGACAACTAAGCAAGACACCAATATTCCAGTGTGTCTGTACCAGTGTCACCAGGGCAGGGACGTTCACTGTTGTTGACAATGATTTCTCTCTCTCGGTGTCTCTGTCTCTAGAATTCTTCTCCCAGCTCTCTCTCCCTCTACACACTGTCCAGCTTTTAGGAGCTACAAAAAGTTCCTCGACCCAGTTTAGATGTCAGATTACTGTTGTGGAGTCAAACAGGCAAACAAGCCGTGTGTGGCTGTGTAACAGATCCATCCAAACATTCCTCTGTGTACGTGAGGCCCCTGCAAGGTTCAGTGTGTGGCTGACACAACAAAGAGAACCTGTGTTTGACAAGCAGCCCGATGCCAGGATCAGTCTGGGGATGCCAGAGAAGTCTTAATGCTCTGAACCTACCTGAGACTGGAGTTTCATTAAGTAACTCACAATACAGACAGAGTTTTCATGGCAACTGATAGAAATTATTTACCTTTGATTTCGGCGTGATTGTTTTTTGTTGCTAACTTCTTGTCACTTCAAAGATCTTTAACTGGGATAACAGTCTATAATGAAAGGAATTTAAAAGGTTGTTTTAAAGGTGTGCTTTGCATAGTCTTTCAAATAAGGAAAACATGCTTAGAAAGAAGAAGAATGGTTAGATGCAACGTAGGCGTAAACGTAATCCTCTAATTTATGACAGAGATTCTTCATTCTCGTCCTTTTCCTTCTTCTCCATTCCACTTCTTACTCCATACTGTTATGCCGACTTGACTCGAGGCCAGTGCCTCATGCCTCAACATGCTACTTTATTGTCTTGCACATACTCTACATCCAGCTCTCATGCAAAAGCAACCTACAGTAATGCGTACCAGTGGAGCCTGCTGTCATGAAATGACATATGAATTACACACCATTCAGTTTAACTCAGTGTTTCTGAAACAGTTTCTTTTGCAATTCAGAAGATGAAAAATGTTCTCACGCCCCCAAGCCCACATTTCATATTATTCAATAGCAATGATAGGGTGAGGAAACTTATTAAAAAAGACATTTGTTATATAAAACAGTCAAATAACACAAAAAAGTGCTGTGACTGGTGTGGTTCACATACTCAACATTTTATACCTTTTATCAGTATTTTCTTTTTTACTGCAGATGGACATGTGGTCACATGGGTCACGTGACATGTTACCGTGTGACTGCATTTCTGTGCTTCCTGACTTTGGCAATGATAACTGATCAAACTTCATCTAATGTGAAAAAACGTCTACATTCAAACTTCATAACTGGTTATCTTTTACTGGCTTTTGTAAAGTTACCCGGTGATGGTTTACAGCATTTATGACAATAGTCGTGGGTCATGTGTTTACTGTGGCCTACTATTTAAAATTGTTATTGCTGTATTTACCGAGATTATTTTCACAAATTGTTTTTCGTCTCCTTTTTTTCTTTAAACTGAAAGGTTAAATCGCATAAAAAATAAGGAAAATAGCTGGCTGTGACCGCCGTCCTGTGTAACTGTGAAACTTAAAAAAATTATAACAAAATGTACCGGCTGTTGTATGTGCACTTTAAACTCGCAAGGAAGAAATATAACCATTGCATAACACGAAATCTTGGCATGCACCACAGAGGAAATTTTAAGGATGATTGGTCAAGCTAATTGCTCTCTTATATCAACAGAAATCTAGCTTAAATATCACTTTACGTCAACAAACCTGAATAGGCGCACAGCAAATATCACACACTGCAGTGCATCAGACCACTATTATTATGCCTCGCTATACAACTGCCAAGCCATCAGCGAGCAGTGGATGCCGCAGATGGCCTTTACATTTTACATATGCTGTGTTTGGTGCTGGGATAGTATATGAAAAGACCCTTTTACATACAGTGCCAAAAAAAAGCAAAACCACATTCTTATATCCAAACATATCAGGCCATCAGTATAGAGTCAGTCAGTCCTCAGTCTGCCAAACGCAGTGCTGAGGAGAAACAGTGGGGATGGATTGAGGAGAAAGGCATATGCAAAGATGGAGCGGCGTGAGAACGGTCAAAGATTTTCAAGAAGGTTTTCAAAAAAAAGGACACTTAGCTTGTGCACTCACATCTAGTGATTTATGCTGGGTTTGTCAGCAAAAATAAATAATAACAAATTTCCTTTGAAGCTAATTTGACTTGAATGTAATTTCATTTTCAAATACTGAATGATGTAATGTAAGACAATAAAAGAGAATGCTTTTGTGAAAATGTATTTTATTCATTTTGCACAGGAAGTCTGGAGTTCATTGTTAGCCACATTTTTATGAACTGCTCTGTAACCGAGTGAGGACGATGAGCTTCCACTGGCTTCGTAAACTCGCCGTGCCAGCTTCTTCCCCACAGCACGTTTGTCTTTGTGACTGTGATTGAAAAGATGTGTGGCCAATATCTCTGTGAACCTGACTGGAATGCCAAAACATTATCAGAAGTGTGGAGAAAACACTGGGAGAAATGTATCAGGTACATTTCTAAGATTCTGCTTGATTTCTCAATGAACTTGGCCCTTGTTTTCTCAGTGTGACCCGAGGCCAAGCCTTCCCAGTTCGTGTGAGCTTTCACAAAAGCAAGCCTCAGAGTGTGCTTGAACGGCCATGGGACGGAAACGCACGCTGTTTGAGTTGGGAGAAGTGCAAACACAGACAGTGCATGGGTCATTGTGTGAGACAGAGAGGAGAACGAAAGACCCGCTCGCACTGCAAACACTCCCAGCTGTTCAGATCGATGTTTGCATTCGTGTGTGTGTGTGCATATGTGTGCACATGTCCACGCACTTGTACCTGTCCATAACTGCGGCCAGATACAAATATAGCACCACACCTTAAGTCAATGCAGCCCATTTAGACTTCACAGGTATGTAAACTCCAACACCAAAGTGTGCATTTGATGTGTCCGCAAAGTTTACCTGAAAAGTGGAGGAAAGTTAATACCTAATGAAGTTTTGCAATGTTATCTCATTCATATTCCTGCCTATTGAGGCAAAACGCAGTCACTAATAGCTCTCAGCCAGTGGACCAGCATGCACTGGAAGCTGCTTATTTTAAAGTACTACAGAGAATGTTGCAGAATTACAAACACTGAAGTCCTCAAGCAAACCTCAAGCTTACTTGTTATATTTGATTTATGCTTTATTGATGAGTTGTTTTTTTTCTGATAGTGTTGGGTTTAAAAAAATATATAACAGAAATTATGCAGTTGAATTGTTGCTTCTGGGCACAGGGAACAAGTCATGTTAATATTATAGATGAAATTGTGTCTCAAGTGCCAAATTGATGTGGACTCTGTCTTTTCAGAGCTTTTCTCATATCCACAGGCTTGTTAGAGGGCAACAAAGAGCACTGCTTGTATTCGCTCCACTGCACACAGTGTCTGGGGGTTCTTTGCTACAGACACAAGCCACATGTCTGTCAGATTTTATTGTGAATGTAAATGCTAGGGTTCCATTCTCTGACCAAGGAAGCTAAAATGTGATTGATATACTTTGTTTTTGGTCAGATTTATGTGTTTTTAAGCTATGAAATAAATTGTCCCTGTATTTGCCTTGAACGTGTGAAATTTTGCTCTCACTTCCCGTTAAAATGCAGTTTTTCCTTCTGTCTGTCGCCAAGTGCTTTCTCAAAGGGGGTCATTTGATTGTTTTCTCGGTATAATTGTTGGGTCTTTACCTTGTAATATAAAGCGCCTTGAGGCAACTATTGTGATTGATTGATTTGGCACAATATAAACAAACTTGAACTGAATTGTATTTGTATTATAGCTTTTTCAGTGTTGCTAAATGTATCTTGTAAGAGGGATTTTAGTCCCAATAATATTGATCCAGTGAAGTAAAAAAAAAAAAATCAAAATAACAACAAATAAACAAGATATATGGATATATATCCCGTGCTCATTCCAAGTAACAGGCCCATGCTTAGACTGTGGCACACAAGGGCTTCCTACCCATCTGATTTAATGAAAACAACTGAAGGCAAAATGTTTGCCCAGGGCAGTCAGACCAATCAAATACTATTGAAGAGTGAAAAGGTAGCATTTCATTTCCTTCTGAAGGTTTCTTCGAGTGTGTGGCTTTGTGTATTATTGTGCGTGTATGAGTCAAACTGTGTTTGACATACTACGTCTGTGGGCATAGACATTCATTACATTATGATCCCCGGATGACATATAATTTTGAATTTTTTACTTGGGAAGGATTCTGGAGAGTCATCAAAACACGTGATTAAAAAACAACAATAAAAAGACCCCAACTTTAATACTGAGGGAGGGGATAGATGTATTTTACTGATGTGACTTCACTGTGTTTTTTGGTCATTAGCAGTATCAGCTGGAATATCAGTAAGTGTTTGAGCAGACAATGTAAAATCTGAAAAACAAACCGTGAATTATGCAGTCTTTTATGTGACACATGTCGTTTGATGAGCATGCTAAGGTTTGTTCCAATAAAATGTATTCCTGCCGAACTCCTGCATGCAGTAATTATCAAGTGTATATTGTATTACTTTTGTGCAAATATACATCCTCAGCTAGTCGCTCGCGTAGACACATGGAACAGTAGCAACAAATCTTAATTTCAGTCTTTCTAAGACCTCTCCAAGTTGAAACCGGACTCTTTTCTTTCCTCTATGTCATTTCATTCATTTTACTGAGTGTGTTCTTGAATATAGACTACAGCTTTGGCATGGTGTCCCAGACTGTCAGATTTGGGAAAACTGATCCTGCCTCCCTGCACTGTTTAAGAACCCTGGCCTGATCAGGAAAACACCCGTGACAGTTTGGCTAGTGGCCTTGCAAAGAAGTGAAACCTATTTAAAATAGCAACATTGCAAATTAATGTTTGAAGGTTTTAACATGAGAAAAAACACTCTCCCCGCTTTAAGCTTCAGTTCAAACTTCATACAATCTCAGCAAGTGTGGTGTTGGGCACTGTAGAGAGGAACCAGCTGTCGAAAAAAAAAAAAAAACCCTGCCTTCTATCAAGAGGGCATGGTGCAGCATTTCAGCTTCCAGGAAGAAGTGGGCCTGGGATTCATGCAGACCCAGCCTAGCAGATCTATGTTTGCACACATATGCACACAAATGAGCTTGTAAGGAACTGATATATCAGTAAGCATGGTGAGGAATTAATCAGACACACCCTGTTTCCCTACCTGCAGCTGTGCCTGAACAGGAGAGATGAATAGGTCAAATCCATTCAAAAGGATAGGTGGAATGACGGGGTTGGTCTAACCTTTGACCTCACAGTTCCATGTATGAGTTGACATTTTATATGCACTTCAGTTACTCCCAGCATGCTTCTACAAATCTCCATCACTGTATTCACAAAGTGAGGCTGAGCTTGGCTAATTGAAGGAAGTGTTAAAATTAAGAGGAACAGAGAGTCAGAGGGAGACGTCTGATGGAGATTGAAAGGGGGGACTTTGCGAGTACAATATAGCCATTTCCCCCCTCTTGCCTGGGGCCCAGCGTAGATGTGGTGGACCCAGCCCCAGACGCCACTCCGTGGTTTGGCACGCTGTGCATTTCAGCCTTCTCACTGTTTCCAGCTGAACCAGCTCCCATGCAAACACATGGGCAACCGGTGGGTTTTCTTATTTAGTTGTCGGTCAAGAGTACTTAATAATATTCAAAAAGACAGTGCGACATATCATACCACGCTTGCCAAAATATGATCTGCTTTTTTTTTCTTTTCTTTTTCCCCTCCCTCCCTCCCCAACAATTTTCCCCTCTGCAGTTTGGGAAGAGAGCACGGAGATGAAAAGGAACAGATACACAATGCTCCAATCTAGACAAAGTTTGGCTGGCACTTATTAAAGTAATAGAGCAGACTGAGAAAAATGGCAAGCACAGAGCAAAGACAGTGACTGCCTTTCAAGAGGCTGCAAATGGAAATATTTCGAATACAATGGCCCTGAAATCCAGCACAAAGCAGAGGCAGTGATGTGGCGTATGACTTACGCAGATTGATATGTCCTCGTTGACCTAAATGCTGTCATCCCTGCCTCCTCTTTTTGAAGTTAAATAAACAGTGTGTCACAAGATCTTCCACATGCCACCCAAGTGCTTCAGTGTGTGAGAGATTCTCTGTGTGTGTCCGCAGTGCTTGTGTCTAACGGTTTAATTTGTGGCTCCGTACGCAGATTTACTGCATGGACGCAGAGGGACGAGGAGTGTGTGTTAGTGCGCACGGGAATGTGTTCGCCGGTTTGGATGCGTGTGACACGTCTGTGATGACAATGGCGAGTGACAAATAATGCTGACGCACACTGTCCCGGGTCTTGAGCCTTGCTTCAATAAAAAAAAACAAAAAAAACAAAACGAGTCAGTCCTTTGAACATTTTAATTAAACTAAACAGGACCATCTCCACCCAGGCCTATGAGTTATGTACATTTTGAAGACAAACAAGACCATCTTTTACAGGGCAGACATCAAAAACATGTCTTTTTTATGTCACCCTGGGCCTGCATGTTGACTTTCATTATTTCTAAAATCCATCTGGAATTTTGATGGGCATGTTTTGAAGGAAAAGGCCTTGAAACCACAATGCAGGGATGTCTTGAAACAAAGGTCTCTGCGGTTTTGTCTGTTTCTCGTGGCGAACAACAGCCCGACAGTCTCTGTGCTCAGATAGCTCATGTCTGTAATTTTAGTTTATGCCATCATTATTACAACACGTTAGCTATTTTTCATGTACTTTCTTTGGAAATATACTGAACTGATGGTTTATGCGTTCTTTAGAGAAACATACCAGGGACAATAAAATTTAAAGAGTAAAGAGAAAAAGGGTTCCTTGGACTGTGACTAGCTAAAGTAAGTAAGTAAATAAATCACTCTGATTAAATATGATCAGTTGTGCCTAAAAGTGAACTAAGGTAAATTCTAAGACTGGAGTGGCCTCGTCAGATTATCAGTTTTATTACATTTTCTCCAGTAACCAAAAAGGAAGCAGGACATGTAAAGTGACATATCTATCTATCTATCTATCTATCTATCTATCTATCTATCTATCTATCTATGTGTGTGTGTGTGTGTGTGTGTGTGTGTGTGTGTGTGTGTGTGTGTGTGTCCTTTTGCCACCAGAGGGAGTCCCAAAGGATTTGACTCCATAGTCTGAATATCTGCTCAAAATTCACATCACCCTGGCTCATAGGCAAGAAATGCGAATATTGATGTTTTGTTTATGTTTTTTTTGTTCATGCACTTCACTGTTAATCAAAATCACTGACAGAATCCTACTGAACCAGTTCATTATTATTAATTATTAGTCATGCAGTGGTATTTTTTTTCACTCAAACAGCTGGAAAGCCATTCCTCCTCTGCTTCATTTTATGGGGCTTACTGTTGTGGTGTAGCCCATCACTTGTGGGGCAATGCCTAATGTTGCAAGCGCCTAGCCGGGGCTACAGGCCTATAAAAGGCCATTTCACTTCGTTCCTTTTAGTTTTCTATACAACAACTGCACGTGTTGAGCTCAGCATTGAAGCCCGTCCCATCCTCTGCATATCCATGCTGCAGGAGGAGGAGGAGGCAAGGAGCCCTTTTGTTACCTGTATTAGACTACCTGGCGGTTGCAAGTTAGTAACGTGGTCTGTGTTTAAGATGTCTTCAAAATATAGAAGCAGCGATGTTCCAAAGCTTTAAACACCACGAAATCCGCGTTTTTTTTTTCCTTTTCTTTTAGGACACTGCAGTATGCGCAACTATTCCCCCCTCCCTCGCTCTCTTTCTACCTGCAAGGCACAGCAAGTAGGAATTGTTAATTAGGTTTTACCGTCAAAGTAAGGACGAATAGGAGGCACTTCCTCCAAGAACTCATTCACCTTTCAAGTCCGAACCTCTCTCGAGTTTCATTTTGGAGTTCTTAGCCACCTTTCAGGTCGTCATCAGCATCTCACCTGTACTCGCGGACCATGGATTTCGCACGGTCGATTATTTCCAAGGAGCTTATGCTAGATGTCGCGGGAAACAGACGGTACACGTGCATCTGGAAGGGCTAAGAAACCTGCCAATGTGAACGGAAAGCGTGGCCACTTTATGTTATAGTGCATGGCCTCCGGACAAAGTGGCAACGATCATGCACGAAACCCTCCGAAGACGGAGTCTCTACGTGTTCCTGTGTTTTGGCATCATATACCTCAGACTTGGGTGAGTTTTTTGTCGTTGTTACTTATCGAGACACTGTAGCCCGCGAGCCTCGGTGTGAAATTCGTTGCGACAGTCAGGCACGCTTCAGAGGGGAAAAGCATTGTAGAGGAAAGATTCGACTGCCCTCTGACCTTAGAGTGAAGCATGGGGATGAAAAAGTAAAACCAGGTGTGTTTAAACATGTAAGAATCATTGCATCATCAAAGTGCACAGCTATAGCTTGGAGAGGGGTGTTATGCGTAAAAAAAAATTGCAGGTCTGTTCTTGTACCAACGGACAGTGCGATCGATCGGCGTTTACCACAGAAGCTTATTTAATTCACCTCCCGGTACTCCTGCTTTGTTGCAGAGGATCATTTGAGCCGCTGTCTCTGCCTCGGATTCAGCTCGGCCCTGCATACCTTCATTAATAGCGGCAGACTGAGTTGTAGTTCCACATTCCATTGCCCAGACGGAGTTTTTACCTGTTTTGCAATACCTCACCTTGATACATAAACACAGAAGGACGTCCATGCCTTCCTTCTCTGCTGCCTCTCGGGCATGATCGTGTTAGGATCTCCAGGAAGATAAGCAGAAGTTCGGGGGTTTTTTTGCGCATTTTTAACATCATACTGTTAATAAAACATTAATTATTAGTGAAATGCTCAGTGAGTCGAAGAGTACATGTTCTAACCCATCTGAATCCAATACACTGAAACCAATATAAATTAGCTGCTATAGCCATAATAAGGCCAAGGGGTCCTGTGCAGCCCTGCCTACCGGGAACGTTGCGCTGCAGAGGAGACAGATCCAACCGAATCAGAGCAAAAGCAGGGCCTACGTTATAAAAAGTAGACTTTATAACAGGTTCTGTTGTTTTTAAGCCACTCTGCATTTGCTTAGTGGGTTAATTCTAAGCAATTGCCCAAGAAATAAATAAGAGTTAATAATTAAAAATGAAAGCTGGTACCAGTCACACATGACCACACCACATAATAGTATAGAACATGTATTTATGACTCTTTTATTCTAATAGTAAGACTGTTTATGTTTGTCATATACATCAAGTTCAGGAGTGCTTCTAACTTTGTTGTATGCTTGTGCTTATAATGGCAGTAAAGTAGATCTGCTCTTATCCTGTCTCACATTTTCAGCTGTAAAATGGAGCGATTGGGCCCCTGCAGCTTGATGTTAATGCTCCGACTGCGCAATTCTCGGAGATTCGCGCGTTCGAAACGAATCAAATAGCCAGAACCTCGTGAACTGACTTCAGATTTCACACGGGGTTCATGTCACATGACAGTAGCTCCTTTATGGGGTCTCTTGTCTTATTGTTTACTAATCCTGAGCAGTTAGCTCATTCCTTCCATCCTTTTACTCCGGCTAAGTCTTTCATGGTACCTTCTTTGTGTACAATGACTGGAGCCTGCAGGTGTTGAGTGAAAGTCACGATGTTGAGAAGATAAAAAAGCCTCCACTCACCAAACCATGTCAGAAAAAAAAGAAAAAAGAAAAAAAGAAAAGAAAAATTCAGTTTATGGCAACAATAGTGCAGTTTTTAAGCCTTTACTTCCATCAATCCTGCACCCTGAGCATAGAAAACCCTGCCTCAGAGCAGGGTCTCAAAATAGGATGACAGCCAACAGAGAGCAGCAGACAGGTAGGCAGAGCAGAAATATTATAGACGCCTATAGAAATGTTATAGTGTTGCTGCAGGATAG
Organism: Simochromis diagramma; assembly: GCF_900408965.1. NCBI lineage: Eukaryota > Metazoa > Chordata > Actinopteri > Cichliformes > Cichlidae > Simochromis > Simochromis diagramma. The sequence goes on from NW_024386801.1 coordinate 16,812,451, forward strand.
AATAAGGTCACTGAACCCCTGTTTGGCTTCTGGGAATTATGCTTTATGTTTCCATGGAAATGTCACAGCAGACAAAGACATTTCTTTACAGCAGCATGGAAAAATAGCTAGAATCATATCTGCCATTCACAGACAGACAGACAGACAGATAGATAGATAGATAGATAGATAGATAGATAGATAGATAGATAGATAGATAGAGTCACTTCGTTAACGTGATGCCAACTTGTTGATTCAAAATGACACATCCTGCCAAGACGTGCGCTGATTTCTTACACATGGAGCCTCGCTGATGGTGTGAGGCTGAAGCAGCCAGCCTCTGTGTTTGTTTATTTTTGGCTGGATGGTGGGGTTGGGGGTGGAGGTTGCGGGGGTGTGTGGCTGTGTCGGTAGGTGGGGAGGGGGTGATAATGATGAATGAAACCTTCAGCGCTGTCCAACGGGAATCAGATGAGTGTCACCCTATTGTCCCACTGTGGCAAAGTGGGCGGATAGCAGTGTCTCTCCCTGCCCAATGGCAGGCACGACTCTCATGAGAGCGGAGAGAGGCACTTTTCTGCCATGCAAAATCCCTAAAACCATCATCATTCCGGCTCGGGAACCCACAGTACTGTGTAACAGCCTCCGCTGCTGAGAGATGACAGAGCCAATCTCGGCGCACACACGGCCCTGGGAGCTTGGAGCTGCGTAGAGTCGCTGCGCAAACACAAGGCGACGCAGAGCGAGTTTTTTTTTTTTTAATTTTTGTGCGGAAAAGGGGATTTAAAGCCCGGGATTAAAGAAGTTTTTTTTTTATCCCTCCTCCTCTCATCGTAGTCCGTCTCGTCTCACTCAAACCGAGCGTGGCCGTTTTGCTCAATGTCATCATGATCCTCTTCTCGTCGCGCAGTGTACTGCTGTCAGTCTACTACCCGCAGATTTTCCTGATCCTGACGAGTGGCAGCTACCTGTAAGTTCGAGCCAATTAACGAGTCCTTCACTCCACAGGGTGCGCGCTCTCATCCTCAGCAACACAAAGATGCACGGGTTAGGCTTTCCTCCTCTCACAACCCTCAGTCTTCTCAATAGGGGATATATTTTCTTCGCCCCAATATTCAAAAGCCGATAAAAGTGGATTATTTCGCTCATCCCTCATCCTCAGGTCAGAGTTATTTACACCGTGATATCAAACTGTATCGAACACGGACCGGGTCTAACAGAAGTGCAGCTCAGGCGGCATATTTGATTGTTCAACTGAACTTATGTTATCCAAACTCAAAAAAAAGAAAAAAAGAAAAAAGATAATACTCATCAGTAGAAACACCCGGGTCCACGTGGGAAAGCAGTAATTTGGCGTAAAGCTCAACGCTCTAATGTGCCATCCCCTCAGCGAGCATGTCTGCGGAGTAAGTAGGGCTCGTTTGGGTCAGGCTGTTGGATTTAAAACATTTTACAAAATCGAGGAAAAATAATACTGTAGGAACTGCAACATTGGTCCATTTTGGCCACTGAGTGGCAGAGATGTTCAAGACAATTAGATGCGGAGATTCTGTTTTCTTCCCCTTGTGAGAAAAACTTCGCGCAACGTGGGTCATTTTTACGCATGGAAGCACCTTTAACCTGCCAGAGCGAGCGAAAGACTACCACGCATTACCCCACCTCTCCCCGATTTCAAATATTTCGATGTTACCGTTTGAGCCCACATCTTAAACTATCCCCTATGCAACACGTACGTGATTGGCACCGCAATGCGCTGAGCTCTGGATTAAAAGTATTTCGCAGAACGGCGGCTTTCTTAAAGTTTCCAAAATAATTACTGGAGCATGGTCCTTTGCTCCATCCTTTGCTGCCCGGAGACCCCAAACCTGATGCTGGAATAGATGTGTTTTTTTTTCCTGGGGGTTCAGACAAAAGTAGGCTACGCTGCTAAGTATATGGCTTGCACATCAAAGTTACATACCATTATTTGTTTGGATTATTTAACTATGTTTTCACCGGCGTATTAACCACAGGATAAGCCACGTGGAGAACATTTAAACATAGGTTCAAAATAATACAATACCCCTTCATCAAAACTATACAGGAAATGTTTTGGCATGTAAAACTGTAAAAACAAGGTTTTTTTGGGGGGCAGTAAATACACCCCGAGCCAAAGTATATATCCATATAGTCCTTTGGAGTCACTGCACACCTTGCCTGTGGAAACAGTCTGAAAACTGTGGGTGTGTAAGGGATTTTGTTTTAAGTAAAACCACTCTAAAATGCTAAAATTTATAAATGCTGCTAGATTTGCTGTTAATGTGTCTGTGTGTGTGTGGTGGGGGGAATAAGGAGAGTATTTATTCACTTGACTTGAGTAAGTTGTGCCTCAGGCATTTTTGCGAGGGCCTTCCTCTTGTAGAAAACACGCCTGGGAACGTAACAGCCTGTCAGTTAGGTTCAAAGTGTTCAATGTGATGAAGCAGGTGGCTGTAAGCAAACTGCATGCCATGACGCAGATGATAGTTCCTCTTAAGGCCACCACACTGCACTGTGATGGAATCTTTAAGCTCCTCACCACAGTTAAGATTTAAGCTCTTCCACAGTAATGACTTCACACTGACCTAAAGTAGTGTTTCGTTTACATTTCCTGGTGACTGTTTTAGTCTTGAAGTTTTTGGGATCAATGTAACACGGAAATGATCATGTTTTATCAGCGCTAAGGTTAAATTATTAATGAAAAATCAGCTTTACCAGCTTAAAAATCAGAATAGAAAGAGCAATTAACGGTGGACTCTAAATGTTTTAGGTTTCTGTACGGTTTGTGGTAACATGATCAGACTTTCCACCTGCTGCTTTAAATTAAAACCCACCTTTCCTCTCATCTCTCTGCAGCATCACTGCTAAACCACAATCCAGTGACGCTGCCATTAGTCGATTAAACAGCACACAGTTTGCATGAAAAGACACAACTTTTGCATCGACTCTCATCCTGTAAACCTGAGGAAGCTAGGCAGGCCGGGGCTTTGAAATTCATCAGCTTACTTTTAAGTTCATGTTGACAGTCTATCTTATTGGAGATCTGTATGGCTGTGGGTGAGCTGTCCCCCAAGCTGCTGGCACACACAGAGCATACACTAAGCAAACAGATTCGCATTTGTGCACTTTGATGATGCGGGGATTTAAAAGCTTAGCCCTGGAATTCTCTGTTTGGTGTTGTCTGTTGGTCGGGTTTGCCCATGGTAGACTGTGATTGTGGAAATTAGCATGTGAAGGACATGAGAAAGAGCTAACAAAGGAGGCTGAAAAGAGGTTTCTTTGACAGAGCTAAAAATGATCACCTCGACGCTTGTGTTGGATTTTTATCGCAAACTGACCTTATTCATCTCTAATGTTCATTATGGAAGGAAGCAAATTTCTCTAGTTGCACATTAAACTTAATGAGCCCACCTTTCACTTTTGGACAAACTGGATGTCGTCGTTGCCATGAACTACTGTGTATGCAGCGGAGGGTCAATGAGGGTCAGAGAAGTTCGAGCTACTTTACAGCTGAGAAAGCAAAGCAGGATTGAAAGAAGCAGCAGGCTGTAGTGTTCGCTGCGAATGCAGAAGGCACCTGATGAATGTCCTCTTTTCTTTCTAACAGGGGATTTTAAAAAAAATTAATATGATTATTTTTTAGAAGTTAAATACCTGTTAGATAAGTTTGCATCTAGTGTAGTGATGCACACGTTTCGCAGACCAAATTTAATTCTTCTTCTTTTTTTTCTTCTGTCTAATAAACATCAGGCTTCTATTCTATATGAAAACGTGTATCCTAACATGTTGACATTGATTGATTTATGGCAAGTTCAAGTGTAGCGTTTGTAAAATCAACAAGCATACCCATTTTGCGTGTCCCTTTTCAATGTTATAGTCCACCAAGACAATGTGTGTAGCCCTGTGTTTGGTAACAGATACTCGCCCCACTGCAGTTAGGATTTATTCTAAAGTTTGTCTTTGAAATTGAGATTTATGTTGTTCTTCCATTGCGTAGGAACTTAAACAACAATCAGAAAAGAGAACACAGTCGTCCGAGAGGTTTTTAGCTATCCCGACTCAAATCCACGCTCTAAGTCAGGGCTTCTCAGAACGAGAGTGTGCTCCGAGCTCTAAAATCGACATCTCCTAGAGCTCTGTTTCTGCAGTCTCTCCCTCTCTCTTCGTCTCCTTCATCCATTCTTCCATTTCACCCCTTATATATGTTGCCATTTCTTTTCGCTGACACACAGCTCGCCTGTGTTAGTTTGCCCCGTTTGTGGTCAATACTTCGGAGGTCGACGTCATACTTCAAAGGCGGTGTTTGCCTCCGCGCTCATTTATGGCTCCCTGTCCCTGACATGTTTGAAAAGTATGTATCTACATGGTTTCAAGGGCTATAAACAGAATCTTGGAGAAAGTCTGTGTTTTTCTTTTTCTTCTTCTTCTTCTTTTTTTTTGTAATCTGTTTTGGTGTTCCCAGTGGCCATAAAGCCCTCTCGAAAATATGCTCTTGTACCTATCAAATATGTTGTTGTATGTTTGAGGTGAATCAATAAGAACATGTCCTGGGTCATACAAGACCGACCACTTTAGGATTGGAGAAAACCAGTGCTGAAAACCTTACATGTGTTCAATGCAAAGCCTCTCATGAAATTTATGGGCAATTTACACCCCAAGTATTCTTCAAACGCATACTGCAATTACACAAATCATACAAATCGTACTTTATATGAGATTTGGTTAAAAAAGCGATTTCTGCAACTGTGCCATCAGGCACCGAGGAGGTCTGCACAGTGGGTATACAAGTCTGGAAGCTATTCACACCAGTATGTTACCTAACAATTGACACAAAAACCCAAACAAATTACTTAAACTCACGTCTTCCAAACCACTGGGGAATGCTGTTGTGAGCAGCCAAATAGGCATCTTCTTGTCTCTCTCTGGGCTGTTTTTAACATTTTTTATTTTTATTTTTTATATTTCTTATGTTAGATTAAGCTCTCAGGTTTTTCATTTACCTTTAATCCATTAAATAGTAATACTCTCGTGCAGTACAGCTTTCACTTTACTATAGAATGTGCATCAATCACGGGCTGAATTGAATCCTGTTCTGGAGAGTCTCGTGAAAGTGAGTAAATCTCACCGTCCTCTGGAGGCTCTAACTGAGTTTGTTTGTGTGTGTGTGTGTGTGTGTGTGTGTGCGCGACAACGCATGCATGCATCCGTGCCTCTGCGTATGAATGCATGTCTGCGTGTGTGGCGGTGTGTTTTTCTTACTTCGGCAGGGCCCTGTCCTCAGTGGTGGCTCTGGGTGCCAACATCATCTGCAACAAGATCCCAGGGCTGGCACCTCGCCAGCGGGCCATCTGCCAGAGCCGCCCGGACGCCATAATTGTTGTGGGCGAAGGGGCCCAGATGGGCATCAATGAGTGTCAATACCAGTTCCGATATGGACGCTGGAACTGTTCGGCGCTGGGAGAAAGAACAGTCTTCGGTCAGGAGCTGCGAGTAGGTTAGTCTGCGTTCTTTCACAAATTGAAGCGGGATAGTGTGTTCCTGTATCCATATCTGTGTGCTCTGTATGGCTGTGCATGCGATAAACTTACACAGGCTTTGCTTATGGCGCTGCAAGGAACTTTTGCCACTGATCACGTCTTTAATGAGCAAATTGAGTCAGTGTAAGACCTTTGGATTGGGGTTAGGTTTTTGTTTGCTAAAGTTAGGTTCAGTGTTACGGTCTGCTACCCTACAGGACTCTGGTGGAAAAAATCATAATAACCGTATTCTATGCAGAAGAGATTAAATAAAACTCTTAGACATCCCACTAATGTACACCAGTTAGAAAGAAAAGCTAAAACAGCCAAAATCTTATAATCGGATTTTGATACACAAAGATACTTAACAATACAGCTTAAATGATATTTTACATTAGTGGCACACTTTCCCAAATACATTTATAGACATAGTACTTCACTACAAAAATGCACTCACTCATAATAACTATGGATTTGGTATCACGTTGGTTTGAATATAACTTAAAGGTGAGCGATACACCGTCTTAATAAGACAGAGGAACAAACCATTTGAGGCACTGTTGTACACTACTATGGATTTGTGACTTTCCAGTCAACTTAACAATGAAAGTATGATACAAAATGGGAACTACAGCTTTGAGGCTTTGTGTAGCCTCAAAGTTGTGCGATGCTGAGCAGATGGTGGTAAATTTCTTTCTCTGCCTGCAATCGCAACTATTAATTTGGTAATGGCAACGTAGCTGACAACAATAATACCAGTAATTTTCTTATTAAACAAGAAGTTACATAATGCATGGTTTGAGCCATCTTTATTGTCCCAGTTTTATGAAACAGTACCACGAGAGCATCAAAAATGTGGTACCAGGCCCTGACCCTCTGAACCCCATGAAATATGGCTCGTAACAAGCCAAACCCAAGCTGCACACATCACACAGTCAGTTCAAACTCAAACCAGTAATGCGCAGTCTCTTTTGATTTTCTATTGTATAACCATTCATATTGCTCAAGAGGATCTCACATACCGCTGATTCCACCCCATCTTTTGCTGTTCCTCATTCTCAGCTGAAAAAATGCTGTTTCTCTAGTGTTCCCTGCAGCTGATTCGCTGATGTAGTTTGTGCAGTGTGGGGTGTTGGTTAGCAGCATGCCTGCCATAGCTGGCTGTGTCCAAAATTGTGGAAAAGCTACCGAAAAGAAGTGCGGCTCTGATGGGGAAAGCGTATGGATGGAAAACGAGATGGCGAATGAAGAGACAGCTAATCGTGTTATTGCAGAGAACTCATGTCAAACCGAAATAGATGGACACATCTGTTGTTAATTGGGCTAAATTGGTTGTGTCCATGCCTGGCTGGTTCAGTTGAGTGTTCTCATATAGGCAGAAAAAGCCCCAAAAGAGGGCAAACGTTTACATTTTAAAATGCTTTTGCTTGAGGGACTTCTCAAACTTCTGCAAATCTCTTTTGCGCTGCTTTTGTTTTACAGGGACTTTTATATATTTCCTTTCATTTAGATGCTTTGTTGCCATTACGTTGCGGTTGGGCTGCACATTTAATCCAGTGGCTCTGTTCACAATCCCTCCTCTTAAGCAGCAGCTGAATTAGCTCCAGCTCCTTTTAGCAAAAGCATTTTTTTTCTTTGTTGTGAATGTGGCGCTTTCTTTGGTAATGAAGCTCATGTTGTTTTCCTCAACAACATCCCCTTTTCGCTTTCTTTTGTTCTTGTCTTTTATGGCCTTTTGAAGCACTCGGAGATTTATACATGGCATTCGGCAGTGGTTCTTTGGACGCATCTCATGTGCATTTCTGTGTGACGGCTATTAATGTTTACATGCATTATGCTGCTCACCCAAAGTAAATTTTACTATTAAAACATATATTCAACCCAATAGGGGTCTTCTCTGGTTTATTTTATGTTATATTATATATTTAGCAATGGCGCCATTTGAATTTGGTGCTAACTTGTTTGGTTTCCATAGTAGATCTGCACAAATAAATGCTCCATGCGCCCGCACTGAGCACATCACTGTTGGTCGTCCAGTTATAGTCAGAGACCGATGACTGCTGGGCCTGTCATGATTGTTCTATAATGATGGGACTTGGTGGCCTTCTCAATAAAGTATCCCTACAATGACGTCTTCCTCTAGACCAACATGGAACTTGATTTAAGTTAGGATTCCCAAGGCAGATTTGGGGTTTTTCAATGAATAAATAAAATAACCAGCCAACAGGGGCTTATTTTTCAACTTATTTTCCCTCATTTATGTTAGAAAATAAACCCCATAAAAATCCCCCACCTACCCACCCCATCTTCTATTGTCATATTTGAACCACACACAAAGTTAATGAGCAGTAAAACAGGCCAAACTGTGCAGATTTATGCTAACAGAGTGGCGCATCAAAAGAACACATGACAGTAGAGCTTCAGCTTGCTCGATTGCGTCACATTTGTAAACTGCAAGAGGACATATTATAAGGCACCCTGCGTGTCAGTACAGTGACACCAAATCCTCTCAGTCTGCATCTCTGCAAATGATGCAATGTCATGGTTTGTCTGGCTGGGCTCAAACGCAAGACTCAGGAATGAAAGTTCAGTGAGTATATTTACAGTGTTGGTGATAGTGCTATATACAAAGTCTTTGAAGTGCTTAGTTCAAAAGTCCAATATGTACAAAATCCAATGGATGGAAGATTGCATGAATCCAAGTCCCCGATCTCCTCACTCTGCCAAGTAACAAACACTCTTTTGGAACTCCGCTGGGCCGTCCTAGGCACAGGAAAAGACGCATTAGAAAGCTTCAGCAAATAAACTGAAACAGAGAGGCAACGTGAACACTACTGCAGTTAGACAACACCAAGGAAAAGATTGAAGGTCAGGTCCCAGCTTAAATAGCAAACAGCTGATTGCCAGATGATCCACAGGCGCTGATTGAGTCAGGTGTGTCCAGGAGAGGGCGGGGATCCCAGGAGGATCCCGCCCCTGTAAGGCAAGTAAACACACCCTCACACAGAGCAGCAAGGACACAACAGAGAGAGAGAGAGAGAGAGAGAGAGAGGGAGACGGTGGAGGCTCACAGGAGGACTGGAGGACCATGACATGCGAACCCGATTAGTAATCGTTCCAAATCGATTCCTGTTCAGAGAAAACGCTGCACATTTCGAGGAGCTGATGCCTCAAAGAAAAGTCTGTGCAGGCTGCTAGTTTATCCCTTTGAAACTTTAGAAGGCGAAACTAGCTCAAAAGACTTAATAAGAAATTGTTTAACAGTTATTTCTTACTATCATTGACCCAAGTGTGAAAAAAAGAGTAAGTATATTCCATTGAATTGAACATTTCACATTGTACCTCCATTAAAAAAAAACATGGAAAATTTAGATGTAATCAGATTACTTAAAGTCAGCATTTGGACTAGGAAATGGTTGCAATCTGTGTGGAAAACATCTGGTCATCTCCCTATTGTAGCATCTAAACCACAACTTGTTGCTGCAAACTTATTGGCCAGTAGTTAGTCATGCAATGCTGACTGACCGCAACTGTGTAGCTTGAAGTCTGGCAATATGGTGTTTTTACTTCTGATCATGACCTTGTGAATCACCCAAATCTCTCCCTCCGGGTCTGTGTTTGCACCATAAAAGGTAGCATATGTTGCACCTTCATTCATAGAAACATGCTGGCTATGTGAGGTGAGCCTATAACCCGTGTGCCAAACATGATCACAATAGTACTTAGAGTCATACACAAAGAGCTTGAGAATTTGAATGGTGTTGTACATTAATGTTTGTGTGTCAGTGTTGAGCGGTAATGTATTTTAACCCCAGTTCGGTATCCCTGTCAGTAAACCTCTAATGAATTTCTTGCTGTGTGTACATAAGGAGTAGGATAGCTCCTCTCTATTCATAGGTTTAACTCTCTGGACTGATTTAAGATGGTCTAGCAGGGAGATACAGCCTCGCCGAGTCTCCATTTCAAGTTGTGTTAAAAGTGCATTCATACTATAACCTATTTGATGTTTAATGCATAGAAGTCCTGCACCACAAAAATAGATAGAACCCAACAAAATAACCATGCTTTTTGTTTTCTATGTTGTGGACACAGCTAACATAGAAGCTTTTTAGATACTTAAAGATGTGACGATGATACTGAGTAAGCTGTGAATCACATTTAAGATCATTTCAGTAGATATTTGGGATTCATGTATTTGCATTAGTTTGATATTGCATAGCACCGTTTTCTAGCAATGGTTGGCACTGCTCTTCCAAAGCGCGGGTTAGGGTTAGGGTATATGATGACTTAGACCTCAGAGTGTTAATATAATAATATTTATGTTTTTAAACCTAAATCTAGCAACTGCTGGACAGAGGTGTGATTACTACGTCTTGAATAAATGAGATCAAGCACGCTGCTGGATTCGATCTAAGTGCTCTGTTTTAGTTTAGTAGCGTCCCACTAGGTCATCGTAGGAAACCACCGACACCGCAGCTACTCTCCTGTCTCTCTCACACACACACATACACACACAGGGGAGAAGCGGGTGACTGTATTTTGTCTCAACACCTGAATTTCAAGCTGCCATCAGCCTGCATGCAACCTTCGCGATTGTGATCTTTTCCAGTGACTAGTGCCCTTGATTGAAGATGTAACCATGTTTTCTAACCGCGTCCGTATGTATTATGGAATTCTTTAGCATGGCATATGAAATCATGGAATACACCCCTCGGAGAAAATGTTCCGATCCCTGCTTCAAATCTGCAAATTCCAACATCATCATAATCAAATGTAGAGGGAAAAGCTGTTCGTGTTCTGCTCCTATTTAGGTTCCTTGTTCAAATCCCCCCAAATTATGAACGCCAAACCTCCCACCCACCCCTGTGCTCAGTGATGCAGTCTTAGTTCTGGACTGAAGGGAGGAGATGTCGGCAGTTTTTCAAGAAGTAAAGATCAACCGCCCGCAAGTCTTATGCATTCTCTCTCTGTACTGCCTTCTCTTGGAGGCAGTCTTTCTCTTCTGGAGCTGGTCCAAGATATTACATTCGCTTTCCAAGGGAGCACACATTAATAACTGGGCTATTGTGTATTTTTAGGACTTGAGATATCGTCATTTAGCAGAGATGGTTCAAAAATGGTCTATTTGATATTTACTTCACTTTTATTTCAAGTTTTCAAGGTTGGCTGCTGCCGGCATCTCTTTTGTTGCTGACACGAGACTCTACAGTAGATGCACTGAAACAAAAAAACAAAAAAATGAACCCACATATCTCCTGCAGCTCTGCCGCTCAGCATTTCCACTGTTTTGCAAAGAGTGTGAGCTTGCTTATTACGCACCAACTGACAAATTGGAGTACAACACCGTAAACTCAGCGCGGAGATTTGAAACCAGCAATTTGAGTGTGTCTCTGTTTCCTCTGCAAAAGCAGATTTAGCATTCTTCCCCGTGCCCCGCTAACAGCGTTGGCATGAGCCAGTGCCATCAGCCCTCAGAAATGTGGAATGAATTATCCCGTGCTAACAGAAATGGGTGTTATTGAGTGACTTGTTGCAGTCTATTAAGAACCAATAATAAAATTAGAAACACATCCATCAGCAGCTTAGGAGGAAAAAGAGGGGGTTTCAGGATAAGAATGGCAAATGTGGTCTGCCCTCCGCTCCGATCTGGCCTGCTTTCTGAATGAATCATTCTATTTTAAACACTCCTGTCAAGACTCGATCCCGTAGCCGTGATTTGTTGATTTCAATTTACTGTGCATAATTAAGTGCCGTGCTACAGATTTCACATAAAAGTTAAATCTCGTTGTTCTGTGCCACATAAATCAGCCTTAGCATGCATATTCTGCGTGAACTGGCTTTATTTTTCTATTGCATTTATGCTGCTCATCAGCCGTGGTCAGTGCAGCTTTTGGTTATCGATCTCCCTATCAAAGCATATTTGAACTTCTCCCCTTGTTTTTAATGACATGTTTTGACTTGGTAAAGCCTCATCCTGTGTGCAATCAGACATTCCTTTGGCTAACTACCTGTAATAGAGATGCCCTTCACTTAAACAAAAAAAAGAAATGCCTATGAATACCTTACAGCTCTGTTCAAATTGCAATGCACTTGAAGTCAGTGATTAGAGCCTGAAAATGGACACCTTTCAACAGCTACACTCAGCATCAAAGGCCAACACTGGCCCCCTTGTCATAAAATGGCCTGCTCTGGTTACTCTTTGTTTGACTTTCCAACCAGTTTGTCACCATCCTGATCCACGCTTTTTCACATGAAAGAGGTTTCTTGTATTGTGCTGCTAGTGAATTATTGCAAAAGTTCAGTCATTCTGCCTTTGGCTCATTGCACAAGAATGGATGGAGCACTTGAGCAGGTGAGCCGAGGAAACACGACAGTTTTTTATTGTTACGACAATTTAAATTTAAGCATACCTAGGTATAACTGTGCACAACTGCTACAGTGAAACAATCAGACCCTTTTAAGAAAAGATGTAAGCAAGTCTTTTTTCTTTCATGACCCCCCCCCCCCCCCCCCTCGTTTTGCTTCTTCACTGTGCTCCTTTTATTATTTTTTTTCCCATTTTGTCTCCCTGTCTCTCTCTATTGTTTTTTTGTCAGGTGCAGAGAAGTTGCCCCAATCTGTGGGTTACAGGAAAAACAAAAAAGAGAGAAAGAGAAAAAAAGAAATGGGAGTAGTGTAGAGGTGTCAGGGAATTAAAGGTGTGTTCATGCCATCCTCCTTCTTTCTCTTTCACCCATTTCCTCTCACAGGATCAACATTGTGGTGAAGGTAGTGGTCAGTCCACCTGCTAGAACCTACAGGGCTGCAGGGACCAAACTAGCATCCAGTCACTAGAAAGGATGATTAAGTCAGCAGGTTTATTGAAAACCATTTGTGTGGAAAGAACTCCCCGGACAGGCACATACTTGATCGGGAGCTGGAGATGGCAGGGCTACCTCTCGGAGGAGGGGAAAGGTCACTGCAGACACCAAGAGCCAGACATAACTGAGGGAGGCTGTTTTTTTTATCCACAGTGGAGTTGGATAAGTAAGTGCAAAGAGGATGTGGTTGAAAAAAGTTTGGGAATTTTGGCTTAGTGTTATATACACCATTCCCGTTTTTATAGAAAACCTGAATTCACAGAGAATAGAGTGTGCCAGAAACAACAGATGAACCATTTTTGGTGTCTTTTCCCACTCCGAATACAATAATCAGAGAAAAACAAACTGTGTGGGACCATCTTTTCCACATTGTTGCTGATATATATATATATATATATATGTATATATCTTAAATATATATATAGATCTTAAAAATGACTTTGGTGTGATTTGAGAATCCCTGTGGTGTTCTTAAATTTCCTGAACACTCATAATTAATAATTATTATGCCAACATTTTATTTGCTGTTGTCAAGACTTGAAGTAGCAATTAATTTGCTTTTCCCTCCACACGTCTACAATTCATCCGACACACCGCACTACAAGCTCCTGGGCCGAGGACAACAGAATACTTGCAGATTATAAATTCTTTGGTGGAGCTCCTTCCCTTTCTCGGAATCAGCTGATGGTCGTTTTGTGGTGAAATCATATCTCCGCAGAATGGAGGCACAGCATCAGTCTAACCTAAGGGTAATAATGAATGGATGAAAAAATCTGTTTAAAATGACCACGCGGTTCGGTTATTGCTTTGTTTTGCTCATTCTGACAAAGCGAGAGCTAATACAAGCTGAAATATTCACTCTGGCCAGATGAAGATTTCCAGAAAAGTCCCCTTTAAATCACATGGCGATTGTGTCTCGAGAGCAGACATTCAAGGACAGTATAAACAAAGCAAGGCAAAGGGAATCAGTCAGCATTGTAATTTCAGCCATCCACACTGTCAACCCCACAATTATTCAAAATTCAAAGAAGAAATAACATGGCATAACTGTGTAAACTTACATCTCATGTTTTCAAGGCTGTGATTGGCTGGGAGTGAAGCTTGGCAGAAAAAAACACACAAGCTTACTCAGCTGGCAAGAAGGTGTCATGCCCAGGACTAGCTTAACAAAGGCAGTCAAAAAAGCCATTCTTCAAACTGTTTTTTCCTTCTCCTTTTTTTTTTTTTTTCACCACAAGTGGATACTTTGACACTGGTGAACTCTCCCGAAATGCCATCAATCATCTCACTGCCACTGAGGATTTTTCCCCTTTGTGGGGATTACTTTTTGTTGGTTCTACGCCCTTCAGGCATACTGCAGCTCGACTACTTAATCATTCACCCAAATCTCGCTATCCCACAGAGATAAAGAAAAATAAATATTGTTATCATTAAAGGACGGAATATTAAAGCCGATAAAAGATCTGATGCATCACCAGTGCTGATCTGCCAGCAAAACAGCAGATCCACTCCCAGGCAGCCAAGCAGTTGGCACTGAGCGGATAACAGCGTGGAAATGACGCGTGCATTGTGTTATGGTGGAACGGTGGTGGATAAAAGGCCTATTTTTCAGCCCGTCATCATGTGGGTTGCGCTAATCCTCTCTGCCTTCCTCCATGTGAGCCCAGAGAAGCTGGAGCGGTCCGACGTGCGCGCGTGCGCATCCCGCGCGTAGGATCTTTCACTAACTTTATCAGATAGCAGGAGAGTCCGTTGCTTTGTTGTTCTGCAGCGTGTGGGCTGTGGTCATCATCGGCAGTAAAAGGTCATGTCTTACGCTTTTTCTTCCCAGCGTCTTGCCTCACATCCTCTGCCCACAGCATGTGTCTGTATCTAGGGTGTGGCTTGTTGTCCTACGCAACCAAACAGCACTATCATTGCCGGGTCCGCTTTTCTGCTTGTTCATTCATCAGCTCTGTCTCTGTCTCAGAATGTGTGGGTGTGTCCGTTTGCTGGGGTCCCTCACCTTTTCCTCACCCCATTTCTCTCTCCCCCGCCCACCCACAGTCTGTCTGAGCTGTTCAGAGACCCGACCCTTGTGGCCCCCTGCACACGGGGCTCCCCGTAGCCTCGCGTTATCGGTGGGATCTGCGTCTGTCTGTGTCTGCCAGTGCAGCTAGACGCAGGAGGAAGCAGGATGCAAGAGGATCAACTGTAATCTCACTCTGTGCTTTGTTCCACACAATCCCAGGCCCATCACTGTATTCTCTACTTGCTGTCCCACCACTGGACATTTACATGTGCCAACAATCACATCGCTACTGGCCCACTTAGGTGAGAGTTCAGAGAGAGAGAAACAGCGAGAGGGAGAGAGTCTTAGTGGGTTTTTAAGGCAGAGACACCGGTTTGGAGGGAGAAGATGCTAAGAGACGTGGGGCTTTATTTTGACTGTGTGATGATGAGTATCACCAAATATGAAAATGTCAAGTCTGGAGGTTTCTTTTGTAATGAGAAGGAGAAACATGTCATCAGTGGCATATTTGACTCGTTGATTATAGTGGTGAGGATAATGATATCTTCGTTGATGCGCTGTGGGATCCGCACACATCTCGGTAAATATGTTTCCGCTGAAGATGAAACAAATTCAAGTAAAGATTGAAATTGAGGAAAATCCTCGACATTGTCCTCCCGTGAACTTGATGAATGCTTCGTAGAGCGCGCAGCGGCCTACGTTTGTAGATGTGTGCAGGTGAGGTCCTGATTTGGGCTCATTATTAGGATGAAAGGGTGGGAAGAAGGATTTGTGCTTGTTTTAGCAAGCCTCAGCATTCAGTCAAAAAGCTTTATCTTCACCTCAGGCAGATCAGAGGAGAGAAAGGATGCTTTTGAAACGGTTTTGTGCCAGCCCAATTTTCTGTGCCTGGGAGGCAGCTTACCTAAATTCTCAGAATTTAATAGTGCACCGGCAAAGTTAAACACCCTCATAATTGTTTTTAGCTTTTCTTCTCAAAGCCCTCCTCATTATATGAATCAAACTGGAGGACCTACAGTGAGCGGCCGTGCCAAAGCGTGTCACTTCCTCGGCTCTCTGATGTGAGTTCTCTGAGAATGTGGAGCCTAGTTCTGGTAAAACAATATTATTTTATTGTACAGGAACACGGCTGTGCTAATTCCTCAAGCTGCAAACCTCACGGACCACAACTTTGTCTATAATTTGCTGGGAGCATATGTTCATAGCAACGGTACATAAAGCGGAACGGAAAACAGTAGTAGAGAGCGCAGTAGTCAGTTCAGCGAGTGGTACACAAAGCGAGGGGTTTTCCTCCAACTTTCTTCCCCTTCCATGGGGCCCTGGAGACAGGATTCCAGCACCAGTATGGCTTTGGTTAGAGCTTATTCTCAGTATTTTTTGGTGTCATAACTTTATTATATGTGCACAGTGACGTAAAATAACTTTGTTATGTAGTATCCATGAACTTGCATGTGCTCACAATGTTTTAAAAGCGGTATCATGTTTCCATTTGATTCACCGGAGCTGCAGAGTGTGTTGCACGATGCTTTGTTTTTGCTTTTGAAAATGATGACCCGGAGCTTTTATTTCTGGGTTTTAGTGTTTTGATTCAATTTCTATAGTTTTGCTGCAAGACGGGGGAAAAGTAAGAGAAAAAAAACCCCATGATGTACATGTTACTTGAGAAACAGCACTCTGCAACTTCCATATCTGCTATAAAAAAGGTTTGGCATCGTGTTTTTTATCAATATTATTATCATTATTGTTATTATTATTTTGTATCTTGTGAAAATCCCACAATATGTGTAAAGACTCTTGGCCACCAGCAGGTGACACTTTTCCCTTTGTTCACTGTGGGCCATTTGTGTGTGACAAGATGTTCTTACAGGTAATGTGTGAATGTGATGTGAAACTTGAACTTCGAGTGTGTCGCTGTGTTGTGGAGATTTTATTTCTTATGCAATCTACTCTCCACCCCCCCCCCCCCAATCCCACCCCACTCCCTTGTGTCCCCTGTGGGAGTGAGTGCATGTCTGGGATGAGGGGTCTTTAAAAGGCTTTCCCCTTCACTGCTCCAGCAACAGCAGGCTTGGCCTGTGTGGAGAGGCAATTCAGCCACCCTGCTGGAAACCTGCCGGTTTCTGTGTGTACTTCTGTGTATGTATGTGTGTGTGTTTTGCTGTTGTTTGGCACCCCCTCCCCACCCCTTCCCTACCAGGAATCCAGCCTAAACTACTTCTCTCCAGTCCTTTTAGTCTACTGAATGTCTTTACCCATCCTCTGGCTCACCTCACCTTTACCGTAACCGAATCATACCTTTGCTGTGATGTTCTGTAAAGCTTGATGTCTGCATGTTTCGCTACATCTTTCTTAGGCTGTACACCGTCCGTATGTATCACATTGTGCAATCGGAATTCTCAGAATCCCAGACATGTTTTATGGGGAAGCGTGCTGACGAGGACAGAAGGAATTTGTTTCTGGCTGGCAGGATTAGTAAAGGAAATTAGCTCAGCATCTCCACTAGCTGCTTTGTAAAACATCAGGTCAGTCATAATAGTAACAGATGAATGCGATAACCTTTAGCAAGTCTAGGTTGTCAGGCCATTTCTACCCTCACTTGACCTTTTTTTTTGTATATTTTAACCATTTGTCCCATGATGGGGCAGACACACAACATGACTGACCTTGGCCTGGTTTTTGGAGAGAAAAGGGCGCTCTACAGCCAATTCTGTATCCAAGTCCCTTCAGTATATCTTTTCCCTTTCCTCTCCTGTCAACAACATATCTTTACTATGGCCTGTGAACAGAGAAGAAAGCAAGGCCCTTTGAGGTCAGCGGCAATGTTACTACATCAGCTTGTCTATAGTACACAAGTGCTGCCTGTATAGTATCCCCGGTTGTAAATCTTCTATGCTGTGTCATGTGAATTTTGGCTAGCGGTGTGCCTGCCTCCGTCTCTAAACACAGATTGCAGTTTTAGCGGCAAGCCACTACATCCAGAGACTTCTTTTTATGTCCTAGTGTCGGCAGATGGTCAAAAGACACGGCGGGCCATCGCAGTGGGAGCCGCTGTCCAAAGTGGTGTGGTCAGGTAATGTGAAGGCCAAAGCATACTGCGTCAGTATTTCTGGTTTTAGCCCCCAACGCAGGGCTGTAACAAAAGATTTTATGTCTGCATATGAGCTCCCTTACCTGTTCTCAGTGAAACAAGCCTGATCTTCTTGCCTGCTTTCTTGGCTGCTACAGCAGACACTTGCCACTAAACTCCATTAGACATCTGGTTTAATATTCCCCCATTCTTCTCTCCTGGATGTTTCCAAGTTCATTGAGGTTTTTCTGGTCACTCCAATTTTCCACTGGCAGCTAGCAAGGCTATCCCAGGGTGGTTCCTCCTGGAGTGCTGTCAGGACTCTGGGGCCAGCCTCTTTTGGGGCTTTTTGCTGCTGTTATGGGTGCATTTTCTCCTTCAAAATTTCATCAGATGCACATCTGTTCGGGGGCCTCTTTCTTTCTCCAGAACACAGGCGTTTAAAAAAGAAGATGTTGCACACGCAGGATGCACATGCTACACCTTTGCATTGCTATATTAATGTAACTGAGCCAGGCAGTTCAACAGCAGAATATAATCTTTGGTGTCTAGACTCTGACTCATCGCCCACTCTAAATATGATACAGAAATTGGGAGTGATGAGTAAACATCCACACAGAGCCTACAGGTTGGGTTGGTGAAAGGGGTTGACATATCAGGGTAGTGCACTGACATGTCGGAGGGAGAGATGGGAAATTCTGCAAGTAGACCACCAAACTGAGAGGAGGGGTGTTTGGGATATGACATGTGGAAACTGAAGCATGTTAGCGTGCATAACACAGTGTGGCTGGAGTTGCCTGTCTGAACTGGCTTCACTCCACTTATTTTGTTCGTAACCTTTCCATCTTTGATTTATGAGTCAGTCACTTTCAGGGAAACAGAATGAAAGCATTCTCTATTCTGATTGTCATCATTGCCCCACTAATAGCATAACTCATTGAGTACCACCCTTTCTCTGGAAACTGCCTTTATCCTGTTTTAAACATTACAGCGATGCTCTGTTTGTGCATCTATGTGTAAACGAGCTTTTAACAGTGTATGCGCGCAAGGGTGGAGGGAAGTGGAAGTGTGTCGTATTATTTTATTATGTGGCCGGTCAGGGAGCGTTTGCATGTGTGTGTGTGTGCATGTGAACAGATCTACATTGCAGCTGTGTGACTGCATTTGTGTATGAGGTGGGGGCAGCAGAATGTCACCACAAGCTGGTGGGGCACAGCTCTGCTGCTAACCAAAGAAGCAAGTGGTTGTGAGTCAGTGCCCACCAGGCAAACCTGTGGCTATGATATTAAGTCTACAGCACCAGTGCCAGGGTAGGAAATTAACAGTGGCTTTGGGTGAAAACATCTCTGAGAGTTCAAAAATGCCCCCGAGACCAGAATAGGAGGTGTAAAAAGTCCCTCTAAAAAAAGAAGAGGAAATGAAATGGAAAACAGCTGCAAATGGCTGCATATTAGCAGTATATTTAGGAGTACATAAAGCACATTGCTTTTGAAATGAAAAAAAAGTCTAATAAAAATTTGTACACATAAGCTTTAGCGGATAACACAAGCTATCGAGTGTTTGCTTGGCGTCCATAAAGTCGTTTTTGTCTTGTTTCCTTATAATTTTCACTTCATTTGTTGTATTTTTGTATTTAAAGGCTAATCAGTGTTTAGAACATATAGTCAAATACACTGAAACTGTCTACAATGTAGAAAAAATAATACATAAAAAATAGAATTCTATCCAAAGCCTACAAGGATGCTACCAGAATTTACTCATAAATAAATAGGTTTCTACAGATGATATGATCAGTTATTTTGGCCCTTTGAACTTGTATTTTCTGCAGTGTGTTTTGGCATCCAGCAGAAATACAGTAAAGAGGGGATTCTTGAGTTCATGTGGTTGCCTGCAAGAAGCATAAGAAAAACAGTGGTTGCAGTGACATGCTTGCAAAAGTATAGGATAAGTTTGACTATCATATCCATTAGTTTGGAGGCGGTATATTGAACACTTGTGACAAGTTCTGTATGTGCAACTTTATATTCGGCCACTCATTTGAAAATTTACATCAAGCTTTTATGTTCACTAGCCTGTTGAAACCGGATGATTCTTTTTGATAGGTCATGTACTGTGACGTTTGCAAACTACCGAACACGATGAACCTCTGAGAACCGCTGAAAAAAGAAAATGATAAACTGGCATGGAGCTTTTGGCCCTCTGAAGTGCAGAACAACAGAACACATTTTACCTAGAGTGATTCCAATAATTGCGACTGAGTACATTACACAACACACATCAAAGACTTACAAAACCTTCTTCTCCACAGGCTGAAAGGCCCCTTAAAACACTCTTTGGTTAGCCTTGTTTCTGAGGATTGCCTCCTTCTAGATTACTGCCACTTGGAGGGAGACCAGGGTTGTAATAACCCCCAGTCCTTCCTATACCCAGAGACGATGTCTTTTAAGTCAGATCCCTTTGTAGCCATTAGGGGAATAGTACAGTTATTTCAGATATGCAGGAAGTGAGTGGAATTGTATGGTATGGTTATTGTCACCGTCCTTTTAGCTAAAGTGTACCCAGGTCCTTTACATGTTGTTTATTGTATATATATATAATTTTTTTCTCTTATTGACACAACAAGAAGTCTATACCTCGGGCATTGGCATTCTCAATTTTTTTCCCAAGACATTGAATCTATTTTTTGGTTTTTAAGTGATGACAGTGCACATAGTATTTTATCTAGTGACATAAGCCCAAGTAGAACTTTTTAAAGCCAATAACAACTAATCTAAACCTTCAGTTTGAATGCTTTCATGGCCAGTAAGCATGCACTGTCTTTAAAGCCTGAAGTCAGACTATGAGACATAGGTAGAATTAATCTTGTTAGGTTTAGCAGCTGCTCTTATCTTCTGAGGTCCTGGTATTACCTGATCTAGGCACCACAGGGCTTCCTTTCTTGTCAGTGATCAGTATCAGAGTCAGCGAGACCTGCAGACCCCAACTGTGTGCAGTGTGGGCAGCAGTACAAGGTGCTCCTGTGGAGGAATTCAGCACTTTGGACAGCACCTACCCCAGCTCTCCCCACACTGGAATTCCAACACTGCACTCTTGCAGGCTAGGTCCAAGGAATTTGTGGTGGGAAGTATGACCACATTTCTACCAAGGTACAGAAAGCAAGCTGTTCATGAGAGGAAAGCAAAATGGTGGCTTATCGAATGATGGGAAAGATTCTGAATATCTGTGGTGTTGTCAAAAATCAAATTCTCTGCGCTGTAAAATGCTGTGAGTGGAGCATTTATCAAGCGGTATCTGTTTTTCTTTTTCAGGCAGCCGGGAAGCAGCTTTTACCTATGCCATCACAGCGGCTGGGGTGGCCCATGCTATCACCGCAGCATGCAGCCAAGGCAACCTCAGTCAGTGTGGATGTGACAGGGAGAAGCAGGGTTATTATAATCAGGAGGAAGGCTGGAAATGGGGAGGATGCTCGGCAGACATCAAGTACGGCATAGAGTTCTCTCGCCGCTTCGTGGATGCCCGCGAGATTAGAAAGACCCCACGTCGTCTGATGAACTTGCACAACAATGAGGCAGGCAGAAAGGTAAAGAAAGATGTCATATACTTTTCTTTTAGCCTCGAAGTCACAAAAACCACAGAAAATGCTTAAACAAATCTTACTTAAATTAATTACTTAAATATTATTTAAACTGTGCACAATAAATGTCTATCCTCAACAGAGCATACTTACTGCGAAGTGAATTTTTGCATTATCTTGATGACCTAACTTTTGTTTTTACCTCCAAACAAAGAAGGTTACTCATTGGATTAAGCTTGCGTTTGGTGATCACGCTGATAAATGATACCGCAACGAATAAATGGACGTCTGGAGCAACTAAATAGAGCTAGCAGCAGTCTGGAAGTAGTTACAAAGAACAATTGTTATTTATTCTTTAAGTCACTTGATAGCAGTTGATAGCATGGCATATCTGCCAGCCAAAGATACAAACAACTGGATGAATGGATTTAATGGCAAACATGTGTTTATCCATAGATGCAGAGATGTGTCCCAGACAAGCGGAGCTCTCCCAGATAAAGAGCTCAAAGTCGCAGACTTGTGACAAAAAGCTGCGATCAATCAACAGATCAGCAGTTTATTTCTTAGAGAACGGATAGCAGAACGTCATGAAGAACGTTAACGACCAGGAAAAAAAAGACAGAGAGAGTGTGGGAGGTGAAAAAAAGAAAAAAGACAATACTTAGTTGAAAAATGGATCTAATTAATAACTTCAGCTGTATAATGTTCACTGGGAAAATGGAGCCTTCCCAAGTGGTTGCCAGATGGAGGACTGCCATTTATCCTTTCCAGTTCCTTTCATGGAATTATGAAGTGTAAAGTCAGGAACAGGATATTATTGCAGTTGTCTGCACAATACCAAAACATGTCACTGCCATTTGACTGCATCTATTCAGGGTGTGAAAGCAGGCCGACAATGCTAGTGTTAACACAGCAGACTGATATGGTCTACGCTGCATGCCATGGTACTGGCAGCTCTCTCGATTAGAGCTGGCACTATTGCCGCTTTGCTCTTTGTAGCTCAAAAAAATTAAATGCTATGAGGAAGTGTCAGATTCTTTTTTTGTGTGCATACTGAAGGAAAGCTAAAAAGTTTTCTTTCTTAGAGTTTAAGAACTTATAAGGACACAGAGATTTGGGCCTTCTCTGATTGTACCTCACTTTGTTTGATGATGCATGCACAGTTACTCCAAGAGTGTCAACTGCATCACATAGGTATTAAATATTTAAAAAAAAAACAACATCCAAAAGTTAAAGACAGATAGGAGTCTTATTGGAAAACCAACACTGATCCGATCAGTCCATCTGCAATTTGCCAGATGAAGGCACACACATATGCATCGCTATATATGTAAACTGGATTTTATGTAGTTACATCTGGATTTTGTTCAGATGTGAAGCCTTTTAAATTACGAGTGTAAGAGGGCTTTGTTGATTGTTACTATTACTCTTATTAATGGAAAAACAAACCAAAAGAAGTCTACATGCAGATGTGTGTTTGACAAGCCATCTCAGGGCATCTCAGTGCATCTCTATGCGGTGATGTGTATCTGGTCATATTGGACTAATCAGTAACAGATCAGAGGCTTTGATGGACACACTTTAAGTAAATGTTTCCATACATATGTCAGACTCCATATGCCAGACATTCCTTGTGGTTTTTGTGCAGTGCATTTTTGGAAATCCTCACTCTGAATTAATACTGGAGGCAGGCTTGACATCTGATCCCAGCTTTTATGTAGTCGGGAAGGCTCAGTTTTTAAAAAAAAAAAATCAAATTTCCTCAAACCACATGAGTGCGTAGACAAGACAGAGAGAGCTATATAACATCACTTGTGTACATTTCATAAGTGTGTGATAGAAGTGATGACTTGTGCTGTTGGCAAGGCGTCATTCCAGGAAAAAGCTGCACAGCCACCCAGCAACAACAGAGACGCCCGCTTTGCTCAAGCAAATGAAGAGTTTTTAGAGTCATGGCAGATTTGTTAGCGGCGGGTTAATAGGACTCAACTAAACGACACCCTCGTGATTTCTCTGTTCCTTTGTCTTTTAGGGAAAAAAGACTTTTTTTGTTTTTGTTTTTTGTTCTTTCTTACTCTCAAGGGACAAAGGATTGACACTTGAATACTGACAACAGCACGCAATATTTACCACATGCCGCGGGATTAGGGAGCAAAGAGAAGACTTTCTGCCCTGTGTGTACCATATGTTGGAGATAAACCAACAAATCTTAAGACCAAACCTAAGAAAGGGAGTTACACAAAATAAACTGTCATATAGTCCCGTCTTATGATTGTAATATAACATAATACATCAAAATCTTACCCATATGGGAATAATGCTTTATTTTTTTGTCATAATATTGGTTAAGAACCCACTTAAACCATGTGTGTTGTCCAGCTGTAAACGATTAATTGAGTTTGCCTGTTTGTACACTGCATGCGTAACACATTTAATTGCACAATGGATCCAAATTTTCAATGGCGATCAAAAACATATGAGATATTTTTGTTTCTGCATCAGTGATATGTTTTATGGAAACCACAGGCAAAATTACTACTATAGGATATTTCTTGTAAAAGCTAGAAAAACGCTTTATATTGTAAGGAAAGGAGAGAAAACACCAACAATCAGATGAGCCCCTGTGAGCAAACACTCGGCAACAGTGGGAAGAAAAAACTCCCTTTTAACAGGAAGAAACACAGAGGGGCAGCCATCTGCCATGACTGGTTGAGGGTGAGGGAAGGGAGATGCGATGACATGCACAATATAAATGAGAGCAAGAGACTTATAATAACTAATGACTAAAATAAAGTATCCACATCAAAACAAAAGGTGTTCAAAGATCTATATATTGGTCGATTGGATATCAATGATTTTCTTTTGGACTTCCACTCTAGTCAAACTATGCAGATGTCTTGAGCTTTGCACTCATGTTGAGAAACAATAATAACAATAATAATAATAATAATAATAATAATTAGACGCTTTAAACATTTCTACCTTTTTCCCAGCACACTGGAAATCCATAGAGAGAAGGAAAATTGAAATCTTCATCTAGGGGTTCTATTACCTGAAAGTCCTATAACTGCTAGAGCTCTACAGCTGACCTGTTGTCTCTACCACTCCCCAGGTTTTAGAAGAAAGGATGAAGCTAGAGTGCAAGTGCCACGGCGTCTCGGGATCCTGTACCACTAAAACATGTTGGACTACTCTTCCGAAATTCCGCGAGATTGGCTACGTACTCAAGGACAAGTACAATAAAGCTGTGCACGTGGAGGTAGTCCGGGCCAGCCGACTGCGCCAGCCCACCCACCTCAAGGTAAAGCAGACTCAGGGCTACCGTAAGCCCATGGAGACAGACCTCGTATACATTGAGAGGTCGCCCAACTACTGCGAGGAGGACGCAGCCACAGGGAGCGTGGGAACCCAGGGACGCCTGTGCAACCGCACCTCACCACATACGGACGGCTGCGACCTTATGTGCTGCGGTCGGGGATACAATACACACCAGTACACAAAGGTGTGGCAGTGCAATTGTAAGTTCCAGTGGTGCTGCTTCGTCAAATGCAACACATGCAGTGAGAGGACGGAGGTGTTTACCTGCAAATAAGGACATGAAGAGCTCAGTGCCAGAAAAAGTGACGCGCAAAGGACTAGCTAAATGAGGAAGAAGCAGGAGAACGAGCAGGAAGGTGTGTCTTCGAGATTTTGAAGCGAAGAAATGGAATTTACACTATCAGCTCTTCGAGGCATCGTTTTGCACAGCAGAATCTATCTAATTGCTTTTCCGAAAGTAAATTCTAATTATCAGTAGGTAATACCCCCAAAACTTTACTGTCACATTGAGGTTGTGCTTATGTACTGATGTATCCGCAGTGAAGTTGGGACTACGTGTAAAGAATGAGACCCTCGGTGGGAACTGTGCTTTGCACTCTGGGATTTGTAATGGTTCGATTGCAATATAACCAGACTTGCATGGAGAGGAACTCACAGTAACCTGGGAGTTGATCGAAGTGACAGCCATTGTTAAGTCTTTGACGAGAAACTCTTTGTGGGTTTTGTCATTTTTTCACTAACGGGTGGGGGCATAAGTGAATCTTGACATGAATGATACCCCTAGCTTGGCTGGGGCTAATGGTGGAGGTCTGTAGAAATGAAGAACATTTTGTAAGTGTGGTGCATCACGCTGCGCCAATATCTGAGTGGAGAACTCTGTTAAAACCCTCTGCTGCCAACTGGAATATGGTGGAGTATGTTAGTTTTCCAGTCACACTGGAACTGTCTGTTCTGAACACTGAAAATAAATTGTCTATTTATGTTATAGTATCTTAAAACAAAACACTAACGGGTAGACATGTCTTTTTTTTTGTACTAAGTGTAAAGAAAAATACTTTTTAGAAACTGACTGGAAATGTGTGTCTATTAGAACATGACCCCCCCCCCCCCCCCCCCCCCCCAAAAACCCCTACAAAACGTAATCTTTTCTTTAAAAAAAAGGAAGAAGAAAAGAAAAAAAAAGTCATAGCTACTGGTGTGTTGACAACAGAAGAGATCTTTACAACATGTTTCACATGTTTCAGACACCTGGGCTCTACTATGTTGTAGTTTAGCTTGTTTGCAGTCCTTTTTCGCTCCCTGAGCAGTAACGACTATTTCAATGGTTGTGCAATTTCAAAGACAGTAGCATGAAAACACTGCAGAGATCCTTCCTAAATTCATTAAACATGAACATTAAAACTGTGCTGAATGTGGATGTGTTAAGTGCTGCACCTATATTTTCTATTTTAATCTATGAGAACTAAATGACTCCCATTTTACTCAGTTTGATGGTTCAATGCTAAAATATCAACTGAAGTTTAACCTGCAGTTCATCTTAATTCTTTTTTTTTATTGATAATTTTTTCAAATTCAACCAAAGACTAACTTGGAACTGTTGATTTTCTTTTGCTTATTCCCATTTTGGCTATAGGGGCATTTTACTTCTGGCTAAATAAGCTCTCCTCTGTAACAATAATAAAGGATATTTCCACTTTATTACAACTTGGATCTTACTTGAGGATTCATGATCACATTGTGCTCACTATGGTAACGGCTGAGAGATGATAACATGGTGGCAGAAAATAGAAATAAGCAATTGTAAAAAAAAAAAAAAAAAAGTACTTTATTGGTAAGGGCACCCAAAGTATACTATATGGATAAAAGTATTGGGACACATTTCTTCATCTTTAATTCAGGTCTTTTCAGTCCCATTGCTACATGTGCATAAAGTCAAGCACCTAGACTTATTTCTAGTTATTCAGCCTGCCTTTAAAAGCATTTGTGAAAGAATGGGTCATCTCAGTGAAGCTCAATGAATTCAAGTGTATTACTGTAATGGGATGCCACCACTGCAAAATTCAGTTAGTGAAATTTCTTCCTTCTTCGACAGTTCATGATGAAACTGTATGTTTGTTTGTTTTTCAAAGAACCACAGTAACTCATCCACAAAGTGTCAGACAACGTAATTGCTGAATGTGGACGCGTACTTTGCATAAAAGCAAAAAACACTCTGCGGACTCAATAATTGCAGAGCTCCAAAGTTCCTCTAACATTAACATCAGCACAAAAACAGTGTACCGGGAGCTTAATGGCATTGGTTTCCATGGCTGAGCAGCTCCTGTAGCTATAATGTGGAGGTTTGCCCATATAGCGTATATCTTATAATATGTTGTTACACAGAGTACACAGAAAGCTGCTTGCTGAAGTTTGTTGAAGTTCAATTATTATTATTTTTTTCAATGACAGATGTTTACAGCAGAAAGATGGGGCAGTATTTGTTTTTCTTTCCAGATAAATTCAACTTGAGACAAATTTGAGATGTTTCAGCATTCTCATGCCCAACTTTTTAAGTAAAATGTCACAAATGAAACCGATAGAAAGGTGTTGCTATAAAGTACAAAGAGAATCTACATTGCGCCTGAAGGTGTTAGCACATCCAAACCCCTTTAAGACCATAAATATTTGGTTTCACAACCTGTATTCAGTTTTGGCAGAAGTAGTAGCATTTCTTTAATTGATCGCTTTTAGAGATGATGACATGTTTAAATTTAGAGGATGTCAAGGTTGCTGTTTAGACCTGCTCTCAATCTTTATGCTAAGCTAAGCTTTTACACCTCCCGGCTCTAGCTCCAGACTTGACGCATAGATAATGAGAGTAGAATCTGCCAGTCTTCTCTAACAATTTAACTGTTGTGAAGTAAATGAATTGGGGTTATTGCCAGGGATAGCTCAGTAGGTAGAGTGGTGACCCCATGATCGGAAGGTCAAGGGTTCGAATCCACTGGACGGCTACCCTGAGGTACCCCTGAGCAAGGTACCATCCCTACACAGTGCACCCAATGGCTGCTCACTGCTTCACTGAGTGAATGGGTTAAATGCAGAGAGGAATTTCCCCACGGGGATCAATAAAGTATACATACATTAAAATGTCAAATTATTCCTTTAATACATGCAGTATGAAAAAGGTAAAAAGTCGATCTATCCTAGCAGATTGTTTTAACCACTCTTTGCTTTTTGTTTGTTTGTTTACATTTAATCTACAACACCACGATAAAATCATGTGACAGTGAAAGAGCGTCCAGGCCAGTTTATCTTCATTTACATGTTAATTAATAGATTTGAGATGTAGATTGACTTTTGCACATTTATGATTACACATAAAACCATGTAGCCTAGTCATTTAAAATGTAGTATTAGCTTTTCTTTTTCATTTCAGCAAAGGCGCAACTCAGATGGATTAAACAAAGCAATTACATTCATAACTGTGCACATTTACTCAATTAAATAGCTTATTATAACAAAAAGTTTCTAGCGTGTATTTTTACACTGCCATGTTTTCATTGTTCCTGAAATAGTGCCTAAAATAACTCCAGTTAGAGCCATTAAAAGAAATAGACTCAGATGCAAACACATTTCCACACATAAAAATCTGATGCGTATTTGATTCAATGATGAATTGCATTATGAAATATAAAAGAAAGCTTACCCCTGAACCCTAAACACACATTCTTCACTTTATTGCTCACTGCCTGTTGGTACAAGAGTGTTCCTGCCTGGTGTTCAGTTGCCCGTATCGGTTGTTCCAACAAACATCCAAAGCTATTATTTTCATAAATTTTCTCCCTTCGAAGGAAAACACACACATTAAATTTGTTGATTGTGTGTGTGTGCGTGTGTGTGTGCGCGTGTATGTGTGTCCAGGTTTGAAGCCAAACTTTATGCCGAAGTCTGTTATTCAAACATTCCAACCACGCTTAATATAGTAACTGGCAAGTGCATTAGGAAGCATAAATCATTAAAAATCAAAAATAAATAAATCAAGCACTCTGCTGACTTTGACATTATTTTGTACACAGCACATGTTCGTAATATGCTGTGGTCTGCTGTCTTGATTGTGGCACGCATGGAACAGAAGTCAATTATCTCGCTCCAGTATGGAAAGGAGCTTCTTGTCTGTGTCAAACCGGGCAGTGATCACAAAGAAGAGGGGAAAAATAGTCAAATCTGTACCACTAATATTTTAATTCTACACACAGTTAAAGCTCAACATTATTAAATGGAATTATTAGGGCTTTTACTGTCCCTGTTTTCTATTATGTTTCCAAGTGTGGATGATATTACTCTCAAAACCCGATGTGGCTGATAAGAAGAGTCGAACTGAGGATTTTAGCATGCAGAGTGAAAGGATAGCTGTCTCCACCCTCAAGCCTCCTCATCCACTCTGTGTTGGCAAAAGCGTTTTGGAGTCACTAAATGGGGAGAGATCCCTCATGCAAATCACCTGATGTGAATAGGAAGTTACTCAGTGTGCCTCTTTGTTTTTGGACACACAAACAAGAGTGTAGTTCTTTTGTGAGGGTGTTTTTGAGATGGATGGGATGGCTTGATGAAAGGAGGTGCATGTGAAGCCGGAAACAGCAAGTGAAAAGGGTGGGTATTTAAGAGAGGGCCTGACTGAGAATGCATTGGAGAAATAGTGGGTACACTGTATAAGAAGGAGCAGCTGCCGGTGCAAGTTGGCGACAAACTAGAGCAAAGCTAGTAAAAAAAGAAGATATTCTGTGTATTTAATAAACGATTAAATCCAATGTTTAATTTATATTTATTATTATTAAATGTTCAAATCATTCATAACTTTACATATTTAACAAATGACCTTTCCAGACTTTTGTCGGCTTTCGTCTATTTCTATGTAATGGATATATGTATGAGACCCATGCTACTTTGTCAATTAAACGGAGGTTCGCGCTCATCCTCCTGTATGTGAAAAGCATTGTGGACGGGCAGCAGAGCAGAAGTAAGATGTGTTTTGTTAGTTGTCTGAAGCCCAGGGGACCGGAACCATATAAGCTCCCCATATTATTCCCTGGATTGAGAAAAATAAATCCATTTGTTTCCGACAAACATTTTGTCATTAAAAATATGAGATAGAAAAACAGAGTCTGCTGTGTGTGCCTTCTTCTAAAGCTGCTATTGTTTGGGTGTCAGGATCATTAGTTCATTGGGATATATTCTGCAAGCTAATGCTTCTGGTCCATCTCACTTCTGGGAGCAATGTGCCCACTTTTCCAATTCATGGAAAATGAGTTATGAGGTAACATAACTGCTGGAATGGGTGAACCTTGCCTGTGTTAAGGCCAAGCATTTAGCTTATGTAAATTTAACACATTATCATACTGTTCAGAGTTCACTGTATGGCGAAATGTGTCAGGGACATGAGAGCTTTGTGAGCCATGGGAAGCTTTTAATTTAGGTGAAGGAGTAACAAGACTGCCGGCTTCCATTCATGAAAGCTGAAGAGAAGAGGGAAGACAGAAACATGGAAAAAATCATAGTCCTATGGGGTCATTTACTTTCTTGTCCTTTGAACCAATAAAATGGCTCAACACAGTCCAATTCTCAAATCCGGTGCTGCAAAGAGATTTTAGGGTGCCTAAGTAATCAAATGGATCTAAGCCAAAGGTGTACAAACCAGCTTTTAATTTAAATTTGATAGGATAGTAAAGAAAATTGTTTTCTCCAGCCTTTGTTTCTGTTATTGTGATGTTAGAAGGGTGTTCTGAAATTTCTTTGAAATATCTCCAGTATCCTGCCTCCTTCGCTAACTTGTAACTTTCGTAATGGACATTCAGGTTAACAGCTTGGCCCTTCACAGATACGACACGTGATGATATGTGAAGAGACAAAAAGGGGTGGCAAAAAAAAGAAAGAAAGAAAATGACCCAAATGAAGGGATGAAATCTAAGATCAAGGAGTGAAAGATCTACTGAGCTGATTCTTGAGATTAGCCAGACACCAAGTGAGAAGGATTGTTGTCTTCCAGACACCGCACTTCAATTACAGACTTCTCCTAAGTAGAGGCAGGGGATGTTTAACAGCCCCGTGGATGACAGATTATTTTGGGGCATTCCTTTGAACCTTTTTGTTTGTTATTCTGGGATATAGTCTGGATTCTGGATGAAATCATAAAAGTGCTACTGTGCAGAGGGCATCTCTTAGCAGCCCGTGCGAACAGAACAGAAATGCAGCCAGTGCCATGATGATGCAGGTTTCAAATTAAATTTTCAACAAAGCAGAGGAGCAGACAATACAGCATAAGGCCGCCCACAGCACAGCCTGCTGTAATTAAGAACACATAGTCTTTCTTTGTCATGTGATCACTTGGAGTGGTGTTTTTCTGTGTTCCTATAACTTTGTTTTGACTGCTTGTCTTTGTGAAAGACCATCATTTGGAGGTTTCTCATCATCTGTTTGATATTAGTGGTGAGGAACACATGGCCATTCAAAGGCAAAACCCTGTGTGACATCATAAACCGCAAGGCAAAGTGGGGATCATCAAGACCCCAGACTGAGGACTCTGAACACTACCTGACTGCCTTCATCCATCTTTAGCTATATTGTTAAAAAAAGAAAACAAAACGGACCATCGTTGGTCTCGGCTTCTGATGTGTCTTTGGGCTTTTTTGCCGAACTGTCTCTCGTCCTTTCTGCAAAGACAATGGAGAATTTTGTGCATGACGACTGAAGGAAAAAGAAGAATATGGCCAAGTCCCACAGACTTTTTTACCTATATATAAAAACAAACCAAAAGGAACATTAAAAATGTCCAGTTAAAGAACTTCAAGTACCTTTAGAGTCACAGATATCAAAATGAGCTATATCTTTATAAGCAGACAAGACAGCCTGGGGAGTAATGACGCCCAATTTGGCATGCACACCTGTTTATATTGGACTGGGGCACTAAGCACTGCTTGTAAAATATGAGCAAGGTTAATACTTATGTGGTGACGCCCTCGGGCCTCACAGCTACATTAAGGACAGCATCAGCAGTCTGAGATGATGGGATGGGTCTAACCCCAGGCGCTGCTGTATGTGTTCATGCGTGTGCGAAGCTCATTCGGCGGATTTATTTGTCGGGTACTTTGTGTTTCTGTCTGCATGCATATGTGTGTGTGTGTGTGTGAAGACCGACACATCTCTATGGGAAGTGGGTTTCTATGTGGACACATTTGGTGAAGGGAGTTCGAGGACGGCCCACACGCGCTTTTGTGCTGCTCAGTGTCCAGTGGTTGGCTAGGCCACGACTTCTCCTTGAGGTTATTTTTCTCCTCATGTTTTGTTTTTCGTGAAGTGAGGTCGGGGTTCTATAAGCAGACTCCACCTGGGGGAAAAACTACAGGCCACTTTAGGGAGATTACCTTAGCACTTCAACCCCCCCGCCGGCATCTGTCAAGCAAAGCAGAGAGACAAGCGTCCTGAAAGAAGCGAATAATGAATTTCACAACAAAAACTGTAACTTGGTAATTCATTTTCCAGGCCTTAAGCACATGTTATTTCCTAGGACAAAAGCTGACTCATTATTTAGCAATTCATTTTTTTTTTTATAAACCATGATTTATTTTTTATAAAATGGAATTTGGCATATCCCAGCATGCAAATAATAAACCGAACTGACTGAAATTACAGCAAACTAGCTCAGTCCAAACCATAGAAAACCAGAAAGGCTTCAAGTGCTGGACTTCATGATCTGTTCTGATAAAACAACATCAATGCACTATGCAGCTGAAACCACAGAACTTGACACTCCACAGCTGTGATTTGTAATTTTATTTTATTATTATTATTTTTTTTAGTTCTTTGTTAACTTATACAGCATCAAGTATTCTCAGCAACTACACCAAAAAAATCCACAGTTATTTGTGCACCTTGTGCCTACTGTAAACTGTCACATTGCTGCATCTGCAACAAGGTTTTAGCTCTTTCCTCCACTAAACAGCAACACTTTTGAGTCAGTTTCAGAGGATAATTCGGGAGTAGCCAACCCCACTAGACAGCCAGGGCCAGTGGAATTCAGTGCCAGTGTATCATCCTTCCCTGTCTAGCCTGTGGAAAGAGCAGTGGTGGTGGTGAGGAGGTTCCATGATGTGGGTCACATACATGGAAAATTCTGCTGAATCCATTGCTTTTCCATGGGGATGGAAGGTCACCGGAACAACACACAAACGGCTCCAGCTCAACCTGTAGCTAAGCGTGCTGCATGAAACACTGGGCCCTGTTGTTCAAACAAATTATCTCGTGACATTATGACATTTAATGGCTTTCTCAGCTGTGTTAAACCCAGCGAGTAGCGGAGGTTTAAGCAGAGGTTTAAGCATTTCTGGCAGACAACGAGGAGCAGCATGTAGACAAAGTTTGCTTAACGCCAGTGAACTTGTCCATCTCCTGCTCAGAGAGTCGATGGCTAACTCAGTCTGTCAGCAAAGTGCACCACAGAGAAAGTAACATTAGAGAAACTGGTTGCCCAGCACTTGTATATTTCTATCTCCATCTGTGTCAAGGGCTGGAAGTGGGCTAGTGTACATGCCTTTGAATATGTAGGGCATTGGACACCAACTTCATGTGGTTTGGGAGAAGTTAAAGGCTGGTTGGGGCTTTAATCCAGCAACCCTCCTCCCAGTTTTCCCCTCTTTTTCTTGTCTCTGTGGGTCTCAACCCCCACCCCCTCATCCCCACCTCACCCTCACCACTGACTCCCCTTTACCACACAGACCCATAAGCACCCCAGGTCCCAAAGACCGTCATCTCCTCGCCACCACCCCCATCGCTGCATCCACACCAACTGGGCCTTGCCTCAGCCGTGGCCTCCTAATGGCTGATGGATGTGCCGAGGTCAGAGTGATGATCTAGACAAGTCCTCTGGTCCATCATTGAGTCTTTGATCAACATACTTAACCCTTTCTTCCTAAGAAGCCATCCCCCTACCCTCAGTGGATGAGAATGTGGGGAGATTGAGTTACACCGTGCTGGGTAGTGGGCAGGCTGACATCCCTTTGGTAACACATGTCTTTGTTTAAGGCAAGGCTCTGGCACTGACAGTCTTCTTCTAAATCCCCGTGCTTCTATAACGCTCCACCAAAGTTACCAGGGAGAAAGTCTGAAAGAGAGTTCATAAGAAAAATCGGCAGTTTTTTACTGAGTCAACCACACTGGTAAACCAGTCGACAGCAATTTTGATTTTCTTGGAAACCAGCTTGAATGAGAAGATTAACAGAAGATTAATAAAACGTTTATTTAGCCTGGCAATGCTCTATTCTAATATTCAAACTAACTTCTGTTATTTGGAATGAACCTTTAGAGTTTCTTTATATTTTAAAAGGCTTTACTACTGCTGCGGATGTCTCTGTTTGTTTGAATGCTGCTCGGTGTATTGGAGAATACACTTTAAATGTGTTCCATAAGTCGGTTTTTGTGTAGCAGGTGTCAACTTGTTGAGCAGAACCACACAGCCATCAAAACAACAGTGTGTTTTTTGAACTTCTTTTTGTGATACCACAAAGTAATTGAATTTAACGAGGCCTCTTAGAAACCGAGTACAGATTTTGCTTAAAGCCAGAACTTGGTGATTATATGGTCGTTATTTACAGAAAATCTGAACAATATTTATTTCCATGCGAGTCTATGTATGATACTTGTTTTATAATCCATCTTCTGTGACACTTTAATATGGCTGTGAAGTGCCATATGCGTTATAAATCTAATTAGAGGATAAAGAAATGAGATGGCTCATTGAATTATCATTTCAGATATTCTGCTTTGAGTTCTGTAAACACAACAAATCAAATTTATGTCTGTACATAATAATCCCACACATTTTGTTGAAAGCTGCGAAAGATTAGGAAAATATTTATTGGACTTTGAATTCCCTCCTTGATGATTTTAATTAGCCTCTGACCACATACAGACTGAAACTGTGGTTTGAAAGAATAGTTGCTCAGTACGTTCATCTTAGGATCACCTTACCAGATTTCGGATATGTTCTATCAATTAGCAGACTTGGGCAGAAGGCAGAGGAAAAATTAATATGGTTCTAATTTTAAGTGTCATGGTTTCTGCATTTGGACCTGCATATCATCCTTCCAAAGAAAACTTCTACCCTGATATTTTTCTGTTTTATTGAGCTGAATTGCAGTAAAATGTGATCCACAAATACATAAACGCATTAGACCTCATTGGGAAGTGCTATTAGGTCTTGGAGCAGCAGTAAAATCCATTTTAAATCCCTGCCAGTTCTCTGGCCTGCAACCTGCAGTTACACCTCTCATCACTCGGACCATTAAAGAATATGACCTGCTTTACATGCAGCTGAAGTGATGGGGTGCACAGACACCAAACGTGCTCCTGTCCTCTCATGTCCAGAATGTCTGCTTTGCCTTCAGTGGACTTTTCCCAAGCGCACAGGTTGTCGAGCCAACGGCAGCTGTCAGATGGTGGTTGTTGGCAGGGTGTGGTGCCTGACTAGCAGGTCTGACCAGACACTTGTGCTGCTGCGCTGAGCCATTAGCAGAAAGTTGACCCCAAAGCCTTCCCTCAGACTACTGGTTGACGTACTGTGGTTGTCGGGGTCCATGATAGCATTGGTGAATCACAGCCGAGTGGATGACCCGACCTTCCAGTGGTCACGTCAGGATTGGCTAATTCTGACAGAAGATGTCTGGGCTTCCTTTACATGTGTGTTTATCTTTTGAAAAGTTTTTTTCTATTAATCTTTTATGCACAGCCCGAGTAACTTCACAGCTAAACAAACAGTGATTTGTGACCCACAGTAATCCTGTTCTTGAGTCATATCCCTTCTTTTCTCTTTCCTTAAATATACTACTCGAAGTTCCCTCCGTAAGATCTTCAGATTTGGCAAAAGAGTAGTGAACACATCTTAAACCAGAGTTGGCTTAAGTGGTGACTGTCACTATGGCAACGTCCTCATGTTTTCAGTTTGAAACTGACATCTCAGTAGGTCCTGTTGTGTCCTGATATGTGGGGTTAGAAGCTGTTCTACATGTATGAGGTGAGTTATTAGGAAGTTTGATAATTACAGGGGGTGAATAAGGTATGCAGTAAATCTTGCAGATTAGAGGCTGGATGTAGCAAACTATCTGTAAACTTAAACGCACTGTCACGGGGACTTTACAGGCCCCATGATGGCAGAATTGGACAACCACAATGCCAAGACATGGCATGAAAGAATTACTTATCATAGTCATGAAAATGAAGCTGATGAATGCAGGTTTATGAAATACTAAGGGATCAGCCAAATGCAACGAAGGAACCACTGTGCCTCATTCCATGCTTTCCATGTTGCATTGAAATCTTTCCACATGTTGTGTGACCTCAGATCAATTAATTTTTTATTAAAAAGTGCTGACATAGTGGCAGAGGACTCAGGCTTAACACAAGCTTAACCCAGAGATGGTTAAAGTTTACAACTTTAGTTATCTGAATATGTGGTGGTGGTGGTGGGGGGGGGGGGGGGGGGGGGGGGGGGGGGTATTTTCTCTTCGCAGCTATGATTTTACATATCATGGAAATATTTTTAACAAAATGGCAATACAGTAAAACAAGTATATCATAAACACAATAAATGCATGTGTGTCTGTGTGTATTCGTTGAAGGATGGGAGCAGGGTATGGGTATTTTTTGGGTCTGATTCTATGGCATATGAGGCACAGTTTTTTCCTGGCTAGTGAGACTGTGCAGCCCACTCTCATGGCTCTTAGAAATTAATGTATTGCAGTTGGAGTTATTTTTGTGCCAGCACCATGCATCCTCTCTTGGGACATGAAAGGCAAAGTGGAAGAAAAGCTGACATTTACATTTCTGAATACCTTGAGTTATATGAAATAACTACATTCATATCAATGTCTCAAAAGGAAAGCCCTGTCATGGGAACAGATTTCCATCTAAAGTTCCAGTCACACAGACTGGTTGTTAACCTCCTGACAGCCACCCTCCCCCAGGGAAAAATCTGTACTCCAACATCAACCATCTAGCTAATGAAAATTCAGTCGTATGTAGCACTTGCTGGCTCTCCCAGGCATTTGGGATTTCCAGTGTGTCGCCGACTGCTCTATCGGACTATGTGTTGCTTGTTGTAGACTTTTAGGTTTCGGTTTGCTAAGAGTTCTTCACAGTAGTACTGAACGAAAGTGTCCTAGCTTAGGTAAATTAGATATAGAGCTAAGGTCCTATTAAAGTTTTTAAAACATGTTTTGGTCTTATTTCTACAACTTTCTAAAATCAATTCATCCTTCCTAATCTTACAGGTATATATATTGTTCTGCAACGTGAGTTGTCAATAATCAGTTAATTTTTTTCTCTGTGAGTGTTGTTAATAATTATTCACTGATATTTAAGGTTGTGACTTATTCCATGTCCAGCATTTTCATGACTACCCACTTGAATATGTCAAAAAAGGTTAGTGGCAAGCTGTAGCACAACACAATCAGATTGACGTCTTGCTGCCAACTCAACTACTCTTAAGATAAGATGGGAGTAGACCATATTAAAACAAAGGCAAAATCCATAAAACAGTACACAAACATATGAGGTGGTGTTGGTGACTACATATTGATGAAGACATGAGAGCGGTGGCCTTCTTTTCTAACTCAGTTATAGTGCCAACAGAGTTACTGATTACAGATTATACTGAACTTGCAGTGAACTTGTACAGCAAACACAGTGACATAAGGTATTTTAACTGTTTATTGTTGATTGAAGTCTAATATCTGTTCAAGGTGTTGCTGCATTTAAAGACATTAAAGACATTTATCATTAAGTAGAGTGTTATTACTAAAATTATGAGCAAAGATCTAGAATTATTTAAATCAGAACTGTCACTTGAGCTGTTTTACATGCACATATTTATGCATAATGCAAACACAGAATATGAGCATAATGGGCGATCGTGGCTCAAGAGTTGGGAGTTTGCCTTGTAATCGGAAGGTTGCCGGTTCGAGCCCCAGCTTGGACAGTCTCGGTCGTTGGGTCCTTGGGCAAGACACTTCACCCGTTGCCTACTGGTGTTGGTCAGAGGGTCCGGTGGCGCCAGTTTCCGGCAGTCACACATCTGTCAGTGCGCCCCAGGGTGGCTGTGGCTACAATGTAGCTTGCCATCACCAGTGTGTGAATGTGTGTGTGAATGGGTGGATGACTGGATATGTAAAGCGCTTTGGGGTTCTTAGGGACTAGTAAAGCGCTATATAAATACAGGCCATTTACCATTTACCATAAAGTAACACAAGGTAATAAAAATATCTGTGTAACATCAAGCAAGACATATTATAGATGATAAAAAAGTGATAATACTGGATGAGAGCAAAAAAAGAGAGAGTGAGTAAGAGTAGGACAGAAGCAGGCCGGTCTAAAGGGTTGGTACATTTATAAGCAGTGACCGTGAGAGACTCCTTTCTGGCCTATGGTTGGCTCTTTCACAGGTTCCTCCTCCCCAGCACCGAAAAGTTGTTACAGGGTGGCACTGGGTCTTATTTGGATTCATTTACAGCCCCCTGCCTGAAGAGCTTGGTTTTGTCAGGGCTGTTGCGGTAGCTTGCTCACTCTTTGGTTTAAAATATGTTGCATGTCAGTTATTTGATGGTTTGGCTGTTGACAAGTGTTGGTTAAACTCATTTGGCTGCTCAGAGAAAGAAAAAAAAGGCGTCCAATAAGACTGAACACTTGAATACATTTTTCAAATGTGACATATTTTTTCAGCTCTGCCGTTTCAACATTGCATGAATGGTTTCCTTTAACCATAATATAATGTTGCTGGCACAAAATGTCCGAAAGAAATATTTCCTAATTATGACTGGGGAACATAATCTGTGATCAGATATCAAATGAAACCAACGTGGCATGTTTTCGTGTGGAGAGCAAAACTCCACTCTACAATTTTGGCGAAGCAATGAGATGTCTGAGATGCTCACTGACACTTTGCTCTGACTCAAAAAGACTAGGAATCATCTGCCACAGCAGCTCTGACATTTTCCCGAGCTTTCGATAAACAGGTGCACCACCGCGAATCTCGTGGAAAGAGTTTAGAACTAACCCTCCATCACTCCCAACCCACATAAAGACCTTGTGGATTGCACAGGAGGACAGTGGTAGATATATCACGTGGAAAAGTGATACGGCATACTACTATGGTTCTGTGCCAAAGGAGCTAGGAGAGCCATGTGTGGTCAGAGTGGTGAGGGGAGGCCTCACAGTGTTGGCAGGCACGTGCGCTATACTGCACCAGATGCTGGTTTATGATCATTTGTGTTAGGCAATTGCAGATTTGAGTGTTTACCTGCTTGCATTTTAACCATACTGACACTTGTGTATCATTGTGTACTGTGTAACAGTGACACTTTGGTATGATTTGATATCAGTGCAACTTTGATCTGTTTAAATTTATAATAAAAATATATCACAAGTTGAATCCGTCATTACAAAGAAAAACACTTATTAGCTAACGAAGTGCTTTTGGACTGAATAAATATTACTAATGTCTTAGCTGGACTATTCATTTGAAGATTTTCCAGTTGCCATATATTTTATATTTGGACATTCCTAAGGAATGCTTTTAGTGGTTGATATATAATTAGTTGCTGTATAAACCTGTTTTAATAGATGTTTTATAGACCCCTTTCCACAGGCAAAAAAGGTAAAAATAAAATAAACATTCAAAGAAGCATTAATCTATCATTTGACAGATTATCACTAGTTAGGCCTTTTGGTTTATTCACTTCAACTTTTTAAATTCAATAGGTTATACTGATTTTCAATTTAAAGATATCAGTTCAGTTCAGTTTGCTCCACTGCGACCCAGATAAAGACAAGCGGAAGAGAATGGATGGACAATAGATAGATAGATTCAAAACGTCAATAGATGATATGATCTGACCGTGCCACCACAAAGCTAACAATGTGACAATAAATGACATTGTTTAAAAGACCATTCATATTTTAACCATTAAAATATGTAATGCCAAAATCAAAGTTGTGCCAGTGTAACCTGTCCATCTTGTGGCCATCCTACAAAAACGTCTGCCAAACACGATTCTTTGACTTTCTAGCAAAAGGGAAAGTTGTTTCCCAGAACTTTTGGATATTATCTCTTTGTTAGTTACACATTACAGAGAATTGTACAGGTAAGTTCTGGTTGTTTGTTTTTGGCCATTGCCAGGGAAGGTTTATAATAAATCATGACAAAGTTGTTCATTGATTACGTTTATCCTATGAAGAATAAAATCTATCTCGACTGGAATGGTCTCTTCTGGAAGGACAATCCTACTATCCACGGGGCACAAGGAGTCATGAAGTAGTTTTATATATACAAAAGTGATGTGAATCGTGCTATGGCCCTTAAAGTCACCAGATCTCAACCCAGCTGAACATCTATCTGAGTTTTTTCTTATATTTTAATTTAGACAGCACTTCTCACCACCCTTTTGAAAACATCAAATTAGGAAATAGACTATAGTCAACGCCTGATACTGCCTGTGTCAAGGTACACAGAAACAGAAGGAATATGGTGGTTCGACCTCTTACAATACCAACCAACCCCTGAAGATATTTGTCTCTCAAGCACAATTCTTACAACTTTGACTGTGACTATGAAGACT
The DNA here is from genome assembly GCF_900408965.1 of Simochromis diagramma. Classification (NCBI taxonomy): domain Eukaryota; kingdom Metazoa; phylum Chordata; class Actinopteri; order Cichliformes; family Cichlidae; genus Simochromis; species Simochromis diagramma. The sequence goes on from NW_024386801.1 coordinate 16,852,435, forward strand.
TAGAGTCTACCAGGTTACTGAAGGTCTTTAGAACTTGAAAAGAAAACAACTGGACTTTAGGTTTGGGGAAATATTTCACCTCTCATTGAAGAGGTTTTTTGACTTCTAAAACAACTGATAAAGAGTCCCAGGTAATAAATTTAACTTAATTGCTTAAAAACTCTCTGCCCACATAATCAAGGTGGAGAGTCCTAGGTAATCTAGTTTAACTGGGACTCCCAGTTCTAAAACAACTGAGGGAAACAATAAAACCATTCTACAAATTCAGGGTAAGGGTCCAGGGCTTCTCATCTAAAGCTAGACTTGATTACCTTGGACTCTTGATAAGTTGTTTTAGAGCTAAACCAGCATTTTAGGCAAAACATCTTCACAAACCTAAAGAAGATCAGTTGCCTTCTCTTCAAGCACTCAAAAACACAATCACTACCACGGGGATAACGTATACGTTAAGTAGTCTATGACAGTTGGAAAAAAATACCAAATGTGGAGTCATGGTCGTAGCATTTCCCTGCCTTAAGTGCCCATTGCAGTCATTAGTCCTGGGTCACAACAGCTATTCAAGTCAGCAATCACCATGGTCCAGTTGTTAATGATTGTGTTCCCCATGCTGACACTAAGTGTTGAGTCAGGTCAAATGGACATTCAGAGGAATTCCATCTTGGAAATTCCAACGCTCCTGTTCCCTCAGGTTCACATCATGGAGAGTGCAAGGGAAAAAAGCTGGAACAATGCGATCTGGAATCTGGGAGGGAGTTTGTCACTGCTTTTTCACAGCTCCTGAGATATGAGTTAAACATGCGGAATGTTAATCTGTCAATGTGTGGTCATGGTGCGTTTTTGTAAGTGATTGTGATTTGAATCACGAGGCCCTGTGGCTGTGGCCGGGCCCTCTCTGCCTATCAGGAGCGATTAGAGGTAACTGTTTCTGACACCCTGATGGCCATGAGAGACATCCCTTGCCCGCCAACAAAGCCGCATGTCACACACGGCCATCTTGTTTTCTCCCAACAGGCCTCTGGAATGTAGTTCATCCCCTTGGTCTCCTCAATAAGACCATTCTACAAATTCAGGGTGAGGGTCTATTGAATCTTAACCCTCCAGGCCAATGGAAGCAAAGTAGCGCTCAGCATGTGAAACTATGTAGAACGAATGCATTTTAGCACCCTTTATTTGGCCTTCAATAGACTGTCTTCATTGACGTGGGCACTCTAAAGCCCGTCTCAGTAAACGTGTCTCCAAAATGAAAAGGTGAAACAGCAGGGAAGACATATGTGATCATCAGCTGAAGCTCCAGAAATCTGAACAATACAACTGGAAGCACAGGACTGTTTAAAGACGGACAAAAACATCGTACAAAACTGCTTGAATGAAACGTATCTGAGATCCCAAAACCAGAGTGTACCAGTCATAACCTTCTCTGGTAGCTCATTTGAAGTAAGTGAAAAATGCATTTTTTAATCCCAGTATGCAGGGATAAATCCATGCCATGTTGGAAAAACATTTGCACCACAGCTCTGGTTTGTGGCTGGCTATTGTACGGGGAGTGGTATTTCACTTATGAAGTGATTCCGTTACAGCTGTCCCCTCAACCATCCCCCCTTCTGCATGCACTCACTTACTCCCATTCAACCACACACACACACACACACACACACGCACAGAGGCAGAACTATTTAAACACAGTTCTCCATAAAGAACTTTGGGAAGGTTTCTTTTGAATTATAAAAGGTTACAGATTATAGGCTAAAATGTGAGAAGAAATGTAACAATTTCAAGCTCTAACCATTTTCATCAAACTAATTCCAATAGTAACATTTCAATTTTTTTGGATTACTTTTCTTACCAGTATTTTAAATTGGTCAATAACACAGAAATGTCCCGTGAAGGCTGTAGATGTTTCGTATCAAGCCTTCAGGTGTTGACAGCATTTTCACCATAAACAATTTTTACACTGCAAGTAATGCTAGAGTCTGTCATTTTTCACCCCTCATTTTAGAAGGAAAATGTTATTTAATTTCCAGCAATAAAACGGCCTTCTTGTCCAATGAAATGGCCACCCATCTACATCCAGTCACAGACATGGCAAAATGGTTTTATTTAGAGCAGTGTGCATTGATTTAATATGCAGTTGCAGAATGGCAGCCAGTGAAGTCCTGGCTGACTGTTGTGGCCTTTGCCATCTTGGTGTTCATGTAAAGGTTAAACTAACAGACAACACTGCACGTTCATTCAGTAGCAACGTCATGCTTTTGTTAAACCCTGCCACAATGTCCTACAGCACACCCTGCTTTATCATCTATTTAACTCTAACTATACACTCTGTGGATCACAGGGTTGTTTTCCCATAGACTCCTATATCGTACATCTTATTTCTGAAACCATGGGAGATCCCCGCTTTTGGCCATTAGGATGAATACAAGTATCACACAATCACTGTTGATTTCAGGAAACAACAAATAGTCCAGATTCACAACACACAAGAAAAGGTTATTTTAGACGCAACATATGCCAAGATGCGCATCTGCAGTGAAATCCAGCAAAACTGCCACGTAAAACACAATCTAGTCCGGCTTCCTAGATCCTGTGGAATGACATATTTTAACTAATATCAGCTGAATAATATATTTCACTTAGCTGGGTTCACTTAGCTGGCTATGTGGGAGGAAACTAATCTTGAAAAGATTATTATATTTACTTTTTTTGGCAAAGCTTTGAAATGGTATGGGAGGTAGTTGTGGCTTCTGTGGTCAGATGTTTATTGTTTATGCTTAGTATTTATCCCTAATTAATGCTGTGCTGATGAGCCCTGTCACAGACACCAGTGAACAACAGCATGGTCTCACGCAATGTGCGGATGATTTACTCCCCACATACAAGGCCTTGGAGGGCAGCAAAACGCTGCCTCCAGCTTGTCTCTTTGAGTCAGAGCAGGAAGACAGATGCTCTAGAAAAACACAGAAAAACCAAAGACTTCCCGCAACTTCTCAACTGCTCATCTCTTTTTTGGAAGCTCTACTTGTATTCAGCATGTGCATCAGAGCAACATGCAGTTCAAAGACTTGTTATTCAGAATCACAAATTGTTGCACGTTTTCCACATATGAAGGTTTGGGACCCACATGGAGACCAGTAACAGAGGTCACTGCAAGGTCTTTATGACCCTTTCCATGTGACTACTCCATCCAACAAATCTGTGTCATTATATTATTGTGTTCAAATGATTTGCTCACTGACAAATGATGTGTGACTAATTTCAAAATAATGTGACTTGTCTTTCCTAAGAAATGGAACTGTTATCCAGTTGAAAATATGCTGTGTGAAACTAAAAGTGACTGACACTGATATTTATTATGTATCACAGCCTCCCTTATTTATCATAACTAACTTTTTTTGAAGTACAATGCACAGAAACTGTAACTTTTGGTTCAGTGCTCTAAACCAGGTGCATCATAGTAGTTTTAGTTCATAAGCCACATAAATCCCACCGCATCATGTTGTGGGGCAACATCAAATTGGGATGTTTTACTGTCCTGCTCTAAACTCTTGATGCATCCTTAAGCAAATGGTGGTATCAGAAATAGAATATGGTCAAGAATTAACTAAAGATGTGAATTCATTTCCACAACCTAGCCACAGGATTCCACGAGTCAGTGTACTACTAGTGCCCGTCCCAAGTCTGGATAAATGGGGAGGGTTGTGTCAAGAAGAACATCTGGCATAAAATCTTAGTCAAATTCAGCATCCGGATCCTAAAAAAATTAGATTTCCACATTGGATTGGTTGGGATAACAAAAAGCACCTCCAGTGCTGATGGCCAACAGGATGCCAGAGGAACTCTTACTGATGGCTAAAAACAAGGGAGAAGGCATGTTAGGAGGCAGCACAAGAGAAGAAAAGGCCAGAGTGTGGAGGTGAAGGTAGGAACTTTAGATACACCTGCCAGAAGAGGGTGGCACTAACAAAAAGACAGGAGGACGAGCTGAAGGTGGCAGAGCTGAAGATGTTGTGAGATGTTAAGTGACCAGAAAGGACAGGATCAGAAATGAGTAAAGCATGGGGACAGTTAAGATTCAGTGATTTGGAGACAAATTTAGAGAATCAAGGCTGAGATGAATGGACATGTGTAGAGGAGTGGGTATATTGGACAAAGGATGTTTAATTTGAAGCTGCCAGGTAGGAAGAAGATACAAAGACCGCAGAGGAGGTTCATGGATGTGTGTCAATGTGAATGTTTTTGAGTTTTGTTTAAAAAAAAAAAAAAAAAATCCTAAATAGCACAGTGATAAGAAAGTTTAGTTAGTGCAGACAGTTTAAAAATTATAAAAATCAACCAACACAGTGAAAAGAATGCCTTGTTTCTCTGACAGCTTTTTCATCAACATCATCCATAAATTCACACACGTGCAACAGACATAATAAGGGCTGCAGATCCTTTGGCAAATTTGACTTCACCAGTTTTAGATACCTTTTGTGTTTGATTAGAATCAGATTAGATGTGTCAGCATGACCAGCTTTGCATTTTGCACCACAAATGTCAGAGAGAGCAATGATTCCCATATGGAAAAGATATATATAAATCATATAAAGTTTGTCTGTCTTGTGTGAAACTTGTATGAAAAGCATACAAGAGTGAAAACAGAAATAAGATCCCTTGAAAAATTATATAAATTAAACTTGTATGTTTTGGATACTTACTAAAACAATATAATGAAAGTAATGAGAAAGTGGCCACTTTCATGAGTAAATCGTATAAGCCTTATATGATTCACTATATGAAGCAGGCCACATCTTATGCAAGTCTTTTATAAGTTTTTTCTATTTCTTTTCCATATGGGTTGAGTCAAGTGTAACCACACCTGACACTGCTTTTGGCTTTCCACGTGTGTGTTGTTCTTCAACACGTCACAGGAGTGACATCAGATTTTCTCACTCTTATGCATATGTGCTCTGATTTACTGTGAGTTGGTACTTGGTGGTTCTGATGTAATTCAGTACCCTAAAGAGTACTATGTTTGATAACCAACTCATAAAAAAACCCATAATGCAACGTGAAACATGAAAAGCAAAGAAATATATGTTTTGCACACCAATGCAATTAAAAAATAAAGCTGACAAAATTAATTGAGAATACATTCCTCAGCTAGAGTGACAGTCACATGTGCAAAATAGTCTATTAAACAATGAATTCACATATTGCATTGTTCTAACAGTTGAATGACAGTATTAACTCTACTTATACCCAAACAATTTGAAGTTTCTGCAGTGCAGTTTAGAGAAAGTGTAATCATATTTATTTTCTCTAGATTTTTTTGGAATTAGATCTGTTCTGTCCAGTTATGGTAAATATGTTAAAGACGTGTGCGGTTTGCTAAGTCAAGCATGGGAGGCTCTTTACCGGACTCGCCCTAAATATACTTTGAAGCATTTAACATGTTATGCTCCTCTACCCTATAGAGGAAAACACTGCTATACTTGACTGTTGCCTGGACTAAGGATCTCCCCAAGGGACAGAGTGGACTGCTCCCTTAACCCGTCCTATCAGCGGGGCTCCACCAACATGTATAATCTGCAATGCGAAGCTGCCTTTTACTGCATGCTGCTGTTATACCACTGAAGCCTGACAGTGCCAAGGCCTGTGGTGACTTGGGCGTTGCAGGCCTTGCAGTTTGTTTTTATCTTGTTCATGGGCACCAAAGTCATATTTCACCACCTGAGGACAGGAGTACTTGGTTCCAAGATTCATTTATCCATGTAGCTCACTGTAATTCATGCACAGTGTGTCACAGTTATGATAAGCAGAAAACTGAATGTGCTATAAATCTACCTAATTATGCCATTTTCGATCAGTCCTATACATTAAATGAAGCCTACGTCTCAACAAAGAAAGGAAATAGATGAAAGACCAAATACAAAGAACAAAATCTCATCATCTCGTCAAGACAGCTCAATACAGCTGGCAGAGCACAATACTGAGACTCCACAAAATAGTCTGTCATCTATTTGTAATCTGTTAACACATTTGAGCGTCTAACAGAATATTTGTGGATTTATTTCCACACATAAAGTGTACTTTGAGGAGGGATTGGAAGTCCTCAGGGCCATGTTAAAAGACTGGGCCTATATTGACATGTGGTGAGATACAGAACCTGGAAACCAATCAGGTTTACTCAGACTAGGCCAGACCAAACCAGTCCGAAGTAGTGTGATCCAATTGAGAATGAAGAAAAAACAAACATTAGTTCAAGTCGCCAGTCCAAATATAATGCTTGAAAGAAAAGTGTTAGTCAAAAGGAACTTTCTTCCCTGCGCAAAAATACTGCTTTTTTCGGCATGCTCACTTAAAAGTATTATCGTAATTACATTAAGTAATAAAGCCTGCTAGTTGCAGTATGCTGACAAGACAATAAATCTGTTTTTATTTGCAAAAGGAGAAAAGTGCAGCTTTCATCAGTTCTTCCACAGTGCCCAAGGCAGGTTCCTTCTCTGTGGTGTGGCCAGCACCCATCTAGCCACACAGGAAGCATCTTCTACTGCTTCCCCTCTTTTCTCTCTCTCCTCATTTCCCTTCTTTTACTTGCAGTCTCCTCCTCACTTGCCCATGGTGGAAACTATTAATAGGGCAGGGTTCCATGGAGCAGTGTGGCTAGGTTATCATTCACACAGCTTTCCTTTGCTCTCTCTCTCTCTTGCTCTCTTTTACTCTTAGCACAGTAATCCTCACACAACCCAATATAGCGGGGGGAGACTCATTGCCCTCTGTTTTTAGATCTCCACAGCCACAGGATAACGATTTTTCCTGATACACGCGTGGTGAAAATGCGTAAGACTTGACCTTTTTTTCTTGGGCCTTGGTGTGTCACAGACAGGGGTGACATGGGAAGGAAAATGTGATGGCCAACCAACTGTAAAACAGTTTTGCAGTGTCAACAGAGGAGCAATGTAAAGACCCAAAGGAATCCTTTGTAAACAGACAACTTAGAGTTTGCAGGACAAGCAACATTTTAAGACGTATGTTTGCTCCTAGAAAGAGATATGTTTAAGATTGTCTTGTGACTGTTATTTAATTGGTGACATACAGTACAGATAGACAAGAAGTGTAAGGAAAGAAAACAGGAGAGAGTTTTGCTGATAAAGACCCAAACAGGGGATCAGTTGCTAAGAGCATTTTTATCTATGTAGTATATACCCGAATCACATGTCCACTGGTACATTTGTTTGTTTTTTGTGTAAAAATTTGGACATTTGTAAGCAACTTTTTTGTGCTTGGCTTTACGCTAATACCCCAAATACAGATCTGTACTTCAAATATAGCCAAGAAACAAATGTAGGAACAGTGTTGTGAGAAAGTCTTTACCTCCTTCCAGATTTCTTACAAAGAATTCATTGATTCTTGAATTTGTTTCTTACCGACCAAATTTTTGATATAAGACAACAATAACATGAGTAAATACAAATTACAGTTTTTCAGTGATGATTTAATTTATTAAGGGAAAAAAGTTATCCAAACCTACCTGGTCCTATGGTAAAAAGTAATTCCACCTTAAACCTGATAATTGTGCCACCTTTCACATCACAGTGGAGGAATTTTAGTCCACCCTCCTTTGCAGAATTGTCTTAATTCTGCCACATTGGAGGGTTTTCAAGCATAAATGACCTATTTAAGCTAAAGCGGGACGTTTCATTCCATGGATTTAAGTCCAGATGTTGACTAGGCAACGCCAGAACCTTTTTGTTTTTGTTTGTTTGCTAAGCCATCCAGATATGGACTTCCTGGTGTGTTTTAGATAAATGTTTTGCTGCATAACCCCATTGTGCATGAGTTCCATTGCACAAACCTATGGACAGATATTCCATCACGCTACCACCACCATGTTTGACTGGGTGGTAAATCTTCCAAACTAAAATCTTCCAAAAGATTCAGCTTTTCTCTCATCAGTCGACATAATATTTTCCCAAGATGTTTATAGGCAAATGTGAGACGAGCCTTTGTGTTCTTTTTGGTCAGCAGCGGGTTTTTTTCCTTGGAAAGCTCCCATAGATGCCATATATTTCCCAGGCTCTATCTTATTGTTGAATCATTTACACTGACCTTAACTGAGGCAAGCAAGGCCTGCAGTTCTTAAGAAGTTGCTCGAGGTTCTTTTGTCATTGACGGGTTCTTGGAGTCATTTTCCACTTGTGGATAGTGGTTCTCGCCATGGTTCGCTGGAGTTCCAAAGCTTTCGAAACAACTTTGTAACCCTTTCCAGGCTGATAGATGTCAATGACTTTGTTTCTTAGCTGTTTCTTTAGATTGCGGTATGATGTCTTGCTATTTGAAATCTTTTAGCCAACTTCACCTTGTCAGACAGGCTCTATTTAACTATTTTCTTGATTTTCTTGAACTTGGGAAATACAAACAAAGTCATCATTTGCATTTACTTGTGTTATCTTTGTGAGTTTGTTTGATGATCAGAAATGTTTAAGTGTGACAAATATGCTAAACAACAACAACAACTAAAAAATCACGAAGGGCCCACATATTTTTTAAGGCCACTGTACATTTTCCACGATCAACCGTTGTATCACTGGATTGTATGCATATTGTGAATATGCAAAAAAAAGTACAAGTGCATCATGATGTATTCATCTCTGTATTTCCATTCCTCCTATGCATCTTGAAATTCATTTTTCCAGATTGTAATGTACCTTCTAAAAATTATGCACTCTTGTGCAGTCTTTTCTCTCACTTTTAATCTCTCAGCCAGCCTCATCATCCTCCTTTCCTCCTCCTCCTTTTCCCTGGGCCGCTGAAAAGCTGTCATTGATGAGAACACTGTGAGGGGGTGAGAGGTGCTCGGGCCCCACGGGCTCGTGTAGCAGCTCCAGTGAAAGACTCCCATTTAAGCACACACACCTGTTAACAAACACCAACAATGGCCTGTATGGCTGCCAGTTCAGTGAGCTCTATACCCTGACCCCTCTCCCACCTCTCAACCCCCTGGCGGATATTAAAAAACCTCTATTTACCCATGCTGGCAAACAGTGCAAAGGCCCCAGAGAGGCTGGCCTGCTCAGGGTGTCCTCAATCCACTATTGTCCGATGGAGAACTAGCCGGCTGGATGGGAAGGAATGCTGAGGTAAAACTGAACTGGATTGGAGTTCTGTTAAATTGTTTAACCTGTTTAATTTTTGTTTAACTTTTGAGCATTGCATACAGCCCCTGTGTTTGTGCCTTGTTATTTTTGAGGGTGAAATGGACTTCATGTCACTTTTACTGCTTCAATGTGGAAGGGGTTCAAACTGTGCTATAGCTCGCAAGCTATGGCTGATCACACCTTGAATAAAGCATTATTGTATGTCTAAATTTTTAGAGTTTCCCAAACTTTTTACCAAACACATGTTTAATTTGTAGATTTGCAAATGGAGCTTTAAGTGAACAACAAGCAAGAGAGCAAACAACAAATCAAAAGATTAAAAAAACAAATTTGCATCTAGAGTACTTGTGGAATCCACTGAGGTCATCATGACCCCCTGATTGAGCCAATCATCAGTTAAGTTTATTACAAAGTAACAAATAGTGAACCCCAACATCAATAATATCCCCGTTTGGCCCCATGAACTTGCAAAAGTGAAAGGCATTCATTTTACAATTTACAGTTAAACAGTTGAAAATTGTTTATCAATTATAGACAGACAATTTCCTGTTCTTCAGGAATTTTTTCAAGGTGAAGTTTTGGAGTAAGCCATTATTGAGACCAAACGTTTTTGCAGGGTGAACATCCTCCGGCATAAAGCCAGCAGGAACCAGCCACCCCTGATTGTTGCCATTCTTAAGATGGGGCCGCTCTCCAGTTCAGCTCTGACCACTCCTTTTGTGTTTGCTGGGAGGGTGAGGGGGGACAATCAACCCTATGTGACAGATAATAGCCTCACTGGCCTGCTCACCCTTCACTCCCCACTACTGCTCTATCCTCCCATAAAATTCCACACTATAATTGCGTTCCCTGGAAGCCAGTAGTAGAAGAGGAGGAAAAACTTAGAGGAAGAAAAAGAAAGATTTCTATAGTGAGGAGCCTGTATTCATCCAGGGCCTATGCACAGCAAACAACAAACTGCGAACCACAGTCTAGAAAGAAAGAGCCATAATAGTCAAAAGCAGTGAAGGACTGGCCCACCGGTCTCCAATTCAGTAGGCCCTGGCTTCTTTAATAACTGAGTGAGTTCACAATTAAACCCTGCTTGCTGGTAATGCAAGTCTTCTTAGAGTTTCAATTGGCATTGGTGGGAGACAGGGCTACTGTTGTGTCCTGGGATTAAAGCAGGCAAGGGGAATCAAAAGCCATTTTACAATACAGTAATCAGCATGTTTTCCCTCTGAAAGGCCCTCTGCTCCCCCATTTAGAAAACACAGAGCATTACCTCTTTTCTGCTCTATACAAAACCCATTCAGCCACATGCTTTATTATATGCATTAATCCTATGTGTTGTTGGGGTTCTGGGGCTCTATGAAACAGGGGGGTGAAGGTGAAGAAGTGTCCATTCCACACAGGTCGGTAAGAAAAAAAAAAATCCATGAACTGACCAAGAAACAGACCTGAGTTATATCCCTTGTATCTTGTTTGAAAAATGTTGAAGGCTGCTATGATATAATAAATCTAGATTTGTTTTATTCCTTTTTAACGAAAGATAAAATTCATGATCTCACTATTCATTTACACATTTACAAGACATTCTTTTCACATACTATCTGCAACAAAGGGAAAAAATTCTTTAGGTACCAAGCAATACTTTACTTTTTCACTATTTATGCGAATTAGTGGGCAAAAGTAGCAATAATAATAATGCACACATCAGAACGTATAAGATAAAACAAAGACGAAATAGAAATATATGCTGAATAAAAGAGATGGAAGATAAAACCAATGAGTAATAAACACTAAGTAAAAAAACTAAAACAAAACAGGAATAGCACCAGATCTGAATGCTTTTAGCAAACTTCTTAGGATTTCTATTTTTCTTAAATTGAAATGCCAAAAATTGAAAATTCCAAGTTGTTATAGCTAGTAGAACTGTAACCTCGTGCTTGTGTATACATTTTACAAATACAGTGCCAGAATTAATTAGTCTTACAGCCTTTTCTATAAGAACATCCGTGAAAAAGCTCTTAAGGCCACAGAAAATACCTGCAGAGAGTCAAATACCAGAACCAGATAAGGATGACTGAACAATATAAAATCTTTTGACATACCAACCTGAGAACTTCTTGAATTCTCTATGAGAAAGCTTACAACATGATTCCACTCACATGGATACTAGAATATTAAGTAATATACAGGCCCATTGGTGTACTTGTAAGGTTCATCAAGAACTTGATGCTACTATAGAAAACAACTCCAAGACCAGTGCACAAGTTACCACCAAGCATAGCAAGATGATAGAATGTTCCTGTTGCTGTTAACCCTCACCAGAAAGGGGTTTCAGGATCTCATTTGTAGTGCTGTGGCCAAAGGAATTTGATCTGTACTGAAGTGTTTTAACTTAAGGCCACATGGGGCAGCTACAACTACCTTGGGATCCTACAGGCCACTGGGGACCATGCTGAGAGTGCAAGGAGATTGACCACGGCCAAATGGCTCCAGAATAAGAAAAGAGGCACTTACACACAGAGTGATAGAAATATGATGCAAGCCACTATCCAGTAGACATACCAGTCATCCCAAATGGAAGGAAACCTGACCAAATAAAGAAACCGATCCCACTGATGTCAAAACCGGCAACCTCCTTGTAATGCAAGGGGTGTTTCCATCCAAAGTCTAGCACAATGAGACTCTAGAAGCAACAAAAGGCGAGAGTGCAAAGATTTGTGAGTGTCAGAGCCACAATACAGAATGAAATGAGGAGCTAGCCTCATTTCATTCATTGTGATGAAATGCTATGAGATCATGTCCTGATCATAACAGGACAAGAACAGGTCTCAAGCACCAGATCCACAGAGGCAGGAGTCTACAATACTGGTCCTAAGTTTCAAGCTGTGACAAGACACCACTGAGATAGTCCAGCACACACTAACAGGATATAAGACGCAAACTACACCATTCATGGAGAGGCATAACCAAATAGTACACAAAAACAGAAACATTAGCAGCTGAAAGAATAAAACTAAGAAAGGAACAATACATTGAATCACTCAATCAGAATCGACTGAATGGAACTGAAATATATGGAAAAACACTTTAATCACTGTGTTCTCACACCATTACTTTCTACCAGAAATGTTATTTCAGCAAATATCTCCCAAGAGACTGGTGAATTTCTTTTTTCCAAGAATATTGAACAAGATTATTCTTAAGCAATAGACATAAGCCAACAATGGCATGCAACAATGTTACACTTGAAGAAAAAATTAATGATGTCATCAAAGGTTTTATAATATGGTCGATTTTAATTGTGTCTGATAACAATCTATTACAAAAGATTCAAGATTGAAGAGCTTTATTGTCAATACAACAGCATACACAGTATACAGCGTACCGAAATGCTGTTTCACCCCAAGCCCCCTATGGTGGATTTATAAGTATATAAAAATATATCTCCAAGAGATATAAAACTAGGAATTACAAATAAATAAACAAATGCTAAATTTGGGTAAAATTAAGGGATAAAAGAGTACTAATTACTAACTATACAATACTATACAAGGGCAAGATCCACGCATTACCATGTGAAGAGGAAATATTCCATGTTGCTGACCTTCCACTTCTCGATCCAGAACAAGCTAACCAACCAATTGAGTTTATCCTGAATCATCCACAGTTGTCCATGTAATTGATCTCTCTGAAAAAAAACCTGCTCCATGTCATGGACTTTTGACTCCTGTGTGAAGAAACACAACCGCTGACTTTTACTATGGGGTATCTATGAATGTACACTGAGGTTTGAAAAACCCTGAAGCTAAGATCTATAATCTGCAGATCTAAGCATCGAATGAATAATCACAGAAACTAAAAAGCTACAAAGGATTGGGTAGTAAATGAAAAGCTTCCTATCTGTTGCAATTCATAAAAACTGAATCCTTTAAGCACAGTGATCCAGTTTTCAGAATAATTGACTTTGAATGAACTTAGTGATGTGCCGTCTTGGTGAGTGCTTTGTGATCAAGACTCTGGGCATGTTTTGTTGGATCAGAAACACAATCAAGCTTTAAAGAATACAATGCTCTCAAATTGCGAATGACAATATCTCATGATTCAGACATTTTCATTCATGGTTAATTTAAGGTTTCATTACAACATCTGCTTGTGGAATCTGTGTATAATTGTGTGCAGTTGCTTCTGCTCTGGTTCAAAATTATGTTATGTTTGAAAAGCACTTAGCAGAGCATTAAAGGAGTAGAACTGTTTGCACTGACACTAAGCCTAATGGAAATATTGACATTATACTACTAATTTTTAAATGCTCATCTGTGCTGCTGGAGGCCAGTATTGGTATGCTGAATCACACATCCACCACATGTCAGTATGTTATCTTCTGTATCTTAAAACATGCCTTTGCAGAAAAACAAAATGTAGCACAGTAAAGTACTGATCCATCTGATGCGTGGGTAGAATGGCCCAAGACCAACTTTTATCAATTTAAAGAAATCTCCCACATTCACAACCAGCACCCAACCCCCAATTGCTTTTTGTGCAAGCCTGTTGCAATAACCTTACTCATGACCTCTGTGTTTAAATCAGAAAAGGGAAACTAAATAAAAAGGAGATCCTCTTGAAGTGCTTTTATGCAACAGGAAGGATGATAATATGGTACTTTGTCTCCAGGCTTGTTCTGTGTTGGGCACAACATATACTGCGACAGAGTGTCATTTCACAAACATCTTATATGTCTGTTTTCTCTGTCTTGGGTTGTGTCATTCATAAGGAACTTAGTGGCAGATTGTTGAGGAAGGAGGGAGGGTTTAAGGGCATATGCTCTTAGAAGGAGAGAGAGAGGGATGGAGAGAGATGGGATAGAAGAGAGTGAAAAGGCCAAGAAAGTGGGAGGGATAGATGAAATACAGAAGAGTAGAGGGGAAGATCTTCAGTGAGTTTGGCAGCTTTCCACAGAAACCATTAAGCATGAAATGCATGTCTATGTTCGTGTATGCGCATGTGTGTTTTTGTGCACTGTGCACCAGGTAACCACTCAGTCCACCTGGCTGGAAGAACCACACACTGGAAAGTAGTAGTTGAGTTTTGTAAGTCTTCTTCCTTGGGCAAAGTTTGTTCTGTACTGTATACCTAAGGAAATGTCACTGACATCCACCAGCTTTTAACAGTGACACAACAGCTCTGATGACACAACTGGGTCTGTCACAGATATATTCTTAGTGCATTCATATTCTTACATAAAAGCACTAAAGAAATGGCTTTGATGAACCTTATTATTATGAGAAAGAATGTGTAATACCAACATGTATATGTTACAGATTTGATGCATTGTGAGACATTTAAAATACATACACTGCTAAAAAAAAAAAAAAAAAAAAAAAAAGAAATTAAAGGAACACTTTGGAAACACATCAAATCTCAATGGGAAAAAAAACATTTAAGATATGTGCCACATTTTTGGTGTAAATAAAAATAATGAATCTGAATTCAAAGAAAGTCAGTTTTACTCACATTTCATTGCAGCATTTTCAGAAAAAAAATGTGATGAAACGTATTCCCCACTGCGTAATTCATCATCGCACATTAAAATTGTATTAAGAAATGATTAGACAAAAGAGGGGTTTTCAGGGAATACTCTTAATTCTCAGTTCCATATGTCAGAAGAAGACATAGAGTGTGATTAAAGTTTCATTGTCTATCTACTAAGCAATAGTCATAATGGACAAAAAATATGATAACAAGATCCTTGAAGACAAATTTTTCTTTGAGAAACAAATCCAGAAGAACTGTTTTTGGACCGCCTTAAAAACAAACTAATGAAATGAGTTAAAGTAGCAGTTAGTGTGCTGCTGTTCAAGTGTAGACGTGTCATGAATGCTGATACAGTCCTCAGCCAAGGCACTGGAGAAACTAAGGACTGTGATTAATATTCCATGGCTGCACTTGTTAGCATGCATCATCTGGTCCTTGCTCATTCTCTTACAAATAGACACACGGACTCACGCCCAGACCCATGCTATCCTCCCACTCTCCTGCATGGCCTCAAGTGCTGAAGGGAGATTAGATTCTAGGAGAGGCAATGCTCCCCATTACTCTCTTGTTTGGTGGCCCAAAAGCAAAATGAAAAATAGCCCTGTGGTCCTAATCCTGAAGACACTCAACACACTCTTATAGTCCTCCCAGCGTGCACTTCATTTGGCTTCCAGTGCTGCCATGGTGACTGGTGGCTATAAAACCATTAGTGAAATTGCTATAAAAGCAGCATGAATGCACAAATCACAAATACAGCGCATGCAATTTATAACCACTTCTAGACAAACATTTGGTTTTCATTTGTGCTTCATTTATGTTTTGCCGTGATTACAATGATAACTCTTCTTTTAACATGTGCTGTCAGGATGAAAACATATGAGTTTAGTGCAAGAAAAACACCGTGAGGTTAGCTGAAAATCCCCTCGATATGGGTTCCCAAAGACTAGTGGTGCTAGAAGCCTGGCTCACTGCCAAGAAACCATTACTAATCCCCCAGGACTGTTAGAGTAAGGAGTGCTCGTGTGCGTGTGTGTTACACGAGTGCGACTATCATCTAGCATATAGCATATAGCGAGCGAGTGTGTGAGAGTGTGTCTCCCGGTTCCTTCCAATTCCTCATGACCACGTTCCCTTCTAAAAAAAGGTCAACATCTAGATAAACTTAGTAACACATGGTAGGAGCTGAACTAAACTGTTCCTAAGCGTTGACAGTATTTCCATACAGATAACAATGTGTGAGTATGCGCGCATGCGTGTGCCTGTGTGTGGACTTGGGTTGAAGGTTTTAAAACCATGATTTAAAGCAACAATCAGAGTACAATTCCATATAAAAGCTCATTTAAACATGAGTAACTAATCAAAATTGTTTATCCACCGTTAATATCATTTACGAGTTCCTTTACAGCCTCTGGCACTTTTACTGTATAGCAAGCGCAAAATATGCCGTGACAGCTAATGTGCGAATAAATATATATCTTTCAGTCTCTTTTTCCTTACCGCCCCCGTGACAGCCATAAAATGTGTTTTTGAAAACATGATTGTGTTTACCAATTAAATGCTGGCTGCAGGCCCTTGAACTTTGTCCTGCAACTAAACAAACCCGAGCTAACCATGTGTTGCTATGAATAAATGCACATCGGGCCGCGACAAACCTTTCCCATGCATGTCTGCATGACAGCCTCCAATAGCCTCACAGCAACCACAGTAAGATGAATGAACACCCACACACGTATACACAGACATAGCACAGCACAGAGGAAAATGGAGTGCCAACATCAACCTGGTGGTATATAGTCAAGTTCAAAGGTCAGCGCCGGACTGTCTTGTGGTTCAGTTTGGCATGCTGGCACTAATTCACAACATGCTCGGTTGTTATAGCTGAAAGGTTCACTGGTCTTTAAAGAAGTGCATAAGACCATTTTAGACTGTAGTACAGATTGCACATTAAGATCATCTGTCCCTAATTAGCTAACATGTTTTGATCATTCTCCAGTAAAATTAAGAGCAGGTGGTTAGATTGTCTTTTGTTGTTTCATTTCCTGAAATTCAACCATTAGCTATCTTTTTTTTCCCCTGAAATAAAATTTGCCTACCCAGAAAGCAAAATATATTTTTTGTTGTTTGCCAAGAGCATAACATTTGCTTATTTGCTAATCATGTGTTCAAAACAAAATCCAGAATACATGCTGACCTCACAGGCTCGACCGCAGGCACGACAAACACATTAATTCACCCGGCGTCATAAAATGCACCTCACAAGAAGCCAAGGCAAAGACAAACACAAATAAAATAGCGTGCAAATCTTTCTTTCCTCCCCTATTTTGGGGAAGGGCAGCCCAGTGTTCTGTGAATGAACCCTGTTTAAAAAAATATCCTGTCTGCCAGTCAAAAAATTTAAGAGCAAAATTACAAGGACACCTCCTGCATCTGTCTGGCCAATGCTGCTAAGCGTCCACATATTTAGCCTTAACTGAACTAGCTGTACTGAAATTCTCCATTGGCTTCAGATCACTTTGCAGGGGAAATGTCTCCTAATTCACTTATTTATTACCACATTTCCACTGAGCCAAAATTGTTTTACACACTCACACTTGTAACACACAGTTACCCCAAAACCTACTATCTTTTTTAACCATGATGCAAATATACTTAAAATATACTTATATGTCTAAAACCTGTTAGATCTCCCTATTTTTCACAGGGTCTGAATATTCCAGTCACAATGAAGAATTATTAAACAAAGATGCATATCAAAGAGATCTGTGTGGCCATACTCATTAATGTCTAAGATCTTAAAATGATCTATGAGTTGAAAATGTTAAACAAGTTGTAATAGATACGGGAAGCAGGAGATTAGCCGCAGTCAGAGAGGTATATTTACTATCAGTAATACAGACAATTTTTTTTATCCTTCTTGCTACTAAACATGGGTAAAACTCTGGGCAAAGTCTCTTTTGAGCAAAACTATTTTATAATTTTCATGTGTAGCCTGTAAGGACAAATATCCCTCCTTGGCTGTCTATATAGGGTTGTTTGGATTTTAACCATTATTACATCTTTAGAAAGAGGTGTATTTCTAATGTCTGTGAAGCTCATCGTAGTCTAAGGAGCTTGGAAAGAAAAGCATCTGGACTTCCTTAAGTAGCTTGAAGACGTTTCACCTCTCATCCGAGAAGCTTCTTCAGTTCTAGGGTCAAATAATGGTGGAGAGTCCCAGATTTAAGCTCTGTGGGAGTAACCCACCGAGAGGGACAATGGACCCCCTGATGATCCTCTACCCAATCACATGAGCCAAGGTGTAAAAATGGGTGTAGGTCACAATCAGCCAAGGTTTCGTGTGAGCTCATTGTGAAACCTAGCCCCACCCTATCATGTGATTTCCTGAGGTCAGATGGCCCAGGATGTGAGTGGGCATTAAGGCATCTGGGAAGGGATCTCAAAACTGGATTATAGATGGCAGACAGTTGGTGTCATAAACGACCGCCTCTGTTCAAAGATGGTCGCTCACAGTGGACGTAAATGGCTTCTTTTACTCCTCTTTCAAACCATCTGTCCTCTCTGTCCAAAATATGTACATTGGCATCCTCGAAAGAGTGACCTTTGTCCTTTACATGCAGATGGGCCGCCGAGTCTTGTCCCCTGGAGGTGGCTCTTCTATGTCGTGCCATACGTTTATGAAGTGGCTGTTTGGTCTCTCCGATGTAGAGGTCTGGGCATTCCTCGCTGCAATGTACCGCATACACCACATTGTTAAGTTTGTGTTTAGGAGTTTTGTCTTTGGGATGAACCAGTTTCTGTCTGAGTGTGTTGCTGGGTCTGAAGTATACTGGGATGTTGTGCTTGGAGAAGACTCTCCTGAGTTTTTCTGATACACCGGCTACATGGGGGATGACAATGTTGTTGCGTTTGTCTTTCTTATCCTTCCTAGTTGGTGTCTTTTCTTCTTTTCTGTGCATTTCTAATCAGATGCAGTTATGATAATCAAAAGGTTAATGAGCCAAAAGATAGTGCAGGTTATTTACCAATCGGACAGTTAGTGGTTCCATCCCCAGCCACTGCAGCCTATTTGTAAGTATCCTTGGACAGGATACCCTGATTTGCTGTGTCTGTGCAAACATTAGGCATGGAAAAAAGTGCTTGTCTGTGTAATTCAGTGAATGAGGCTTGTACTACAAATCATTCTGAGTGCTCAGTTAGTGTAGAAAAGAGCTATATAAGTACCAGTCCATTTACCATTTTTAATGATAAGTGTAAGTTGAGGCAGTCTCTGTAAGACTCACTATCAGTCTCACAGATCAACAAATCGATACATCCATTTGCTTCCACTTATCGATGGCTGGGTTGCAAGGGAGGCAGGTAAGCAGAAAGGTACAGTCCTCCACCTACCACCTCCAGTTTATTAACACTGAGGCATTCCCTCGCCAACCAAGAGATGTTATCTCTCCAGCATGTCCTGAGTCTGTCACAGGGCTTAATCCCAGTAAGACAGGCAAAGAACACCTCACCAAGGAACTACCCAGAAGACATCCCAGTCAGATGCCTGATACACCTCAAGCATTGGCTCTACTCTTGGTCCCTTTCATATGACTGCACTTTTCACCCTATTCTAAGGGAGAGGCCAGCAACCCTTAGGAGAAAGCTAATTTCTGCTACTTTTAGCCACAATCTCTTTTCAGTCAATACCCAAACCTCACCATAGCTGAGGGTAGGGACGTAGATCAACCTGTTAATCGTTAGCAACCCATCCCTGATCCAGAGTGCGGACTAACCTTTTCCAATTGAGCACCATGGTGTCAGACTTGGAGGTGTTAATTTTCATTCTTGCCGCTTTGTACTCATGCAAACAGCTCCAGTGCATGCCAGAAGGGCATGCACTGGAGCCAACAAGAACCACAAAAGGCAGTGATAAGATTCTAAGGCCACCAAGCCAGAAGTCTTCTGCCACTCAGGTACACCTGGAAATTCTGTCTATAGCAGTTAAGAACAGAATCATTGACAAAGGGCAGTCATGATGGAGTACAACAACATAGAAATAAGTCTGAGTTACTGCCTCAGAAGTGTATAGGTTTACGACATTGCTGATAAACCTATACACTCAAAATATCCCCACCAGGATACCCTGAGGGATGCAGATGAATGTCTTCTCTAAGTCCAGAAAACACATGTAGGGTGGATAGGTAAACTCCCACGCACACTCAAACATCCCTGAGAGTATACAAAGTTGGTCCAGCATTCTGCGACCAGGACGAAAACGGTATTCTTCCTCCAAAGCATGATGTTTGACTAATGTAAAATATTTACTTTCCAGCACCCTGGCATAGGCCTTATCAGGTAGGCTGATCCCCCTGTAGTAGGAGCACACACTACGGCTCCGCCTTTTAAAGATGGGAACCTCGCCAGAGGTGCTGCCAGACCTCCATGTGACATTGCAGAGGCATGTCAACCAACACAGTCCTCAGCATCCAGAGCATGAATGGCAGTCATTTTCACTCTGGCGTTCTTAGCCAAATAAAAGTGTAGTAAGCATTTGTAAAGATGAGCAGCTTGGTTGAGAAAGAGCAGCACCAGCACTGGTGATGATTGTGGTGATACATAGAACGTCAAATATATGGCACTCCTGGAAATGAATTCCATGCTCTGTAGAAAGATATTTGAGCTTGATCTTTCAACCCTACCTGAAATAATCAAATTACAGACATTACAACTAAAACTGTTGTTATCTTTATGAAGCAATGCTTTGGACTGCTTTATCCTATCCTCTATGACTCCATTTTCCTGACAACACTAACATGCATATTGAACACCTTTTATTTGCAGTGTGAATTGCCAGTATCTGCAGGCATTGACAAAGGAATTCATAAGCTCAGGAGAGTAGGATAGCTCAGATAGCACAGGTTGTCTACTAATTGGAAGGTTGTTGGTTCAATCCTTGGCTGCTCCAATCTGCATGCCTCGGGCAAGATACTAATCCCCAAGTTGCTATTGGAGCGTGATTGTTAGATTCTTAGGCACAGAAAAAAGTGCATGGAAGAACGACGCATGTTTTGAGCGCTTAGTTTGAGTAGAAACGTGCTTTGTACTAACCAGTCCATTTACTACTCAGACATGTATAATTTTGATCCTTTGGAGAATTTGGACCCATTTCTCAAGTGGCACCAGTTCTCAGTTCGTGTCGTCACGCATGTGTCAAAAATCTGACAGAGATTTTGCATGCAAACTCATTTTATGCAGAGTAAGAACATTTCTATGCACTTATTAGTAAATGAAGTCCATTATTCCAGAAGTCTTGTGGTTTGTTCAGATGCAACTTTGCAAACCTAAGCCATGCTGCCATGTTCTTTTTAGTGAGAAGAGACTTTCTCCTGGCAACCATTTCATACAAGCTATACTTGTTCGGTCTTTTTCTAATTATACTGCTATGAACTTCAACATTTAATATGCTGTGGCCTGTAGAATCTGAGATGAAGCTGTTGGGTTTTTTGCTGTTTCTCTGAGCACTGCATGGTCTGACCTTGGGAATTTGGGAAGACCATTCCTGGAAAGATTGTGGCATTGTCTACTTAGTTCCTCATAAAACAGCACAGAGTCCTGTGAAAACCTTTGTTTTTTCACATGACTACACATCATATCTGCATGAAAACAGCCCAACCTGAAAACTGTAGGGCACTGGGACTGAAATGGGTGCAAGACATAACAATTTATTATGTATCCTGTGTGGTGTATCAAAGGGATGACACCCCTGTTGATATGAGCTATTATATAATAAATCCAGCTGATATTTCACCATGGGAAGCATAACATTTTGCACTATCATATACATCAAGCTGACATCACTTTTAGGTTTTCGTGACATTATATACAGAATGTAAAACAATTTCTTTAAATGACCTTAGCCTTAAAAATCTGCAGCACAATAATAATCCATATAACACTGATGGGAACACATTTCTGCAGATAAATTCATTTCTCTTTTGAAGCTTCATGTATAATGTATGTTTCCACTAATACAGTTTTATAATGTAGCGAGTTGTTTTCAGTGTTTTATTGTTCATTTTTGTAATAGAATGGTTCTAAAAATAATTCCTCAGCCACTTTAATAGTAAACAGAAATAACAAATGTTACACTTCTTCAGCCACAAAGGAGTGCAGAAAGAGTGCAACAAGCTGCAGGAGGTTGTCAGAGTAAAAAAAGGAAAAAAAGACAGGCAAGACAAAATGGTGTGTTTTCATCTGCTCCAATGTCTCCTGTTAAACAGTGGAGTAAGGGGGTAGGAGGGTTATATTATCTTGTTGTCTTCCTCTAAAAGTCACTTTACACCACTACATCAAATAATATTATATTATAGAAAATGGTATATTTAAAGTTAAAGAAAGTATGTTTAGCAGTAGGAAACAGAGCTGCTACATTTAGGCGCTTATTTTGACATATTCTCACACAAGCAGAATACTAAAAGAGAACCAAATGTATACAAAGCCTGTGATTACGGGAACATGTTGATTTTGACGATGCATAAATTCAGCGTCACGGAGTGCAAGAAGCGTGCACTGGTCCATGTAAATGAGTCCCAGTGGATGTGATGACAGGAAAGTATGGCGTGACTGCAGGTGTGTCTCCTCTTCATGCACTGAGAGTGGATGCGCATGACTGCAAACAATTCCAACAACACCAGATTCTGGAGCTCCCATCAGTCCTTTACATTATGTGTTGATAAATCTATATTGTTACATTGAGCCTGTGTTTACCTCAATGAGTGTTCGGCATTAGATCTTTTTCTTTGGATGGGAGATTATTGAATAAGAAAAAATACAGTAAAATGTAGTTGATTTTTTCTGTCATGTATCAACTCGTGAGGAAAAATTAATAAAGTGGCTATGGGATCATTGCCGTGCGTTTCTAATCCTTTTTAGTGGTAATGGGTGGTCTGCAAATTTGCATAAGACAACTGCTCTCAGACGGATTACAAACTGGAGCTGGCAGCCTTTTATTGCTGGATTGTCAGCTGAATGTCAGTACCTCCATCCTGTCAGCTTAGCTTCAAACATTAAGAATCATTTAAGTGGAAGAGTGAACCAGCATTAAGCAAGGATTAGAGAATCCTAAAGGTTTAACATTGCCTGACCTGGGCCTTGTTTCCACCAGGAAAAGAACTGACAGGATGTTTTGCTGACATGCTGTAGGATTTTTAGTTTTGTAGTAAAAATTGTTATTGCAGAGATCTTTATATTGGTCTTTGTGTAGATAAAGAATTTATCAATAGTAATATTTTTCCAGATTTTGTTGACTTTTGTTGTAAATATGGTGATCATGGCTATAAATTAATTTTACTAATAAAATCATAGTGATGCCATTCTGTACATTTTTATGAGTCATTTTGTCCGTTGGCCTGCTGAGAGAAAGTTTGTATAATGAAAAAGTGACATCAAAAGGGGAGGTGTATTAAAAAGCTCTTGGCTTTATATTAGAATTTAGTTAGCTCTGTATAAATATGATCTTATCTTATTACTCTATAAAAAAACAGGGAATTAAAGTTAGAGGTTGAAGCTCAGTGAAAAGAAAATTGAGATAGGGTTAAGGAATATTATAATTATAATAACTTAATCTTGCTGCCTAAAGTTGTTGTTGCCATTCATATCTCACTAAGAATTACTCTTAATCTCACCCTTAATTCTGTCTTTTTTGTTAAATCATCCACCCTCTTGATCTCTCACTGTGCCAGTAAGGCAATGAGACAGGCAGGCGGACCTGTAAATGGTCTGTGCATGGAGTTAAGAACTGAGCCAAGCATGGTGAGTCATGCTGCAGGAGCATGCTATTGGATGTAAAACAGAACCGTTGTTTCCTGCTGAGTCAAACCCACAGCTCTCATTAAGTCATTAAGACATAATTAGTCTGTGTGCTAGAGAACAGGTAGTAAGAGAGCAGTAGAAGTAGTAATCTGCTTCTGAAGTCTGTAGCCATACCAAGCAGATCTAAACTCTGGTTTCATAATATAGTCCACTGGCAGCCGACTATTGTTTGAACTAGGATCTTTATCTAATCTGTGCTCACTTTGATGCCATGCTGGTTAAGGCTTGTTTCATCTTATAATGGCATGTTAAGCAGCGGTTACTAGAGGTCAGGTTTTGCACACGTTATCCGAATCTGGACCGGGTTCTGGCAGTACATCTTCTCCATTCGGAGTGATGAAGAATCCACAGCGGGCATCCGTACCCTAGCAACAGACAAGCCATAAATCAGCACCAAGGAAAGGGACACACAGGACAAGCTGAAGGCTAACAAAGGTCTTTTGAAAGTACAAGCATTTTTCAAACAAAACACTCTCCTCTCTCGTCTTGCATCTCTCCTTTCTCCTCATTCTCACCCGTCCATACCAAGAGCACTGTGGCCTTTTTGTTTTAATGCATAATAATATGCAGAGAAGGAAAGTAGGCCTTTTTTTTTTCTTTTTAGAATGCATTACATGCTGCACATAAATAAATAATTGGGTTAATATAGTTTGATGTTTGATGTATGCGATACTGCTTCTAGTTTTATTGGCTAAGTAAAGTGTGCAGCTTCTTCTTACATTGCAGCTGGTATTTAGAACAATTGCGCTTGGGCTCACAACTCAAAATCAGAGAGATGTCAAGATCACAGAATTGTATTGCTTCATTCTTTCCTGTAATGCCACCTGTTTGCCCTAATGACCTTATCTCTGCCTGGGAAATCCCGAATTGCACATCAGTAGAGTCATCCAACATTTAGACTCCATTTGCGGTTAATAAGGCTGGCAAACATCAAAGCCCTGACTGGTACAATATGTTTAAAGCTGCCGTGAGCTGTTACGAGTTGCTATGAGGTGTTACGATGTGGTACAATGATTTGACATGACCTCGGGGGTCATTTGTCACCAACCTTAATGTGGTATCTCTGATTGAGTGTTGATGGTAAAGTGCTTCGGGGCTTGGAACTAAATCAGTAATCGGCCAGCCAAGGCAGCAGCTGCACAAACCACATGAGGAGCTGATGGCAGGTAGAGCAGGTGCTCTCCGCCAAAGAAGGGCTTTAATCAAACCTTAATGACACAAAGATTATGATTGGCTGGGAAATATAACTTTTTTATTCAATAAGAGTTTCAAAGATACTTTAATCGTGATGTGGAAATGGGTGCCAAGGGGAAAGGTGAGGAAAGAAAGACAAAGAAGGATCCAAGAAAAACTGCTAATTAATTAAACACATGGCATCCAGTGAGATCAAAAGCAAGACTTTTAAAACGGAGCTTTTCACCTCAGGCGATGATATGAAAATCCTTATTGTGTTTTAACTTACTGGCTTGTGTAGTTAAGGTGATGCTTTTTCCATTAGATGCTGGATAAGATTAGTCACAATGTATGTTGTTTCTGCAGTTTCCCTCCTGGAAAACATAAACAGGTATTTCAGAAATATGTAATTGGCACATCATTTTATTTTCCATTCATTAGTAGCAATTGTCTTGTTTTGCTTTTACACAAAAAGGTGAGGTGTAACGTTGACATCACACACATGTGAGGGCAACAAGCAACCTTTTTAGAAGAGTACGAAAATATGTGCAACAATGCCACCCCAGCCTCCTCACAATCACAGTAATACTGACACACATCACAGAACAACCACAGATTATAGGCCACTTCTTCAGTAATTACTACTGGCCAGGCCTAAGGCATAATCTTGCAATTTCCTCTATGACGTGCAAAGCATGCAACTTCATATAGGTA
The DNA here is from genome assembly GCF_900408965.1 of Simochromis diagramma. NCBI lineage: Eukaryota > Metazoa > Chordata > Actinopteri > Cichliformes > Cichlidae > Simochromis > Simochromis diagramma. The sequence goes on from NW_024386801.1 coordinate 16,877,829, forward strand.
CCCGAGTCCACATGGATCGCCACATTCTTTTCAAACTTGGAACACACATACTTTAGATTCTTCAGATAAGCTATTAGCCATTACATCAAGTGTGCCTGTGATTCAAAAACAAACACTGCTTATATGGGTTCATTTCCTCGCATACATGACGACTGAGCACTTGCTTTCCTTCTCCTTGGCATCACACACCTTGCTGAATCACTGTGGAATGCAAGCTGGGCCACATGACCTAATGATGTGAGAAATGTATACTACCAGGTCTTCTTGTGAAACTCACAAACTTGTGATAGAAGTTAATTTCCTGGAATAGGCCAGTCAATGTCAAAACTTCCCATGACTACAGTCAGTTTGAAGTTTCATATATGCGGTTGATTCTTTGGCTATCAAAATAATATCATAAGGATTATAATAACATTAAGGTTTTGAAAGTGCTGAATATTACTCCTTATGAGTCAACAATTCTGCTTCTTGCTTGATTGAACCTGAGAGATAGTAAGTGTCTTCATTTCTTGACATTAACTCATTTAGGAATGGTCCATTTGGCTTATAAATACATTCCTATACAATCTTTGTATTTATTTTACTAGTTTAAAAACAAAAATACTCTCATAGTGCAGAAATGAGACCAATGCAACGCACAAGTACTGTACCCCCACTTCATTTTGTCACTGCCTGTATGCAAAATATGGAAATTGTCTCTAAATAGCAAGTGGAGAAGTACTCTGACTAAGCAATCTTTCTGATGGCCAGTAGGAGGTATTCACATGAGAACTTTTCTGATTTAATTTTCTGTTTTTGTTTTGTTTTTGTTGTTGTTGTTGTCAGACAACTGTACAGGCACATAGGTTCACATAGGTGTAACTGATATCCCCATGTTGGTGTTGTTCTTGCATCATCATCGTAATGTTGGATCAACTTTTCAACTGTGGGCAAAAAGAGGAAAAAAAAAACCTTGCTTATATAAAACTCTCTTCTGGAACAAATGATATTTTATTTTCAATGTTTTCTTTATTAATGTATAAAATATAATAAATATACTATCAAGTTAAGTTTGCTGTTGTCCAAATTTAGGTTACTCATGTTTGTTTGTTGTGGCATTAGCCGCTGAAATGTTGATCTCGCATTGATGATGATGTAGGAACAACACCAAGATCCACCACGGAGGCAACAGATTGTACTTTCAGTTATAGTCACATGTAAAATTACCAATCAGAAAGAAAATTTGAAATCACCAGAGGCCAAACCTTCTTGTTTACAGCAGACAGTTGGCGTTGTTACTCAAGAAATTTTTTTTCCTTTTTGCTAAATCATATAGTTAGGGATGGATCTGGCAACCCTGAATCCTCCCTTAGTTATGCTGCAATAGGAGTAGGCTGCCGGGGGATTCCCATGATGCATTGAGTGTTTCTTCTTCAGTGACCTTTCTCACTCACTATGTGTTAATAGTCCTCTATGCATCACATCATGACTTGTTATTAATCTCTGGCTCTCTTCCACAGCATATGTTTTGTCCCGTCGTCCTTTTCTCATCCCAACTTATTGCGCCAGATTGCCGCCCTCCCTGGTCCTGGTTCTGGAGGTTTCTTATTGTTAAAAGGGAGTTTTTCTTTCCCACTGTTGCCAAAGTGCTTGCTCATAGGGTGAGCACACTAACCCCTAACCCTGATTGTTGGGGTTTTCTCTGTATGTATTATTGTAGGGTCTTCCCTACAATATAAAGCACCTTGAGGTGACTGTTGTTGTGATTTGGTGCTGTATAAATAACATTGAATTTAATTTAATTTAATTGAAAACCTATTCTAACAGCTCGGCCAAAAATAAAGTTATGATTTTGTAAAAGGCACACTTCACCAGATTCCAAATATTAAAAAGACATTAAAAAAAGAAAATGGTTTGGGTTAACAAGAAACACTCCAAATTATTTTAATTTTTTTAAATAAAATTGTACAGTTGTTCATTTTTACCCTATAACTCATTTATAATTCTGATAGTAAAGCTTTTTTTCTTTTGGAATAATGCTAAATAGTCTAACTGCAGGTGATTGAGTTTATTGATTTGCATTAGCACCAAAGGTCCAATCTGACTCAGGAAAAAACCTTTCCAATCCTAATGAGGATGCACAAAATCTTTCTATTCAAAATCAAAAGCCAGGCCAAAAAGCAATTCACAAAGATCAACACAATGAAAGAGTAGAAACAAGAAAACAGAAACACTGTATCTGGCATGGACAGAATTTGCACCACTTTCATGCATGTGCACAGATAGACCCCAGGTACTCCACCACCTGCACTTTTGACCTATTACTTGATAAGTATAGTTTCTAGTTTACAATTTGAATGTTTTATTTTTAATTCACCCCATGGCATCATTAAAAGCATGTAATACCCAACAACTCAACTAAAATTCTGCTGGACTCCATGTGCTTTTGTGTCTTTTCTTGTTGACTTTGACTCTTCTTTGTTGTCAAAGCAAGTTACACATGCCATTAGAGCGCCCTGAGGAACAGCATTGCATCTCTGACCTGGTGACAGCCAGGCCATGGTTGGGTTTACCCTAGCCTCATCCATCGCCCTTATAAAATAAACATACTATTACAACAATGTCAATGCAGTCAGCCAAGCCATTAAGCAACAATAGTCCTCCATTAGCTTATAAAATCATTAAAATGTACAAATAAACTCTGTTAGGCTCCTTGCCTGAGAGGAGAATACCATCATTAGTCTGTGTAAATGTTTGGATGTCAGATATGTTAGTACTCAATCAATATATCAAGATTTGTTCATGTTAGCTTACAGGTTTTTAATCATTTCCATTGCTTACAGACGTAGTCAAAAAAAATTTGGATTGTTAACTCACAAGAATATTTTATGTTGGATGAAAACATAGTAAAAAAGAAAATCTTGTTGCACAAGTGAACCACATGTCTGGGGCTGTGGGCACCACAAAGAAGAGCTTTCTCTCTGAGTGGACTGTTCAGCAGTGCAAGCAAGATGAAAGAATAAGTTTGTGCTCAAGCCCATGAGTCATGATGTGTGTGTGATTCTGACCTGCCACAGATTAAATGAGAGGGCCAAAGATAATGGAGCTAGTTTATGTGTGATGGCCAAATTAGTTTGAATAGTTTGTGCTCTGGCTGATGAAAATGTTACCAGCATTAAGAGAGTAAAAGTCCAAAAATACAAGCCTAAATCCAAAGTGCACATTTTAAATCTGCTCCAAGAGTCAGAGTCAGTTCCTTAGTCATCTATATCACTTTTTTTTTTTTTTTTTTTTACCATATTTGATTATCTTACACAGTATTGATTTTGCATTTGCCAATTGCTGAACAATGCCAAGGAACCCCCTCACCCCCCAACACACCCACACAAAAGTCACCTCATCCAACCAAAGTGAGTTGATTGTAGCCCAAGTGTGCAGACACAAGGAAGATTTGTATAAGTAATGACTGATGACTAATGTGATTACTGAATGTAGACAGTTACAACTAGAATACAAATCCTTTCCCTGTTCAAAAACAGCTTGTAGTCCAAAATTAATTATTATGCCTATAAAAAAATGCCAGCAAAGAGAAGAAAAGATTGATTAAATTCATAAGGAAGTGGAAATGAGACAGGAGAGGAAATGAAGTTGGGTTGAGCCCATGTGAAAGGTCAGACATCATGTCCTGTTAGCTCCGGATGCTGTTGCTCCATAGTTCACGGTATGTTGTTGACATTCTGCAGACCCATCTTCCTTGCAGTTTTAACGGGTAATATAGATATAATGGAGTGTGTTCTCCTCAGTCCTTATCAGTTCTTTAGTGAGAAGCCCTTGGAAAGGTCAAACTGCTAATGTACATTGTGAATAAAACAATTTGTTATATTTAAAAAATCAGACATTCAGCAGGTCATGCACTTCCTTGCTTAATATTTTTTTAATAGCAAAATAATAAATAGGCCATAATATGAGTTTGCATTTTATGGACGTGAAGAAAGGAATCTAAACCAGTTGTAATCTATAAATGAGTTTTAATAGAGGAATTTTGTTTTAAAGATGTGTTTGGCTTTTTATGGGGTGTTTCATAAAACTTGAGAGAATGAGAAGTACAAGCTTAACTGATGAATTAATCAGTCAACACAAAACTTCAAACACTTTATTAACAAGCGCATGTGTACCACTTTATTTGCAGGTTCTTTGTTCTATGAGGGACTTTCAAAGCGGTTGAACGAACAGTCAAAACGGTGTCATGCCATCACCAAATTTTCTCCAACAAGAATGGTAATAGTAAAATTTAGATCCGAACATCTCCGAGTAATATCCCTTCCCCCCCGTTTAATGACAGAGACAGGAGAGTGAGAGAATTTCAAAGTCTGAAATAAAGGGAGGAATGTAAAGTTGTTGCTGGTATTAGGAGAGTCAGACACAACACTGACACCTAGTGTTAGAGCAAAACAACCTAAAGCTCATCTAACAGCTGTTCCCATTCGCTTTATTAATGATGTGCTGCGGGAACACAAGACGGTACCTGCAAGTGATACTTTATAACACAGGAAGATTCATGTAGGTATGGAAAACACGGAGAGTGAACAGTTCACGTGTGTTTGTGTTTCCCACAGCGAATTGTCAAAACAAACAGAAAAGAGGCTTTAACCAAAATATGAATTAGCAAAGAGGTGAGTGATGCTGATACAACTGAATGTGGCATTGTTCCCGAAACCACACAAAGACAAATACACACGCCATCGTATGTCCTACACACACACACACACACACACACACACACACACACACACACACACACACACACACACACACACACACTTATACATGTACGGTGAGCCTTTAAAAGCCATTGAGCAGAGAGTGATAATTATGCGTGTGAATTCCAGGACCCCTCTCAGCAGCTCTTCTGGCTGGTGTTGAGAGCTGTGTCCTACTGGCCCTACTGGTAACGCTAACCCACATACTGTTAGCTGCCACTGCTTGTGGCCCATATTATACACTTTCACTGCATCTCTGAAGCTCCTGCACAATCTTGTATAAACATGTGAGCGCAAGAGTTGGCTGTGCATGTGCTGGGGAAAAAAATACTATAATGGTGACCACCCATAGACACTGATACATGTTGCTGAACAATAAAGCATGCTGATGTTTGTTTTCAGCGCTTACTTTTATTTACAAAAGGTTTCAATCAAACTAAATGAATGATAGAAGCACAAAAAATGAGTCAACTCTCATTTCTTTATATTTTACATATAGGGAGGCAGACTTTCTGGTAATTATTTAAAGTCTTGACAAATAGTTCTCCAAGATTTGTGAAGGTCTTTCAAACGTTTCTTTGGACATTGGCTGCAGTTTCACTCATTTTTATTCCAGTTCTTCTGCTCAGTCATTTTCAGGGAAATGTTTTTGGTTTGTTATGAATTTAAGCATAAAAAAGCCCAACTCAAGGGGGGAACCAGTGCCATGTAAATGTACACAGTAATGGACAACTTGGCAATAAAATCCATTTTAAATTGTGTCTTTAGTGACTTTGTTTAAAGCATGTCCCCAAAACACATCATTTGGTCCCATTTCTTTAGTTGATTCCACAACAAAACAAATATAACTTACAGAGATACATTAGTTGTATGGACATAAAATGGTATTTGTGTATCAACAAGGTGATTCCCCAAAACCTATTAGCCAAATATTTGGCATATCTTTTCATGGTGTGCACTGTCCTTAAAAAAAACTGAAGAAAATAGGGCAAGAAGTGGCAGGCCTAAAAACATATCTACAGCAGATTGACAGTATTTGAAAGTCATATTTTTTTTAAAAAAAAGGGTGGCTGTCAAGAAGTCATTCTTAAGTAAGGGAAACAGGGAGATACGGCTGAGGAATGCCAATTTACACAAGAACGGGATTAAAAGTGACAGCAGGCCTTGTAGAGTGATGAATCCAAATTTGACGTCTTTGACTTAAATTGTCTTCAGTATTTACAATACAGAGGTACAAGAGTAAGCATCTAGTCATCTGTAAAACATGAGGCAGGCTCCATTTTTTTCACATGACAATGATCCCAAACACACTGCTAATGCAGTGAAAAGATGCCTTGATAGAAAAATGCACAATGGAACACTATCAGACATGAACTGGCCTCCCCGGAGCGAAAGGCAGTCATCATCCAAAGAAGAGCTTTTAGGTGTCCTTTAAGAAGCATGGAGAACTGTTCCTGAAGACTAATTAATAAAATTACAAAACTTACAAACTTGTTAAAATTCTACAAACTCTAGTATTGCCTTATATGCTGTATTTCCGTGTCTGTGAGAGCATCTATGCTCTTTAAGAATACACTTGCAGACTTTACAAAGACAAGAACCCCAGGAAAAAGACCATCTTTAGGCAGGAAATGTTGAATATTTGCATGGAGTAAAAGAAAGATAACTGTGTAGTGGTGGTAAAACTATTGCATCAGTCCAAAGCATTACAGTGACCCAAAAGAAGTGCCAGGTGTCTGACGCATGGTTCATGCTTTTCAAACCTTTTAAACATTTGCCCATGGTGCAATGACAGATTTGCTGTATTGCATATACAGTATCAGGACACTATCATGCAGTTTACTTACTGTGAATCATATCAACAGATAGCTTATCTGATGGTTTATTTTGCAATCACTTCCTCTTTGTGAGACTTTTTAGTGAAACTTGCTACATTTGGAAAGGAAAGCTTGTGCACACCACAAGGTGAAGTCATCCTGAATGAAAAATCACAATGAGTGAGATAAGCTATGAAGCTGGTGGTGAGAAGACAATGCACATCCACCGTGCATTCTTTTTTTGTCAATGAGGTGCTATAAAAAAGACTAAACTGAGATCTTCCTTTAATTATGAACCCATAAATTCCATGAGGTCGACATAACCACCACAAATACACAAAGTTTTTTCCTCCTTTGTCTTCTCCCATGGGAATTACAGCATTATGTTTACCCTTTCCGCTGAATGTCTGCTCTGGTGGGTATGGTGGTGGTTTGATGTCTGAGGTGCAATGAGCCAAGACTGCCGTGAACACACTACTGCCTATACCCAGCTGATGAATGTTAGGCATGTAGATAAAGCGAGTGCCGCTGAACCAAGGCCACGCTGCTGCTCTGCGTCCCACTTAGCTGGAGAGAAAATTGTGCGTGACAAACATCAGCCTGAATTCACATCTGCATCTTAAGGCAGGGTGTCTGGGATGCCGAAGAAAAGAACGCAATTTATTGAACACAGCTCATGTCTGGCTGGGCAGATGGCAATCACATAATGCAACTATTTTAGCATCACAGTGGCAAGAAGGAATCAGCTGGTTTAGTCTGGGAGGTGACTAATAGGCAAAAAATAGGAGGGAACACAGAACTCTGTGGCGACTGCCCTGGGCTAACCTGGCCTATACCAAGCAGCTTGTCAGCAAAAGAGGCAGATGACAAACGCAGCATAGTGGATGGTGGGTGGCGATGTGGGGAGTGGGGGTTTGTTTCCTGTTACATCATCGGTGGCTGACAGACAGTGTGGCAGACTTATCTGTCTGTGGTCTGGACAAGCGGTGAGTCACACTTTCTGTTTACCTCAACGTGAACCCATCCCTGAAGCTTCTCATTTGCCATCCAACAGCCTCCATTCAACAGCCACATGAGGGACAGTAGCAGGGTGGCTTCCACCAGCGGGTTGGCATTCAAATCCAAGAATGTGCTATGCCCACACCTTGCTAAACCGTGACACCTTTCCTGTGGTGCAGAAGCTGGTTTCTTTCAAAAGGCTCTCAACTGTAACCAGAAAAGTAAATACAGTTCTTCTACTGTAGGCCTGCTTTTAAGTCGAGCAGACTTAAGTTAAAGAGTGTTGGTACTGATATACTGTTTCTTTTAGTCTACTGCAGGGTGAGATTTGTAGGATTTGAGATAATACATTGATTAAAGCTGCTTAGACAAGCACAGGAAAGTACTTAGAAGAATGTTTTACTGACAACTTAGTGTCAAAACTAACCTGATGTGGCAAAACTGAGCCACCTGGTTCCCTATGAGAGATTTATACAAGTACTGACATGTTGACACAGTCCTAAGAAAAGAGTGAATGCATCTCTCAGGGTTGACTGATTAACTATCTAAGAATTTTGTAAAATTATTTTAAAAGGAGCAAATAGCATTAAACACATCACCCAATTCTTAGTTTACCATACTTATGGACATACAAATACATTAAAGTGTGTGCTGGGTCCGTCATAACATAGAAAATTCTGTTGTTAACAACCCATCTGAAATTTGAAGGAAAAAATAGACAAAAGTACATAAAAATTGTTCTCAAAACTGTAAAAATACAAATAATATGAAGGAAAATTTGCAGTATTCGCTGCTCTTAAAAGCTGCAGCAATAGTTCCTGCTGTCACTGAAAGGATGTGCCAACACATTGGGAGGGAACCTGGAGATTGGGAATTTGGAGTCCTGACAAGCATGTGGATTTTACTTTAACAGATTTTAGACCACATACACCCCTTCATGGCAACAGTTTGTCCAGGCACATGGCAAAAATTGCTCAGGAGTGGCTGGAGGAATATGAAAAAAAGTTTAAGGCATTTAAAGGGCCTCTACATTCCTCACAACACAATCTGATCAAGTATGCATTGGCCTGATCTGCTGCTACTTACTTAGTGCTTGATACCACAGGACACATTCAGAAGTCTTGTGGAGTACATGACTGCAACTGAGTAGCTCAAAGCCACTCTCCCCTCCCCTCTCTTCCTCTGCCTTGCATGTGATGACTGCTTGGCTGTGGTTCCCGTGACACCCCACCAATCACCACAACCTATGACCAAGTTCAACAATAACCAATGATGACAACATCCTCAACTAGTCAGGAAGTCCCATCAGTGGGACACAAATTCAGATTAGTGGCTCATCCCCAGTGAAAAGAGCTTCTGGCACTTTGCCTTAGCTTCCAAATCTAAACCAGCAGTCTCTTGTGAGAATGGGCTTGGGCCCCTGATGTGTTAGCTCTCCTCATCTGTCAGGCAAATGTCTCACCAATATCCTTTTTTATATTCCGTCCCTCAGCCTGTGTTTTTAGTCATTCATCCATATATGAAAACCTGTTGCAAGATGTTTGCAAAATGTGTTGGGGGAAAAAAAGCCTAAATATCATATTGGCTAAAATTCAAAGAATACCAAACTGGCACACTCTGAAAATTCTTTCTTACTAAAAGTTATCTGTTTCCATTTCTTTCAAATTTCTGCAACACATAATTTACTAATATAAATGAGGAAAATCACAGCTATTGAGATACTAACAGAGCCATAGAGTAACGCCAAGCTTTCCATATATTATAAGAATTTCTAAAATGGCCTTGGATTCATGCCACAAAGATGAGGCCATACTTCCAGTAGAGCCAGACTAATCACAAATGCAAATAAGCACAACGAATGGGAGCAAGAGAGCACTGCAGCATCCTTTGATAAACTTCTGGGAAACAGCACTTGGCACGTATTGGGTTCTACTTATCACTCAAAGGGAGGCTGAAACATACATGCCCGCTGAGACAGTCTTATATATCTGCCAACAAGACAGAGATTAAGAGGGTAAATGAAACTGAGAGGCAGAAGATTACCAGATAAATTTGGCAAAAGGGCAGCGTAATCAGCTCTGCCAATTTGTACATTACAGTTCAGTGCAACCACACACTCTCATTAGCAAAGGAATATCCTTGGACCTGTAAAGAGCAATAAAGCTGTGTATATCTTTAGGAGAGATCACTTAAGAGTGTCACTTAACTTTGATGAAATGTTTTGAAGAGATAAGCAGGCTGTGAGGAAGAACTTTTTATGTGTGATGTGATAGTTGTATTAGGACTGATTGTGGTTTTTTGGTTGTGTGGGATATTGGTAGCTAGTGTATAGCAGTGCAACCGATATGCTAAAATCTCATGCTAAACTCTAGGCTCTGAGCCTGGAAGATGCACTCAAGTGCAACAAGATATATCAACGAAAAAGAAGCCCCTAAATTGCAGACGTCTGCCTCAGACACAACAAAAACCATATAGGCACATTAAGTGTGCACGCACGAGACCTTATGTATATTGTCCAAGTGTACTGCCTGTTATTCCAACATAAAAAACAAGGTGCATATTGACTGAAAAAGTTTAATCTGAATGTTTGGAAACAAAATAATACTGGTATCAAATGAGGATGTCATTATAGTTTATTATCTGATTTGGACATTTGTTTATGTTCAAAGAGATTAAGTGCTAGTTTAAGTGGTTGTTCAGTGCATGAGTCAAATTTAAAATCATTGTAAATCAATAGCTAGAGGTTTAGAGAACTGCACAATAGCTCCTGTCACAGAGCAGGACTATTCAGAGCAGACTATCTGGAGTGGAGTGTGCCAGTTCACACTAAAACATAAGCAAATACTCAATGAGTGAGCCAGCTTCCAGGAAAAGGCAGAGCCCAGTGGAGATAGCTGCTAATCTGAGCATGAAGCAGAAACCCAAACAGAGGGCGACCACAGAGCGGGCCAGCCGAGCACAACGGCCAAATACATCAGACACCTTTGGGTGATACCAAACCACAGGATGCGCAAGAATCCTGGGAGAAATAGCATAGGCAGAGCAGCTGTAACCCACCATTGAAACAACTAACCACACAGAGAACATCAGTGAAAAAGAACACTTCAAATTCCTGAGTGCAAAGAACCAAGACTCTATACTAGTAATAATTCAAAAGGATGCATAAAGGAATCACTGGTGGCACTGCTGAATATTTCACAACTGGTTGTTATTCTCACTTTTTTTTTTTTCGGTTTAAAAAGAATACTAGACGGCATTAAAATACTTGTAGAAATTCGGGGAAAAGCAGATATTATTAAAGGTTTGTTTGCCAAATGAGACAGAGCGTTCAAAGGGGAAACCACATCGTATTGTGTAAGAATCTGTGGTACTACAGGCCATCATTAACATTTTGTCACTGGGCAATACATATATCTTTGGGATTAGCTGTTTAGTGTTGATTTGAGCCTGAAAATGTGTAGAATTCTGCCTTGGGATAGTCCTATTCACTGACTCATGAATGCTGAACAGCCATGTGTCTGCTACTTCACTGGGTCATAAAAACGAAGACTCCTAGGAATACTGATGATCTTTTCTTTTCAGTAATCCACACACAGCTGGCAAAGTTAAAGTCAGTGTAACTGTACAGTTCATTTTCCTTTTCTTGAGAAACAAGAAAGCAAGATGCAGATGTAATGTGCCCGTAGTTCTTTCCTTGCACTGATTCAACAGAACACTTTGTCAGCATTGTTACAGTTCTTTAAAGAAACCTGTGATTGTACTTGTTTTCATCATTTAGTGATGTATCGTAAGATGTCCCTGCTTCACTGGGGACTTTTTTTTTTAAGCGACATTATCCCCTCTCCAAATTAGGGGTTACCTACTTTAATGTATGCATTTGTAAGTTAAAACAAGGAAGCACTTCTGATTTTAGGTTTTCTTTTTCAGAGGAGCCACAGTACGTAGTCACATCTAGAGTCATAGGCAGTGAGGATTTAACACTATTAGCATGATAATCAACCCCAGGGGGAGCAGAGTTTAGGTAGAGGTGTTGGTAAATGGCATTAAAGAAGGTAACAGTGGAGAAATTATATCCTTATGCTTAATTATAGCATTTTCAGAAAGACATCTACTGTAATGAAATTTATTCCCCACATCTGCGTAATCCATTATAGTAAATTTAAATGTTTTTCAATAAATTACACGTTACAGGGAATACTGTTAAATGTTCAGTTTCTATGCCATATGTCACAACAATATCCACTTGTGGATGTTTCAGAGAAGTCAAATGAGTCTAACAATTAAATGCATGTTGAAGCTGTCATGTTCAGGATGAGGATATTGTCCTGTCTTTGTGAATTTCTATGCTTAAACAATTATTTTACTTATTTTGGTTTGTTTTTTGGTGGTCTGGGAGCAGACACAATATCTATGGGAATGCGTTTTTGGGTGGATTAAATGAGAAAATAAGTTGCAGAGAGGTGTAATAAATTTGGCCAGATTTCTAGAAATGCGAGCTACTCCAGCTAAAATGGGATGGATGTTGTCTCCCCTGACAAGACTGGGTTTTCCCCAGAAAGTTTCCCAATTATCTATAAAACCTACATTTTGTTTTTTGCACACCGCTCAGACAGCCAGCAATTTAAGGAGAGCATGTGGCTAAAATGTCACTCCTGGTCCGATTGGGGAGGGGACCAGAGAAAATTAGAGTCCAACATGGCAAAGTTACACTCCAATTCAATATAAATTTTATTCAGGTGTCATTACTGCTGATGTTGCCTTATTATGGTGAATTATTATGGTGGCTTATGGTGCTGGTGCATTATAATCCTCCAATGTTTGCAAAATTCCAATCAAAATCAAAATGAGTAAAACTCACAAAACACAAATAAAAATGTAGTGCTCTCCCAGTAAAGTCTATTTGACTGTGTCCGAGATTCATTTTGCAAGTAAATGGGCAGTTATAGAGAAGGATTACTGTAATTCACACTGACACAAAAACAATAAGTGAGTGGCTGTTTCACAAACAAGTGGAAAAAAGCAAATGTGGATTTTCCCCTGTATTTTTGTTTGTGGAAAAGCCTGTTTGTCCTCAATCTGTCACATTCTTCACCATCAGTGGCACAACACACCACATGGCCTTGACCTAATGTTGTGGGTTTCCTCGTAGGAGCAGTCAGGCATATTCAAAACAGACGCATTTCACACGTGTTGCACTGAATTTCTGCAAACAATTTTTCCTGAATGTTTACGCATCTGTTAGCAACAGTTATACTGAATAATTAAGCTAAATTTCTAAAAAAAGAAGAAACCATACAAATTTATATACAAGAGCAGCACAAAAATGCATCTAAAGAAATTATTGCTCACCCATAAGGAAGTAAGCAGAAAAAAAAAACTGTAAACAGGAAACGTGGGCATAAGAAAATGCATTCTGCAGTTTCAACTCCAGTCTGCTCTCAGCACAGCATCTATTTTTGGAAACACTGTGAAAACACTCAGGAGGCATTGCTTAAAAAAAAACTACTCCTGGTTTTGGAGTGAAATAATACTACATTATATGGTCAAATAAATGACAAGTCTAATGATGATAGTAGATATGTTACTATGATTTTTTTCTAGAGCAGTAAAGACCATAAAGGAGGCCACTTTTCCACTTTATTGTCCGCAGCTGTCTAGTTGAGTCACTGGTACTGCAGATTGGCAAGTGGGTAATGCTTTTTTCAGACCTGGCGCGTTGCCAGCGTTTGGTTCCTGTCATTATCTATGCTTTGTGTGTCAGTGATGGCTGCATGCATGTAATGAATATTCAAAATCTCTTCCCATTAAAATAATAGCCTCATCAAGAGGGTTCCTTTCAGCAAAGCTGCATCAGTGCCCAAATGAGCTCTGTGATTCAAGACAGCTCACAGAGTGGAGGACAAAGGCTGGAATTTTAATTGTTTCAAAGGAATCAGCTAGTTAGCCTTCTGCACAGACATCTGAGGAACCGCTTTATAAGAAAGATGATGCGCAGATAAAGATTAGGTTTGTAGAAAATGTTGCTGTAAATTAATCCAGCACAATCCATAGCTTTGATAGGTTTTGCTTTGCTGTGATAAGCTACAAAGGGTAGACTACAAAGAGTGGAGGACTTGAAAGAAGAGTGGTTGGTGGTTATTTGTAAAACTTTCTAAAAAAAAGGTGCATCCTTTTTAGTCGGAGGGAGATTAAACCTTTTATTCAAGTGACAAAACACCTTATTAACCTCCACCTGACCTCTCAGGATTGACCTTTGACTTGTGACCCTGACACCGCTGTGCTTTACTCCGGCTGGGAATCGACATGAGACTTTTTCAATACAAAAGTTGTGCCAAAATGGAAAAAAGTGCTGATTGTCTGAGTGTATGTGGAATAGAAGATTGAGGGGGGTAGAACAGAGAGAAGAGTTTAATTAGTGACACAGTACCCCCGGTAATCCACTCTCCCTCAGCTCATAAAAAGAATATGGGAGGGAGGGATGGGTGGGAGACATGAGCAGTTTTTAACAAGAGGTCAGGGAAACTTTGGCTTAGAACATGGGCTTTTATCAAATCCACTGGCAAATCTGCAGATTAGTCCATTCCTTTGTTTTCAGGAAGTCTGCTCCCACCAACCCAGAATGGTCCTAAATCCACTTAGGACCGTTGCAAGAGCTCCAAGTCACTGAACTGGATGGCAAAATACGCATGTTTCTGTCTGTTTGTGCGTGCACATGTGACTGCATGTGCAACTGTGGAAACACATGTGCACAAGTTTCTATGAGCTGGGGGGATGACACAGTCAGGAAGGGGTTGTCAGGAAGCCTTGAGCTCAAACAAGAAGCGTTGACCAAAAAAATTCCAGTGATCGCTCATGACTTTCTGGCCACCAGAAGAAATGCAAAAGGATGGCAGGCCACTTTCCCACTGTGACCTCTCCATAGATAATATGTACTTTGGAAACTGTCATACCTTGTGGTTTCATTAAAGGTCTTTTGATATTTACATGGCCTGTTGAGCTGCTCTCTATACAGAGTCAATTTGGTCAAAATGTGAAATTCTCCCCCTTAAGTAAACACCATGCTTTCTTCCCTGCAGAATCATTTTACCACAACCGAAGTCACTGGCATTTGATATAGGGTTATGGTCAAAACACTTGTGGACAGCAACAAAAGTCAGGGTCTTTAAATCCAATATTCAGTTCCTGACAAAAGCCCTTTTCTTTTTCAGTCTTCCCCTCTCCTTTACCTGTTACTTTCACCAAATATAGCTTTATGCTTCCTGTCCTATTCAACCTGGGGAAATGGGGCATTGGAGTGATGACAAGGAGCCAGAATCACTGAGTGTGCTAAGACTGCACGGGATGCTTCTTCGTTCACTCCTGCATATATTTAAAGTAGGTATCTTTCAACTCCAAAACCAAGATCTAGAAGAGAAAACACATTAGCAAAATTGGCAGAAAGCTGAGACACAAAAGGCAAATGATTTATTATAGCTTTCAGCAGAAATACCGGAGTAGTGCAGGCCCTCAGGTGCTTTTTTGGCAGACTATAGTGGAGGATAAGAGAATCAGTGCTGAGAGATGTGCTGGAATGATGAGCCTGGGAAGCAGAGAAGGTGTAGGTAGCGCTCCTTGCAGGTGGGGAAAACTGAAGGAAAATGCCAATGAGGGGGTACTTTTAAGACTTCAAAGGAATTTCAGCAGGTTTTGCAAAAAAAAAAAAAAAAGAAAACCCCCCCACATATTTTTTACCTGCATATCTGTCACCTGAAACAGAAAAAAATATTGAAGGTGTTTTATTTCTCTTTAGTAAATCTAAATTAAGGACCATAAAAACTTTTAATTAAAAAGAAAATTAGAAATTACAGTCCTCTGGAGAGATTTGCCTGTGACTGACCTAGTTGCAGCCTAATCATATTTGTTATTGGCCCATGATATCAGATATTTTCTTACAGTAGTTTCACCCCTTCCACAATTATGCTGTCCAACCAACAGACCTCACCGCAAATCCTGGCAAAGTCGGATCACTAAGTCAGTGTCTCATTCACTGCTGGAATATAGGTTGAAATTCATGTTTAGGAGCTGGCTGACTGTCAGTCGACTTATGGACATTGCACTGAGCTGACTGGGGTGATCGTGGTGTATGCAGAATAACAGCAGGAAAAATATATCATCGTGGTACATTCTGCATTTGTTAGTGACTTGAGACATTATAGTAGGTTCCACAAGTGTTTTTCATGGCTCCAGTAAGTTGTTGAATATTATCAGTGCAGTGTTACCTTTGTGTGGCACCAATCATTGTAGGACAATTAGTACATTTTCATGCAGTCAGTCAGTTCAATCAGCTAGAAGCTTGTGCTTTAACCCTCTTGTGTTTTTTCCAGTGCCCTCTCAGCTTGGCTATTATGATACCCAAGAGAAAACATCCTCATTTTTGTAAGCGGGTTATCAGCCAGTTATTTTAAGGTGTTCCTTCATGATTAGGATCATCATAGTTTGCATCAATAATTTTAAGTAAGTGTTGTTAACAGGTCACTTATTTGTGTTGTCAGGAAATTTTGGCATGTTGTTATCTTTTTCAACCAGAAGGACTGCTTTATGGCTGTCCAGCGCTTCATGCCAAATACTCACTGTTGGATCTCTTCCTCTGTTTGGGTCTTGTTCTGGGAGGTTATTTGTAGGTTTATTAGCCACTTGGCATTGTGTTGGTGGGTAATGCCTCTTTCTTCCACAGAACTGCTCAGTCTCATTTATGGGAGCGTTGATCTTTGTTCTGTTTATCCTTTGGAGATGGGAGTATATTGTAGATGGTTCTAAGAGAGATGGATGAGATGGAAACAGATGACGTACTGTGGTGACGCCCAGGAGGAGCATTTACTCAAGAGGAGCAGCTGAAACAAGAAGACTATTGTCATTAACATAAAGCTAGATCTTGCCTTTATTTTTCACCATTCAAGTTTCACAGTTTCAAGGTTGTTTTTTGCACTTCTAGGTCACTTAAGTGCTTCTCTACTCCTTCACTAATCTGTAGTGTTTCCCGTGGTTCAGTCCTGGGTCCATTACTATCTTCTGTCTACATCCTTTCTTTAGCTGACACCATTCAGTCTTTTTCTAGCATTTCCTATCATTTCTGTGCCGATGATATTCAGTTGTATCTGTCTCACCACCTGGATAAGTTTTCCACCCTAGTCCACTGTTAAACCCGGGTTCATGACTGCCTCTTTAGCAGTTACTTTATTTTAAACACCAACATAACTGAAACCATGATCATCACTCCTCATGATTTGTAATGCCTTGTGCACTGGATTGGATAAATTAGCTCTTATAAATATCTCCTACACCCAAGAGACACTTCCAGAATACTGCAGTAACACGTTCCAGCAAGCGAATTCATGTCACTCCCATTTTATATACTTTATATTGGCTTCCAGAATTTGTTTTAAAATCCTTGTTCTCACATACAGAGCACTAAACAGGATCTAGACATTTATCCCTGCTAATACTGATACTATTGCTCATAGACTTTGATCTTAGGCTCAGAATCTGCTGATTGTTCATCATACAAGAATGAAAACAGGGTCACAAAGCATTGTTTTTAATGTTTTGTTACTTACTTTCTTAGTTACATTGGGATTATGTTACTATTACCTGCTGTGATGTGTTTTGATATAACATATGAACATGAATTAATGGTTTAAACTTGCATTAGAACTAGAAGGAGATACAAGGAAGCTATAACTTTTGTTATTAAAGATTAAGTGCAGCTTTATTATAGAAGCGCACAGGTGAAAGGATCCTTTTTTGCAATTGATCATAGTTGTGGTATAAAGGAAGAACCAAAATGTAACATTTTTATTGCTTTTCCACCAAAGGAAAACTGAGTCTTTTTTGATTTACATTGTTCTAGAAATTATATTACTTGGCCATTTTAGAAGGTATGCCCAAACAGTATAAACAATGTTTGTAACATGTTATTGTATTAAATTCAGTAATTACGTCATTGTTACAGTTATGTTGTAAGTTGCATTACAGAGATCCCTAGATGTAGAGATAGAGTTAGCGATAGAAAGAGAAAAACATCAACATTCTTCCACTTGTGCTACACTCCGCTGATTTCAGTTGGTGAGCAAGAAGGAGGAAAATAGCATAGTGGTCTAGGATATTTGTGGAGTGACACAAGAAACTGTGTCCAGGACAGAGAAATGTTTCTGCATTATGCTAGATTAAAATCATTTTCACCTCAAAATACCTGAAATTAGTTGCAACTTCTTTAAAAAAAACTTTTTTGAACATGTACATATGTATTCACAGCCTTTGCCATGACACTCAAAACTGAACTTAGATGTTCCTCTTTATATAAAGTCCCATAGTTGCAGTACATGTCAGAGCACAAATCAGCCCAACAGTGTCAGATCCACTTAAAAAAAAATACACAGCAAAACAGTCGCACTTTATTAACAGAAACGTTCAACATATCCTCAAAAACTCATCTCATCAGTCTTGTAAGTGACTCCTTTCACAAGGAAAGCTGAGGTAAACATCAAGGTAGCCAGACTGAAGAGCCTACACTCACTACAGATGAACGGGGACCAGCATTGCTAGGATTATGCACTTAAAATGGGTGGAATAACAAAACAGAATACAGTTGACTGCAATCTACTGACATCTAGTGGTGAGATTTTACAAGTCATTTCTTCTTCATGTCCTGTAGACCCTGGCCTTATGGCCTGGCTGTCACATGTTGACAAGAGCCATGTTATTTTCATGTTCTTTCTCTTTAAGGTTGGGGAATCTCTTTCATGGATTTTATATCTCACATAAAACTTCCAGAATACATTTACAATTCTATGTTTATCAGTAATTGTGCTATGGTTCAGGTATATCAAAGATTAAATGGTCTTTATTTGTCGCTTTCATTGAGGCTAACTTCTTTACAAGGCTGGAAAACTACACCAACCTTTGTACTGCAGTTAAACCTAGCCAAACAGAGTTGCCCACAATACAAAGTATTGGTCAGGCTGACTAAACAGACCAGGGTTTTTGTTTGGGTTTTGCCATAGTGTCACGGATGCCAAGTTACTCATTTGTAATGTCTGCAGCTTTGTCTGTGTATTTTTTCAATGTAAATTCTAGATGGGGAAAGGTTCAAACACTGTTGTGATGAAAATAAACATGACTTTAATTGCTTACAATTTGTTGTTCTCTCTTACAATGTAGTGAGCAGGCCCTGGAGCCTTCCTCCTTTTGGGTAGTAATGCTTTTGCTCATTCATAGGAACGCACATTAACATCCACTCTCAGTATTGGCTTTCACACACACCTCACCAGTGTCAAGTCTAGTAGTTCTAAAAACGTCATTGGCAGCTCGAAGGAAAAGCAAATATTTAACTAGAACTTAAAAATAATTTTCCACCTCACTAAGAGGACCACACACACATACACACACACACGGATGCACTCACACCAACACATATGCATGCATGCGTGTTAAAATCTTCTCCTTTCCTTGTGCACTCTCTCTCCCTTTCACAAACACACACACACACACACACACATATGCACACGGACACGGCTTTCCTTCAAACCCACATCCTGAATATCCTTCCCCAGGGGAGAAGATTTACACTGTGGTTGTCCTTCAGGTAAACCATAAGAGCTCTGCACTGAAGCCTCTACTCTCACAACCCCATGATTTTTGACTTGGTTTACAGTCAAATGAATACAGTGGAAAGAATGGAAAAGTGGGAGAGTTGCATTTGGGTATGAAATCATATTAGTAGCTTTACAAAAAATTCAAACTTGTATCCACGGGGCAATTAATAATTCCATTCAGACATAAAAACACACCCTCACAAACACACAAGACAAGAAAGGTGATACTAATTGCAACACTCTAACCTATATAGTGTTCTTACTCTATATTCTTTGGCTGGGCTGCTCTAGAGGTCTAGCAGGAGAATTGATGGGTGCTTAAAGCAGACCAGCAAAGCTAGGCTACTGAAGGAAGCAGTGGCAACAATTAATTCAAGCCCTGTAAACAATCCAGATTAACTATACTCACTTGGCCTCTATCATTGTGGCTTGAGAGTATAAAACTCTATTCTCCACAGACTTGGTTGGCACCAGTGTTTAAAAAAAGTCCTGCATTGTAAATGTCCTGCAGTACTAGATTTGGTTGTGACTACAGCAAGAATCTAGCAGTTTTAATGCATTCCAGAGTGGACCAAAGGAGACAATTGCTATGGCGCAGAGAAAAACATTTGTGTAGGGCTGCTCTTTCAAAACAAGTGAGTGCATAACGAAACCCAACAGATGTTTACTGAGAACACACTTGGTTAGCCATGATATAAAAACGAGCTTTCCACCCAAAGGTATTAGAAATACGAAAAAAATATTTATCTGGATAAAACACAAGAACATTATGTTCACGCTGTGCTTACATGTAAGCTAGGAAGGAAAGTGGACTACTGGATCCAGTTTAGCTAGTAGCTAAGCTAATGGGTACGTAACAACTCTTTTTCTGCGTTCTTGTTCAGTTCAAATGTTTAACCCTTGTAAATTTGTAGGTTCATTTATTTTTATTTTACCACTTGTCAGTGCTGATGTTTAGTTTAAATGTGACTACTTCACATTAGAAATGTAAAACTTTAAGCTTCATCCATTAAGTTCATAAAGTCATTCATTAGGCCATTAAGTTCCATAGCCTAATGAATGAGTTGTGAAATCACTTGTGAAGAGTGAATATGGAATACTATATGTAAGACAGTGAACAAAATTACACACTCTTGGTGTTAAATGGTCCACAAATGTAACTGAACCTGACGTCAACAGGCTGGTTGGTTGCTGTCAATAGATTAATAGCTAACAGTATCAGTACCAGTTATTCATACAGAGTATTTTTTAAACAAGGACTGCACTGAGGAGAGCCACGATGTGAGGGGGGGGGGAAAGTTTGGCATCTCTTCCTCAGAACATCCATTTATTTGTTTTTGTTATCCTTCGCACACGTTGACCTATTTTCCTTGCAGACGTGCTGATGGGATTCCTGATCATGCTCCTGTAACATAGTCATGTTGTGGTGTGAAGTGCATGCTGCAATCTGTTACGTTGTAATCTGTTTGGATGTACTTGGGAAGACAAAGATTATTTTATTGCATAAAATAGCGCTGGTTGCATCAGCTGACTGTGCCACTTGGTACACCTGGCAAGATGAGGAAAAATCAGAGTTACATTAACCCATTGTCACTTAGGGCAATAAAGTTAAAAGCAAGTAGTTGTCACAAAATTTAGTTTTTCCCACCATTCTGCTTAGAAACATTGTCCTGTTGCATGACCTGTTTTTGGTCAAGCTCTAGCTGACAGATGACCTCAAATTTGAATCTAAAATACTTTGCTAGACAGAGTAGTTCATGACTGATTCAATGCTTGCAAAGTCCCCAGGTCATGTGGCTTCAAAGCAAGCCTTGATCATCACCCCTCCACCACTGTGCTGTTGGTACCAACTGTACAGTTGGTATGAGATGTCTGTGCCCATATGCTGTTTGATTTTCGCCAGACTTGGATATTTCAAATTATGGCCACAAATCTCCACTGTGGTCTTGTCTGTTCAAAGGACATTGTTTTAGACGTTTTGCAGTTTGTTCAGATGCAGCTTTGCAGTTCTAGCAACCTTTCCAAGCAAGCCACACTAAATGAGTTCAGATATTTTTTAGTTGTACTATCATGAACTTCAACTTTTAACTGCTAACTGAAACCTGTAGAGCTTGGGGTTTTTTGTAATTTCTCTGAGCACTGCACAGTTTGAGGTTGAGGTGAATGTGCTGGAATATCGACTTTTGGGAAGATTGGCAGTTGTCGTGAATGTTTTCCACTTATGAATAATCGTTTTCACTGTAGAATGATGGACTTCAAATTATTTAGAAATGGTCTTGTATCCCTTCCCAGTTGAATTATGGCTGAAGTCTTTCCTCCTTGGGTTTTTTAACACATGCCTCAATGCTGCAGCAAACCAGGAAACTAACACTTGTTGATGATTAATTAAAGTTCATATGATCAGCAGCACCTGACTGGTACTAACCGTTTTAATTCCTATGGAATCATGTGAAAAATTTCTTCTTCATGACTGTATTTAAAACTTTCCACTCTGAAGAAGGAGAATTAGTGATACTTTTCACATGAGATGCATCCTTCTGAGTACAAATTTCAGTCTTGTCCCTGAAACTTAACTAAAATAAGAGGTACATGGCACATAAGACTGTAAATTTAAAAGATTAGAGAATGCCTTAAAGGGAAGAAAAAAAATTGACTTTGGGTGTGAATTATTGTGCATGTTTCCAAACCTATTATATCCAGTTCATGCTGACACCAGTACCGTTTTCCCAATCATTTTGTGAAAGACTATTCTGATGATTGGCTGGTGATAAACACCACCCACCTATTACAGGGGTTACAATCTACAATAAATGATAATTTAGCTTCCTACAGCAGGCAGGGTGTCAGCTTACACATCATCAGCATTCCTGAAGTCTTTCCCAGTGCAAAGGTCTATTTACACTGCCATAATAACACAATTGTTCAAATGGGCTGTATGAAATATGAAATGAAACAGGAGATGAATGGAATCCAGTCTGATATGCTTGGTTTCAGAAAGGAAAGAATCGCCTCTCTCGCCTTGTTTATCATATGCAGGCAAAATAAGTCATAATACTGACAAATGTACATTTCTTTCCAGCCTATGAGCATATGATGCCGTTGTGTGGTTTCTTGTCACAGGGCACACTGTCAGATGCAATTACATACAGCAAACCTTCTTCTTAGAAATATACCACTCACCATAGAGGTACTAGTGCACTCACAGTAAACTGTTACCCTTTAGGCTAAATTTAATGTTGTTTACTTTGTAATGTAGTGGCTGTATGTGCAGATTTTGAAGTTGTACTTACCTCGGGTTTAACACAAACGTAGCACTTCGGTTTTTTTCACACAGAGTAGTGATTGCATACCATGCTATAAAAGCACATAATTCCTTTGCAGTACATTTCAGTTTTGATTAGAAAACACCCCATGGTGGTGTCTTGCAGGTCTGTCATGGGCTTCTTACTTTAGATTATTTTTATATAAGCCTTGATAAAGCATGGCAAGCTCAGACGTGCAAAAGTCTCAAAATATTGCCAAATACTATGAACACCTTAGATACCAAGGCATCCAGATGTAGTTTTTCTGCAGGGCATCAAACAGGGAACTTGATCCAACAGCACAAAGCTGAACAATGCAGAGAAAGGGTGTATTTTAGTCCCCTCTGTTTTTGTCAAGCAGGAGAAAATCTCTGTATACTTTTTGATGTATAGGTAATGCATGGCTTTTACGCTCAAACTATTATAACATTGCTAACCTAAACCTGTGTAAGTACTGACAGGTGACTGCAATATGTGGTATACTGTGGTATACCACAGTACTAGCAGATATTTACATTCAAGTTCCCTGTGTTTTTCTGCAAAACTCTTCCATTGTAATGCCCCAAAATAGTTGTGTAAATGTCACTCTAAATCCTTATATTGCCTGCCATTACTCAACATCTCCCCATGAGGTTGAATGATTATGGATAGTTTTACAATATTATGCTAAGCCAGGCAATATGTCACGTAATATACAAAACACCAGTGTGCGCCAAGCAAAAACCATGTTATTGTCCAGCTGTGGTCAGAGAGTCGGCTTCCCATGAAACAAGGCTCCAGGGGCCAAATGTTGCCGGATTTGTGGCCAGGGCCACACTGCAGTTTAGCCATCACGTGTCATAGATCTGCCTCGTCCCCCGATGGTGGAACAATGTGTCCAGGACTAGGCTGAAAGAGAAAGCTTCCTGAGGTCAGATGAGTATAATGCACTAGCTGGCTTTGAAATAAAACTGGTTTGTTTTTCTTAAAAGAAGGTTGAGGTTTTGGGGTTTCAGTCCATCACCCCCACACAACACCACCTCCACTCCTCTCCATTTGTTACAATGGAAGCATTATGACTTATGTATTTTGACCTTTTTGATCTTAACACGAGATGGTGATTGGCACAAAACTTGTTTCATCATAACTGGAGCTCTGGTTTGGCCCACTTAAATGTCAGCTATGTATAAACTGTGAACATAGTGCTTTTGTTAAAAAAATTAAAGCAGTCATGAAACACTACATGTATAAAGTCTCATTTATACCATGGAGCCAGTTTTAACACTGTCTGTGAGGCTGGATTTAATGAATAAGTGTTAAAAGGTTTTTAGAGCATGTGTAGCAGCATCTTGTGCCAAAACAGAATGTGATGTCACTAATTTGGTTTGTCGGTTGCTACTGATAGACTTATAAAAGTTTAAGTTAGCTAACTAGTGACAGAACCAATAAATAAGTGGAAAACAAGGAGACTGAAAGTATAAAATGGTCTAAAGGAACTGTCGCTGACTGCAACAATGAGTTTTATGTTTAAAAAAAACAAAACAAGGACATACTGTCACTTTCACTCTCTGTCTCTTAAGCAGTAAGTGGTTCTTTAATGTTGGTTAGCGGCACCTAGCCGCTAATTCTCCTGTTAGCCATAATGTTAGGGTTTGTAGAGCACTTCATAAATGAGGACTGCATAAAAGAGAGCCCATTGTGTCAGGTCCACTGGTTGTTCACAGGACCAACAAGCCAGATGGCGACAAGCTGGAGACCGACACTGTCCCCTCAGTTTACAGACTGGGCGGTGCTATAAGTTGACAGAGCAGAAGTGATCAGTGCTTATTCAATAAACTAATCTGTTTTCACATCCAAACAGTTTACAACTGTCTGGTGAATCACCGGCGCACCTGAATCAAGTGCCCTAAAACCCCTAACATTATGGCTAACAGGTGAATTTTCCTGTTTCTGTGCAGCTAGCCAGCAACAAAGAACCACTTACTGTTTAAAAGACAGGGTGAAAGTGAAGAATAACTTGTTGTTGTTGTTGTGGTTGGGGTTATCAAAAAACTCCTTGTTGGACCCAGGCGCAGTACAAATGTGACCAGCTTACACTGATTTTTAGTTAGTTAGTTATTGGTTCTGTCACTAGTTAGCTAGGATAAATTAAAGTAAATCTATTTGAAGCAACCAACCCAGTGACATCACATTCTTTGGCACAAGATGGTGCTACAAATGCTATAAAAACTTTAACTTTAAACATTTATTCATGAAATCTTGTTCCACAGACAGTGTTAAATCTACAACAGATTTTTAGAGTAGGACTCCGTGGTCTAAATGAGCTTTTATACATGTAGTGCTTCATGTCCAGTTTAAGAATATTGCATAGAATAAACATTGAATATAAAAAATGTTTTTCATTATTTTTTCATCAACAGTAATTTAACTGCCACTGAAAAAAGTTACAGAGCTGCTTCAGTCTTCAGAAACAGCATGGCCCAAAAAAAGAAAACAGAGTCATCTTATTTTATAAGGTCTAACCTATACTGAAGGCGGTGGCAGAAAATGGAAGACATTATGAACAAAAAGTGTATCTTTTGTCACACACAGAGATTATGCAAAGTGTAAATGTACTCTCCTAACCTAGAGATAGCCAGGATCCAAAAATAGTTAAAGCTCATTGGGTGTAATGGTCAGCAATGGTCAGTAATGGCCAGTGGTTTGGCCCAATCTGCTCCTTGTTACACAGCTCTTCCTGTCCACACACATACTGTATAATAAAGACTTCCTCAACAGGCTGGAAACCACTCCATTCTCAACAACAGTCTTGAGGTCCGCTTTCTCTCCTTACCCCCCTCCCCATCTCATTCTTTCTTTGATTCTTGCTTTCTCTCAGCCTTTCCCATCTCTATCGCGCTCTTTCCTTCTACATACTGACCTTCCCAGGCTGGCCTGAGTCTTTATATTTCAGGCTTTGAGGCTACATCTGAAACAAAAGCAAAATTATGGGTCTGGTTTGGCTTGGGGAGAGCGCAGTGACCCCGGCATGCGGTTTTCTTAGGCCAGACCAGAGAGAGGTGAGGTGGGGAGAAGAATTTGTGTGAATCTAGCTGTGTATTTGAAGAAACCCCTAACCACACCTAATTTGAATGTGTCATTTGCAGGAGGGGGGCGATCTAAACTTGGGCTAGCCAGTGATAGACTAAAATCCACATACTACAGAAGGCACCCCTTGTTTTACCTTCTGTGTTAAGAGGTTTTCCGAGGGGCCATAGTCCGGAGAGAAAACATACAAATTATCACCTCATAAATATGCTCACCTCTTCGCCGTTTATCCAATACATCATTTTTTACATTTCCATTATTTCTTTCATGTTGCTTTGGGCCATCAACCTGAAATAACAAAGCATAATCTGAATGCTTTTATTGTCAAACTGTCACATGTTCAAGCATTCACTCATACAGTTTATGTTTTTAGAAGATTATCAATACAAATTTTGAAGTAACAAAGAAAATGCTTTAATGCTAGCATCTCATTGTTTGTATTCATGAAGAAGAGGTGTAGCAATGAGAAAGATTTAAAAAGACATATTTTAAGACCATACACAGATGGATCACCCTAAAGCAAAACAATCGGTGAATAAAGCTCACAGTTTCATCCTGTGTCTCTGAGAGTTTCCTACAGTGGGTCTGCATCGTACTGTGTGGTCTTGAACCCTATTTAGACCTAGTGGGTGACCACTGTACAATTAGGTATTCCATGTTTCACAGCAGCAGCAGAAAGTGGAATTCCTGTCAATGGAGGAGACCTTCTCATGTTTACTGCTCACATATTCCTCCTACGATCCATGGCAGTGCACCCAAGCCGGCTTATGGTTGATTGTAACACTCAGTATAAAAGAAACAGAATTTGAAAACCCCATAAGACACTGTGTTTATCTAACTGTAGAGCCTCGAAGGGAAGATCTTACTACATGCAAGGATGAAAGTTGACGCCCCATGTGGCAATTCGAGAACAGGCAGCTTGACAGTGTTTGACATAACTAATTCAAGGATGACACGGGTTCATGTGATAGGGAGAAATCATCATTTTGTCCTTTTTTTCCCTTTAAGTTGTATACATATAGTGAGAGCAACGCAACACGCAGTCATCAGCGTTTCTCATTTGTCTACATTTCAAGACAAACCTCATGTAAGCTTATCTTGAAGTTTTATTTCTAAGCTAAAAATAAACTAGAATCAACAATCCGGAGAAGATTTCACCAAACAATCACACAGTCTTGAAGTATTTCTGTTTGAACTTTTGCGGAGAAGTCAGTTGCCAAATATTCCGTTTGTTTACTGGTTTAAGTCAGTGACTGTTGATAGATGACAGCTCTAGACATCTCCTAAGACAGACCAGATAGTCTTGATTCTTTGGGGTGGGTCTGCAATTTGGGGGAAATGTATAACAATGGGGAGAAATCACATTATGGTTTTCATCCATTGAGCCAAACAGTGCCATGCGTCATTCGTAATGGTGGAAAGGCGACTTAAAACATCAAAGTATAAAAGCAGGACTTGAATCCATGACAGTTTTCAGAAAAAAAAAAAACAGAAAAAAAGCCACAGCTTCGGATTCATATGCTTAAATCATTATAGAGTAAGACCCCTTACCACTGCAAGCGTGCTCTAATGAGAAATCTCTCCATGCTGCTTGCTTGCTGAGTGGTGTTGTTGGGAGGTTTGATGACAGACCCTTGTGTGAACAACTGTAGCTTCATCACCGTTACATCCTTGAGATTAAGCTGTATAAGCAGCAATGACCTCTTAGTAGAAACCAAACCAATGCAATGGCTTTTTAAAATCTATAAGAAAGGGCCCTTCTCACTTTTTATCATGATTGCCACAAACTTACTTCATTTCAGAACAAAGCTGGCATCCATAAATTGTAGGGTTGGTTGATTGGGCATGAGCTCTTGGAGAGCAAAGAATCTAAAATCTACATACTTATACTTAAGTAATGATAAACAGTCACAGACTGAGCTCATATGTTATTGTAAATCCTTGGAGATCACAATTTCAGGAAGGTGAATATAGAAAGCCTATCCTGCAAAAAAAAGAAGAGCCAAGCAACTGGACAGATTAATTTTTCTTAGGTTTATCTGTCAACTAAAGATAGATTAGTCTTTGTCATAACATGCATTTCAAAAGCAGAGAATAGGAATCGTGCCATTATTGAGACTTAGGAGGTAATGAGCCAAATCTTGGCAGAACCACCATTAATCAGTTTGAGGAGGCTTCCCACTATAAAAGATCAACTGGTATGTAGCCATCTTCGACCAGACTCACAACAAACATGAATTGGACTAGATTTGTTCAGTCAGTGCCATCATTGCATAAATGTAGTAAAGACCAAGAGATTTGATTATTTCACTTCTCAAATGGAGTTTACTATTAGTCAGTTAAAATCTTAAAACATGGGCTTTATTTTAACATCCTTTATTTGATCCAAGAAACATTCCTTCAAAACAGCCTTAAACAATTCAATTCATTTTTGTTCATATAGCACCAAATGACAACAGCAATCACGTGAAGGTGCTTTATATTGTAAGGTAAAGACGATAATGATGATAATAACAGTGTTCCTTCCTTTGGTAAAGGAACTTGTTCTTGTAAATTTAAAATGTTTCTTTTCGGCTTTACTCTCAGCAGGTGCACGGTTTTATGTTGTCCAGCTGTTTGGCCATGGTGTTCAAAACGGTGAGTGGTAGAGATTGCCAGTTCTACCCTCTTCCCACACTTGGTTCCTGTGCAACTGGGCAGAATGTGCTCTAGTCAAAGGGCTGTGTGTGGTCCATGGAGCTCCCACGGCAGCTCAGTGTTGCCCAAAAGAAAGCCAATGCCAAATCCACAATCTATGTAAAATTGCAATAATATTTCTTCAAATCTGGAAAATCATATTTAGAAAAGTATACAAAAGGACCGCTAGCTCCCTGGTCACCCTGGTCTGGTCAGCTATCGTTGCTCAAGTCACATTTTTTGTGACTTGAAAACTTTTGACATGATACAGAGTCTAATGGAACTGAGAAAGAAAATAATAAATGATCTTTTCTTTTCTCTATATTTTTGAAGTAATAATGAATGCTAGGACAGAACGATAGAACAAAATGTCATGGCATTTTCTAAGCTTTTTTTTTTTTTTTGTGTCCCGTTTGGATCTATAGCCATCAGAATTGTTGTCTTAAGGCCAAGAAAGATGCCAAGCGGATTTATTTTACCAAGTGGATCATCATGGCCTTGCCATATTGGTCCATTTGATTGACCTTTATTACAATTATGAATTTATTTTATTTTCAGTCGCTACAAACGGGACAGACATGACTGGGGGATAGGACAGGGAGAAAGAATGAAAGAAAGAGAGGGAGAGAAAGAAAACCAAAGGGGAGAGGAGACGGTGAGAAGGGGGGGAAGAAAGAAAAAAAAAAAGAAAAAAAAGAAAAAAGCAAACAAACAAAACACCTGGATCACCTGTATGGAGAAAAAAAACAGAAGAGAAAGCAAACAACAAAGAGCAACATAATAAAAAAACAGCACCATCACAATAAACTAGCTAGCAGTAGATAACAGTAGATACTAAATAATAAATGATATTGTGCAGCACGCAAGATAGACAGCGCACAATGTGCTTTGAGGCAGCAGCCAAGAAAGGTGTAGTCCGCGTCTGTGAACACCCGTGTGTACACCTGTGTGCACACCTGTGTGGATCAGCATGCTTGTATTCCAAAGGTTTCTCCATGTAACGATCTGCTAGGGAGTGTGGGGAGCCACAGCCCCGTCCTCCAGGGTATAAAGCAGGTATGGAGGAGATCCAGGCCCCAGAT
Source organism: Simochromis diagramma (assembly GCF_900408965.1). Lineage (NCBI taxonomy): Eukaryota > Metazoa > Chordata > Actinopteri > Cichliformes > Cichlidae > Simochromis > Simochromis diagramma. The sequence continues at coordinate 16,907,140 of NW_024386801.1, forward strand.
ATCCAGAGGCCCCAGAGTACAAGGACCCGAGGAGGGCCACCAAAGGGGGGGGGAACTGTGCCACCCTCCTGGGAAGAGCTGAGTAGAGCCCCAAAGGAGAGGTCACCCCGCAGCTACGGAGCAGAGGCCAGAGGGGGTTGCAGTGGCGTGCCCGCGGGCTCTGCCGGCAGCCAGCTGTGCCAGAGAGGACCGAGCTTCAGGCCCAGAGGCCAGAGGCCTGAGGGCATCCCACCCCCCGGAAGGAGCCCAGCCGGGCCACCAGGAGTGAGCCGGTACATACATTTTCTAAGCTTAAATACTTTGCCCCTATTGTCATGTCTCAAAGGACAGTGCAAAGCCTGCTTCTTCATCTTGTGCGTTCTCCAGCACACAGCATGTCTGCTCTTAATTGTGGTAGGCGGAACATCAACAAGACTCATTCTATTCTTCATTTAATCCCACAGACACACCAGAAAACAGCTACAGTAGTTTCTGCAAGCTACATTTTCCACGGGAAACGGCCACAAGCCCAAAAAAGCAAAGCGCAGTGTCATCACCCAGAAATCCAAGAAATACCAGAAAGTCTGAGTTTTATTACAAAAATCATCTATGAGCACAAACAAATGTGGAGCACAAACATGCCTATTAATTGAGAAGGCAGATGGTCCTGTTGCGGGTGGGACGCAGTGAGCAGGGACTGTGGAAAACAAAGCATCCGCGGTGACCACGACCTTCCATTTCTGTCGCTCCAACTGGAGACGGGGTCTGAGGTTGAAACCCACAAGAGTTGAACAGAATTTGCCAGTGTTGCCTCAGCGAGACACACAGACAGACCAATTCACAGGAACAAGTTGTATTGGGTTTCCGGGGGGACTGTTGTTTATCCACTTCATCATCAGTGTTGTGTTTTCGATTCTGTGTTTTTTCCTTGATAGCTTTGGGCTTGAATTCACTTCCACTCTGACCTAAAATCCCCAGTGCAAAGGGAAAATTCACAAAATCAATTTTTTAGTAGTAATATTGAAACATGTAGACTCTGGAAGTGACAAGCAAAGAAATTATCAAAAGCTCATTTGTCTGTAGCCTTCCATAATTTGGGGAATTCCACTGGGTGCTTGATTTAGACAACACATATAAAATAGTTTTCTTTAGGGTGGGATCATACTGACGCATCCCAAGAAACAAAATTCCCCCTAAAGATGTCTTTTCTCCCAGACATAGTAACTGGATCCTCTGTTTAATAGTTTGCCGTAGCAGGGGACTGACAGAGTGGTTTCCATTCCGCTGGGCTGTAACCGATTGTCCCAGTGACCACAACAAAGGATAAAAGAGGAAGGAGGGTGAGTGGATAGAGAATAACTCAGGGCTTAGTGTGGACTTGAGAATCCTGAGATCAATGACTCAATGGCTTCCAGAGTCTCCTCCAGCTTTTAATCCTCAGCACAGTATCTGTAAGTCAAGGCTGCGTGATACAAGTATAGCATAATCATATGCACAGGATGTGGTGTCCTACCAGTCAATCTGGCATTTCAAAATGTTACACAAAGATGCGGGAATCAATGAAGCTTGACCTATTTAATTCATCCAGATATGAGTTTAAACCGAGCAAGAGACATCACCACAGTGGGCTACCAACAGTGCACTCCATATGTCAAACAAGTGGCCTTCAGCCCTGCTTTGTGGGGTTGGGTGCTCACACGGGTGACTTTGAAGGCAACAGACAATTTATTTCAGTGTGTGTTGATGGAGCAGTGTTACCTTCGCAGACTTCCTCTCCAGACGTCCATGGGTAACCATTAACCAAGCCTACTTTCTGTGACCTTCTACCACTACAAGACATATTATGATGGACTTCCTCATCACTCTGAATTTACAAAGGGTGATAAAAAAAAATAAAAAATTTACGACAATATTAATTATTGTTGGCAATTGTGTGCTACATTAAGCCACACAGAAAAGCTCCATGCCAGGGTGCCAGAGTCAAAGACACTCATTAATATCACAGATGACCTTTGTTTCCTTGTGGTTTCTGGAACTCTAAATCACTTGCCTAGTCATGCACAGAGTAAAGCAGAGCACTAAGTAGGCTGAGATGCAGTAATGTTAAAAGGAAAGCAGGCAAACACATTTTGACTGTCATCAAATTAAAAATACGCCTTTTGATGCCCTAAGTCCTTTTACCCACGATGGTGTCTTTGAACAATTGGATAATTAATTCTCTAAATCTCTCTTCTTAAAATCTGAGTGTATACAGAGACAGTGGTTTAGGAACAATGACATACAGATGTGCTCTGGAAGACTGAGCTTTGCTATTATAAACCCATAAATAGTATTTCTATCAAAACTTATTTTTTTCCCTCGCTCAGCTCCAGCACAAACAATTGTGGATTTTAAATTGTATGACAGCAGCTAATATATTCTTCCCTTCTCTTTTTCAGATTAATATTGTTTCAGAATGAGTTTGGCAGGAGGCTCATTATATTTAAATCTGTTTTACACTTTAGCATTATGATTATGGCAATTTGAAGTCTAGAGGTTTTAATACATTTTGTAAATAAGCGGTGACCCAAGTCATATAGATCAGGGGTGTCAAACCTAAGGCCTGGGGGCCGGAATCGGACTGCCAAAGACTCGAATCTGGCCCATTGGTCAACTTTAATAAATATGGGCATAAATTTTGGACTTTTAAATGTATTTTCATAAGTTTTAAGGTTTTTCCTGCTCATTAAGACCTCCCCCATGGCCATTTATACTGCACTAAAGTAAATAAGAAATAGATATGCAGAACAGTTAAATGACAGAAAGTTCATGTTTTTTCACCAATTACTATAGAAATCCGTGTATTTTACAGAGTAACAAAACAAAAAAAGAAAGTACACATTCTGTCAGTTAACAAAAATGTTGTGTTTTATAATCACAGGACAGTCTGAGCAATGAGCAAACAGAATCTTTTCTGTAATTTTACACATTTATTCCTTGTGTTAGTTTGGTGTATTAAAAGTGTTTTAGTGATAAAATAATGGCTATGGTTCTGATCATGGCAAGTGCGTCATAGTCAGAAGTATAAAGTGAATTCCCAGCCATTGCATACATGACACCTAAATGCAAAACATACAGTACGTATTGGTCTCAGATGAAAATGCAAAATTCCGCTGATAATTTCATATGTTTACAGAGTAAACCTTTCGTGTTTTATGTCACTATCTGCTCACTGCTTAGAGACCCAGAGGCATCTGAGAAAGTGAGAAGTGTCCACTGAGGGGTGACAGTTGGGTGTATGTGCTTAGTCACAGACAAAACAAGACCTTAGCAGACACTGAAAACTCACGGCTCATTTTCAGATACAATGAAAGCTCAAACATTTGAGGTCTGAAGGCTCTGAGATCATGCTCATTAGTATATAGATACAGCCCTCAAAGGTCAAGCACATAGCTGAGCGCTGGAAAGTGAAGACAGCTACAGTTAATGATGTAAGTTTAATATGGGACTGGAATTCTTTTAAAATCCTTGTTTTGCATTGTATTCAGCAGAGCAATTGGCATAACATGTCTATTATGGTGCATTTTCTGAAAATACACAAGTTTCTATTAACCCTCTGTGTAAAATGTAAATAACAACAGAAATATTAACAGAACACAGTTATTTGCAAATATTATAAACCAGTATTTTATTCAAATAGAACATATGTGATAACATTTCAAATGTTTAAACTGAAACATTTTCTTTTTTTTAATGAAAAGCATAATAAAAATTTCTTTTAATTTGATGGCATCAACACATCTCAAAAAAGCTGTGACGGGACCAATAAAAGGCTTGAAAAGTAAGTGGCACCAAAAAGAGACAGCTAGAGGAACACTTTGCAACTCATTAGATTAATTAGATTGATTGGGTATTACAAAACCATCTTAGACAGGCAGAGTTTCTCAGACGTAAAGGTTGGCAGAGGTTCACCAATCTGCAAAACTGTCTACAACAGTTTCTCAATTTTAGATTGATATCTGATCAACGAGAAATTATATCATCAAAAGATTCAGTCCCTGGCGGAATCTCTGTGTGCCAGAGACAAGGCCAAAACTCAATATTAGATGCCCGTGAGCTTTGAATTATGTCGTGAAAATCATTCCATGGGCTCAAGAACAATTCCAAAAATCCTTCTCTATCACAGTTCAGTGTGTTATCCATAAATGCAGGTTAAAGCTTTATCGCATAAAGAAAAAGCAATATGTGGACATAATCCAGAAACACAGCTGTCTGCCCTGGGCCAAAGCACATTTACAGCAGCCTGAGGCAAAGTGAAAATTTCTTCTATGTTCGGATGAATTGAAATTAGAAATTTTCTTTCAAAACATGAACGCCACACCCGCAAAACTAAAGAGAAGAGGAGCCATCCACTGTCATTTTCAATTCAATTCAATTGTATTTGTATACAGTGTTTAAATAAGTAACAAACAATTTGAATAAGCGCTATAGAATTTATAGTATAGAATCAAAACAACAGTTGCACTTTTCACATTCAAGGCACTTTACAGTGGTCTGAAAACGTATTTGTCCCCTTCCTGATTTCCTGTTTTTTGGTATGTTTGTCACACTTAAATACTTCAAATCATTAAACAAATTTAAATATTAGCCAAAAATCACACAAGTGAACACAAAATGCAGTTTCTAAATTAAGGTGTTTATTATTAAGTAGAAAAAACTTACATGCCCATGTGTGAAAGAGTGATTGCCTTCTAAACCTAATAACTGGTTGGGCCACCCTTAACAGCAATAACTGCAATCAAGCATTTGTGATAACTGGCAATGAGTCTTTTACAGCACTGTGGGGGAATTTTGTCACACTCTTCTTTGCAGAATTGTTGTAATTTAGCCACATTGGAGGGAACACATCAGAGCATGAACCACCTTTGTTTTAAGGTCATGTCACAGCATCTCAATCAGATTCAGGTCAGGACTTTAACTAGGCCACTCCAAAGTCTACATTTAGTTTTTCTTAAGTCTTTCAGAGGTGGACTTGCTCGTGTGTTTTGGATCATTGACCTAAAGCTGAAGCCAAGTGCACTCCAGCTTTAGGTCATGAACAGATGGCTGGACATTCTCCTTCAGGATGTTTTGGTAGACAGCAGAATTCATGGTTCCATTTACCACAGCAAGTCTTCCAGGTCCTGAAGCAGCAAAACAGCAGTGGTAGTGTGATGTACAGACCGTCACACTACCACCACTGTTGGTATTTTCTGAAATGCTGTGTTAGTTTTATGCCAGACATAACGGGACTTAAACCTTCAAAAAAGTTCTGTTTTTGTCTCCTCAATCCACATAATATTTTCCTAGATGTCTTGGGGATTGTCAAGCTGTTGTTTTGGCAAATATGAGAAGAGTACTTTTCTCCTTGAACACTGCTATTGATATCATTCTGCCCAGTCTCTTTCTTACTGTTGAATCATGAACGTTGACCTTAACTGAGACATGTGAAGCCTGTGGCTCTTTAATATTGTTCTGGGTTCTTTTGTGACCTCCTGGATGAGTTGTCGATGTGCTCCTGGAGCAATTTTGGTAGGCTGGTCACTCCTGGGAAGCTTCACCACTGTTCCAAGTTTTCTTCATTTGTGTATAATGGCTCTCACCATGAATTAATGGAGTCCCAAAGCCTTAGAAATGGTGTGCAACCCTTTCTATTCTGATAGAGGTCAATGACTTTGTGGCATGATGTGTTGATGTGTTTTTGAGATCTTTAGCCTGCTTCACTTTGGCCGCAGGTTGTATTTAAGTAACTTCTTGACTCAACAGGTCTGCGGGTAATCAGGCCTGAGCGTGTTTAGTGAAACTGAACTCAGCTTTCCAAAAATGAGGTTAATCACAGTTAATTCATGATCTAACAAGAGGGCTATTACTTTTTCACACAGGTCCAGGTAGGTTTGAATAACTTTTCACCCTTAATCAGTGAAATCATCATTGATTAATCATCACTGCGTTTTGTATTTACTCAGGTTATTTTTGTCTAATATTAAAATGTGTTTGATGCTTGGTCTGTAACATGTCATTTGACAAATATGCAAAAATGCAAAATGTATATTGTAAGGCAAATACCCTACAATAATACAAAGAAAACTGAGTAAACCCCAACAATCAAACAACCCACTATGAGTAAGCACTTTGGCAACAGTGGGAAGGAAAAACTCCCTTTTAACAGGAAGCAGAAGCAGGGAGGGGCGGCCATCTGCTGCGACCAGTTAGGTCAGTTCAAAAGCCTGTATCTCTGATGTGGTATGGGGTTTCACCAGATGAAAACAATGGGTCCCTCATAACATGAAATATACAACAAAGAAGACCCGGGAATTTTAAGCAGCTAGAATCCTCTATCAGGCACAAAATGGGACATTCCTCTCCCCAAAAATGTTTCTCAGTTTAAACATTTTATATGTTTTTCAGTGTTTTTATTTACATTTCCCAACTTCTATTAAACTGGGGTTGTAATCTTTAAGTTGTCATTGGATATTTAAACCTTACAATTAGAGTGTCATTACACAAAAAGCATATTGTTCACAATAAACAATGTACTTTTTGTGCTTATAAAGAGCATTTTATTCAAATGTTAAATTTTGCAACCGGTAGTAAAAGTTTTCTCAATACGTAATAAATAAAGGCCACATCAAACAAAACCATGTCTATACAGTCTAAGGTCAAGACTATCACACCAAGACTGTATGCGGTTGGATTGATTTTCCCTCTTTCCCTACGATATGCATCCACTTAAGCACTACGGACGTCACAGTGTGTTCTGAGCTGCTTGTAACAACAGAGAGAGTGCACACTGAATTTTCATGAGTACAGCCTTGGTCTATAGTCCCAAATGTGATTGATCTACTGTATAATCTGGCAACAGTTTGAGTTCAGTAGCGGTTATAAATGGTTACATTTACAATCTGTAATTTATGTAAGGGCACACATCTGTGCTTTGTGTTTTTCTTTTGGGTCAAGGTGGGGCCCCATTTATAATTGGTCAAATGTCTATCACATTAAACCTCAAAAGATTGAACTGATTTAAAGAGAAGTAAGTATATCACAAAAACAGTATAAAGTAGGTAATTTGCTGTGGAACCAGTCATTTATGATCCTATAGCTTTGTTTGTTTTTTAGTCATGTAAGACTCCCACAGTGGGCTTGTATAATGCAACACTCACAATCAATTTCACGTGGTATATATTTAGGAAAGATGGACATAGGTTTAAGTACACTATTTTTGTTTGACTTTTAGCTGAAAGATAGAAAAAAGATGCAGTTAGTTGGTTGTTTCTGACTTTTTAATGCAAGGTGACATTTACTCAAGGATCTTTGCTGGATTCTCTGACTGTGCAGTGTTGTGTTGTATGTGTCTGCCATCTATTGGACTCACAAGAAACACCACTTGGCAAATTCATGTGACATATTTAGAAATAAGTTCTTATCAATAGAGGTAGATAACTATAATTTATTTTTGACTTTTGCATATTTTAAACTGTTACAGATAAAACTTGAGCTAAGTTTGGATTAAAATATGCATCAATTAAATACAATTAATTTACAATTACATTACAGTTGTTATTAACTCATTATCTCTGTGAATAGAAAATGTTCTAAAGAGATGAACATCTGAGGGACGGGGGGGAAGCATAGCAAGTTGGTAGTGCCCATCTAAAAGAAACATTTTTGTGTTTATGGCAAAGAGGAACGGTGGTTTGTAAAATAGAGGAAAAAAATAAATACCCACAAATGTATTAAAAGAGCTCACTTATATCCTATAACATGTGTTGCGGTCAGAGCTGTTGTAGGACGCCAGGAAAAAGAGGGAGTGGGTGAGTGCAGGAGTCGGCTGAGCACGTGCCTGCAGAGGTCCTCTGGTCTCTGTCTGGGATCAGCCTGCCACACCAGCCCCTGGGCTAGACTCCCATCAGCCCCATACCCTGTCTTCTCTGAGCCAGACACCACCATGACCACTTGTATTGAGAGCTCTGACCGCCATTGTGCCACAGTAGAGTACACAAACAAACAGTGCAGACACACACCGGTCTGCTCTCCTGCCATTACGTCTACTCAAGCCCACTTGGTTTAGTCATACCGTAGGTCTCCATTGCAAGCAGCTCCTTCTTGGCTTGGGATGGAGAATTTGGCAGAAGATATTTGCTCATTTGTCCCCACACATGTATGTGGTTTGGTAACTTTGCTAGGGACTGCTGCCCCAGTCTTTCTTACAGTGGAGCTTCAGAGCAAGCCAGGCCTTTTCTGGGTAATGTCCTCCCACACAGTCTGACTATACAGATTTTTGCTGTTCGTTTCCAGCTGTTTACATCCTTACAATGTGTGTGTGTGGTTTTTTGTGGATTTTGGTATGCACTATAGAAAAGCCGAACATGTGGACATCTTTTATCATCTGTCATCACAGCAGTTCACATTGTTTCATCATTTACTTCCAGCTATTCCCACCTCTTCTCCAAATAGGTCCATACAAAAAAAGTCAGGCTACTCACTTATGTGTCATCCAGAAATAAAACAGTTACATAAAAATGCATGCATTAACCATTTGCTCAGAGTATAGCTTAACGTTGTGCACATGCACATGCACTCACATCCACAGGCACACTGCATTTCTTCTTTCTTTTCATGTTGACCACAAGATTAACCTGCTGCCCTCTATTTCCTCTGAAGAGGATTCCCCCTCCTCCCCTTCAGTAGAGCCTTAAAATCTATCACAGACTTTAGATTCTGATGTATGTGCCCCATCCTTTCTTTGAAGTCTTTAACTGGCCCTGGCCACATTGCAGTCTGATAGCTGGACTGTCGCTTACACATATCCAGCTTTTTTCTGTCTGAGATAAGCCCCTCACCCATCCCAACATCCTTAGTTTTGTCTGGAGAGGGAATATCTGGTTTAAACATAATTTGTCAGGCACAATTAAAAATACAGTTACATGGGTTCAAGTGACTCTGGCCTTTAAGTGTTGCTACCACCTTGTTTCCTATTGTTACTTTGCCATGTAGGAAAATCTTACCTTTCCCAACTTCTAAACTGCAAAAAAATCACAAGTACTGATATGTCTGAATGGTCAAAACCAACTTTAGTACTTGTAATGATGATGGTACTCTAGGCAAAATTATAAAGGATCACTAATGTGATAAAAATACATTTCACATATGCTTACATTTAAAATATTTCTTCACTATTCTGAGCCATCAGGATACAAGGTTTGAATTTTTGGTTTTGTTTAATTCCAGTTTTAGCTTGTAAATCCTGACATCTTTATACTGTTGTCAATTTCATCTCCATGTGTGAATTCTGCCTTATAATATATTTTATTTCAGTCTTTACATCTGTTTCTGAGATCTTAACATTTATGGATTACTTGTATTAAAACAGACAGTAGTGAGCCTTTGAATGACATGAGCCCAAATAATATTTATACTACAGTTGGTATACTATGTTAAGCTAGTAAAGCAATTTTAAATTACTTTGCATTGCATACCTTGTTTTACATTAAAACTGTGTTGGGTATGTCAATGCCAAACATGATGAAGGATAGGAAAAAGGACTGAACCAAAGCTGTTAAAATAACAAACAATTTTGGTCTTCAAATGTTATCAGGAAAAAACAACAGATATAACAAATACTGTAACAAAAAAATAATGTTTATTCCTTTAAAAAAGTTTGTGCACAGTAGGAAAGGAAAGGTAGGTGTTTTAAAAACAGAGGCTTAAACATCATGAAAAGAGTATGGCTGAATGCAATCACCATATCCTTTAACGGCCTCTCCAAATGCATGCACTTTCAATTAAAAAAGTCTTTTTAAAATATAAAGTTTCTTCATATTTGTGCACATAATGCTGAGCTTGTCATCAAAACAAAGTGTATTGCTCTTTTCAGAAGCAGCTAGGAGCATTTCATCTCAGCAACAGTCAAAAGCAATTCCATAGTCAACACATAACATTAAAACCTCAACACTGATATGTCCATTGATATAACAAAACCAATGTGTACAGTGTTGACAATGGATGTCTTATATTGTGATTGTTGGTAAAATCTTGACATTTTCAGAACCAAAACTCTGAGACAAACACATGGACGTTGACGATGTTATGGCCAGAGTCGCCCTGAATTGTCAGGTTGCGCATAGATAGCTTGAGTACTGTCATCGCTGGACCAATCAGAGGCTTCACCTGGCGAACAATACCTGGAAAAGACAAAGATGAATGAGAAAAAGTAGTATGGCTAAATGTGTAGATCCGTGCTAAGCAAGACTACTTGTTGTATCATGACATGTCTCAATAATCTCAATAAACAAAAAAAGAATTATTTTGTTCAGAAGCTTGAGAGTTGGTTATCTTAAGGAGCTACAATCAGTCAGAATAATTTTCCTCAAAGAAACTGTTGTCATTGTGGAGTCTTTTTGTCATTATTTATGTAGTTCTGTGTGTTTTAAATATGGTGTCTTTGTTCACCCTAGTGATATCTAGCTCTGGAGAGTTTGGGTTTATAGTGTTGAGGATCAAAGTGTTTGCTCTTACCTCACTACAATTAAGGACAGTTTGTGATTGTATTTGTAATTTACCAGCAAAAGTGAAAAGACAGTAACATGTAGTCACAAGCTAGTCACAGCTTGCTTTAACTAGCCATTCTTCAGTCGTTAATTTCACATGTCTGATAGCTCTGTCAGCCTTGCATATCCTTAAATTATCTGTCTAGACAGGTTGCATAATAGCTTAGAACATATTTTTGAGTTTCAAGCTTATTTTCTTCCAACTTCAATAACTGAATTTGCAGCATACTATGGTTATACACATCTAGAGTCTTAGGACATGAAGTTTAGTCAAAATTGAATTTATAAACTACTAATTTACAAAAACAGTTGTCTCAAGGATGCTTTATATTGTAAGATAAAGACCCTATAATATTATTATAGAGAAAACCCAACAATCAGACAATCCCCTATGAGCAAGTACTTGGCAAGTGTAGGAAGGAGGAACTCCCTTTTAACAGGAAGAGACATGTGGTGGAACCATGATCAAGGAGGGCCAGCCATCTGTCATGACTTATTCAGGGGTGAGGGTAGAACCTGAAAGCTGAGGGAAGTCCCTTAGCATACTAAACCTTTAAGTTTCTAACCCATAGGTTTTTATCAAAAATCAAAGTCTTAAACCTAATTTAAAAGTACAGTTAATTCTGCTCATGACTGTGCAGCAATGCACAATTCGAACCACATCATCAAGTTCGCCAATGACACGACTGTGGTGGGTCTCATCAGCAAGAACAAGTCAGAATACAGAGAGGAGGTACAACAGCTAATGGACTGGTGAAGAGTTGTCAAGAGCACCAAATTCCTTTGTGTCCACCTGGGGGAGAACCTCCCCTGGCCCCTCAATACCAGCTCCATAACTAAGAAGGCCCAACAGCATCTCTATTTCCCACAGAAGCTGAGAAAAGCCCATCTCCCACCATCCATTCTCACCACCTTCTACAGAGGGACTATAGAGAGCATCCTGAGCACGCACACCTTCATACATCAAGTTGCTTTTTGCATACTTCTCAGTCTTTTGCACATTTCTATTGCACTGTTGTGTCTGCACTGTCTTGTGTCTGTATCATTCTGTTCTGTATGGTGTTGCACTGTCTTTGTTTTGTTTTGTTTGCAATTTTTGCACATTGCACCTTAAGTACTCCGGTGCTTATTGTCTGTTATATGTCATATGTGGCACCATGGTTTGGAGGAACGTTATCTCATTTCACTGTGTACTGTACCACTGCACGTGGTTGGAATGACAATAAAGCCACTTGACTTGACTTGTGTCTTTCCCAAATGCAAACTGGGAGCTGGTTCCATGGGACACAGGGCGAACAGTTGAAAACTGCCTCCCATTCTACTCTTGGAAAGTCTAGGAAACATTAGTAAGCCAGCAGCCTGAAATTGAAGTGGTCTACTGGGATAGTATAATACTATGAGGTCTTTAAGGTAGGATCATTCAGGACTTTATATGTAAGAAAAAGGATTTAACTGTAAGTCAGTGAAGAGAAGCTAATATGTGAGATGTATAATCTTTCCTTCTAGAAGTGCTCTCACTGGGGTACTTTGGATCAACTGCAAGCTTTTCGGGGCACTTTAAAATATCCTGATGATAAGGAATTACAATAGTCCTGCCTAGAAAGAGTAGTATTACAGCAGGATTTTTCAAATTTTAGCAAAACTGTGTAGATGAAAGAAGGCAGACCTAGATATTTGATTAATGTGTCATATCCTATACAAAAATGACTCCAAGATTCCTCACAGTAGTATAAAACTTTGTTAATTTGTCTGGATTTATAACTTTAAAACAATACAGGTTTTTATGTTTTTTAAAGGGACATGTACACAGGAAGCAATTCTGTGGTTCCCTGGTTATATAACCCTCTAATGTATAAGTCAATCAACTGTCACGTGTTAATCAATGATATTATTTGCTCTCACAGGTAGTGGGTTCAACTCCTTCCCTTCAAGTTGAGAAAGTTTTAATTCAGGACCCACTCAGTTTGCATTGTCAGTGGTTAATTTTTTGTTGGGACTCGCAGTCAGAGAATATCATTAAGTATCTACAATCTGGGGCTCACCCCATCACTGCAAATCACTTCCTGTGTGATTAAGACATGTCTGCAGTTTAAATAATTGATTTGTGCCGTTTGGCTTCATTAACAAAGATGACTATCATTTGAACGACACAAACTTTGTAGTATTTTTTTTATATCTACTAAAGGTTTTATGTATTAAATGAAAACTATTGGACCCAGCACAAAACCTTGTGGAACTCCATGACTAGGTTTCATTTGTGAAGAAGACTTTTTTATACAAAAAAATGGGAATCTATCGGATAAATATAATTCAAACCAGCCAGTGCATTTTCATTAATACTAATGGTGTACACTATTCCCTGTAGTAAAATGTAGTAAAAAGTTTCTGCCCACAGTCCAGTGTGCTAGATTGTTAACTTCTACGTCTAGGGTATACCTTATGTTTTACCATCCACTGACTGAGATCTATTGATCCATCCACAAAAAAGGGATGAATCAATAGATGTTTCTTCAGTAGGAAATATTTAACTGTTCATTAATCAGGCTTTTGAGCAACAGATTTGGGAGTTTTTTAGCTCCTATTCTTCACTGTCTGTGCAATCAGGCCTGTCAACTCAAAACAAAAAGTCAAACTGAATATGCAGAGATTCTATGTTCTCTCCCTCCTTTTCTCTCACAATGCAACGATTAATAAATTATAAAGTGTGTATGTGACTTGTTTTCTGTCTTGAGATTTTGGCCTAGATATTGACCAGCAAACCTATTAAAAACAGAGCATGTTAACTACCAGACACCGTGATGGTAATAGATGCTACTGTAGAAACAAATATTTATAGTTAAAGATCACTATAGCAAATGAAAAGTTCTGAATAACAAAGTAAAGTGAGGCACAGTTCAAACCACCGCACGCAAAGCTAACATATCACAACTCTATCAAAACTATGTCATTGAGAATAGAGTGGAGGCTGGAAGTTGGGTCGATCTTTAAAGAACAGTGAAGTAATCATCAATGAATATTGAATAGTATTTATTGCTTAAAATGCGTTTCCCTACTTTTTTGGCATCAGCTGATCAATTTAGATGAGTTTCAAATAACCTGTGCTGTTAATGAGCCAAAGATCTGCCAATGAACAACCCCATAAACAGAAGACACAGTGATATCATGGTAAAACAGATGGAAGAATAAACATACTGCAACAGAGCATTACTGAATCCCCATGGAATTCATTGGGTGCTCTTTTTAAGTGAACATGCGATTAGAGGGGGGAAAAATGCCAGTGTTTACACAAGCTGTCAACAGACTTTTCTCTGCAGAGGGCTGGGGACATTTTAGCTCTGGCCTGTTTGAACAGCTATCGGTGGTGTAGTCAGGCAGCACAATCACCACACTGTCCTCCTATCACACCTTCAGCCGCCCTCTTTCTTTTTCCCCATTTACTTCTGCTTCTCATACTCATCTGAGTCAGTAACATGTTAAAGCCTTTAGTAGGATGACTCAAGAGTTTAACTCAGCATGGATCAAAATGACAGATCACTGCCTAGATCACTATGAATTATGAGGCTCTTTCCTGTGGTACTTGTAAAAAAAAAAGGCAGTAAAATCCATTTGGTTGTCATTCACTACAGGGCAAATGATGATCCATTATGAGCCATGCACTGGGTCCTGTGGGACACTGGCATTGTATGATGGCCCCCCACTCACATATTCGCCTTTTTTTCCCTCCCTTCTCTTCCCTTCCTGAGGGGGGCTGGCGTTTGTGGCACCATCACTGTGGCCCACAAGGCTAAATGAGTCCCATGTGTTTGATGGAGGGGAGCAGTTGCAGTCACGCGATACAGCCATGGAGGCATTTCTCCAGGAATCGATCTTTAACTCTGGGAGGGGCAAGCTATAGGAACTTAGACTGGCGTCTCTCCTTCTCTCTGTCACTTTATTTTGCTCTCTTGTCCTTCTCTGAGCCAGGAATGTGGGCACACAACAGATTCCAGCAGATTCTGGTGATAAGCACTTGGAGAAGTGTGGAATGGGGCCCACTTCTACCAGGGTTGCCCCTTGTTTTAGTGTTTTGGGATTCTGTTGCGTAGTGACACTAAAGGGGCCCGGGTCTGAGATTTTATTGTTTCCAAACCATTAGCGTTGTCAGAGAGAACTAACCTTTTCTTAAACCTAACAACAGCTGCAATATTAAGAAAATAACTGACATGGAAAAAGAGATTGGATTTTGAGTTGGAAAATTATTTTCAGACATAAGCCAGCTGAGATGGCATGCAATGCCAGTGGAGTTAATCAGTGCAAAGGTTCATTCTTTGCTCATTTGCTTAAATCAAACGAGATCTGATCAAAAGCTTCCGTCCTGGGATGAGCAATCATGCAATGAAGATGAGTAAGTTGTTATGAGCACAATATGGACCACCGCAAGGACAGATGGGTTTAAGTCCACATTAAGGGCATTTTTAAAAAATGTTATTATTGCATTAATTGTGGCCTATATCTAATTACAGCTAAACACTTATAATCAGGGCCAGCTGAGGTTAAGTTTTCCATTAAAACTCCAGAGGATGGTTTCCGTGAAAAGTAAAACCAAAAAAATCTTACCACATAAATAAATAACAAAAACACAGAGACTAAACTAAAATTTATTTAAGGCATCTAAACAAGGCTATGTGGTATGTGTGTCGGCCCCATTAGAGTTTTGTAAATTTGTTTGTGGTCTAATTAGCACATGCAGAGTGCAAAAGTGTGCTGTCCGGACTTTTTGCAATGGCTCGTCCAAATCCTTCAGTTTTCTCAGAGCATTTGAAAAGAAACATGAACCATGGTTCAGGGTTCCTCGCTTCAGATTTTGGAATTTCTTTTAATCCTATATATGTTCATCTATATAAGATGTGCCACAGTTATCTTGCACACCTCATGTGAACTATTTTTTGTGAACCTTGAGGACAAGAAAGGGTCATTATGTCATTACACTGTGGGCTTAAGCGCCCAACTCTGCACGAAGTAGCGTGATACCGTAGTCGTTTTACATGACCTCTCGGAAGCCTCAGCGAAATCCCAACATGATGACTTTGTGTTTCCGTGAGCTTCCCATCAAAAGCACAGTGGTATCCTCAGTGAAGGCAAAGCATCAGCTAACAGCTGGGCCTCAACGCACTCACAGCGAACCTGAGGTGAAACCACAACCACATACGCATCTTTAACATTTCTTCCAAGCTATAAGGCAAAAGGCCAACATCCACATAACAGGTTGACTTTGATTTGCTGCAATGCCACCTGAGATTCATATAAATAAATACGGGAAGGTTTTCAAACCTCTACAGCTGACAGCATGCCCTGTGACTGGGTTGCAAAGTTGCAAAGTAATGCCGGAAAAGTTTGTGGTGTCTTTCCAATTCACTGAAGTATCTGCCGCAGGGTGCAAAGGTGACCCCACTGGTTTTTAACAGCCACCATCACACTAAACCCTAACAGCTGTACAGTTTGTCCACTCTCCAGAAGCATCCCACCACACAATAAAGTAGCCTCCCATGAAGAAAACAGTCCTAAATAAACACAGTAGTAGCAGAGACGCTGCCCCCAAAACAAAGTGAAGCAAATGCCAGGAGGCATTTGTCATCCTTCATGGCCACGAGGTCTGCAATATTGAAGGGTTACATGTAAACAGTACAATTTCGGGGTTTTCTGGTTTCTACAACTCAGCAAGGAAGTGTATGACAAAATCCAAAATGAACGGGTTTAACACCAGAGACAAATGAAAAGTATGCATTGGCTTCACCGCAGTATTGTATAATGACATGCTGGTTGTGGCGCTATGCATGCTCACTGCAGTTAAACCCCTGGAGAGCATCCAGGTGCTGTACAAAGTTCCAGTATACAAAGAGGGTACTGGAGGACATTCTTGAGCACCCTCACTGTAGTAACTGTGAGATCATCCGGATCTCTCACTGATGTACCAAGTGCATCTCTTACTGATTCACAGCTGCTGGCATTTGTATAAACAGAGCAAAGAGTGGTTTCTTTTTCAATAACTCTTTTTTACTGCCTGAAAGGTTTTCTCCATAAAAACTCGAAGGCAAGCCAAAGAAATTGCTAACTAGCTCCCTTGTTACCCCATTAGTAAAACAAGCAATTTCAGTTTTGATAACCCTTCAGTTTGGCTGAAATATAATACATTCAAATGTCCCGGCGCGGCAGGATAATCAACTGTACGAAGACAGCGTACAGACCCCTCAGGGTCTGACTTTGTATTTATCTTCTGACTGGTGCACTGATGGCCACTCAGGTCAGGCTGTCCAAACACAACTCTGACCACTCCAAAGAGGGAGTGGGACCCATGTATACCCCATCCATGTCTGTGTGGCTTGGTATTTTAAGGCCAATTAACAGTGATTCACTGTTGGACAGTGGCACGCATGGGCTGTGACATCACTGAAGTGGCCTTAGGGAACTGGTTGGTTCTTTTCTTGGACTTTCTGTTTTAGCAGTTGTGGGCCAGAGCAGCTGAGATGACATAACATGCACCATTATCTTTACCACAACCTTTGCACTACATTACAACTGACCTTTCAAAGCGAAAAACCATAGCTCAGGGGCATAAAATAGACTTGAATGTAGACTAAATGGATAAAAGCGTATGTGAGGAAAAACTGCCCCTGTTTGCATTTTAAATCATTGCACTTTATTATGCATTAGAACTGAAGTATACCGTGTGTTCGTGAGCTTTTAGCGCACTTTGCTATCTATCTGGGTAAGTCACATCATGAGCGTGGATTAAAAACAGGCATTAATTTTGGGAATTGAGTGGTTAACTAAACACAGTTGGTTTTTCTTAAAAACACAGTGCTTGAAAGCAAAGAGTAATGATGAGTGTAAATTAAATGGATCACCAAAGCAGGGGAGATAAGTGTATCATGATGAATTATTGCGACAGTTTTATTGCAAGCAATGTGTACTATATGTGTTCACACAAGTGTCTTGGTAACTTGACTTACTGACTGGGTACGCAGAATGTCTGTGCGAGCTTGACATTGCTGCATCGCTATCTCTTCATCAGTACATTTGAATGCGGTGGACCACCCGAGCGGAGCGCTGTGTGTTTGATTGTGGGATTACTGTGTGGAGGAGAACGTGTTTTGATTAGCCATACTGTAATCTCCCGACAGGGATTCTTCGTGGGCTTGGCGCACTCTGGTGGGCCGGTCGCTGCCGTGTAAAGATCCAGCCAAATAACAGCCTCGCTCGAAGCAGAGCGGCGTGTTGTCTGCTTATCTCCACAGCTGTCCTCAGCTTCTCACCAGCAACAGCCACAAGGCAGAGCTGCAGGCTTCACTGGCTCAGAGGCAGTCATGTCTCACACAGAAGGTTCACATTCCACCAGTCACTGTGGACGGCAGCATCGAAGACCACGACTACCTGCACAGAGGCGCTTTGTCCATGGCTACCTCACTTGCTGCCAACATCGTGCCAATGGGAGTGCGAAAGATATTTATCTCTGGACATCATATAAACCACTAAGGCATATTTCCACCTGCCTTTCAAACTGGAATGGAATTTAGCCCCAGCGTCTCAAACTCACAGATTCTCTACATCATGGCTGTGATTCATAAACAAAGTCATTACGTAATCTGTTGCCATCCAGCAAGATAAACATCAATACTACACAATAAAATCTGTTTTTCCAACTTAAAGGAAGAAGAAATGCAGACAGCAATGATTAATGGCACATTAAAATCCTTCCATGACAAATAATTACTCATGAAGAGGAGTCATTTGAACAAATCCAAGGCATGACTAAATGTGTGGTGACTGGTTCATTCAATGGTTGGCTACTGATTGTGTTGTACATTGGATTTACACACAAGGATCCTGGTCAGGGGTTTGGCTGTGTCAACTGAAAGTGGAGATTGCATAGCATAAGAGCTGTGGCTGAATGTATAGTTACTTATAGTTAAAGCGGTCACATGAAGAAAAGCCTTCTCAGTAACAGTTAAAGTCAAAAGAACGCTTCCATGCTCTCTGAGCTGGCCTTGATACGTGGTGATAGAAAAAGCATGACCATTCTTGGATGATAGTTCGCTGGTAGACAATCAAACAAGGGAACTACCAGCATTTTATTAACACCTCAAACCACGCTCGTGCTTCCAGCTGAAGCCACCGAGCCAGTGTTTTTAAAAGCAGGATTCATCTACCCTCCCGCTGACTGCCAGAGTCAATCACCCCGTCATCAACCCGACTCAAACAACCTGCCCCTAATCAAAATCAATGACTGCTTCCAACACTTTTTGACGGGTGACAAATAAAACACTTTGGAGAATCTGGTGTTTGTCTACCTGAAGAGATGTTTTTTTGTGTGGTCGCTGTCGCGCTACTGCTGTGGTCATCCTGGGAATTTGTCCACGTCTGATTGGTTGTGATTATGTTTTCCAAGTGCTGAGGGATGTCTTTGTTTG
This sequence comes from Simochromis diagramma, assembly GCF_900408965.1. NCBI lineage: Eukaryota > Metazoa > Chordata > Actinopteri > Cichliformes > Cichlidae > Simochromis > Simochromis diagramma. The sequence goes on from NW_024386801.1 coordinate 16,926,131, forward strand.
CACAGATGCATCAGGGTTGTTATCCAGATGTGACAGAGCTGTTGAAGCCAGTGATGGATGACCGGGAACTATGAAAGAGCGGTGTGGTTCTTACATTGTGGTGTGTTCTCAGCCAGTGCTGTACATGTGCGTGTGTGTGCTTGCGCGTGTATGCGTCCGTGCATATGTCTACGGCTACACCGCATGCATGTGCGCGCTTTTAAAGTTGATGGGTTTTAAAATAGGGAGTGAAAGGGAAAAGAGCAGCAGCCAATCAGACCTTTTTAAGAATCACTTTTTTTCGAGTTAGCAACAGATTCTGTGGACTGCTAATTGCCTCTTTTGTCCCGTTCAATAACACAAAAAGTGGCCAAAAATAATGACCGAAGTCAGTTTGAGTTCACACACTTGTTCATTAGTGGAGCCTCAATGTCTGCTACTCTTCACATCCCACCAAGCTGTAATACCACTGTTGGAGACACACTGGAGATACTGGAAACTAAGCTTCCTTAAGTGACACGTCAGCTAGCCTCACAATGGTTATGCAACAGCTGCATCTGTGAGCCAAAGCACCAGCAGCACAACCCACTAAATAAAACCAAGAGGGCCTTCATCACACCATGGACGCCACACTTCACAGCAAGTAGTCAGTGACCAAAGGTTCCAGTGCGCAGGGCCTCAATTTGGATACGTGATGGGCAACTGGTGCTAACATGCAAGAGCTGCATCCAATAAGCATCCAATGGGTTTGGGAGAGAAGTGGCTCCTCACAAACAGGCCTTTCATGTGGTCGTCAGTTTAAGTGCTCTAATGCTCGGCGAGACACTGAGGCCTAGTGCAGGGAAATGGAACAATACATTTAACCACATGAAGCACAGCGCCCAGGATTACTTCTGCACATATTTTCTCTCTCCCGGCCTCTTTGACTGAACTGCAGTCTCTCGCTTTGTCTTTCTCTCCATACGCTTTTGCTCTCTTCGCTCTCCCTCGCGCAAACACACGCTGCCCCTGCAAATGAGCACCGCTATAAACAGGGAATTTCTCCTAAACCCTCTTTATACACATGCACACAGACGTGCACAGTGGATGACACATTACAAAACAGAGCTTATCGTTCATGTAGAATTACACCGTTGTGCATTCCAAGAAAAATACACCACTCGCAAGACAGTGCAATATAATTATAATTGGTTTTACAGGAATTTATGTGAATTATTGCTGGTGATAAACTGTTTTTTTTTTCTCTCCCATGTCTTTGGGTGTATTTGATAAGTACACATCTGTTTCTGCAAGTGCATGAAAGAGGAACACTTGCGTGCTCGCACCAGTCTGGCCTTAACCAGTGACAGCCACACACTCTCTCCTCCTCCTTCCCTCCCTTTAATTCTGTAAAGACAGATGTGCATACTGACAAGCCATCCCTTCATCCATCACTCGGAGAAGAAGAACAAGGAGAAAAGGAAGAAACTATACTTCATCTACCAACCCTGCCTGCATCTCAACACACCAACTAAACAAAAACACCTAAGCAGGTCCAACAATGTGTCATCTCAGGGCTGAGAACGCCCTCATCCTCCCTCAGCCAAGGCTCAGTTCTGCTCCTCTACAGACACCACCAGTAGCCTTGGGTCACCACCACACTAAAGTATACCAATGGCTTCTACCCAAACATGTGTTGTTGTTACACACCGCTGGAGATGGTATCTGCTGCTCCTACTTGAAACTGTGCAAATCCTTTTTTTTTTTGTGCATAGTGGCAGCTACTGACCAGGTAGTTATGATGAATTGCCTGTCAACAGCAATTAATCATGCACACATGCATACGAACACACAAATGTAGATTTATGCCCTCTATTCTTGCACGTTCAGGCCACCATAACTTATTGTGGAAAATAATGATCTTTGGGATAAGCATAGCCATGGATAAGTGAATTAAATGGTACTTTGCTTAACCACAAGACTGTGAAAACCGATGCCAAATATTTGGTCAGGCAGAAACAGGCCTTTGTCTGTCTCAGAGAGCCACTCAGAGGACAGCTCGCCGAGCACAGAGACACGAGGAGCCCCCGTGAAGACGATGACAGCTACATGATGCCACCACGCTGCAACGACCATAACAAGCTGCGTCAGATGTACTTATGTCAATACATTCATCGCAGATATATTTTTGTGCTGTTTTGTTCTTGCACTTTTTAAATGCACACATGTGCGTTTGATTTGTTGTAAAATAGATATATATATTTCAAAATGAGATGAGGTCAGAAAAACCACCTCCTTTGTCAAAAAGAAAATGCAATTTCCAGTCACAGAGACCATCGGGTGGTATGTGTTACACGTTAAAGTCACCCTTGTCTGAATGTGCTATTGGTTCACCCAGACAAGCAAAAAATACCCTGTACTCACCCACATACAGCCCATTCTCCACTCGCTTGATGATGTCGAAGGCGTTGTCCACGTTGCCCTCCAGGATGTCAAACTTGACATCGTAACTCCCGAAGTTATAGGACCCGTAGGCTGGCACTGTTGTTCTCAGGAAGACGATCTCTGATGAATTATTCAGGGAGAAGAAGTTAAGACAGTGGGATTGCTGTGCAAAGCCGGTCCCAACTGTTGTTTTTTCTGAATTTAATTTTTTTTTAAAGAAATACAATAAAGTGTGTGATGACAGTGCTTGTGTTCATGATAGTCAGAGAAACCTTAAGGATTTTTAGCACTAGTTCTTTACACTCCAATTCAGGACATATGAGGAATGACAAGAAGTGACACTGAGAACGGTTGTGTCTGAAACACACACTGCATGACAGCCAAAAGATGCTTATCAGCTGTCGCAACCTGCAAATGATTACAGTTGTTACATATGTGGCAGCACTTCTCTGGGGACAGCCAGCTAAAACTGTCTTCCACTGAGGACTTCATGGAAAAGCTCATTTGGGTGTCAGAGGCAGCTGTACGGATTCTGACAACTGTACAGAAAGCAGTTGATGGGAGCTCAGAGATTAAAGCAGATAAAATTAAGATAATAATAATAATAATAATAATAATAATAATAATGACACTGAAAAGAAAGTCTTTAGATTTGGAAAGAAAGATAAACATTTTTTAAACTTGGTAATGCTAAAGGAATTCTTCCAGTCCAGAAAAAAATTTATAGTCATGGTAAAAAGAAAACGCACCTCTGACAGTTTAGTGTATCAAGACATAATATTATTTATTTTTTTTAAATCATCTGGTTTAGAATAGGTGTTAAAATTATTCAAGAACAACATGATATGAACAAAAACACTTGACATATTAATCATTATATTCCATAAAAATTAATCCAAAATGCAGAAGCAGTGAAAAACTAAGGAATTAAGAGGGTATACATGTAAATAGCAGCCACATGCTGTTAAATCAAATGTACTGTATGTGTTGTTGTTCATCTGAGGTTGGATTGAAAGACCTGCTAAGGTCTTTTTTTTATTATTATTATGACCGAGGCAACTGTATATCTGTGTGACACATATGTGAAACAGGAGAGGAGGAGGAAATGAAAGTCAGTAGAAGTAGAGTACATGTGTGTGAATGAGAGGGAGACAGGTGTAAAAGGGAACAGGCAAGGAGTGGAGATAGTGAAGGTAGATTTTAGGTGGAGTTTAAATGCCAATGCACAGTCCAACCCAATGCACAGTGCAGATGAGAGATGAAGAGAAGAGGGAAGGCATGGTGGAGACAAGTGTCAGGGGTTATTTTGTGACAGAAGAATAGCAGCAAAGATGAAAAGAATGGTTTACCAAATGATGTATATTTTGGTGATGGCGACTTTAACAAAAAGACAGGAGGCCAAACTGGATGTGGCAGGGCTGTAAATGCTAATGCGTTGGTAGTGAGCAGGGAGGACAGAATTAGAAATGAGTACATTAGAGAGACAGCTCGGGTTGAGCAGTTTGGAGACAGTTAAGAGGTTTGGACACATGCTGAATGAAAATAATAAGAAGATATGTATATAAAACAGCAGCCAATCGCTTAGCTTCAGAGACCACAAGATCTAGCGGCACATTGAAAACCTTTTTCTTTAAATAGAAAGAAACCCTCTTGTGTTTAGTGCTTTATTTACTGGATTATGTGCGTTTTGTGTGACTATTCAAAGAATAGTCATGTACCTACCCTCAGGCCTTGGTAGTTCTCTGAAAGTAGGGAGGGAAATGAAGGTGTGTGACACTGAGTGTGTGGGGTCCAGAACGCAGGCGATGTTATTGGGCTGACAGGACTTTATACAGCGAACAACTTCAGACCGTTCAAGCCTCGCCGCTCTGAAGAAGTGAACAAACATACTTACCCACCAAAAACAAAACAAAAAATAATTGGAAAAGAAAACATGCACAGTCTCTGACCTTTTAGGTTCTGCTTGCTTAAAGCTAACCACCTTAGAACAATCAGGGCAGCGCGATGCTGTTGCACAAACACTATTTGAATGAGGCAGAAGGGGCACTGAATGTAGCGCTCGGCACAAGAAAACAATCAAATTCTTCAAATTCTATGTGGTTTGGAAGAATAATAAACCAACAATGGCTAAGGCTCATGCCGCAGTCAAACTTTGTAGCTTGTGGAGACTTGTGCTGTCATTGATGTCTTTCTGATGCACTATTTCAAGCTGTGTGGGAAATGAATTACTACATTCAGAGAATGATCCACAACCTGCTCAGGAAAATATTTGGATTTGCAGAGCATCCCCGGCTTCACATCAGATAATCTCTTGAGGAGGATTTATGGGGAAAGGGAGTGTTCTAAAAGACTCCTAAATTGTAAGCCACATGACTAGACAACTCCCCAGCCTCTCCCCAGGGCAGCTCTCATCCTATTATTTAGGGCTTTGTTTATTCCACAGACTAATCAGTGACAGGTCGGAGGGATTGGAGTGCCTCTACTGGCTCCTAAAGCTAACGCCACCTGAAACATCACTATTAACTACCTGTCTGCTACATAAGACAGCGTTTTTAGAGAGGTTTCTAAGGCATTAGCAACCCCATAAATCAAGAGTTTGAAAACTTGTGATCATTTGGGAACTTTTGGAACAAAATAAAAGCCTTGATTATGACATTCAAGATGTTAAACTCAAGCTGAGCCTTGCTTGAGTTTAACAAAGGAGGCAAGTCAGTACACGGTTACACTGGGTTATGAAAACATCCATGTTGTCATGTATAAGTCCAGTTAATGTGCATGGCAGCCATATAGCCACACTGTGAGTCATGCCCGTGGATCTCTGGCGCTCCTCGGGGGACCTATCTGCTGCAGCTCAAAGCTCAAGCCCAAGCTTGGGTTGCAGGGCTCCTTTCATGGAGAGCGAGGAGAGAAGCCCCTGACAAAAAGTCAAGCCACCACTGGGTAGGGGCTTGTAATTAGCAATTAGCGGCGGGTCCAGGTTTTGCTCTGCTCTGGGCCAAACCCACAAAATGTTCTCCTAGTTTATAATACCACGGCCTGAGCTGCAGAAAGACCCAAGTGGGGCTCTAGAGGATGAGGTGAAAGCTGTTGGGGTAGAGAGTAAATTTATGAGAAGATAATGACCTAGAGCGAACTGCCCCCCCAACCCTAACCCTTTTACACTCAGATGGGCTCTTCAAAGCAGAGGCATCAGTTCAAGGTAATTACAGTTCAGTGTAAAAACAAAAAAAACTTCTACGTGTTCATTTGTGAATATGTGTGCATTTATGTCATGCACACACACTTGGACACACATGAACATATGCGCGCCTTCTCCATGTCCCCATGCCTCACGTGGCCCAGCCCAGGAGAAAAAACCCCAATATTCTCAGACCAGAAAGAAAAACAGACTTTTTTGGATGAAAGTCTTCTGGTCAAGTGTAGGGCCTTTTATTTTTTTGGTAATTATTATTTATAGTCAGCACATTGATAACGCCCCAACACAAACACTGCAGGGCATCATTCATTTTGTGCGCGGTGATGTTGCTGTACCGCAAATTGTTCAGACCACCGGCCAGAGCCCAGAGCCCCATAACTCAATGTCAAAAGGGGAGGAAAAAACTCCTGTACGCCACTAGACTCTTATTTTAAGGCTATCCCCAACAGGGACCAAGTGCATCCTTACTAGCCCAAACGTTCGGGACAGGAGGAACCTGAGAAATCTGCATTTACAGTTATTAAAAGCCACAGCCCCTCAGGCAGCACCCTCACAGCATGTCAAGCTATTTATAATCTCTGCTGGTGCACATTTCCCCTCTCCTTTCCCACTGCATCTCTTCTCATGTCACTTACTCAGCCTTCATTTGGAATTGTCTGTCTGTGTTGGGGTTTGCACCCGCAGTATGCAGTGGAAATCTGTGCAACGGGAGCTAAAGAGATGTGCACGAAAAAATCACTGGTAATGGTAAGTGACATTTGGGAAGCAGGAGTAACAATGCAAAGTCTGGTGTCAGTCTGGCTTACTGGAATTTGAAGGAGTGGAGTCACTCTAAGTACTTTCTATATTACGTGTAGTTAGTGACTGAAGGTTTTGCTGTTTGCGATTGTTAACAGTTTTTTTTTTTAAGCCAATGTTAAAGACAAAAATACAGCCTGGTTTGCACATATGTTTGCAGATATAATGCAGCAAACCCTTTAAAAAAAAACAAGAAAATTAACTTTAATGGCATCTAATAACATTAATAAATGCTGTTTAGCACTAAAATGTTTAAAATACTAAAACACTTTCTTGTAATTGAAGGACTTTTTTTTTTAATGACAAAACAGAATATACGCAATGTTCTGAAACTACTGGAATAATAGTAATATGAAACTTTGTGAGGGGAAATCTTCATGCCTCCATCTGTGACTTAGCCTCACATTCCAACTGCTCCCTTTTCTGTATTTGATTAAACCCCACAAAGCACCATTATCAAACACTGGTTTTAACTTGAACATGTGTTATTTCTATTGCAGTTTTAATAGAAAACTGTTCATCCAGCACATAAACCATAAAATACTGCAAAATGTCAGACTTTATCATGCAACCATCATCAAATTACACTCAGTTGTCGGCAGACTTGGGTTGTTACCATTTTGAGAGTTACACTGACCTAGAACGCCACCTACAGTGGCTTCTTTGACAATGCCTCACCTAAAAAGATGCATTCAGTTGGTCCTAATATAAACTCCTGAATAATAATCCATATGTTTTTTTGTTTAAAACAAAAGCTTTATTGTGTATAATGCTATACAACTACAAATTGTGATTGTTTTTCTTCTGATTAATGTATTTTACAGTGTCATTAAAAAAATAATGTGCCATGTTTAATGTGCATTTATTAGGAGACAGAGTAGTGTTTGAGTTCATTCATTTAAAAAAACTGTAGTAGAAAGAAGCCTCAATAGCAGACAAGATAAAGGGGACAGCGGTACCATAGTTTTGGACCAGCAGTAGCCCTGAAAGGCTTGCACTTGCCAGAAACTCATGGAAATTAGAATTATATTTTTACCTGTACATGCTCTAACTATACTTAACTTGTGTAATCATTAATATATAGCAGGCTATATTGCATCACCATGCTTTACTCTTGCATGCATTTTGCAATTTTTCTGATTTCTTAGTGAGATTAAGTTAATATGCCACATCCATTTTAAGGGGGTATCAACTTGTGCAAACCTATGAATCCCTTTTGTTTATTCTAGTAGGGGATTATAGGGTACTCTGGGCTCCTCCTGTGTAACAAACACCAGCACTTTAGCCAGGTATGTAGTGATTGTGCCATAGCGGCGCAGCCTCAGTTCCAGAGACAGCTCAAAGTCCTCTGGCTTGTTGATGAGCTTTGCCACTGACATCACACCACCAGTGGGCATCTGCTCAGTTCTGAAGAAGCCGCCCTCGTTGCCAGCTGTGATAGCAATCTGGATGTCATCGCCAGGCACGGTGTGGGAGGGGCCCATGCGGAAGATGGTGGTGAAGATGGGGATGTTGGTGGGGAAGGTGAGGTAGTAGTAGGTTATTCTCAGGGGCATGGTCAGGCACTGGACAGACTCATTGCAAAGCAAGCGTTCGCATCGACTGCAAAAGAAAAAAAAGAGATCGGAGGCAGGACGGGACAAGACGGAACAAAACGGGCAAAGAGAGAAAAAGAAAGGGAGATCAGGTGAAAATTTCATTTGCCGTGCATGGCATGCAGAGAAAGGAATTATCACTTTCAGTTATAGTGCCCTCTTTAGGATCATGCAAAACGTTCTGTCACTGGGTGCCTCCAAACAAGGGTGTGGGTGTACACATTGTCATCGTCATGTGCGCCAAAATTAAACTGAAAAACGCCCATGTGCATGTCATCACTCGGAAACAGCAAAACATGCTACAGCCAGATTCATACTGAAATCATTCCAGCATTGAGCATACTGGACATGCAGGGGCTCTGATCCATATACAAACCAGGAGTGCTTTTTAAAGCCCGATATGTAAACTTAAAGCTCTTTAGATGGTGACTGTTTCAAAGTTAACTATATGGAGCACAGACCGTGCTCTTTGAGTGTTGCATGAAACTATGTAACAAAACAGAAAATGTCCTGCTAATTGGTAATTTTCTGCCTTTTTTTTTTTTTTTTTTTTTTTTTTTTTTAAAATGGTGATTGTCCATAAATAGTAATTGATAAATGCTAAAATTAAATATGTGGTTAAAAAAAATACACGAAAAAAAATTTGAAATTTACTATATTTTTACGAATTTGTTTTAATGTGTAATAAGGGTAAACTCATTCAATTTAATTCTGTCGTAACACAGAGAGCACAATCATAGTTATGCCTGTTCATAAACATGTCCCTGCTCAGCAAATAATCTGCACCAGTTCAAATACTCACGTCTCTCCGACCCGTCTGTAATTGTTCGGACACTCGAAAGACAGGCATCTGAATCCTCCCTGTACATTGAAGCAGCTTTGATTCTCTGTGCACGTATGGCTTCCTGTCACACATTCATCAATATCTGAAAGACAAAAAGGGTTTTAAAAGTCACTAACATGATTTTTTTTCCAAAGCTGGGGAAAAAGGGTCTCCAACAAACGCCACATGACTGCAACATGACATTACAGAGAGCTCACCCTGGCAGCTGCGCCCGTTTACCGCCAAGGTGTAGCCGTTGACGGGGCAGGAACAGTGGAAACTGCCAGGCGTGTTGTGACAGCGGTAGGAGCAAATGTGACCTCCGGTGGGCAGGGCACATTCATCTATATCTAGAAACGTCAAAGAAAAAAGGTGAATTTGTAACACATTCATTTTATTTATATACACATAATAAGGATGGCCAACCACCATTAATGTCTGATCCATATGTGCCACACATTAGCGTTCTCACATACGTCTCTGTCAGGTCATGTCTAGAAAAATTCAAGGCTGATCTGCATGTTTGAATGTTCCTATTTGTGGAAATTCGGCTAATACCCCCAACTCGTCACAGCAGATTTCTTCCTGTTAAAAGGGAGTTTTTCCTTCTCACCATCGCCAAGTGCTTGCTAATAGGAGGTCATCTGATTATAAGGGTTTTTTCTGTTTTGTACTGCTATCCTTCTTTTATTGTAGGGTCTTTACCTTACAATGTGCCTCGAGGTTGTGATTTGGTGCTATACAATAAAATGTCAACTGAATTAAACTGAGTATCAGTTGCAGTTCACATGCTTCAACTTTACCTTCACAAGTAGTGCCATCTAGGTCACTGAGCTGGTAGCCACGGCGGCAGTAACACTGGTAGGAACCGTACACATTGGCGCACTCTTGACTACATGGGGTGCTCTCACACTCGTTCAAATCTGCACAGAGAAAGTATCAAAGTTAGCATCAAAATGTATGCGTGCATGTGTCTGTAATGCAATATTTACCTATTTATGGATAAAGAACAAGTAACTATGAAAGCTACCTAAAAAATATGACTCCTAGATTGATGACTGGTAAAATGCTACGTAGGCTGAAGATATACAGCAACATATTTCTTAAGTTAGACTTGAAAGTGTACCCCAGTGTACACAGGGGTATCTAGGTGTATCGGTTATCTCTTTGTTGGTCTTGTTCCAGCATTACCATAATAATGTTGGTCCAGGATCAACATTGCAACTGAATGCTTCCCTGATCCTGGACTAGTATTATTAAGATATAGGAAAAACATTAACACTGGGATGTCAGATCATGCAGGATTTCTATTGTGTAAGTCAGAGGGGAGACATGTTATTGACTGTCCCTTATACTATATGGCACCTTTCTTCTTTTTAAAAAAAAAAAAAAAAAAAAAAAAAAAAAAAGAATCTGACATTCAGACCAACACTCCGTTAGATGCATCGGGGGCAAAAACGCATTTAGGAATGCATGGGGAGCAGGAGATTGATCCACAAAGATTCTGATTACCAGATCCACATCCGCCCACATAAACTCACTGTCTAGTCAACAGTATCTAGGCTCTATAAAGTCTCCCAAATTACTTGATTGTCTTACCATCACAATTTCTGCCATCAGCAGCTAACGCGAAGCCTGTAGTGCAGCTACATTTGTAGGATCCCAAAGTGTTCTCACACTTATGAGCACACAGACGACCAGGGTAATGCCTGCATTCATTGACATCTAAGACAAAAAGTCCAAAACTGACAAAGTAAGAAGCTGAAATTGTGACTTCAATGCTTATTTTAACTAGAAGTAGTACACACACATACATGCTGTGGGCATTTACATGCTCAGGATACACTTGGATTTAGCTACCAACGTAAGAACGCAAAGCAAAAGAAAAGAAAAAAAAACAGTTTACCTTCACAAAGCCGAGTGATGCTATTGAACATGTAGCCAGCTTCACACTCACATCGGTAAGACCCCAACATGTTGAGGCATGCATGACCTCCACAGACGTTTTCAGTAGTCTTACACTCATCGATATCTGTAAGCAGGGGTGCAAGCGACAGAGAACACCATGATATCCACCGCAGGTAGGCTAGTAAGACACTTTGCATGTAGGTATGATGAGCTCTTCCGTACCAACGCAGCGTGTGCCCTCTTCATTGAGGTGGTATCCTCGACCGCAGTTAACCGAGTTCCTCTGGCAGGTGTACGAGCCCACTGTGTTGACACAGATCTGCCCCCTGTTGCATGGACCTGTCTGGCTAACACATTCATTTATATCTGAAAACAGGAGCACAGATGACACAGATGTTACTCTAAATTTTAAAAATGTCCTGATGTTCCACGGTTTCTGTTATAGTTTTTTCTTATCGTGTCTTATATTGTTACATGATCAATTCCTTCTTTTTGTGACCCATTTATCTGTCTTAGTTTCCTTGACTTGTCTTCTTTTTCAGTTCCTATTTTAATTGGATCATTTCTATTCCTTGTGTGTGTCATTCCTTTCAGCTGTTTGTCTTCTCGTGTAATGAGGCCCTGATTGCCTTGATTTAACCTGGTCTTGTTTCCTAATTAGTCCTCTGTCTATAATTTGGCTCCTCTCAATCAATGTAATGATGGCAGTGATTAACTTTACACCAGGTAATTTATTGCATGATGAGCTAAAAACATTTTTTTTAAATTTAAGTCAATAAAATAAATAATTGATAAATCAAATTTGACCATAATGATGAGGACAGGTTTGAGTTTAATAGCGAGCCCCAAAAAGACCTAAGTCTAATTACATAGCTGGAAATTTAACTGACTTAAGGCTTCAAGAACAGAAGTCTTAATGATGTTAATTTATTAAAGAGCATATGCCAGTCATCATATTGTTAAATATTTTGAAATTTACATTAATATGAGGACATTTTGAGGGAAGCAATTTAAGAATCTCAATATCCTTACAAGTGCTCAAGTAAAGATCATAAATGGCAGCAGAGCGCTGTATGGGACACTTGGCCACAATAAATCTTTTGGTGCTAATGCTTACCAATACAGTTTCCAAGAGCATCCTGGATAAAGCCAGATCCACACTGAACTTTGGGCAGACAACGGAACGACCCCTGGGTGTTTTGGCATTGAAACTGCGGTCCACAGTTATGGATACCCGTCTCACACTCATCAATATCTGGATGAAGACATCACAGAAGAATTGCCTGTCAACACGCTATGAATAGCAGCCAAAAAAAATACAGCAGATCAATGTCTCCCTACAAACAGCAGAGACCTTTGCAGTTGTTGCTGTCAGTGAGCTCATATCCTGTTCCACAGCTGACTTCTCTCTGGCAACGGAACGAGCCCTCCGTGTTGATGCAACGCTCTCCTCCCCGACAGTTGCTGGCTCCCACCAAACACTCGTTGATGTCTGAGAAAAAACAGGATAGACAGTAAAGGAATACATCACATGTCTCCCACTGAGGCTCTGTTGTGTTAGTCTTTTCTAGTAGAAAAGTATTTTCTTTATCACCAAAAACAGTCCTGATATTAAAATATAAGACTGAAATCATTACATATACAGGGAGTGCAGAATTATTAGGCAAGTTGTATTTTTGAGGAATAATTTTATTATTGAACAACAACCATGTTCTCAATGAACCCAAAAAACTCATTAATATCAAAGCTGAATGTTTTTGGAAGTAGTTTTTAGTTTGTTTTTAGTTTGAGCTATTTTAGGGGGATATCTGTGTGTGCAGGTGACTATTACTGTGCATAATTATTAGGCAACTTAACCAAAAACAAATATATACCCATTTCAATTATTTATTTTTACCAGTGAAACCAATATAACATCTCCACATTCACAAATATACATTTCTGACATTCAAAAACAAAACAAAAACAAATCAGCGACCAATATAGCCACCTTTCTTTGCAAGGACACTCAAAAGCCTGCCATCCATGGATTCTGTCAGTGTTTTGATCTGTTCACCATCAACATTGCGTGCAGCAGCAACCACAGCCTCCCAGACACTGTTCAGAGAGGTGTACTGTTTTCCCTCCTTGTAAATCTCACATTTGATGATGGACCACAGGTTCTCAATGGGGTTCAGATCAGGTGAACAAGGTGGCCATGTCATTAGTTTTTCTTCTTTTATACCCTTTCTTGCCAGCCACGCTGTGGAGTACTTGGACGCGTGTGATGGAGCATTGTCCTGCATGAAAATCATGTTTTTCTTGAAGGATGCAGACTTCTTCCTGTACCACTGCTTGAAGAAGGTGTCTTCCAGAAACTGGCAGTAGGACTGGGAGTTGAGCTTGACTCCATCCTCAACCCGAAAAGGCCCCACAAGCTCATCTTTGATGATACCAGCCCAAACCAGTACTCCACCTCCACCTTGCTGGCGTCTGAGTCGGACTGGAGCTCTCTGCCCTTTAGCAATCCAGCCACGGGCCCATCCATCTGGCCCATCAAGACTCACTCTCATTTCATCAGTCCATAAAACCTTAGAAAAATCAGTCTTGAGATATTTCTTGGCCCAGTCTTGACGTTTCAGCTTGTGTGTCTTGTTCAGTGGTGGTCGTCTTTCAGCCTTTCTTACCTTGGCCATGTCTCTGAGTATTGCACACCTTGTGCTTTTGGGCACTCCAGTGATGTTGCAGCTCTGAAATATGGCCAAACTGGTGGCAAGTGGCATCTTGGCAGCTGCACACTTGACTTTTCTCAGTTCATGGGCAGTTATTTTGCGCCTTGGTTTTTCCACACGCTTCTTGCGACCCTGTTGACTGTTTTGAATGAAACGCTTGATTGTTCGATGATCACACTTCAGAAGCTTTGCAATTTTGAGACTGCTGCATATCTCACCATTTTTGACTTTTCTGAGCCTGTCACGTCCTTCTTTTGACCCATTTTGCCAAAGGAAAGGACGTTGCCTAATAATTATGCACACCTGATATAGGGTGTTGATGTCATTAGACCACACCCCTTCTCATTACAGAGATGCACATCACATCTAATATGCTTAATTGGTAGTAGGCTTTCGAGCCTATACAGCTTGGAGTAAGACAACATGCATGAAGAGGATGATGTGGACAAAATACTCATTTGCCTAATAATTCTGCACTCCCTGTATATAACAATACAAAAGGAGCTTACCCTCACAGCTCTTTCCATCTGGTTTGAGTTTATAGCCTTTGAAACAGGCACAAGTGTCATTCCCCACACAGCGATGAGCACACTTCCCTGAGAGGCACCACAGAAACATTAATATCTGATCCGCGCTTTTTAACGCAAGTGCAGAAATCACAATTGTTAGCTTTTATTATGCTTTACCATTGCACTGATTATTTAACGCTGAATCTCCATTTTCAGTTGTCTCATTCTTGTTAGGCACTGCAAGAGAGAGAAAAAAGCATGCTTATTCATGCACTCTTAACACCTTATGCATGAAATCTTTTGGCACAACATTGTGTTACTAGTGAACTTCTGACTTTGATGGTCATTAAATTCCTTATTTTATCCAGTCCAAAAGCTCATAATCCGCATGCTGAATCTTACCCATTTCCACATTAATGTTCAGTAGCTGAACCTAAGCTGCTTTATATTATGAGCTAAGAAAATGAGCATGCAATGACCATAAGCGTCCACTAGGGGGCGGTGTAGTCTTATATTTGACACCAGTAGTCCTCCTATTTCTCCTTCTAATTATTTTGTTAACTTGCATAGGTTTTCACTTACTTTAATCCACTTTTTTATGCCCACTCTACTTTAAATTACATATTTTGTTTGTTTTATTTAAAAAAAAAAAAACAATAAAAGAAACTGCCTCCTGCAGGATTGCATTTTTTACCCACGTTCTCTCTGATGCGCTGTGGCTCCTTCCACACAGCAGGCCCGGGACACCAGATTGCACTGATGGCCAACAGATAGGTTGTGGTCACAGGGTAGGCCAAGCTCATGGGCTGTTTTACCCAGAGTACAACAGTCACAGCACATCTATCGAAAACAGCATACAACACAGTATTAGAGAACTTAGAAGGATAGACATGAAAAATTTGAAAATAATTGAAAGAAAACAAAATACAGATCTTTTCAGGATATTGTGTACCAGCAGAGGTAAAACAAAAACGAAGAAGAGCAGACAGAGGGTTGGTATGCTGGTTGGTTAAAGAAGTGAGACAGCCTTTTAAACTGACAGCTGAGAATAAGTTGCTTTAGACAGACAGCCAAGCTCTCAATCAACCAGACAGACAGAAAAAGAGCTTTTTTGAGACGATACGCCAACTGGCAGGCTTCAGACGGGACCAGAAAGGCAGTCAGTCAGTTAGAAAAAGAGAACACAGAGGGAGACAGTGATGAGATGACATCAACCCCCCTCTCCTTAATGCATGCTCAGTCAATCATTATGACAGCCTGGTAATGTCAGTTATGGACAAGAAAGGTGGGGAGTGTGACAGATGGGCATGTTTTGGCAATTTGGTTATGCAGCTGGAATCTGACTGTGTGTGTGGTGGTGCACACGCGCAGCGTTTGTAGCGACTGCAAGACTGAACACACGCCAAGGAGAGCAACTGTAAGAGTTGTGTACCAGTAGTGGCTGACTGCTACTCTCTGTGTTTGTTTGTGTGTGCTTGTTTATGTGTGGGTATATGCCTGTGTGGCCTTGACTGCTAGAAAACTTTTTGTTCTTAGGACTCTTTTAGTGTAAACCACTCACAACAAGCACACAAACACACTCCTGAACAGTTCGCACAAACAACTGCTTTATATCTTATCTTTGTGCAGCTTTTTCTTGCTTCTCCCATGCTTGCTTAGAGCAAGTGGCCTTTTTATTAGTTTCATATGTGAAACATGAATACAGCATTCTGCTATCATCACTGCAAATCTTACAAAACACAATAATGCAGTTTCTAAATTGAAAACATAAAACCTTATCCAGACAGCATATTGAAGCAAATCCCCTTTTCTTCTCTCTGACTGCTTAGAGAAAGTACAACATTATTTTCACAGATATTGTCATTATTTATCATTTAAACGTACATTTTGTTCTGTCCATCTCGCATCGACGTGCTGTCTTTTTCCTTGAGACACACAGATTATTTGAAGAAGTTCGGAGTTATGGAATGAGCCACCCACAGTCCTGATTTCTTTCTTGTCAATCTGACGTCCTCCATATCAAGTAAATGATTTTATATCCACCACTGTAGCCAGTGTTTGTGGAGTTTTGCACATTTGAGACATATTTTCACACAGGAACTATGTAAGCACCTACAGATTTTAAGCATATTTGAAAATGTGCATATTTTTCTCAAGCTTCTCGTGTTCCTTCTTCCTGATGTTGGGAAGGTCCACAGCTGTCTTTCTCTTCGTGTCCACGGCTACTATGTCCGGTTGGTTAGTCATCACCAGTTTGTCAATGCATTTCTCAATCATCCTTGGGGACGTGACCTATTTTGACCTCGGGACTTCCAGGCCATAATCGGCAGAGATATTCCTGTATACTATGCCAGCCACTTGGTTCATTTGTGCTGCCAGATGCTCATAGAGTTACAGTTACTTTCTTTAGCCCGTAAGTGTGACTCGTGTCAGGGCCAGGTACTGTCTAACGCTTCATGCTTGAGACTCTTTCTTGGATGTCTGCTGCTGTGATGGTTACTGGATCCTGTTCAGGGAAGTTGCTGTGGTCTTCTCTTAGCTCCACTAGCCACTGAGCATTGTTGTTATGTGTTGCAACCCCGTGGTGGTGTTATTCTCATATTGTTTTCGCGCTACTAAAGATGCTCCAGATTTTAAGCATTTTAATTTCACAAAAAGGGTGTGACAGGAGAAACTTTGTAAAACAACTTGAAAGCACTGTAGAGAAAATTATTTTTGTAAGTGCATCATCATAGCATGCTGGCAGCCATGCCAGCAGCAGCAGCAGAGAGAGGAACACAGAGCAGCTGATGTTTGCCAGCATAGAAGAGGTTCTGGTAAATATGGAAAGTAATCAGCTTTGGTTATGTGTTAAGGTTGGCTCGTTTTCCCTCATCAGAGCTACGCTGCTAATTTTATTTTAAAGCATATTTGTAGCATGCAGTGGCTGTGTGGGGCTACAACACCTTTAAAAGCTTCTATGCAGCATATAGTAGATCACAACTAAAATGTTAAAGGATATAAATTCTAGACCAATTTCTTTATTAAGTAATTTATCAAAATACTTCTGAAAGACATAAAACCAGTTAAAGGGAACTAATGAAGGTGAGAAAAAGAACACATTTAAATCTGTAATCAAAGATGGAAGCAGAACTTACACAAGCCTAGTTTTGTGTAAAAGTAAAAATTTTCATGCTAGTTATAAAGCTCAATAATAATGAGGTTATATTGGATTGTAACCCCATTAAATGACTATTTATTTCAATTTAAAACAAATGGGAACATTTCTCTATAATGTTGATGTTTGGTGCAATAGCTATGCCTAATCATCTTCACTGTTTTAGTTCTTTTGTTTCTAAAGGTTGACTTTAGTGGTGGTTTTGATTGTCCTGAAGGAGACACCCTCATTACTCATCGAGTTACACCACTGACCAGCCAGTCGGTGGCATACAGTCTGTTGATGACCCATTTTTGGATTGCTCAGATCGCTTGGATCCCCAGAGGAATCGCTACTATAAAAGTCCTGGTACCAGGTACTTCCATCTAATGGAAAACTCTGCAAACCGTGGCGAGCCGACCTGAGTAACTACTAATGGAAAAGGGACTAAAAATTACAAGAAAGTCTGGCTTCTTGGAAGCAAAACATAAGGAAACCAAGGGTGATTCAAGATTTTTTGCCAAAAACACTGTATATACTGTGTATATAGTACATATAGAATGAAAATAAAGGCAAGAATTTGCCTGAGTTTGGTTAAGAAGCATTTCAAATCTGAAAGGTGCTTAGTGCTTGGATATGGGCTGGTGAAATATTCCACAGTCACAGTTTAATTTATAATCTAGCAACAAGTTTCATTCCTCCCTACAGTGACATGCCTCATCCTGCTGCGCAACACACACACACTCCCACATACACCCACACACATAGAGATGTACAGCACTGCTCTCATCAATCACTTGCCATAATCATCGTCCAACAAAGTGGTGAAAGAAGTTTTTTGGTGATTTACTTTTCTGTTTGGTCATTTCTATTAGCAAAACGCTCATATACACTCATACAAATGCACCTTTGTAGTCTTGGTGTCGCAGGTGTTGGTGAATAAAGAATCGCAGGCCCCCTGGTCTTTGGCAATGTTGATACCATTGGTGCACATTTTATCCTCGAGCACTGTTACACAGCACTGCTCCTGCACTATCCTGTCAGCAAGAAAAAACACAAAACACAGGTGGTGCATTTACTCTCCGCTCTATCAATAATTGGCTTACGGCAAAGCAAATCTGTCTTAGAAGTGCAGCTCATTAAAATTGGCCCGAGGCGAGCCTAAAGGGGATCATGTCACACTGAAAACTGACGAATGACTGGGCTGAGTAAGTCTAGAATGAGCTCAGCGATGGACATTGTGTTTGCAATGCTGACAGCTCTCTGAGGTCTGTTCAGATTGTTTAAGACCCAAATTAAACCAAAGATTTCAGTCCCAAGCTGCACATTTGTCCAAAAATATCTCCATATTCTTTTGATGCAGTGACTTGCAGAGCAAAATCACTAAAACAAACCTCATCCTACATTCACACCCTATAAAAACAACAAACAAAAAAAGCAGAACAGCAGGGGCCCTAATCGGCTGACTAACATTTGCCAGTATCTGTAGTTTACTTGCAGCCACAATGACATCACCGGGACAGAATCAGTCACCATTTCTTAAGAATTTGGTGACACAGTTAGGATTTGAGAAATAGCCATAACCATAAAATGAGTAACATCTTGATACAGGATGTATCGTAATTGACCTTCACCTCTGAGATCCCCTTAGGGATTAGCATAACACAAATTTTCTGCAAGAATCATTTAAAAAATGACAATAGCTGTTTAATTGGGAAAAGCAGTACTGGGAAGCAGCCAGCCCAATCTGACAAAAGAGTGTTATCATAAAAATATGTTTTACTTAATGTTTCTGTTCAGATCAGATTTCGTTGTATTGTCTAACTGTCTGCCCAATCAGTTAAGGGAGCGGAGGGGAGGTTGACTGTTCCTCCCCGGTCTGGATCTCTGTCTCCCTGCAGTTTTACAAGACAAAAAAACATAACAAACCAAGTTTTTTTTTATCATCTCTTACCAGAAACCTCTTTCCACATAAACCACTCGAGATCCGAAAGTCACAACAAAGTACACGCCTCCTCTGCAGAACCTTTTAAGGGCACAGTACCGTGCTCCTGTTTTCCTTTTACCATTTTTCTCCTGTTTTTTTTTCTTTCTTCTTACGTTGGTGTCTGAAGTAATCGCTCAGATTTCCTGTTATTCCCTCCCTCTATGTCGGATTTCACCTCTAAAGTATTTCCTGGGTTTTGAAACAGCCCCTCTTCTGACCCCCCTCACCTTTTTCCACCCCTAAATATTACCCTGCTACCCCCACAAATCCCTGCCCCTTTTCCTCTCCACTCCTCACACTATAATTTAGACAAATTTGGAATCACTTACAGTGGCTATGGCAAATGTGTTTGCCATCAGTTTGGCTTATAGGCCCTGAACCTGTGGCAGCACACCTTCTATGGTTACCAGCAGACGTGTTATTATCCCATCACTATTAGCGCTTCCTGCTCTCACGTGAAGTGAATAATGTGCCTAGAGATTTATGGGAGTAAGGTAAAGTGATCTCATATTAAGGGCATTTAGAAATTTCCTTAATATCCAGCACATGCCAAATCACTTGGGCCCAGTACCATGGATAGAAAATATGATTTTAAGAAATGCAGCATTTAACAGCTTGGAAGTCTATAAACTACCCCACTTAAACCTAACAGAGCAAAGTAGCAGACAGCAGCGGCTTACCTGCATGTGGTTGACTCAGAGATAAGGGGCAGGGATGCACAGTCTTCATGATCGGTGCCATGCTTTTGCCCATTTTTACAGCAGTCCTCCATTGAGATTTGTTCTGCTCCTATTAAAAACAACATTGTTTTTACCGTTGCATGTACAAACAGGTGAATCACAACAGGCCCCACATTATAGTGCTGGCCACCTGCCTGCCTACACACACACACACACACACACACACACACACACACACACACACACACCAAGTGCCTAAACACACTGTGCCTCAAATATATATCAGATGGCAAACTTCTGAGCACCATTTGAGGGAAATGAGCAACATTTATCCGATGAGCATTTGTCTTTCAGCAAGACCAAACAGTTTTTATTAATTGAGCAATGATGATCTGTTTTTTTGTCTCTCTTTCCTAAACAAAAGACAATCCTGCTATTGTGACCCAAGACAAATTGTAAAGCAAATAAACAAAATTCAGAGTCTGTTTAACGATATGAAAAAAAGCCTTGAGAGATTTTTTTGTTTGTTTTTTGCCAAAGACAATGAATGATGGATATGTTTTTGCAGAACCACATGAGGCCTTTTGACTGGAGCGCGACCAACTCTGTGGTAATCTGGCTGTTTATTCATGTGGATTAGAGAGTTTGGAATGCTTCGACTCTCTAAACAATCAGCCTGTAACAATCACATCAAGCACGTTCGCTTGCCTGTGGTTAGTGTGTTATATGCCAAACGTGAAATAGCTTTGGCAGATCCACGTCTTGGGCTTTTTTTCAGTTTTTTTGTTGCCTGTGTCTCAAACCAAGATCGGTCTACAAAATTGACATTAATCATCGTTATTTCCCCCCTGAGAGGAAAAAGAGAAAACAAATATTGAATTATCCAGAATAGTGATTGTGAAATACCTCAAACAGAACCATCTGCGTCTAGCAGGAGTAAGCAAGATCAGATAATAAGTTAGATTAGGCAGGTAGGGAGGGAGGACAAGTGTCTGGAATTGCAGTCCACAGTTTTATAGATTTGCTGCCCTCTCCCAGAGGTGCAGGGGGAATGTTTTATTATGACCATTAAATCAAACTAGTCAAGCTGAGGCGAAAGCGGGAATAGTTGTTATCACAAACAGTCTGCACACTGGTAAACCTCGTGGAAACACAACGCAAGAGCTGCTGTAAAACTTAATTTCTCAGGTTCATCACAAGTTTCTATAAGTCCCGCTTAAAATCTAGAACTAATATGAGGAGAAGCATAACAATGACACAAGAAAGAGTTCTTTAAAAAATGAAACGTTTTGATTGTTGTCTGTATCTTTAAGAAAGTAAGCGAGGTTATAGGAAAAAACAACTGTGCCCATTCCTACTACAGAAAGGAGGTTTAACCTGGCAGAAAGGAGTGAATATGGATATAGGATTTATTGGTAGACAGGCACATTAGCTGACTCACTACTGACTTCTGGAAGTCTGGCACATCACAGTATTCTCTGGCCAATAAACCTTGTAGCAGCTGGATGAAATGAGATGACATTTTAAAAGCTTTTCACATGGACCTACCAAGCAGGCTCCCCCAGCCTCTCTCTCTCTCTGTCTCTGTCTCTCGCTCACTGACTTAATTTGTTTTCTGAATGTGTAAGTAACAACGGGGTTTTCCAAAAAAGCTAGGAAAGCAAAACTGTGCTCACAAGAGGCTGAAAATATGGATGTTTATTAACAATAAAGAATCCTATTTAAATGTGTGTACCCCTGTGCATATGTGTAATGTTTTGGGTTTTTTTTACCACTTCCAGTAACTGACACCATCTTGTCAAAACACATGATTTGTATTAGAACTGGAAAGGCATCCAAGAGGTACACTTCCAGAGTCCAAAAAAATGAACTAATCCTAAACTCTTTCTTAGCTTAGTCAGTGCATTTTAAATGCCAGGAACAGTTGGTCACTTATTCTAAACTTCCCCCAGCGATCTGTTCTGGACTTTTCCCCTCACAGTAGCGTTCTGCTGATAACTAACTCTAACCCACTAGGCATCACTGACTCATTCCTTTGCTACCGCTGTCTGCTGACTTGAAAACCTACGATTGAAAGACCAGAAGTGCTTTAAAACTGCATGGCTTCTTGTCTTTTATCAAAAAAAAAGAAGAAGAAGAAGCAAACCAGGCACAGCTGTGCTCTGGTTTAGATACAGCCTGCCATAATTCTCAGTCTCCTCGGTGCATTGTCTGTCTGGAGAGGGCTAATTTCCATTTTGGATGATGTTGTAGCTGTGAGGGCCATTCTGTCTTGGCAGAGCAGCACATGTCTTGTCTGCGTCTAGACGCCTCATGTAAACAAGGCATAATGAGCCTACTCGTGGAGCCCCGCCTACACAGAGGAGCTGGCCTCAGACAGACATCACAACATAGAAGTGTGCCTCTCTTTCATAGGCACCACTCAAAGCTTACATGTGGAAGCTTCTTCCAATCTTACTGATATATACAAAAGGCTGAAATTGAAGTCGAGCTTATCTATCTGGAATGCATTTGGTTATGCAGTTGGTTGAGCTGATACCCAGCAGATCTGCAGAAAGACCTGCAACACAACCCCCTACAGAGAAGGCAGCTGAGAGAAAGGTCCCCCTGCTGACTGTGAAATTGCCCCGTGTGTGACCACAGCACAGTGGGCTTTTTAAGACACGGCTAGTCTTATGATTTGGTGACCCCGCTGTGAGGCTCAAGTATAAATCTCACCCTTCTGTCTAGGACCACCCTGCCCTGGTGAGATACTGGTTGCTCTTACAGAGCATCACAGCATACCAAGGCACTCAGCCTTTGACTTGCAGGGCAGAGAGTGAAGAAACCTCAGGCAGGGATGACTTTTGCTTCACAACTGGTGTGAAACTACATTTTAACACTCTCCATGTGGGGTAACATATCATCACTTCATGGAATGGAGTGATTCCACTCCACAGTGTAACTAAATAAAACACAGTAGTGAGAAAGTTAAAGGTAGAAAAGGTTAACTGTAAAGTTCTATAGTTGTGGGTTTTGTTGATGCAGTGCACAAAAAGTTGGAAAATGGTTTAGATGGCACTTTATATGGTCACAGTGCTACTGATTGTAAATTGTAAGTGGTAATAAAAAAGAAAGAGGAAAAACAATGATTCTAAACAATAGTTTCAATCTTTTAATTTGAGATGTTCGAGCCTTAGCAATTTTAATAAAGACCTGCAACACTTTGAAGCACCCACCTTTGCAAACTTTGCTTTCATCACATGCCCCAACTAGCCCCCAGACAAATGCATCACTTCCCCAAGTATCACCCTTTAGCCTGTTATCTGTCTGCTTCTTACTTTGAGTACTTTAAAGTGAAGCTGTGATGCAATATGCGCTATTCATCCAAATCACTGTCACATGCACAGTCCCACTGCTTGGCTCACCTAGCAGCAGTGATACCCAGCTTCTCACGCTTACCTTGGCCAAGAAGAACTCCGAACAGAGAGAAGAGCAGCGCTACGCGCAGAGCCATTGAAAGAGGTGAGACTCAAAGTATCAAAAACTGGAGAGAAACAGACGTGGACGAGGTGGACTTTCCGATGCTGGTTGTTCCGCGGGGATGTGTGAAAAAGCTGCAGTGCTCCTTAAAAAAAGATGAAGAAGAAGAAGCTAGACTGGGAAAAGAAGTGGATTTGATGGAGCTGAGAGTCGCAGTTGCAGCTTGACTGAAGGAATGAGCGTCTAATTACGGCACCGCGAGGGGCGGGCTGAGGGCCACAGGCGCACACTTACTGCTTATCTTTTTTGTGTCGCTTATTTCAAACCACATCGCAGTTAGAGTTTATGATTACAATATATAATTTACAGGTAGTATATTTTAGCGAGTGTACAAAAGAGCTGTCGTTTTAAAATACCTCCTATTGCAGATCCTTTTTTGTTGTTGTTGTTGTTAAGTGTCCTGAAGCAACATCTGAAAACTGCCTCTGGAGATGGGACTCGCAGTCATCTCCGGGCTACTGTACCGTGAAGTGTGCGCTCACACATGGAAACTGCACTTCCATCAATGGCAGAGCAGAGTATTTCTGCCTATGACTAATGACTGTAGTGATTACCCAACATCTGGAGCTGGTTTGGGGGTATTTTAAAAATGTGTTGTGGCTATGTCCAGACTGTAAGCCTTGAAACCTTTTGGATTCCTCTGAGGAAATAAGGGGAATAAAAAATAAATAAATATTTTCACTACCACTAACTGCTGTTATTTCTGAGTTTGGTGCACTTACAGAGACCTAAGACCTGGCTCTGTGACACCCCCGCCTCCCAACCCATCCCACCCTTAATATTGTATCTTCACAGCAGTGTCACAGGTCCCTGCAGTCCTACTATAAAGCTTAATTTTCTATAGTAATGTGAATGAATTCAATCTTCCCTAAGTGTGCCACATGTGTGCAATCAACATCAGTCAAAGTGATCACGAGCTGTGAAAAGTGGCTACATATAAACAAGCCACAGACGCATGCACTCACACATGTCTACCAGAACTGGCAAGAAGTGGAGAAATAATTGATATAGTGCTTTATAAACATTTTGTACCAACTAAGACCCTCTGCAAATTCAATCAGTCTACTGGCTCTGGGCATTGTGACAGAGAGAGATTAAATGATCTTCTAATCAAAGCCATATGGCTCCACCACCACCAGTCTAACCAACAAGAAACACCACCAAGGGCTTGATATAAGGACACCACAGGCGTATAAAAAAGGCCACAGGTATATGACTGTCATAAAAGGATAACTGCCCTTTTAAATGTGTAGTGCTTGATGATCAGTGTCTTGATCTCTTTGTGCTTCCGTCCACTACAGTGTGTATTTTCTGCTAGTACTCTGACAATCTCTCTGTAAAAGTACATTTTAATACAGCACACTGGTGTTTTGAATGTTGTAGCTCATTTAATAGCATAAACAAATTGCAAATTCCTGGCAGTTCTCTTTCATTTCACTATACCACACCAGTTTTACAGAGGTGGGTAACTGGGGTAAGTTGTTAGGATGGAAATCCACAGCTTCCTTTCTCAGTATATGTATCAAATTGCAATATTTCTAATATAATATTTTTGAAAATGGGCTTTATATTATAAACAAGCTTCGGGGGAAATTGTTTGAGCAGGTAATCCATCACAGAAAGGTTTTGTCTCTTTTTTATTTCCTCCTTTTTCACTTCACCTGCATGGAAAATGGGAAATAGTTTTGAATCAACCTGCACTTGGACACTACAGTACAGCAATTAGACCTTGCCACAAGTAAAAGCAGACATGGTGGGGTGGCTTTTGTAATGGATTACCAAATCATTTGGCAAAATAAGCAAAGTCTAGTATCAGCAAGACAGGAAAAAAAGTTGCTATAAATCCTAAACGGTGTTATCAAAAAGTATTTGGCCCCTTCCTGATTTCTTTGTGTTACTTTCTCACAGAAACAGAAACGTCCACGACGCAGGACTTTGTTGTGTTCTCAACCTGTGGGTTAAGCCTCTACTAGCAGTGCATATGTAGCTCTTGGAGACCTCTATGAGCCAAGGATCTAGGCCGGTTATCACAATAACAAAGGCAATTACTTTTTCACACAGTCAGGTATGTTTGGATAGATTTTTTTTTACCTTAATAAAGTTACTTATTATTTCAAAATTGCATTTTTTCTTTCTTTCTCATAGTTACCACTGTTGCTTCACTCAAGGACATGAGTTTAACTCCACCATCTGGCCTTTCAGTGTGGAGTTTGCATGTTCTCCCCATGTTTGCATGGGTTGTCTCTGGGTACTCCGCCTTCCTCCTCCTCGCCAAAGACATGCAGTTAGTGAGTTTGGGTTAATTGGTGATTCCAAATTGCCCATAGGTGTGAATGTGAGTATGAATGGTTTTCTGTCTCTGTGTCAGACTGTTGACCTGTCCAGGGTGTACCCCCACCTCTTGCCCTATGGCAATTAGGAAAGGCTCCAGCGCCACCCAGCAGCAACCCCCCCTCCCACAACCCTGATAAGGATTTGGTTTTTACTCTGGTTATTTTCATCTATTGTTAAAATGTGTTTGATGATCTGAAACATGTAACAAATATGCAAAAAAAAATTTAAAAAAAAAGGGGGGGGGGGGGTGCTCTGTGTGCTGGGTTTGGGTTAAGACTGTAGTACTACTATAGTAAAGCATATGTAGTTCCTGGAGTCCTCTATCAGCCGAAGACGTAGCAACCCCTTCTTAGAATTATCGCAACAAAGGGCAAGTCTTTAGTGCTGACCAATCCTAATCTTATCTAATAAGAGATAATATGCCATAAAAGGAATGAAGAATGTCCAACATGAAAGCCAGGACCCTGCCATGCTTCCAGTCCAGCTGGCTGGAGAACAGTCAGAGGGCAACTTCCCATGCCTTTCAGTCCACCAAAAACAACTAAGCCTCATTCCTTCACTCCACCTCAAATCTACATTTGGGCTTTAACAAGTAAACGCAGCATGAGCTGACTTGCAAGCTAATAGGTGAAGGAAATTGGAGTGGCCGAGGTCGCATTCAAACAGTGTTAATCTTGTTGTTGGGGGTGTAGCGCAGCTCCTTTGAAGCTCCTTAAAGCTGGTCTTGCCACGTCTATGTCAATCTGCAGAGGGTCACAAACACATCAAAGGCAGACTGAAATCTGCCCCGTGGGACACAAAGGAGTTTGTAGAACAACATTAAACTCAATTAACATGGAGCTACCGAGCAAAAAAGGCGTAGAACATTAAACCTTAGCTGGAGCTGCTACTCAGTATATAAGGAATAACAGTTACTATACTTGTTCAGTTATGCAAGTTGACCTGAATGCAGGAAGGTGTATGCGTAAATGTTTTGACCTCTGGTGATGAGAAAACCATTCTCCATGCCTTATGTTTATAAGAGGGCTTTTTACGTCAACATTATGCCCCTGACGGATATAATCACACATATTGTTACATGGGCAGTGTCACCAGAATATATAATATAAAGAAGCCAGAATATACATTAAAAGATGGTAAATAAAACTGCATTTTCCTTCACAATGTTCTGGCTGTGAGGGGCCTTGAAACACATTTTAACAATAGAAACCTGAGAGTTTGTGATTACTGTCATTTGATTACAGGAGTAGTAACAAAAGAACAACTAAAATGTCAGGTTTCAGTCAGAAGTAGAAATACTGCAAAACCTACTAGCTTTAATTCTGATTTGAACACAAAAAAGTACCATTTGATGTCTGAATTGATAATTCTGGTCATGCAATACCATTTAATCATTAAAACTAAAATGTATTTGGTAACTTGAAGGCAATATTTTTTAATAAAACAGTACACACACCACATTCTTTGTGCCATCTGGCACATATCCAATTGTTTAGGAAAATTGGAGCTTTAATCCAATACCCTCTTCTCCACTGTGACAGCTTGGTGCATCCTGGGAATCTGAATATGTGCGTTGGCGTTTTGCAAGTGGGAATATATTGTCAAGAGACTGGAGTTGAGAATCTTGACAATCGGGTGAAGCAGTCTGAATCATCTCTGGTTTGATTTCTGGAAAGGTCTGATCAGGGTAGATGAGCTTCAGATAATCTTCAAAGAGTTCTTTAAATCTCCTACATGTCACGGCAAGTTCAGTGTTACTCTGGCACTGAAGGAAGATAAAACGAAAAGGATGAAACAGTTTTAATAACAGATGTCAAGAACTGAATAATAGTTATTGTTGCAGAATATTTGTCTATGGTACCTCACTGCAGGCCACACAGTTTCCAAAGATGAGCCTGAGGTCTAATACAAACTCTGCGGGGTTTTGATAGCACATACTCTGCTCAGCCTCTAGACGGTTTTTCACTGTGGAAAAACTCACTGGTCCCTTTATAGTCAGACTGTCATCAGCATGTACCTGTAGTATTTAGAAAGGAAATGATAACAGAACAATAACACATTATTGGCATTTTAGTTTTTTCAAATCTGTGGTGTCCATCGACATGTAAACAGCATGCACATGGGACTATGGAGTTTTACCCTGTTTTGCCATGTAAAAGTTAAAATAAACAGCTATTTCAAGCCAAACCACCAGAATCACACTGACCCCTTAAGTCCAATTATCAAACACTGCAAGTTCTGGGCCTGCAATGAACTTACGGTTTATTTACAGTAAAGCTGCTCTGCCTCTGATTTCTAATTTCTGTCATCACTGATAAATATGGTGTATTACATACAATTAAAATTACAGTTACAGTAACTCCATCTGACAGTAATCCTGTTCATTTTTCCACTATAGTCAGTCTTACTTTCAGACTCACCAAGAGAGATGCAGACTTTTGAAAGACTGAGTTGAGCTCACTGCAAAACAAGTACAGCAACAGCCTCTCACACTTCTGCAACACAAAAAATAAGCCTGAATTAATACATGTCAGAACAACCAAACACATTTCTCCCATCTGTGGTGTGTCAAGCAGAATATTAAACTGGTAAGAGTCGTCTCTCAGGATCTCTCAACACCATTCTGCTTTGTGTCAGCCCTTGCACTCTTACCAGTTGTTATCAGTTATTAAATGCATGATGCAATGTCAGGCATCTAGCCCTTCAGATACTAAGTTTAACAAACCACTGTTTTAAAGCAATGTAAATGTTTTACCATAAAAATAACAGCCTTGAAATCCTTTTGATGGTAAACTGATTTGTAACAGGGTGAATGACGTCTTTATTTCTACTCCCTGCCTCCAACGCCTGTTCTGGCAGTGTTGTACTTGGAAGTGCAGGTGAAATCTCCTGGGAAAATGAACTGCGTAGCTGAAGACTGAGCCAGCAGACAAGACCCTAGTGTGACAGCACAAGTCTTGGTTGCACGTAGGAGAAGGCAGTGCACTGCAGAAGCAGATGAGAATATTAGCTAACCTAACAGCTATCACGTACAGGTTGACTACACATTTACTTTTTCCATCAAACATTTGCTTTATGCATGTTTTTTTTTTTTAAAAAAAACAGAACTTTTCTTGTTAAGATAACAAACACAAAATTAGACAAGGAACTCCCTTCTAACCCAAGCTATTTAAATTTCAATTTTATTTATACAGCACAAATCATAACACGCTTCAAGATGCTTTATACTGTAAGGTAGACCCTACAATAATAGAAAATCCCAACAATCATATGACCCCCTGTGAGCAAGCACTTTGGCGACAGTGGGAAGGAAAAACTCCCTTTTAACAGGAAGAAACCCCGGCTGAACCAGGCTCAGGGAGGGGCGCCCATCCGCTACGACTGGCTGGGCAAGAGAAAAAAGACATGAAAAAAAAAAACATGCTGTGGAAGAAAGCCACTTGGCAGATTGTACTTCAACTTGATGGTTCAGTTCCCAATTGACTGACACTCCTGTTCAGGGAAAAGCAGATGAGCTGCACTATTTTACTATTTACAACTACTATTTTTTATTGGTGATGGTACCCATGATTTAAAATCTTACATTTAGGAACATAAGCGCTGGTTACAAATTAAAGTAATGTCGTATAAACTAACAAGTTTTCTGCCTCCTACACACTATAATCAAGTAACATCCCCACATAAACCGAGACGAGTATTTCTATAAATGTAAAGTTATCTGAAATGTGCTAAATGTGAGAATGAAAAGACCAAATTTGAACATTCAGACATTCGGCCTATATTAAGACAACATAACTGGTGGATCAAACTGAGGTAAGATGGGATGATCTATCTTATTGCAGAGAACGCAGCTGTATTTATGGTTTATATCTTATATAATGTAGTCATAATGATAATTGGTGATTCTCTGTTAATGAATGATTTGTTTTTTAAAAAAGATGCTGCTTACTGGTGTTTTACAAAACGGCTGTAAATTTGGAAAATACGTGACTTATCAGATTATGCTGAATTCTGAACTTAATTTGAATTACTTGGCATTCAAGTCATTTGGCTATTGTAGTATTATCATTATTATAATTACATAAATGGTAGTAAATCATTTTTTTTTAAAAAAGCACTGACTCGTTTGTCCACAGGGGAAAATGCTCCTTCAAAATCCGTCTCCTTCTTTATCGTTTTGGCTTCCGGTTTGCAGACATACTCCATCTCAGGCATTAACAGGTCACAACAGAAAGTGCAAAACCATTCCCTGCTGAAAAAGAGACCATTTACAGACTGAAAACAACAGCCAGTAAGCAGTAACTCACATCAACAAGTGCATAATGCTGCAGTCAGATGTAAATCTCACACCTCCAAGATGTAAAAATCAACTTGCCAAAAGTGGATTTGTTCTGACGTGCTTTTAATTCCACAAAGAAAACAAGCGATTGAATTGCTATTAAAATGAAAACATATGAGCTGTGACATTTTCATCCAAGACCAGTAATAAATAAAGTTTGATGGAGCTGACCTTGGAGATTTGAGGAGAGCTGGAATGTGGCACGTCAGATGAAAAGCTTTATGACATTTTTGGCAGCACAACAGCTGTCCTGTAGTCTGACACACAGCACACGAGGCCTCATTAGAGTCTTCCAGTTGGGTTTTATTTTGCTCTACCTGCTGCTGTTCCCCCACTGAACTTATATGAGTTGGAGGTCCAGTCTTACTCTGGCCCAGTGGCTCACTTGGAGTGTGTGAAGGGCAACAGGGTTTGTTGTCTGTGCTAAGTATACAAGTCTGGACATCTTCACCTTGGGAATTTATTTGGGGTTGGTCATCTGTGCTGTCGGGGAGGCTGGCTCTTTGTTTGGGATGTACCTGAAAACAAGAAAACAAGATCTGAAAATAACATAACCAACATTTTACAGATTTATCATGGTGCTGAAAGTTTTCATGCTTGGTTATTACTGAATTATTATTATTATTATTATTAATAATAATAATAATAATAATAATAATAATAATAGTAGTAGTAGTAGTAGTTTTAGTTTACACAGCATTTCCCTGTCTATTCCTTCCACCGTCTTGTATTTGTCAAAGTCAAAGACCATATGTACAGTTATACACAGGAATTTGAAATTGCAATGCTCCCTCAGTGTACACTAAAAATCTAAAGGGAGAAAAGGGGAAAAAATAATCAAATAAAATAAAAGTCTTATGTACAAGACAATACAATACTATACAATTATTTATGCATGTATTATTAAATATGATTTATGCATCACTGCCTTTTCCAGTCTTTGATATCATGTCTAGTTTGAGTCTTCTTGTCTATGAGTTTAATCTTTGTCTTCTGGTTATTTCCTGTTTTACTTTGAAGGTGAGGTTGTGTTTCCTCCTACTTTCTGTTCTTCCTCCCCCTGTGATTGCCATCCTTGCCCAAATTGTTTTCACATATTGCTCATTGCTTTTACCTGTGTTCTTCTACTTCCTGCTGCTTGCTGAGTTAACTAGTCCCCTGTGTATATATATAATCCTGTGTTCCTCTTTGAGAAACACTGACTAAGCCCATTTTATAGGTGGACACCCGATTTGTTGATGTACTGATCAAATATGGACGTTTAAAGGGAAACTTTGGTTTTCATTTGCCAGTCATTCATAATATTCAATTCATTTATGCAGCTCCAAATCATAACAACATCCACCTTAAGATGCTAAACAATCACAATCATCTTTTTAATCACTTTTAGCCAGATTGTTTAACACAATCTTGGAAAGTGGGAGGATGCCTGAGGAATGGAGAAGTGTACTGATATTGCTGTTCAAGAATAAGCATGATGTGTAGATCTGTAGTAACTATAGAGGGATAAAGGTGATGAGACATACCATGAAGTTATGGGAAAGAGAGGTGACGATCAGTAAGCACCAGTACAGTACAAGTCCACTGAAGTCTGCTTCAATCACTACTCTCTCCCTCCTGGGGACACAGTCTAAACACTTCATCCACCTCACTCCAGAATTCCCCTTTCTGTTCTGACATCCAACCTGTGAGACATATGCGCTGACAACATTCAAGGTGACCCCTTTTCCAGCTTCATACTCATAATTCTGTGTAATACCACCTTCACCTCAACAATACTAATCTTTTCCTTCAAGATTACTCAATTTCTCTTCGATACCATGGTAGAATCCACCTCCAATGGTCTTGGCCTTGCTTGCCTTCTACCAGGTTTCCTGTCCCAAAAAATAAATCTACCCTACTTCTCTCCATCATGGCATCCAATCTGCTCCCTTTATCAGTCATAGTACCTACATTTAAAGTCCCTACTCTCACCTCTCAAACTCCTGTCTTTCCTTCTTTCTCACTGCCTCCTAACACGCCTTTCCCCGTTCTTCTCTCTCTCTTGGCTCTCGGCGAAGGCGGTCGCACTTTTTTCCTCTCCTCCTTCCCCTTATCTTCCCTGCTTAGCCTCTTGTCCTTGTCTTGTCTCGTGTGTATTACTTTCCCTCGAACAGTCTCTCACTGTCGTTCTCTAAAACCTAAAAGAGAATTATGGATGGGAGATTGAGAGACCAGTGTCTGAGCTGCTCGCATAAAAAGAAAATTGACAACATCAACATGCGGACACCACTTGTGACAAACAAAAACTCCCTGATAACGACTGTGTGATGACTATTCTTCCCATCCTATGCACACATTTCCCTTCCCCTTCCAATGCCTTCGATGCTTGTTGCCTCCTGGGAACACGAGGCGGGTCTGGGCCCGCGCTGGAGAGTCGGCGCAGTGGCAGGATGGCTGCTGTGTTGCCTAGGATTACTCCTTATCCCCTACCCAACCCTGTTGCTGGTCACGTGCTCTATAATGTTGTACTGTGGACATTTATGTGCTTTTCTGTGCAGAGGAGGTTTTTTTTGTTTCCTGTTCTCATGCTGTCCTCCTGTAGCCCAGCATGAGTAGAGGTCTCTTTTTTTCCTCTTGTACCTTTCCCATTGTAGTGTACATTGGGTGGCTGTAGCTCAGGTGGCAGAGCAGGTCAGCCACTAATCAGAAGGTCGGTGGTTCGATCCCAGGCTGCCACCTAGCTGCATGCCAAATATCCTTGGGCAAGATACTAACCCCATGTTTGCCTACTGGTGGTGGTCAGAGGGCCCGGTGGCGCCAGTGTCCGGCAGCCTCGCCTCTGTCAGTGCGCCCCAGGGCAGCTGTGGCTACAATTTAGCTTGCCATCGTGAATGGGTGAATGACTGAATGTAGTGTGAAGCGCTTTGGGGTCCTTAGGGACTAGAAAAGCGCTATACAAATGCAGGCCATTTTACAATTCAGTGTTTTTTCTGTAATGCAACCGTTCTCTGACTTGTATGTTCTCTGTTGTATGTGTAAGGTCGGGGGGCAGGTTCATTCCACTGCAGGGCAACCTGCCACTGCATGTGGCGAATAAACTTTGAACTTGAACTTTCTTTCATTGTCTTCAGCTTACAGTAGCACAGTTTTCAAAGGGACCCTATTGGCCAACAAGACCAAAGGCAGTTGTTGTTAATGCCGATCTAATATGGAAATCTCATTCTTTAAGATATGCATGGTTGAACTGGCCAAGATTTACCCTTCTTTATACAACCCTCACTGCTTATCCGGGCTTGGGAACAGCAGTAGGAATACACTGACTTGTGACTTGTGAAGTTACAGATAAGAGCAACTAGCAACAATACAAAATCTATACAGTATTTGAAATAAATCATTCCCTTCTTACATAACTACTTTCATCATCTGGCTCATCTTTGATGACAATTATAGGCCTTGGAGATGATCGTTGTCTCTTCTTTGCAGCAGATCCCACTGCTCCACTAGCCTGGTGTATTTCTGGGGCTTTCCAAAAAATGCTGCTTGGGAACAAAGCAAAAATCAATCAAAGATAAATTCACTTAAGAGACCCATAGCACAGAGTTAATAGTGCCATAACAGAACAAAGAGATAATCTGTGCTTGTATACTTGCAAAAGTGTGCATACTGCTCCCCCCTACCTTGTTTTTTTCTGGGATACTGGAGTGTACACCGCTGAACTTTGATGTCCTGGTGCTTCAGAAAAGTTTACAATGCATTTGTCCATTATAAAAAATACAACATTACACATATTCTCTATGCTACAAAAAACTGCAAAAAAACCAATATGCAAAAATAATTGCAAACATACCATTTCTGCTTGACAAGGAAGTTTCTGCTCCCTGAGGATAGTTTGGTTTCACTGTATACATTGGACCAGTTGAATCATTTCTCCTGGTCATATATGTGGGCTCAGTCTAAACACACCATTGCAAATCAATTACTTAAAAGCAGATATTATACCATGACAATGCCTTCAGTCAATACAGGAAGTTGCTTACCCTCTGTTGTGAATGAGGTAAACTGACACTACCACTGAGGGGTGGCGGAGTTATTTGTGCATAGAAAGGTGTAGAGAAAAATCCATCCATGGGCTTGGTTTGGTAGGTGGAGCCACTTCCTGTCCTTCTCTGCTGATACTATGATGAATGGAGACAATACAGAAAAAGGGAGAGCATGCCACAATCATTTTACTGCATGTGATAAAAAAGGTAATTACGCCGCAATCTAAAAACCCAATGCAATGTGACCACAGTATGCTTTGAAAAGTCTCAATCAGCTTTCCAGATTTGTCTGCAGAAGACTGCTGCTTCTTTACTACTAGTTTCCTGTGCAGCTTTAACAACTTGTTCACATCAGTGGAAAACAAATGTCTGCACTTTACATGCCAGTATTGTCCTGCTGCAGAATTGAAACCCAAACATCCAGTGAAGCAGACTAAACAACTTGAATAAGAAGATATTATCAAGCCTTACTCAAGAAGTTTCCCCTTTGTCCTCTGTTACATGCTGGCTTGCTGTTTGTCATGCAGATTTATTTGATTTACTTTATTTTTGAGCTATAAGTTCATCCAAGACTAAAATCCTTCCTGACAAGGAAAGACATAAATTGCTCAGGATGTGAAAGCTGTCAGCTCTATTTAGGACAATGCCATCTGCTGTCTGTGCTTGTTAAGAAGGCTTGTCAGTCAAACTTAGGCAAGCACACATCCACACTCACACAAAGAAACGCACAGTAACCTGGGGAGAAAGTCCAGGGCTCAGTATGCTCCTAGTTGAGCTAACATGGTTGGGCAGAGGCCTCGTAAACCTGTGGTCTGGTTGGGGAGGAAAACTGTGGGAGGGAGAGCCTCTCTGTAGGGGCCCTGGGACAGTTTGCTGTAGTTGGATGCTTTGGTGCCATGTGCAGGGGGGAGGAGGTGGTTGGGGCTGCCAGTGAGCTTGGGGGTTTAGCTTGTCCACCTGCATCTGGAGCTGAGCCAGAGTGCTATGGGGAGCTCCCAGGGCAATGCTGTGGGGTGAGCCTGAGGAACTCTGCCCACTGTGGGTGTGCTCATGATGAAAACCACCCAGCTGGTGGCCTGGTACACTCTCCACCATTAAAGTGCCTGAGAGGACATACACACAGAGACAGGATGAGCATAACAGGGAGTGATGAAATATATACAGTACAGAAAGAAAATTCCAGAGAACTGTAGGGAGATATATGTAAAACTCGAGGCAGTTAGTAAGTAAAACTATGCTAACTTGGGTTACAATTGGATATAAGCAACAATTTCAATTAATGTGTTCCATTTAATCAGTTACTGTATAAACTGTGAAAAATCCACATGTGATGGCATTAGTTTGCTTGTTTTTATATTTCAAAATGCTATGTATCCAGTTTACAGTTATGGAAATTCTGCTTTCCTCAGACACTTCTGTTGACTAAATTAGACAAATGTTGCATTTCATTATGATTGTCAGCCTCAGATGAATATAAACAGCTAGACAAGGATTTTCATTTAATGCTGAGCTCTGCTCTCAATGAATCCTTCATTTAGATAGATAGATACTAGGGGTGCAACGATACACAAAATTCACGGTTCGGTTTGGTTCGATACTTTGGTGTCACGGTTCGATATTTTTTCGATACAAAAAAAATGTTCATGCCTTTTTAATTTGTCATTTATTAAAATTATAAATATATATTTTAACTCAAAAGTACAGTTTTTAAATTTAATGTTGCTGAAACAAAAGTAATTAAAAAAATAAATATATCTCAGGGCTCTCAAAATTTCAAAAAAGAGCAATTTTTTGATTGATGTTTTGTTTCCTGTTTTGTTTCCTTTACAATATTATACATTAAAGTATAATATTGTAAAGGAAACAAAACATTAATCAAAAAATTGTTGAAAAACAAATTACAACATTGTATAAAAATTACAATCATCAACTCAAATACTTGGTTCTAATTGAACAGAAATTTCTATGAACTTGTAAGAACTGTGTAGGACATGAATCAGTCTGTGTCAGATCCTGAATTTGAAATTTCCGCTGAAGTCACGGGTAAGAGACAAGTGGAACCAAGATCTAGGCCATTTGCTTTTTGAAGTTTGCAAAGACTGCTAAATTTTGCCAGTGGTAGTTCACTCTTTGCAACATAGTACGCTGTTCTAAACAGATTTTTCAGGTTTATTTTTAGTATGTTATTTGGAATTGGTGTTTGTTCTGGGAAAGATATTGCAGACTGAGCAATAATGCATTTCTTGCATTTCTCATGGCTTCTAATGGGGGCCTTTCTTAAAATGACTGGTCCCAGTAACAAAGGCGCTTGTCGACTCAGAAATCGAGAGAAAACCAACAACACACCCGGCAGAACATTATGTTATTTACACGGGTGCACATAAGTGGTCCGCATGTGCGCATTCGCTGTCAAAATAAAAGACGCGCACCAGATAAGAAGTTGCAACGCGCGTTTGCGTCCATATAAAAAGCACTGTTTTTGTCCGCTAGAGTGGGATTTTCATGGCACATTCTGCACCACATCTCTGTGCGTTCATCATTTGTTTGAAGCCAGCTCACCTCCTGCAACCACTTTTCCGAGAATACGTGCTTCTTTTGTGGTTCGGACTCCTTCTGACATTTCTTTGGAAGTAGAGGAACACCAAAGTAATTGCTTAAAGGAGCTTCTTCGACATCTTTAAGAGTTTTAAACAAATGTCTGTCCTCCTCCAGAAAATCTTATGTATGCAAACACGCATTGCAACTTCATATCTTGTGCGCGTTTTTTTTTTTTTTTTGACAGCGAATGCGCACCTGCGGACCACTTATGTGCAGCCCCGGTTATATAGCTCGTCATATTGCAGCCACAGAAATTCTTTTGTCCATGAAACCATAAAGCTGCACTTTCTTTTTGCCTTATAGTCTGATTTTTCATAACTTTTCCGTTTTGTGGTAAGCTTTTCTTTGGCTGTCACTTCTTCACCCTGACCTGTCTTATTTGGCTCAGCAGAACTAAAATATATATCCTGCTGCTTTTACACACACACACACATAACGGTCAGCGATTCTCTGCGCGATCAACCTCTCATATGTTTAAGCTTGCTGCGGGAGATTTCACTTGTCATGTTTGCATAGTAAGCTAACGATTGATAAGACGATGTCAGAGGAATTGGTGCGCAAATTATCATCACTCACCAATCAGTGCTGTTGCTCTCTAGCGATTTTGCAAGCCCTGTATCTGATTGAGGAATCACTCATCTTTGGAAAAGAGAGTTTATTACAGAGAAATAGCTCTTTCCAAAATAAAAGCTATACTATACGCTTCTTCTGGGCTATATTCTCAGCAGCATATTGTAGCGGGTCAGGGCTGTTCGGGCTTCTGTTTGTACAGTTATGTTTTGTTTATGTTGCCATAGTGACGGGTGACGCCCTCTCGCTGCGACGGTGTGTCCTTCCGGGTCAGAGGGCGCCCTGTGTGTTGTTGTTGTTGCTGTGCGGTTGCTGCGCTGAGCAGTTAGCTAGCGGCAGTGTTCTTCTGCAGATGTCAATAAACGGCTGTGCTCCCTGGCTAGCTCACGGGAAGCAAGACCAAACAACACCTCCGTCTCCTCGTTGTCTGAGCTCGCCACATTGGTGTCAGAAGTGGGATGATGGTGGCACCCCATGTTCTGACCCGAGTGACTTTTCCCCCGCCGGTCGTGACCGGCCAGTGCGCCAAAAGAAGGCACCTGGACATTTGCAAAGTGAAAGCAAAAAACAAGCGCAAATTCAAACGCGATTTCAATATGTCACATATTGACAGTGGCTCACCGATGCCAATGACATAATTACCCGGCTACATTTCCGAAAGAATGCAAAAGCATTGACATATATTTTTCCTTCCTACGATAGCCCGACGGGCAGGGCAGAGATAGATTTTGGTAGTACGACTGGAAAAATCGCTAGCCCCGGGACGTCGGGCTAGCGATTTTGCAAGCCCTGTGTTACAGGCATGGCCCTTTAAGGATGAAGCCTGATGGGAAATGTATTCGGGATGTGTGTAGCGGGACTGCCTGGTGTGTGTGTGTGAAGAGAGAGAGCGGAGAAGGGGAAAAAGTAACGGTTAGCTACAGAAGAGACGAAAAGAAAATAAATAAAAGGAATATAATAACTCCCTCGACAGCCAGAGTTGTGTCGGCGATGCTCGCTGTGAGTAAACTGTTTCAGCCCACTGTACGCGGTGTTCGTGCCTTAGAGAAGAAATAAAGTTCGGTGAAGCAGTTTCCTACGCCTCCTTCGATCTTTTTGCTAGCGGAGTTGACCTGTATAGTAAGCTGTTGCCGGCTACGAGTCAGTTACGGAACCTTCAAGTAACTGCCAGAGGTTTCCTTACTACGGTTCGGGGCCGCGGATCTGGCGCGGTAACACCTGTATCTGATTGAGGAATCACTCATCTTTGGAAAAGAGAGTTTATTACAGAGAAATAGCTCTTTCCAAAATAAAAGCTATACTATACGCTTCTTCTGGGCTATATTCTCAGCAGCATATTGTAGCGGGTCAGGGCTGTTCGGGCTTCTGTTTGTACAGTTATGTTTTGTTTATGTTGCCATAGTGACGGGTGACGCCCTCTCGCTGCGACGGTGTGTCCTTCCGGGGTCAGAGGGCGCCTTGTGTGTTGTTGTTGTTGTTGCTGTGCGGTTGCCGCGCTGAGCAGTTAGCTAGCGGCAGTGTTCTTCTGCAGATGTCAATAAACGGCTGTGATCCCTGGCTAGCTCACGGGAAGCAAGACCAAACGACACCTCCGTCTCCTCGTTGTCTGAGCTCGCCACATTGGTGTCAGAAGTGGGATGATGGTGGCACCCCATGTTCTGACCCGAGTGACCCCGGCCGGTGCGCCAAAAGAAGGCACCTGGACATTTGCAGGACTTTGTGTGGGGTAATGGGGTCGTCGGGGACGACTGACCCCTTAGGTGGGGGCTATGTAGCGGGTCAGGGCTGTTCGGGGTTCTGTTTGTACAGTTATGTTTTGTTTATGTTGCCATAGTGACGGTGTGTCCTTCCGGGTCAGAGGGCGCTCTGTGTGTTGTTGCTGTGCGGTTGCTGCGCTGAGCAGTTAGCTAGCGGCAGTGTTCTTCTGCAGATGTCAATAAACGGCTGTGCTCCCTGGCTAGCTCACGGGAAGCAAGACCAAACGACACCTCCGTCTCCTCCTTGTCTGAGCTCGCCACAATATTAAACATATCAGGTCCCCATAAGGAGAATCATGTGCTAACGGCTGTCTAAATGACTCGGGTAAAGTTTGTAGCATGCATCCTTGTTCTTTTTGTCTGCTTCCACTTGTCTTTGCACTAGGATGATGTCGGCGTAAATGTGCAGTCATATTCGTTGTGTTCCCACTAGTGCTGTCAGCGTTAATCTCGTTGAAATGACGTTAACGCCACAACACGGCAAATCTCCGTTAACGAGCTACCCCTGCATGGGGCTAGACGGCCAACATGTTAACGAGCTAACTGCGCTAACACACTAGTTCCCACCCATGTAATTGAGCATTGCGTGGCACATCCAACATACTGTTTTACTTTAGTCCATGACCTTACCTTCAGGGTCATACGTCACATGAAAACCAAAATAATTCCAAACGCCAGATCTGAATGAGGGTGGTGGAGTGTCACTACCCGATCCGTACCGGAAACCCGATCGGTACCCCGCATGCGCGAAAGGTTTCTACTTCCGGTCTTAGCGTTTTACGATAGTTATGGGTCAGAGTATCTGTTAAGATGTTAAGAATAACAAGTATATCTTAAAATGTTTGCAATAATGAAGCATTTCAGTACAATGTAGACAAAAACGAAAAATAAAAAGAAAGTTACGGATCAGGACTCTCCGATCCTTACTGCGCATGTGTAAAGTCTGACCGTACAAATCGGGTCTACCCGATCCGTACCGCGCATGTGCAGATGTTTTCTTCTTCTTCTGTTCGTTTAATGGCAGTTTACTCCCCAGTGTACTAGGATACCGCCACCTGCTGACCGAGCGAATAAACCCTATTATAAACTGAATTATCGTCATTACAAACGTGTGTTAAATCTGATTTAATGATAGTCGAGTGTGTTTATGCTTGTCTGTGAGGAGAGGATTGTTGGAATAGTGATGATGATGATGTGCGCTATCACTGTCAATTGTCAGTAAACACTTAATCTGGCTGATGAATCTACACGTGAGATATTACAAAGTCTGCATTATTAACTCTGTAATTAGGCGCCATTCTTCTTATTTTACGGCGCTGTTGCTCAATCGGGGACGCTCTCTGT
The DNA here is from genome assembly GCF_900408965.1 of Simochromis diagramma. Classification (NCBI taxonomy): domain Eukaryota; kingdom Metazoa; phylum Chordata; class Actinopteri; order Cichliformes; family Cichlidae; genus Simochromis; species Simochromis diagramma. The sequence continues at coordinate 16,966,363 of NW_024386801.1, forward strand.
TGAGGAGAAAAGCATGAATTTCTTTGTATACGGATTATCCATTGTTTAAATGTCCCGGGCAGTCGAAAAGGAGGCAGAGCTGTTGAGAAATGCTAAATTCAAATTCAAATTTTATTTGTCACACACACACAACCATACACAGTATGACATGGGGGTGAAATGCTTGTAGCTGTACAATGCCCGACCATTAAATGACAGAAGAAAAGTTTTACAATATTTACAATTTACTACAAAAATTTACAAATTAACTTAGGAATTTACAGTAAATGCTAGGAGCTAACTGGGCGCTAACCGTATCATTCAAATATATTGAATGTCGCAATGTTGGCAAAGAGAGGAAGTGACGTAAGATTTGCGCATGCGGGGTACCGATCGGGTTTCCGGTACGGATCGGGTAGTGACAGGGAGGTTCAATTTGCCATGTTGCAAGGAGAGCTTAACTTCTGTCTCGCTAGCTTGCCCTGCGCTCTTCCTTCTGACGATGCTGTCTGTGTTGAACGCTCAGTGGATCTGCGCTCGACAGTGCAGCCTAGGCGGAGTAGTCGAACGCAGATTCACTGAGCGCTCAACACAGACAGCATCGTCAGAAGGAAAGTTGATAAAATAAATTACAAATTTTGTATTGTTCGATACATATGCGTACCGAACCGAAAGCACTGTATCGAACGGTTCAATATCGATACGAGTATCGTTGCACCCCTAATAGATACATTATTGATCCCACAAGGGAAATTTGTGTGTTACAGCAGCATGATGAAGAGTAAAAACAGTACAGTACACACCATGTAAACAACACAATTAAATAAAATGCCACAGGTGCCTAGTAAGGGGGCTTATAGTGTGAGATAGTCCAGGAATTTATATATTTACAACAGTGATAAAAAAACAAAACAATTAACAGTAAAAATGAAGGTAGTTCAAAACAGTCAGAGTAAAACTGACATTGTGTGAGAGAGAAGTGCAAATCCATTAATAAATAATAGGATTTGTCATCCAAGTTTTACTGGCCTCCAGCTAACTCCCCATGACCATCTGACTCTCCTCATGCCTGTTTACTAATACTGTGCAAGTCTCACTTAGATCACCACCACAGATACAATCTTATGGAAGAAGAATTCCCCTAAAATTATTAATTAAAATTGAAATAAAATGTCAAGGTATACAAGTTTACTGGAGCAGAAAACAAATAATCCATTCATTCTCAGGGCTGTGGATCACATCATTTGTTAATCTCTTACCCAAATCAACATTTGAGGCCCAGTAAGAGGCTCGGCACTGGAAGCGTATGGTGCTCTGCGGTACGAATGAAGCACTGCATTTTGCCTGAAGGAGGTTTTCGATCTGAAACAGAATCTGCAAACAGAAGGAATGTTATCAGTCATTTTCAGAGGAGGAACATGCATGCTGCAAAAGCCATATGCTTGCGCTTCATCACATCCGAGACATACTAGGCTTAAAGACGACCTGAGATCAGGAAAACAAGACTGTGACAAGATACTGCTTTATGGCTAATTGATTAAAGAGGCCTCACCAAACGTTTACAGTACAAGAGGGCCGTGCCCCCATTCTTGGCTGTGGCCCATTTGATGAAGTCGATGACATGATCCAGGTGTTGGGAGAGATAGCCAATGTCTTCCTGTTGTTTACGCAAGAGACTCTCATGATCTTTTGTAACAGCCTGCAAAAAAAGAAAACGAAAAAGAGGAGTGCAGTGTTAAAGCAGCTTGAGCGGCGGCACTCTGAGCCTCAAGGCCACACGAAACTCACCATACAAATAACATTCTTCTGGAAACAACACCACAGCAAGCTACAGGACTACAGAGTAAAACTACTCCATGATAGTTTTACTACACAGTATTGTTTTGCTGCATGTAATCGTCTTTGTCATACCTCAAGTTGATCAAGTAGAATTTTGCCCTTTTTGTTTATCGCGAGGATTAAACTGCTGACAGATTTCTTTATTTCATCACAAACAGAAGTACGGTTCTGTTCCACCAGAAGAAGTCTGAAAAACATACATTTAAAGTGTGACTAAGAACAAAATATACATTTATTAATATGGAAGAAGTGACTTTTTTTTAACTAGACATCTTTAAGGAAAAATGAAATACATACCCACTATTTATGGAGTCTGATACCTCTTCTATCAGTTTCTTTTTCTCCTGTAACTGATGAGTCATATGCTCCATGTGCTCTTTGTGGTTTTTATAAGCATCTTCAAGGAACTGATAACTAATTCAAAAACATTAGTGAGTTAATACAGACAGGTTAATATGCATAATATGCATAATGAACTGGGGGGTGGGGGTGTAACTTAATCTCTCAGTGAATTTTTTTCTCCGCCTCAAATGCATCACATGGAGAGATCACAGTATCAATCAAATCAATCCATGAACAGTGGTGAAAAAAAATTGCAATAATAATGTATTGTGAGTGAAGTATTGTGATATCATTTCGAGGGGTGCCTGGTGATTCCCACCTCTGTCAATCAATATTACTGAAACAATGCGGTACCTGTGGTCTTTATGCTTGGTGAGTTGGCAGTCCCGACAGGTAAGCAGGTCACATGTCTCACAAAAGAGTTTAAGTGGCTCTTGTTTGTGGATATGACAGAACATCGGCCTCTGATTCGACACAACACAAACGTCTGGAAAACAGCAAAAGGCTCACCATAGTTATTTTTAAACTAATTCTTACAGTATAAAAAGCATGCAGTGCATACTGATGTATACTTATCATTTTGCCCATTAAAATATTGCGGTAGCAAGAATCACATGATACGTCAGCACAGGCATTTAATTTTTTTAAAACAGCTATTGAGCAGGTAGGTTTGAATACCTTGTGATACTTCTGACTTCTGTCTGATCATATGGTCTTTGGTGAATTTGACTCTTTGGTGGGCCTCCACACAGGTGGTGCACAAGTACTCCACACACTCAACACAAAACCCAGCAGCTTCTGTGTTGTCATTGCAGGTCATACAGAGCTATAGAAAGAGGAGTCAAGCATCAAAAGTTAATAAATATTTGGAAACATGACGTGGAGATGATGGCTCGGCACATGTTTTACCATTTCTTGTTCAATCAAGGGAATGCAATGATGACCCTTATCTGCTAAGTTGATATCAGTGAAGTTTCTACTGACAAGCATTGCTTCTGCTGCCCAGATTTCAGAGCTACAAACCAACAGAAGACAAGGTAGCTTTGTTTTTATACAGATATCTCCTTTAATATAGTGTGCACCTGCCCATTAAATCACTGCAAATGGAAATCATCTAGTGCCTTATTCTGGTTCTTACAAGAGCAATGTTTTTTTCTGCATGGCCAATGACAAATAAAAAATACAAGTAAAACTTACGTAGTTATATTTTGATAATTACCCTCAAAAACCCAGCCTGTCCCCAAATTGATATTAATTCATTTGTTACCAACCTGGACTGCTCTCTCCACCGTGCTGCTGGGAGCCTCGAATGACTCCTTCACGAACATATTATCCACCACATCTGCAGCCATACATTCCTGCCTGCACACCGGACAGCGGATCACGTTTACTGGAATCAAGCAGGAGCATAGGTGTTGGTGTAAATCAGTAAAACTGTACATTTCTGGTATTATTTACCATCAGATTATATTTTTTATGACATTTAGACATTTAGGTGATTATGGTTAGAGGTAGCTACAAGCATTTGTAAAATGTATGCAGTTGTGCGTGCAGCTGCTCTGGTTGTAGAAAAGGTTGACAGCCATTAATCGGTCCTTGATCTGTGTTTGTAAACAAAGTGACTCACGTGGTTTGGTCGCGCCGTCGTCGCTCTGGGAGACGGACGGTTCCGTCACGTCCAGATTCCTCGACGGTAAAGGCAAGCACCTCTCGCAGAAAGTGTGCAGGCACGGCAGAAGTTTGGGCTCCTTGCTATGGAAGCTCAGATGACAAACGGGGCACGTGTCCAGGTCATGTTGGTCGAGTGCACCGGACCGCTCCTCTCGCGTGCTCTCTGCTTCGTTCTCGACTGACAGTACAGCAGTATGTCCCGACTCCTGTTTTTCCATCGCATCCATCGGAAACAGTTTCTGTTCTCCAAGTCTAGTTTACTCTGATTCAACGGCACGTACAGGGAGGGTAGTCTGAAGCGTAGGCTATATCTCATTGCTCTCTAGCCGAAGAGAGCGCCTTCTTCGTACCTGCGTTGTCCTCCGCGCGCTCTCTATCAGTTCAGCATTTGTAAGCGTCGAGTGTATTACTGTCTACGTGTGATATTTTGGGGAAAATAATTTTTGGACTGTTGCAACAAACAGGAAGCGCTAAAGAAAAAAAAGGGTACCTGTGTCGCATGCTCGTGTGCCCCAGATGTTGTTGGTCAAATTAGAGCGCACGCGCTCGTTGAGGTAAGAGTGGGGCGGGGTCAAAATCTTGATATGAGAGCCGCTGGCTGCTGTGTGCTGTGCTGTCAGGAGGACAAAGTCCACCGAGCAGCAAGAGTTTGCCTGATTCTTGTTATTCTGAAAATTTACACAGGGTTCAGTTCAGTACAGTAATACTGTGTTGTGCTTCTGGTGACGTTATTTATTTATGGCACTTTATGATAGGCTGTGTGAAATTCAAATGCATTAGGTTTTGTTGGCTTCAGGCTTCAGCCAGGCCTATGGACATTTTTTTGTAACGTTGTAACACTGTTTGCTGAAAAGATACTCACAAAGTGCTGGTGTCATATTCACATTTGATTATGATTATAAGAGTGTTTTTGTTCTCAAGTTAAATGGTATTCTGAAAAGCTGGTGAACTGTTTTAAAAATGGACACACTGTCTGGTAAAGATTAAAGTCACTTGCGCAATTGAGTGGAAGATAATGTCTTCATGGTTCAAGGTTCATGGTCAATCTATGGGTTAGCCTTGAGAGAAGTGCGCTGCAGTTCAATTGTCCACATTTTGGACACAAACATGAATCTAACAGCGGAAAGCCACAGAATCCCTTTGAGTGATGGTAACAGTGTTCCACTCCTGGGACTGGGCACCTATGGGGACCCTCAAACGGTGAGGAAAATATCACGTAGTCTCTGTATTTCTACATTTAGAGTGCTGTGTTTGATTCCCTGTTTATGCGAGGCTTGTTTACCTTTAGTGATTTGAGTTTCATCAGTTAAACAGGATCACTGAGAAGTACACACTGTGGCTGTAGCTTAAAAAAATCAAATAAAATGTATATTTTCTGTGAATTTTTTTAAAGACACCCAGAGGTACTGCATTGGACTGTGTCAAGCTGGCCATAGATGTGGGCTACAGGCACTTTGATGGGGCGTTGGTATATTTCAATGAGCATGAAGTGGGTCAAGCCATTAGGGAGAAGATAGCTGATGGAACCGTTAGAAGAGAGGACATCTTTTACTGTGGAAAGGTAATATTTGTTAGCTTTTGTTTAATCAACTTTCATTCCTATAAACCTATAAGAACTAATCATGTTATTGCAATGGTCTGTTGCCTGGATGTTCAGGTTGTTTAAATTGTTTTTTAAATTTAGCAATGTTATTTTTCTCAGCTCTGGAATACCTTCCATCCACCAGAGTTGGTGAGACCAGCCTTAGAGAAGACATTGAAAGCCTTAAAACTGGACTATGTGGATCTCTACGTCATTGAGCTTCCAATGGCCTTCAAGGTTTCTAAAAAATAATTTTACTAATTTTTACAATAAAGTATTTTTAATTATTAAATGCAAAATTAGATAATAGGGGTTCAAACACAGGAGCTGCATAGCAAATACTTCAAATCTGGCCGTTGCCACATTACACACATTAGAATTAGATAAGATTATGTAGACAGGTGTTTGGTTAAGATTGGGTACCTGGAATCAGTATGTTTCTTTGTTTAAGCGTTTTGACCATGAACACATTGTGTCACCTTAGGTCACTATAAATTATATGCTTAAATAACCACTTTTAATGCAAAGTATTTAATTATGCATATATTTTAGCCTGGAAAGGCCTTTTATCCAAAGGACCAAGATGGAAACTACATCTACCACCACACAGATCTCTGTGCAACATGGGAGGTGAGCTCTATTAAAACAATGGTCATACTATGTAAAGTCTTTGCATATCTACTGCTCATCTCTAATATAATATCACTATGAAATTAAAAATCTGTTGTTTTGTTATGTAAATGTAAATACTTTTTTACATTTGTATTAGCAGCTTGCATGAGAATATGCTTTTCCTCCACATGTCAAGCTAAGCATGACTTCATTGCAGGGCTTGAATGAATGAATCCCGATCAGCACATCAAGGATTTCATTCTTCATGTAGTTATGTTATCATAGGCAGAAAATATTAAAATCAACGAGCAGAACTTAACACAACCTTTGTAGCGACATCATAAAGCCGTCACTACAAATAAAATCTAACGATTGAGCTCTTGAGCCACCTCTAAGTTCTTTATACTTTGATTTTAGGAGCCAGACTTCCATGTGATGTTTAAGAGGTCTTGAGAACCAGTTCTCCAAGCTATTATTCTTAAGTCATTGGGTGGTTTTCATTTCTGCATTTCGGCCAGTGGTGTCGGTGATTCTGTCAAAAAGTGGAATGTAGAACCGAATGGTTATCACTCATTGATTGGCCTTCCGTGACCCCAGATCTCAATGTTATTGAAGCAGTGTTGGGTCATCTTGACAGAATGGAACAAAAAGCAGTCAACACTGAAAGAAGAGCTTTGAATATCCTTCTAGCAGCCTGGAGAACTATTCTTGAAGACTACTTAAAGGAGTTGCAGGCTGTGTTAAAGAATAAAATTGGGCATGTCTAATAAACTTTCAAGCTTGTTAGAATTCTAAAAACTCTATTTTGTTATATGTATAATTTTATATTTTGGTTAGTCTGCACCTATTTCCCATTTTGCAAAATATTTCTTTAAAAGGGAGATGGCTCACGACTTTTGTACTTGCATTTGTACTGCATGCATCTAATAAAATATTAGGTAGGCATTGTTTTATCTTATTCAAGTGTTTTTACATGTTAATACTGGTCAGAGTGTTTTTTTCTGCAGCACATTACTCTCAAGGACAGTGTCATAAACAGTTTTTTTTTCCTTGTGTCTTGTATTTTTTTGGCTATCTCAGTTAGCCTGTAAAGATTACTGCTATCAATCTTTGATAAGATATTAATATTTTCTTCTTTCAGGCTTTAGAGGCTTGCAAAGATGCTGGACTGGTTAAGTCCCTGGGAGTCTCCAACTTCAATCGCAGGCAGCTGGAGCTGCTTCTGAATAAACCTGGTCTCAAACACAAACCCGTATCCAACCAGGTGATCCCAGTTTGTTTGACATCTCAATGAGGGTAGTTTACAAAGTAAAATAGTACTGTACGGCATACATTAGTATTCTGGGTTTTTAATATGAAGGCATTTCTAAAATAGACTCTCTGCCAAAAAATAGTCAAACACTATGCTGAAATACATTTTCTTTCATTAATCTAGATTAAATGGAATAGATTTTACTTTTGATTCCCATCCAGTTTCCTTCCTACTTGTAAGACTGAGCCCTGTCATCTTTTTCCCTTCTTCTTATTTACCTTTAGGTCGAATGCCACCCATATTTCACACAACCAAAACTTCTGGAGTACTGTCGTCACAATGACATCGTGATTGTTGGCTATTGCCCAATTGGCTCCTCCAGAGATGCATCTTGGTAGGTTTGAAAATATATACACTTTTGTAGGCTGGTGTGAGGTTATTGTGATTTTATCCCCCCTGTTACTGTATTAATGTGAGACTGCAAAAATAAAAACAAATTATTGTTGTTACCAAACCCTCAACGTGACCCTAAGCAGAATTCATTTGGTAAATGACATGGTGCGTATTTAACTGTGTCTCTTTTATAGGGTGAATTTGAAATGTCCTCCTCTACTGGACGATGAGGTGCTTGTATCCATTGGGAAAAAATACAACAAAAGTAGTGCCCAGGTGGCCCTGCGCTTCAACTTACAGAGAGGAGTTGTAGTGATCCCAAAGAGCTTCAACCCTGAGCGGATCAAACATAACTTCCAGGTACTGTACCAACATTTTTAACTCTATGTGCACGTAAAGTCAAAGTTATGGTACCATTGCTGCCCGGTTTTAACTCTTACATGCATTTTTGGTTATATTTGACCATTTTGACATTGGAGAACAGTAAATATACCCAAAATGCCACCTTTCTGTCCTGAAATTTGATGATGTTCCCTAAAATGACCCAAAATTAAAACTATTTTAAAATGTTATACTTTTGAACGGGTGCTACAAGTTTTTGTAGGCTGATGCGCAGCCCACATCCTCAACTCTGCTGTTTAAGCCCCAAATGCATTTTCCTTACACGTGTGGCACATTCAAGGCCTTGCAACAGTGTGAGATTTACTGCCAAGAAGCATTGTTACAACAAACAAATAATCCACCAAACACAAATATCCGTAGGTTTTGCGACAAGTTTAGTTATAAGTGCAATTATATTATTAGCCTACATGACTGGTGCTTGTGCTTTGCACCTGTAAACAAAAGTAAGCATTATGTAAGAAAATAATCGAACAATAAACTAATTAGGACCCATTTTGTCTGAGCTAAGTGAAATTAAAAAGAGATTGAAACAGGGATCAAAAGAGGGATTAGAGGCTTTGAATGCTCAGACTATTTTGCAATAAGCAAGTTTTTTACTCTAAGTTTAAAATAATATTGAATTCACAAAGACATGAGGACAGCCTTTAATGTTTGTAGTGATTATACATGGTTATGCAATAAATCCAACCAGTTCCAGAATGGTTTTGCCATTTTCACCTTTAATAAAATCTCATGAAATCGTTATCGCTATTATTTTCATGTCTAAAGTAAATCAGGGCACGAGATTGTGCATAATAGTTATTTTTCTCCCTGCTCTTTGAAACATTAATTAAAAATTAATCCCCCATTAATGTCAGCTAGACTATTTATACACTCTAAATAGATCTGTAGTTCAGACTTTGTTGTAGACACTTAGGAATCCTGGCATGTGTCAAACTGACTACAATCATAATGCAAAGACATGAAATATATACAGTATGTAAGGGTTAAACAGTTGAATGAATGAAATAATGAATGAATGAATGGATGGATTTAAACAGAAGCAAATTATTTTTTTCAGATATTTGATTTTTCACTGACTGAGGAAGAAATGAAAGCCATTGAAGCACTGAACAAAAATATTCGGTTTGTTGAGTTGCTGATGTAAGTACAAGCTTTGACGGACAAATATCTAAACACTTTTTTGTTGTATAATGCATGAACCAAATCCTCGATATTAATGGTAGTAAACACTTTTTTTTTTTAACTCAGGTGGAGTGATCATCCGGAGTACCCCTTTCATGATGAATACTGACCTTTGTAACTTTTACATGATGTACTTGATTTTTAAGAAAGATGGAATAAATAACAGAGAAATAAAAGTTCACACATTTGTTGAACCAGCTTAGTTTAGTTTGCTACCAGTTTGGTACATTTTCCACTCTAAACACTAGAGGTCTCTAGCTCACAGTGGATTAAAAGAAGTCTAACAGGCCCATAATTCATTGTTAATTTCACCAGCATAAACAGCAGCTGACACTAAATCAAATGAACATTTAAGACTAAGACCTTGAGCCACCCTTCATTTCTTTAGATTTGCAAGGAGCCAGACTTTTTTTTTCAAATTTTTTAAAGTGGTCTTGAGCAATAGTTCTCCAAACTTTCTGCAGGTCTTTCAAAGTTTTTCTTTGGATATTGGATAATTGAAAATCATTTTAGTCCAGTACCATTTTCACAGGAATGTATCTTTGGGCACTTTGTTACTAGTAGCCTGTCACAAAAATTCATGATTTGTTCGTGTATTTGAAAAATGCCAGTGATAGCACATACAATAGTACTAACAACAAAAAATGAAATACTATTTTTGCACCAATACAATGATAGCCAAAGAGCTATTGGCAAAACATTTGGCATTTCTCAGCATGCCGTGCGCTGTGTCCTTAAAAAATCTGAGGAAACTGGGTGAGGAGAGGACAAAAGAAAAACCAGGCCTAAAAAAAACTATTGGCAGCAAAAATCTGTCTAAAAGTCATGTCTTCATGAATAGGAAAATATCAAGCAAATGCCCGACATAAGACCTGAGAGATGCATCTGGCCCTTCAGTTTTTATCAAGTCTCATCAAAAATGTTCTCAGTGGAAGAGCGGCTGTCAAGAAGCCATTCTTATCAATCAGAATCAGAATTAGCATACTTTATTAATCCCTAAGGAAATTATGTGGGTGCAGTTGCTCCAGTACAGTAACAGAACAATACAATATGTTACAGATTTAAGAAATAGCACAATATATACAAATCACTTAATATTAAATTATCAAGGATCAAGGACTGACAAAGGTGAATAATAAATATCAAGGATTGACAGAGGTGATTATAAATTAAACTCAACCAACTATATGATTGTGGTGGTTGTGTGAGTGACCTGTGGTGTGTAAAATGCTTTGAGTGCTCAAGAGGAAAAGCACTATAAGAACCAATCCAATGACCATTAACTGAAAATCAGTGGCAACATTTATTATAGAGTGAAGAATACACTTTATATTGTAGGGTAGAACCTACAATAATACATAGAGAGAAAAACCCAGCAATCATATGACCCCCTTTAAACAAGTACTTTGGCCCAGTGAGGGGCGGCCATCTGCCGTGACCAGTTGGGGTGAGAGAAGGAAAACAGGATAAAAGACATGCTGTGGGAGAGAGTCAGAGATTAATAACAAGTATGATTCAATGCAGAGAGGTCTGTTAATACATAGCGAGTGAGAAAGGTGACTGAAAAAGAAATACATGCATCATGGGAATTCCCCAGCAGCCTACACCTATTGTAGCATAACTAAGGGAGGATTCACGGTCACCTGATCCAGCTCTAACTATACTTTAGCAAAAAGGAAAGTTTTAAGCCTAATCTTAAAAGTATAAATAGTGTCTGTCTCCCGAATCCGAACTGGAAGCTGGTTCCACAGAAGAAAACTGAAGGCTCTGCCTCCCATTCTACTTTAAAATACTCTAGGAACAACAAGTAGGCCTGCAGTGCGAGAGCGAAGTGCTCTAATAGGGTGAAATGGTACTACAAGGTCATTAAGATAAGATGGGGCCTGATTATTTAAGACCTTGTATGTGAGGAGCAGGATTTTGAATTCAATTCTGGATTTAACAGGAAGCCAATGAAGGGAAGCCAATATAGGAGAAATGTACTCTCTCTTTCTAGTCCCTGTCAGTACTATTTAAGTCATTGTAAACATGTACACAGGAGGTCATTAGAGAGATACAGCAGTGAGCGTGTACAGTCATCTGTATTACATCGTGGAAGTTCTGTCATGGTTTTGAGGTGCATTTCAGAAATGGTGTTAGGGAGCTTGTCAAAATGACTTTCAGTGCACTAAAAGTATATCTGGATAGAAAAACACACACTATGACACCTTAAGAAATAGTACATACATGGATTAGCCTCCCCAAAGCCCTCAATTATTGAAGCAGCATGAGATCATGAGATATTGACAGAGAACAGAATAAGCCCACAACCAAAGAAGATCTTTTAATGCCCCTCAAGATGCCTAGAGAACTATTCCTGCGGACTACTTTTGCAAGAAAGTGTGCCTAAGGTGATCATTCCCAATATTGACTTTCAAGCTTGTCAGAACTGTACAAAGTCTGTTAAGCTCTGTGACCTTATGTACTGTTTTTGCATGTATCTTTGCAATTTTCAACAAGTCTCTGCAACAGTTTCGCAGGAAAGTATTTTAAGAGGAGGGGTGGCTCAAGACATTTTCAAAGTACACTAGTACACTTTATACAACAGATTGGAGATGGATAGGCTGAGGAGTAGCTCAATTCTTCTTAGGCAGGCCTTCTTGTAGGGTGTATGCGACTCAAGGAGGCCTGATTAAAAAAAAAATTACATCAGAAATTATTCTTGGGCGGGGCTTTTCCCACTTGTGGGTATTTTCCATTCAACGGTTATTTAGAATTAAAGAATATGTAAAAGAACCTGAGGCATATTTCAGGGCATGTCTGCACAGGTTTTTCTCTCCCCGTCATGTTTTTATTCAGTAAAGTCCTTTGTGTTATAACGGAATAGCATGTCGGGCCACTATGGCAACATGTTTTCTTAAGTTTGAGGTTTTCAGTTGTTGTGTTACTTATGTCCTTATCATACTCCAGAAAATATAGCAGTATTTTAATTTAACTAAAAAGGTATCAAGTAAGTGTGATACAAAGACCAAGATCATTTTTATCCATGAATGGAGGGAACTGTACAGCTCCTGAGGAAAGAACACTGTTGTCTATAAGATTATAATTTTCTCGTTGCAGTTCCTCCTCTGCAAGTTAACAAACTAACACATTTTCATGTTGAAGGTTCCAGTGTAGTGTTTTGGACAATGATCGGTGGGTTATCCAAAAAACTTAAAACCATTTTAAACCTAGCCACTCATTTTGAGAGGCTTAAAACTAGTGTGACAAAGTGATATAATTTCAATATATGATGGGGTATTTTGTTGTTTTTTCATACTTTGATGAAAATCATTATTTTAAAACACATGGAAGTCACCAACTGCTATGTTTGCTCCCTTGCTCTGCAGCCACTTTGATCTTCGCATTCACCTTTATTCACCATTAAAATCATGGATGAGGCAAGAGTTGTCTGTCAAACATTGATGTGAATTGCCTAATAATGTCTGTCTTGTTGCTTTAGAGAGGGTAAATGAGTTCATTTGGATCAATTGGAATTACAGTTGTGGGTATTTTATGACTGGCCTAATGCTTCTTGGAAAAAACAGTTTTTGTAAATAGCTATATAACATCTTTTTTTAACCTTAACCGACACATTTTAAGGTCACCCAATCCAGTCAAACTGCTGTGGATTAGATTTTAACCTATAGTCTCAGCAAGCATTAAACAAGATGTGTTTACACATATGGTTTAACCAGCACACTTCTGTTTGATCTGTGGAGACCAGATGGACCCTGGAGAATGCACAGAGCAAGCTTGTTACAGGTAACTAAAACTAAACTAAAAACTAAAACGTTGTATAAGAAAACATTTTCAATTAATGAAAATATATATTAAAGTTACACTTCTGAAAAAAAGAAAACTAACTGAAATGATTTTGTGAGATTGAAAAATGAACAAAACTGACATTAGATTTAAAATATACCGAGGATATATCATTTGTTGATTATTTGTTTTGCTTTATTTTATTTTTTAAATGAAATAAAAAATAAAGCCTATATATAGAATTCCAACCTGTAAGAACTCTGGCACAGGGGATAATCAGAGTTGTGATTTGTGGCTGCACACTTAAGGGAGCAGAAGAAAAAGACGAGGAAACGCAGCCCATTGCTGAGCTCTCCAGTGTCTTTTACCTGGTTTTGCTTGTCTACACATGTTGCTACAGAAGCGTATGAAGTAGTTGTAATAATTTAAAGCAGTGGGTCCACCTTGGTGAAGGTCAGAGTTGCATTTTTATCTATGGAAAGGGGCCCTATGGGCGGCGAAAAAAGCTTAGAAACCACTGATACCTGTTTGTACGTGTTAACAGCGGTTAAACTATTTTTTTAGACGAGTTTTTGAACTTCTAAGTTTCTCTTCTGTGTTTTCCTCTGTTTGTCTGACTACTTTACATACTCTGTATTTTTCTTTTTTGATGTAACTTTGAAAAAACTTTACTTACAATGCAATGCTCATATTTGCAACTTTTCAGATGCCCTGTGTGTTCAGTTTGTCACACTAGAGGAAACTAAAGGGAATCACGGATGGCTTCATTTGTATGGATAATGCATAGGTTTTAAAACGATGGAACAGTGGGGGAACAAAGGAGATGGAGTTGAGTGAGTTGGTGGGGGTGGAGTTAAGAACATCTTAACTCTGTCCTTAAATCTGTCTCCACCTCCACTCAGATCCTCTGCATTGTGACCTTATAACAAATGCCTTGAACTAGACCGATCTGGACCCCTGTGGTGGGAAAAAAAATCTGAATGGGCTTCTGGGACTGTGAAGAAGGATTGAGGGAATAAAGCCTCCTTTTTCGTGGTCTGAATTAATGGTGTTTTTGGAGCCGGGACTTCATGAAGCAGGATGGATATTTTAATTCCCAGGAGTAGAAAAATACTGAAGAGAGACAGCAGAAACAACTAGAACGATTCGTGTGAGCAGATGATTCAAAGTTGCACATTCTAAGCATGATGCATTTCTGCATACCAGCCCCAGTAACAAACATGACTGAACATGTGTGCTGATGGTCCACATAGTCCAACCAGTGTCTCCACCGTACTTAGTAGTTGCTCTCAGAACAGACCCTGGGAGAATGTGCGCGTCAAAAGGTTACGTAATTATCCCACCACGGTAAGACAGCACAGACCTCTAGTGTGCAGTGGGGAGTTGGTGTGTGTGCATTTCAGTGTGGGGGTGTCTGAATAGAAATGGATGGCAGAGAATGTGTGTGTGTGTGTGTGTGCGTGTGTGTGTGTGTGTGGTGTGTGTGTGTGTGTGTGTGTGTGTGTGTGGTGTGTGTGCGCGCGCGCGCTTATGGGGCAAAGCAGAGGGAAAATCACTCAGCTTCACCAAAGTTTCCAATTTCTCAGTTCTCCGCCCCCTTCACTATATAACAAGCGTGTTATATAGTGAAGCCTGAAGCGGCAGCAGAGCTCCATATGATCTGCTCTCTCCTGGAAACTGTCACACTTTAACACTATGAAAGGTGAGTAGCTTTGATTATTAAACACTTTATATTGTTCTGGGTTCACAGATGAAAAAAATAAGTCATTGCTCCAGAAAGCTTCAAACTTATTTGGTACAGAAGCTTAGTGAAAGCTCTTGGGACACTTAGTTTATTAACCTGATCTCTGCAATAGTTCCCGATTTGTCCATGAAGTGCTGCTGTGTAAAAAGACAAAAACAAAAAAAACATACTAACATTTTTTCAGCAAGCCGTTTCCTTCATTGTCTGCAGTTATTATTTCTGTTCATTAAAAAGAAAGCCTGCAAAACCTGATTAAATGCACTTCTCATCTAAAGCAAGAGCTTTTGATTAAAATGCAATTCTTATTAACTAGCTGTGCTTTTCATTGCATTGTGTCTATCAAGCATTCATTTTTTTCTTAGATGTAACACCAAAAATTACAAAATGTCAGAAAAACTGATTGATTAGCTCAAAGGCTAAGCTTATTCATTTATCTCTGAGACGACTTCTCGTGCAGTATTTAACTGATGGCCGATAAATCCAGTGTCCACATACAAGCAATGCAACTTTCAACGTGTGATTTTAGAGTAGATGGCGTGAGAGGATTTGATATAGTGACGACAGGAAATATACACAGCTGACCGACAGTGTGGTGTTCAGTATTAAAACGTGATTATGAAAACAAAGTGTGAGGAAAATAGCCTTGAGAAAGCTCCGTGCTGTTGGTTCTTGGCATCTCACAGTCAAATAATGACCGGGGCTCCTCTTCCTAACACGTGCACTCAGAGCAAGTTGCACATAATGAGGCTCCGACCGTTAGCTAACAGCAGTGTGCGGTTATTTCGTAAAGGATCTCTTCCGAGAACAGGTTATGGCAGGTGTCGTGGCAAGGTAGTTATCCCCGACAGAATTTGTTTCCAATGCGTCGGGAGCGCGCACTGGACAGGGAGCGCGGATCCAGTTGACTCCTCTACCATTCCAACCAAGCAGGCGTGGAAACTGATATGCTTTAGTGAAAAAGTGAAAGATGAGTGTCGTTACATAACCGTTCAGTTTGTAGGTTGCAGCAGAAAACGTTACATTCAGTGTTCTCACGTGGTGTCGGAATTGATTATTCATCAACCCGAGAACTTGTTGCCTAATTACAGGATAATCGCAACTGTGTAAACTTAGTCTGATTGTTGGACATCGATGGAAGTTATGTCTGCTGGAACCAAAACTACACCTTTCTGAGTACATCACTGAACACAACCGTTTTAGTCTTGTAAAACACAACCTAACTAGCTTTAGAGGGAAGAAAAATAACCCGTTGATTGTGAAATAACTTTGCCATAGATCAAGTTGTTGAGTTTTCTTCCAGCCTATCTGAGTGATAACAGATTTTTTTAATACATTACTGTTTACAGTCCCACTGAACTTAGAGCAGGGGATGTCAAACATAGTCAGAATCGATCGGCAAAGACTGCAATCCGGCCTGCTGAATGGGTTTACAAAATATTAAAGAAGGTATAAATATTGGAAACTTAACTTAAAAAAAAAAAACTTTACAGTTTTCACTGCTGATAAAGATCTACCCTACAGCCATTCATTATGCACCAATGTTCAGTTCAGTAATAGATAAACAATTAAATGACAGAAAAATTGCTATATTTCACTGTCTACTATAGAAACGTCCGTTTTATGAATATGGGACAGTCAGTGAGCTACTGGAACCTTTTCTGTAATTTTACACATGTATCATGTAGAGAAACTGAGATGTGCTGCCAAAATTGTAATTGTAAATTGTAAAAATTTCATTATTTCATAATCTCAGGGATTAAATGTGGAAAGTGTAGTTTCACTCTTTGGGCCCACTTAAGATCAAATATCCAAAAGGCTGATTCTGTTCATCTGAACGTAGTGTTTTCAGTGGGAGAAACGCTTCGGCACTCATCCAAGTGACTTCTTCAGTCTCAGCTGACTGCAGGTTTTCACAACCTTATAAACAGTACATTTGCACAACGACTGAAACTAGGCCACTGATCAATGGTCTTTGATCAATGGTTGTTGATCAGTGGTCATGACAATTTGCACGTCAATGATCAAGTTGTGCACAACCATTACAAGTAAACTTTTTAACTTCTTTCCACAGGCTAATTTCCTTATAGATTTACAGTATTTACGTTCACAGTGTTACCCACTCAAAATTAAGTCAGTCTGATTTTGGATTTGAAAATAATAGCCCTGTGAATTCACCTATATGTGAATATTTTTTGACTCAGTTCAGAATCCTATTATAAGGACACAAAACCCAGATCTTATAATATAGCCCTACTTATCAGGCAACATTTTGAATACTAAAAATTTAGTTTACAAGAATTATTTACCCACTTTGATGTATTTACAATACAGTACTGGACCACAAAGTCAGCCTAACCTTCAGTCAGTCGGCCAGTCATTCAGTAGCTCAGTCTGTCGGTCACTCAGTGGTTCAGTCAGCCCATTATGTTTCAGAAAGAGGAAATGTTGGCTCCGTTTCCTAGGAAGAAGGTCCTTTTTGCCTCCATGAGCTTGTTCCCAGTTTTGGCACATTTTCTCACAGTGTGCCTCTTCTCTGATGTCCTGTATTGAACGTGTGTGAATACCTACTATTTCAGCAAGGAAAGGCTATTGTAAGTTCGATCTTTTAGAGCCTATTAAAATTATGCTTTTTGAAGTGAGGCACTTGGCCCACAGAGAAACTGTGAAAAGGGGAGGTAAACTGTGATCTGGCTGCAAGGCCACTCCACTTTTGTTGAACTGAGCCTTCATTCCCACCAAGTAGCTTCCGAAAACAAGAGCTCTATTTTTTACCTCGGCCACAATTTGGCTCTGCCGCTGAGATTTTGGCTCCTAAAGTGGTTCTAACCTCCATCCCTATGTACACATCACATACAAAGTCACTTTTGTGCTCCACCTCTGCCCTTTATCAGCAGGAGCGAATTCCTGAAGATGGCTTCACACAAGGCTTTGTGATAAATGAACCTTCTATCCCCCGTGCTGTTTTCAGAAGTAAACATAGAAAACATGGAGAAACTACTCCTGTTAAACTAGGTCACACTACATGTAACTTGTGTTTGTGTGGATGTTTGGGGTGAAAAAAGAATTGGTACATTTTTGTAATCGGATTAGTGTGAGCGTGTTTCCTGCAGAAGGATGCAGGACTGCAGCAGTGACCATAATGTGTTCCAGAGAGAGGAAAAAGGGGTAACAGACGGACTGTGAGAAGCCTGTTAATGCAACCTGACAGGAGTGAGCACAGTCAGTGAGCTGTCTGTTTCCTCCATAGAGAGAAATTCTTTCAGTAGTGCTGGCCCCAAAACAGGGTTTGGCAGAGGTCCTGACCAACTTCTAATGTGGTCACATAACCTCAAGTAATTGCTGACCTCATTCAACGCACAAAAAAGATGGCATACATTTTGGCTTTTGTAAATACAATAATAGATGGCACATCATATAAATGTTCACCAAGAACTACTCAAGGTCCTGAAATTGCTTAATCTCCTGTTGAGGTTGTTGGTGCATTATCCTGAATGCAAACATTTTCACGGATAAAAATGCAGAAACAAATCTCAGTCAGAATTGTTGCAGCTGCGTATCATCACAAATGTATGGAAACACTTTTTATGAAGCAATCAAACGTGTTAATTTTATAGACAAAAAAGTTCAGTCTGTACGAACTGCTGTCATGGTTGAATTGAAATGAGAGTGACTGGGACAAATAATGCACGACGTTTTTCAGCAATCTACCTTTAAGCTCTACTGAAATTGGACAAGCCATAAATGCCTTCTGAATGAAAGCTTTATTCTCTGCCTTTAAAACAAATCCTGACACTATGTTATGTTCAATTTCTTAGGTCAATCAAACGATATGGAAAACACGTCCAAGGTGGAAGCTTCTAATGGGCACAGCAGGCCGCTGGACATTGTACCCAGTACAGAGGAGAAGATGACAGAAAGGGGACAATGGGGCAACAAGGTTGAGTTTATTCTGTCCGTGGCAGGAGAAATTATTGGCCTTGGGAATGTCTGGCGTTTTCCTTACCTTTGTTATAAGAATGGAGGAGGTGAGTGTCGCCAATGAACGTTTTTTGCTCGTTACCTCGTTATCTTGAGATATCTTTAGTTTATTTTTGCATTTACATAGTCATACACTGCATCGGGGTCTGGTGGCAAGATTACAGCCACAAGACACTTCAGATTAGTAGATGTAGTAGACTTTATGCATCATTTCCTTTCCTTTGGAAAGAGTAGTCTACCTAGCATGCAAATTAAACTGATAAACTACAAGTGCTTTGCTTGAAAGTTGGATTAATTATAATTTTTTATAATTACTATCGTATGCATTAGCGTTGAAAGAAAAAAAAATACATGAGCTAACGTGTGAAATTCCAAGACAATCAATAAAATAGTGAATAAGTAGGCCAGGCTTGTTAAATCCTTTAAAAATATGAAGAATGAGCCAACTCATGCTTAACTTCTAGCAAAATAACTTTGGAGCAGGATGTTTTACTAGAAACTTTTTTGCAACCTTACCTTGCAGTATGTGTACAATAACTTCATGATGCAGCAGTCCTAACTGCACCACATTGCTCGAGGACATGTTGAAAACAACTTAGTCAACTTTTCCTTCAATCTGTGTGTGTACAGGTGCCTTTTTTATACCATACCTCATCTTCTTGTTTGCTTGCGGGATCCCTGTCTTCTTCCTGGAGACAGCGTTGGGTCAGTACACCAGTGAGGGAGGCATTACCTGCTGGAGGAAAATCTGCCCTTTGTTTGAAGGTAATCAACTTGTTTTCCCAAGAAATCATTTTATGGATATTTTATGGTGTTAACAGTACCATACATGGATACATTTGTCTAATTCACGTGTTAAATGTAAATATGTCTGCAGCAGCTGCTTGTGAACTACAGAGTATTCCTAACAAAAATGTAGAACAACACTGAAAAAAGATACAGTACAAAGTAAATGGATATAGGGGATTGCAAGTTGTGCAGGGTCGAGTGAAGGAAACAGTCATGTAACTGAAACTTTCTCCTTACTTGAACTGACAACTTTGGGTGGATCACATCAGACACAGCACAATTAGCTTCAGTGGAGCTTTAGTGTTTACAGGCTGCTGTTAACAAGTGATAAAAACAGATTCAGTACATCTCCAGCTGTGCTTCGACTAGTACATGTCACAAGAATGTGACAATATTAAAGTACGCCTCTGTGGAACTACACTAAACAATACATTTGCACAGTTACCTGACTGTATGTTGGTTCAGCGACAGGTACTGTGGAAAAATAATGACCTAACTGGCCTGACCAATCAAGTCAAAGGATTGGTAATAGTGGTATTTTATTGCTTATCACCAAAAGTGTGTTTTCTGTTTCAGGCCTGGGTTATGGCAGCCAGGTAATTGTTGCTCTGCTGAACATCTACTACATTATTGTGTTAGCCTGGGCCATCTTCTTTCTGTTCCACTCCTTCACCTGGGATCTGCCCTGGGCATCCTGCAATAATAGCTGGAACACAAGTAAGACAAAGATTTTGTATCTCTGTTTATCATATATTACTAAGAAAGTTCTTATTGGTGTGTATGACTTTGCTGTCCACATAGGGTAAATTTCTTTAATGGCCATATTCTAACACAATACATAAATACAATATTCAAGTATCTTACACTGTCACTATGAACAATAATGGAAGAGCATCTTTTTATTCTCAATAGACAAAAGCAGCAAATGTGACCTACACACAGTGTCATCCATGTCGGGCAGTTTGGATTGGTTGAAAAGCCCTCTCTGTAGGCTGTCTATAGATAAATACATATATAAATGAACACAATTGTGATACAATAAACTGAGAAAAAGGGATGCTGATCATTTTTATGTTGGTTAAGATCATAGAAACCAGCAAATTATAATACCTCATGGAATTTCTGTGATTGGTCATTTCTGTCATACAATTTTTTGTATTCAAGTGTAGACAACCTGTCATACACAATATGCAACATTTCAGAACAGTTAATATCCATGTAAACCACAGGAGGAGTGGAAGGGGCAGACTCTTTGTTCTTCTTGTCACTGACAGTTCTTTGGCATCTGTATCTGTATGTTTGGAGTCACTGCCAACTGAATTACGATGTTTAAGAATTTTAGCATGTGAAGTGCCGAAAATTTTTGCCGGTGCTGCACATACTATTGGTGTAATCTTTAATCAAGGATACCTAGGTCAGCATCTCTAAAGGTCTCTAAAGACTACTTTTAGGCATGCAGATAAAACGTCCTTTTGTGATTTTTTTTTTCCATATTTTTGAATAAAGGGAGTGAATGCTGCAGGAAAACTGTTTCTGTCTGTCTCAGTGTCGGCACATGTTTGTCTTGCCTGTGTGTAACTTGGAAACCTTGGAGAACGCTTGGATTTCTTCACAGGGTTGAATGTCTTTTTGTCTGTCCTTCATTCAAGATTCCTGTATGCCATTTCAGAAGGGGAATACCTCCATCAATCACCATGAGAACACCACCTCTCCTGTCATTGAGTTCTGGGAGTAAGTGTCCTTTTGTTTGACCATGTCCTCAAATGACCTTACATACCAACAGATTTACTAAACAAAAAAATTCTTCTAGAGGTTTGGATTAAATTAGGTCAAACTACTTGTTCAAAGTTGTCTTATTTTTGTTTCTCTCCACTTTTTAACTCTTAGCTTCTGGTTCCTAAGGGTTTGTATCAGTACATTAGGTATGATAATTAGTTTTTCTCCTGTGCGTATGTTTTCGATTTAGGCGCAGAGTACTGAGAATATCTTCAGGTATTGACCACATTGGTTCTCTGAACTGGGATCTGGCTCTGTGTCTTGCCTTTGCATGGGTAATCTGTTACTTCTGTGTATGGAAGGGAGTGAAATCCACAGGCAAGGTAAAAAAAGAAAAATAATAATAATAAACCCTCCCGTGCTAAACATTCACAGTTAGAACAGCATCTGTGTTTTGTTATTGATGTGCACCATTAAATACCAATCTTCTGCCAGTCTTTTGTTGTTTGTAATAAATGAAAAACAAAGATTTGCGTTTAACCAAATTCATATAATGAAAATCTGCACTGCTTAATGCTATGAAAGATATTCTACTTTTTTTCCATACAGGGAGTGCAGAATTATTAGGCAAGTTGTATTTTTGAGGAATAATTTTATTATTGAACAACAACCATGTTCTCAATGAACCCAAAAAACTCATTAATATCAAAGCTGAATGTTTTTGGAAGTAGTTTTTAGTTTTTTAGTTTAGCTATTTTAGGGGGATATCTGTGTGTGCAGGTGACTATTACTGTGCATAATTATTAGGCAACTTAACAAAAAACAAATATATACCCATTTCAATTATTTATGAAAAAGATTAATATGCAGTTATTTTGCGCCTTGGTTTTTCCACACACTTCTTGCGACCCTGTTGACTATTTTGAATGAAACGCTTGATTGTTCGATGATCACGCTTCAGAAGCTTTGCAGTTTTGAGACTGCTGCATCCCTCTGCAAGATATCTCACTATTTTTGACTTTTCTGAGCCTGTCAAGTCCTTCTTTTGACCCATTTTGCCAAAGGAAAGGACGTTGCCTAATAATTATGCACACCTGATATAGGGTGTTGATGTCATTAGACCACACCCCTTCTCATTACAGAGATGCACATCACCTAATATGCTTAATTGGTAGTAGGCTTTCGAGCCTATACAGCTTGGAGTAAGACAACATGCATGAAGAGGATGATGTGGACAAAATACTCATTTGCCTAATAATTCTGCACTCCCTGTATTTGAAATTTTTGCAGACTAAAGAAGTCACATTTAGAAAAAAAAAGAGAGAAAATAATTCACGTTTAATTGAAATCAAAAAAATAGAATGGTAGGAATTGTTGTAAAAGATGTTAGAATCACAAGAAAATGTTGTTTCCTTCCAGGTAGTTTACTTCACAGCTACTTTTCCGTATGTAATGCTCCTGGTTCTCCTGATCAGAGGAGTAACACTGCCAGGCGCCTCCATTGGAATCCACTTCTACCTTTACCCCGACATCAATCGACTGTCTGACCCCCAAGTAAGTTAAAAAAACAATACACTTGTGCTGAGGTGGTGAACAGTGGTTCACCTTGTCAGAAAAACATATGTCCAGGCATGCAGATCAAATCTGGGAAACACAGCCTTTCATCTGTTCCACTGGACAAGTACTGACTGATCCATCTGCTAATTTGGCAAGACTGTGGCATCTGAGAGACAAGCTAATAAAATTTGGGTTAAGGAGAGAAACTTGATATAAACTGGCTTAAAACCTGCTCACAATGCAGAGGTCCCCAGTCAAAGTCCAGCATCCTAAGAATCTATGAAAAATAATAAGAAGTAGGGTGAGGGTTAGTGAGTGTCAGAGCCACAATGCAGGATTAAACCACAGAGTATCTGTGAATATATTAAGAAGATGCCCCACCCTCCGCCCCCGCTGAGATGTTGTTCTCCAAGAATGCCTCAGGCAGCTGAAGACAGACAGTGACTGTAACAGGAAGAGGAATAAACAAAGTGGCTGACATCAAGAAATCCCACCAATTGCTAAAAAAGACCAGCCTAAAGGGCAGCGTAGAAGCTCTGATTATGGCAGCACAGCACCAGGCCTTAAGCATCAGATCCAAAGAGGTAGGAGTCTGCCATAGACAACAAGACCCAAGTTGCAGACTGTGTAAAGATGTGGCGAAGGCTATCCAACATATAACAGCAGGATGCAATATGATCCAGTGTATTCCAGCTACTGCATAAGTAATTGGTATAGTGTACAGGAACACCTGTGCTGCATATAGACCAGAAGTCGTCCCCAAGTCCTGATGGGAAACACTACCAAAGGTGGTTGGGAACAACAGGGATAAAAGGTCCTGTGAGACTTTGAGTTCCAGCTGCTGGCAACCAAGCATATATAGAGATGGTTAACAAGAAGCATAAAATGTAGTTGTGATAGACGTGACAATTACAGCGTACAGCAACATCAGGAAGAAGAAACACGAGAAAATAGAGAAGTACCAGAGCCTGAAGGAACAACTGGAACAGATATGGAATATAAGGCCAAAGCATTTCCAGTAGTTACAGGAACATTAAGAGCTGTAACCCCAAAACTGGAAGAACAGCTTCAACAGATTCCAGGCTCAACATCAGAGAGTCCTAGGAAGAGCTAAGATATTGTGCAGAACCTTCAACTCCCAGACCTTTCGTAGAGGGTTGGCCTGATCATGTACTTAATGGTTCACTGTGAGACTGGCAGCTTTTAACACCAAAAATTTCTAAACATATGTATTGAATCATCTTTAACGTTTTTGTTGTATTGTACATTTGTAATTTCTTGGAAAGTCACCACTGTTTATGAGAAATTGTCAGCATGACTGTTTGATCCATCCCATAGGCAAAGATGTGATTTCAGGTTCAGATAGATTTTCACTGCTTTGCCTTTTTGCTCTTAAGAAAAGCTTTTCAGATTTGTCAAAAGCAAACACCGGATACAGCACTTAAGATTTTGAATTGAGTGCACTGTTACTTTGTGTTGTTCACTTTTATGGCCTCATAAAGTCACTAGCCACATTGGGGTGGTTGCTCAAAAAAAGCAAAAAGGAACATCACAGCAAGCTCAGTATCGAGCAACACAATTAAAACAAGAAAGTTTTGAAGGCTGTTACTGAATGGGCAAATTTGCATTCTATGTTTATAATTTGACTTTATGTACTCATCCATCCACCTAAAGCTAAGTTGCTCCACCCATCATCCTGTCTATCTGGAAAAAAAAGAGATAGAAAATGTGTTTCTCTTGGCATTGAGACATTACCAAATTGAGAAAGGTTTCCCTTTTTAGCTTCACGCAGAAGACTGACACACTTAAGGACTAGCTGGAGGATCATTGAACAGCTAAAAGATAAAGCCAGTTATTGTAGGTTTATGACAGGGGTGGGCAATTCCAGGCCTCGAGGGCCAGTGTCCTGCAGGTTTCTATATCTCACCTTGGGTCAACACCTGAATCACATGATTAGTTCGTTACCAGGCCTCTGGAGAACTTCAGGACATGTTGAGGAGCTAATTTAGCCATTTAAATCAGCTGTGTTGGTCCAAGGACACATCTAAAACCTGTAGGGACACCGGGCCTCGAGGCCTGGAGTTGCCCACCCCTGGTTTATGATGAGGGACTGAATCCTGTCTCTCATTTTTGTGCCTTTAAACTAACTAAACAACTGGTTGCTTTAAACAGTTTTAACAATCACATGAGAGTGGGTTGGGAATATGGGTGGTAACAAGGACACTTGCAGTTTCCTTTGTGCTTGCTTTTGTTTGAATTCCAAACACTCGCCCCACCCCTCCTTCATTGTCCTTTAGAGAATGAACACAAGCCACGTGTATGCAGTCCTAGACAAGGCTGAGTGTAAAGCGTTTAAGAGTTCAAAATATCTGCCTTTGGTTGTAATGATGTGTCCGGAGTTACTGTCAGTCAGATCTTCAGTCCCAGCTGCCAGCTACCTTGAAAAATGCCCCAGTGCAGTGGGAGCATTTTACCAGAAAAGCAAGAAGAAAGAGAAATCTCATTTACATGTTGAAGTGTGAGTGAGTGTTCCAAGAGTGCTCTGCTTTGTGCCTTAGATGTGGAAATGGCTTTACTAGGAAGCTCATGTCAGGTTGTGGGGTGAGAAGAGATTTCAGAGATAGTAGCAGTACTTTTCTAGACTTTTTTCAAAAATTAAAAGGGACATGGGAGGTTTTGAAGACTGAGTTCACTATTTGCATTTTTGGGTGTGGTGCTGCCGTTGTGCAAAACAATCTTATCTTACCCTGATCACACAGTGATCCGATGGGGCTGTATCTGGCCTTTTGTCCAGTGTCAACTGCTCCTGCAAACTGGATAAGAGGGTAAAGAGAATTTTATGGGTGGGTGTTAAAAGTTTCTTTTAATTCGAAGCAGAAGAAAGAAACAAAATAACAGCGAATGTAGTTCTTGCTTAATGTTATGGATTGAAGTCTGTTTCCAAACATTCAAACTGGACTGAGCCTTTCAGGAACACAAAAATATGCAAACCAAAATAATGTGTAAACTTGTCTGTATTTTCTTTGGTTGTCAAGGACATCTGATTATTCTGTTGGAAATATATTCTCTTAAGGTCATCCCATTTTTTTCATACACGGTAGGTTTGGTTAGATTGGGTTTTTTCCTTAATAAATTAAATCATCATTTGAAAACTGCGCTTTGTAATATTAAACTGTATTTGATCGTCTGAAACATGAAAATATGACAAATATTAAAATCAAAAACAAGAAAGAAATGATGAAGGGGAAAATATTTTTCACAACACTGTAGAAAGCTGATAAACATTCGTTTTTTCTTTTTCTGTCTGAGTTTATCCTTAATTTTTTTTTAAAGAGTCTTTAAAAATGTATTTCTTTCCTCATCTGGTTTCATTTCTGTTCAAAGGTATGGATGGATGCTGGAACTCAGATCTTTTTCTCATTTGCCATCTGTCTTGGCTGCCTCACTGCCCTAGGAAGCTACAACAAATATAACAACAACTGCTACAGGTAATGACTCTCTCTCTCTCTCTCTCTCTCTCTCTCCGTCTTTTGTCCAGTGACAAAAGACGCTTTACACTCATATATATATATATATATATATATATATATATATATATATATATATATATAGTGGGCATATCAAGTAATTCTGTTCCAACAATTTATTTTCAGTGACTATATTCTTGTTGTGCTGTTTGCAGGGATTGTGTGGCCCTCTGTTTCCTTAACAGTGGTACCAGTTTTGTTGCGGGCTTTGCCATCTTCTCCATCCTGGGCTTCATGTCCTACGAGCAAAATGTGCCCATCTCAGAAGTGGCTGAATCTGGTTTGTAGTTCTTATATTGTATAGATAGATAGATAGATAGGTTTGTACATCAAGGTCCATGCCAGGGGTTGAGAAACCAGTAAATACTGATGTGGGTAGTGGAACAAAGCTAATATGGACAAGGACTTGCAATGTGGAATTGATGTAAAGCTACTAATCCAACTGAGAGAGGTCATATGCAATACATGGGAGTGCAATAGCGTTTGTAGTAGTTGAAGACAGCTACTATTGAAGGTGAAGATCCAGAGCCTATAGCACAGTGGGAGGTGTATTGAGCACTATTGACATAATTCATTTCAATTCTGGAATAATAAGCTAGCCACATAAGGAGATAAATGCCTCTGATGTCAAGACACAAAAACTGCTCACAATACACTGAGGTCTCCAAAGTCCAAAATCCTGAGGCACTATGAACAATGAATAGAGGAAGGGGTGAGGATTAGTGAGTGTCAGAGTCACAGTGCAGGATGAAGATAAGTGCCCCAACCCCAGCCCCTGTTGAGATCTGAGGCAGCTGAAGACAGACAGTGATTGGAACAGGAAGAGGAACCGTCATGGACCACCAAGCCCCAACTTGGCCTGTACCTCTGACAGATACCATCAGATCCATAGAGACAGGAGTCCACCATAGACAACAGGACCCAAGTTGCAGACTGTACTAAGGTGTCGTGAAGACTATCCAACATATAATAGCAGGATGTAAGATGCAAGTTGATGCAGTATATCCCAGCTGGGATAGTGTACAGGGACATCTGTGCACAATATAGACTAGATGTCCCCAAGTCCCGATAGGAGACACTACCAAAGACAAAAGGTCCTGTGTTGCAGCCTTTGAGTTCCAGCTGCTGGCAACCAACCAGATGTAGTGGTAATCAACAGGCACAACATCAAAGGGTCTCCGTCCAGAAGAGCAAAGTCCTAGGAAAAGCTTAGATACTGTGCAGAACCTCCAACTCCCAGGCGGTTTGTAGAGGGCCTGAGTTTGAGGAACACACAGAGCTTTCATGTATCTATATAGATGTACATATATAAAGATACGGTGTATTGATCAGTACTGCAGGATGTTTATTGGGTGTGAATCAATGCATGGCAGAATACAATTTTCTAAAGCGCAGACAGTTGAACTGAACATGTCAGTATTATATCAAAATATGTGCTTGATTGAAAAGAAAAACACAAATTCTAACTTCAGTGGGATTTCTGTGTACGACAGGTCCAGGTTTAGCCTTCATTGCCTATCCTCGAGCTGTGACCATGATGCCTTTTTCCCCTCTGTGGGCCTGCTTCTTCTTCATTATGATTGTATTTCTAGGACTGGACAGCCAGGTGAGGCCAGCATGTAGCAAAATAACCCACACAAGAACACATACAAAAAGAAAATTCAAATAATAGTCATATGAACACAATCCCAACTAGTAGCCTTTGTACAGCTCTGCTATTTTTCCTCAGTTGCTCAGTACCTTTTTATTAACAGCTGGTCTGTGCACATGCATACACAAATGCAGTACACAACATCAAAAAGTACGCACATCTCATAACTTTGGCTTTTTTCCTGATTAGTTTGTATGTGTGGAGAGCCTGGTCACAGCCGTGGTGGATATGTATCCTTCCGTCTTCCGCCGTAAAAACCGCAGGGAACTCTTCATCCTGGCAGTAGCAATAGTATCCTTCTTCCTGGGCCTCATCATGCTGACAGAGGTTAGTTTGTGCAATTCTTTCAGTTTTAATACATACATAATAAGCATTTTATCACATTTGATTCAATAACTTTGATTTCAAAGTGATACTGAGCATAAATGCTACCAATCCATGGCCTTGTGAATTTAAGTGAAGTACTTACTGGGGCATTTTGTTTGGTTTTTTTTTTTATGATTTTTTTTTCCTAAGTCAGACTGTCGCCAAGCAGTCTGCCAAACTCATTTAAAGTGCCTGAGTTCACCTACTGTAGCTTCTCTTTAGCAACCTATTAAAATTCCTTCATATCCAGTCACTTGGCACAAATCATGCTGTGACACAGCCAACTGTGAATAACTTTTGTTGTTGGCAAATTGTTTCCACTTTAGTAAAATCCAAGCACATAATGGATAAATGACCCGAAAGCAATATTTTGCGTCATGCAGGTTGTCTTTCATTTGTTTTATCTTACACTTGTGAACTCATGTTTGTCTGTCTGTCTGTCTGTACCCACAGGGAGGCATGTATGTCTTCCAACTCTTTGACTACTATGCAGCCAGTGGGATGTGCCTGCTCTTCGTAGCCATTTTTCAGACAGTTTGCATCGGTTGGGTTTATGGTGAGTTTGTTATTTAAGACTGTTGGAACTTAAAAATGCTCAGTGCTTAATTTGCTAATAGAGACCATCCATAAAATGAAAGGTGTAGATTGATGGTTTCAGTTCAAAGGAATTAAAGAAATGATCATTACTAGTTGAAAATAACTGCAACTTGTTTTATTAAAATAATAGTGTGCTGGGGTTTTTAAGCTCTCTACTGGTCAGGGTGAATCTTGACACTGATCCAACTTTCCTCTGACCACAGGGGCAGATCGCTTCTATGATAACATCGAGGATATGATTGGCTATCGCCCCGGCCCTGCCATTAAATACTGCTGGCTTTTCTTCACTCCTGCAACATGCTTTGTGAGTTTTGCTTTATTAACAGTTCTCTTCTGAAAGTAGAGCAACCTCTGCTGGTCAAAATTAGAAATACATGTCAATAAAACTGAGCTAATATCTTAAGATGATACCAAAATTATACAGTCAAAGTATTCACTGGTGTATTAAATGTCAGTTATTTATCAGTGTTATCATACTTTCACACAGGGAACCTTTGCCTTTGCCTTAATCAAGTACTCACCTTTGAAGTACAACAATGATTATGTGTATCCGTTGTGGGCGGATGGGATCGGCTGGATCCTGGCTTTGTCCTCCATGCTTTGCATACCCCTTTGTATGGCATTCAAACTGTACAATACCCCAGGAACACTGAGAGAAGTAAGTCCGAAACTGTTTGGATTTTTCTGTGCATATGAAAAAACTGGCACATTAAAGATTGAACCACAGAAACAAAACCAGTCAGATTCGTCATAATTCAGTATTTTTGAATGAACAATAGTTCAGTTTGTTTGCTTCTTTGTTACAGAAGTATGTATACATATCTCAAGAGCATTTCCTTTTTGCTTTACTTTGAAAAAGTTCTGGATCATCCGTTCACTATTTCTATTGTCTGAAATTGGCAGCTGCCATAGAATTCATCACAATATTTGAATATATTTATTTATATACACCGTTATCTTAAGTGAATAAAGGGAACTTCTATCTTCTGTTGGTTAAGGTATTCACCAAATAAGAATATTGTTCCAGGTTTTCAGCAGGAAAACATCGTAACTTACCATGCCCCCACCTTCCCAAAACCATGTCCCAAATGCAGACACAAGCAAGCAGGTAAATGAGCAAGAGTACCGTTTAATGAGTTTACAGATAAATGACAAGTAGTCCTGCAAGGCAGAGATGAAATGAATCCATCGCAAATCCCACTGAGATCATTCCAGCAGGCAACAAGATGAATCCAAAGAGGTGATAATACGGAAAATCCAAATAACTGGGTGAAATGAAATGATGGCACAGAGAGAGAGGGAGAGAAACAAGACACACAGAGTTCAAGTTTCAAAATCATAATGAATGTCTTTAAGTTAAAAAAAAAAAGGTTTATTAGAAATTGAAGAACAATCGATCAGTTTGTCAGACATCATATCACTGACATGCTTTGTTTTTTAATCAATTTTCTGTTCACAGCGTTTTGTTCTTCTAAGCACTCCTTCCACTGAGTTACCAAAGACAAAGCAGGAGCAGGAGGCACTCCATGCCATCTTTGCAGCAGACGGTGAAAGCCTCCATCAGAAAGCACCTCCCTCTCGAGATGGCTACGTCCCTGTTGGTGAAAAGGAGTGTCATTGCTAGAAGTTTGAGGATTGGAATCGGAGTCTATTTAGAGGTCAGTTGTCACTGTGAGGCTCTCAGTGTCTGGCCCCATCACTGTTCTCTCTGTATTACCTCACAAGATAAGCTGGTGAAAACAGACATGTATGCAGACTTTTACGGTCTGCTCACCTGCTATTGGCTGCTGGAACTTTCTTCTTTGCATGTTGCCTTCAGTACACAGTGTTGTGCAAATATCCTGAGCTGCCCTTCATTTCTTTATATTTTGCTAGCAAAATGTGAAATGGGTGCAGTGATCTACTGAAACATGCAACCATACATGGTAATAGAGTATGTGAGGCAAAAAGTAACCTTTGGGAATAGTTCTCCAGGCTTCCAGAAGGACATTTAGATGTTCTTTGGCTGTTGGCTGTCTTTTGTTCCATTCTCTGTTAAGATGATCCCACACTGCCTCAGTAATGTTGCCTATGTGGAGGCCAATCCTTGACTATTAGTGTTCCACTGTGTGTTTTTCTGTCCAGGTACATTTTTACTGTATTGACAGTGTGTTTGGGATTACTACTAATCAGACATGTTCAAGATTGTATTACATGGTGGGTGAAAATTTGATGGTACTTTTTTGCTTTCATAATTCCATCATTTTTGACAAGATTCCCAGTACCGATGGTTGAAATGCAGACCCATACCATGCTCCTTCTTTTTTGGCCACTTGTTCTGTTTCCTCAAATTTTTTAAGTACAAACTGCACACCATTCTAAGCTATGCTAGGTTTTCACGTAATAGGTTTTTAGGAATCACCTTGTTGGTGCAAAAATACTCTTTCTATGACAATACTGTTTTTGCAACAGGCAGCTAGTAAAGTGCCTAAAGATACAATTCAAAGTGAATTTTTCGCTAAGTTGTCTGTTGTGTGTAGACACAACACCGGTTAATACCTGGAGTTGGGCGACTTAGGTTTTTGCAAATAATTCACAGGTCAGTGTTAAACAGGTCATATATAAAATAAAACATTCCTTAAAACTAGTCAGGTATAAGAATTGGGATGAATGAATGAAAAAGCAAACCATCTTCAGAAAGCCTGGAGATCAACCGCTAAAAAAATCAACAGTATAAAGAAACGATGGGGTGACTCAAGACTTTTGCACAGTACTGTACCATATGATGGCAACAGCAACATTACGCAAAGATTTACTTCCGTTATTTGAAAGTGGGTTGACATCTCATTTGCCTGTGGCAGAGTAACGTGACAATGTAAACACTGTTGTTACACAGTGGCAAAGAATTTACATTTGACTGTCTGCTTTCTAAGGAAGCATTTTCTTCTGTTGTGGACATCTCTAATGTTCAGTGAATCTCATTCTGGCTGCTTCATTAAATTTAACAGCCGCCTGCTGCAGACTGAGTGCAGGAAAGTGTCACATGATCGCACAGCTCACAAACCCCTCTGGGCTTAAATTAATCTGCTTGATGTATACAGAGGAGAACCACATTGTTTATCCACCAACAGTTGAGGTGTTCTCTCAGGATTGGTAAAAAAAAAAAGTCACAAAAACATTACTACACAAGGTGTTTTAGTAACCAATGCTTCAGTATACAAAGACTGGTTACATTTCTACAAATCAACCCACTTAAACTCTAATGTTTGTTTATTTTTATCTTAATACTGTTTGTACCATTTTAAAGGCTTCTCTGTATAATTTTGGTCTGCTTTGGGCACTGCAGATTTGTATTGATGTTTTATATTAAATGTTTATGTTAAATGTTCAGATTCTTGACATGGATTTAATTTAGTCTTGTTTTAATGTGCCTTATGTCTAATTCTGGGAATGTATGAAATAAAGTTAAAAGGTACCCAAAGCAAAGGGACAGTTGATCCACTTAGATTATATCAGAAGTGAGTTCCAATGCAGGAGATTCATTCCAAAAAAGAAGAAGAAGAAGAAGCTTGTTATCTCTTTCTGCTGTATCGCAATGAACTTCAGCCTATGTTTCTTTTTCTTTACATGTTGAAATGAATATATGATCACTGATTATGGAGCATGAACACTTTTTGTTATAAGATTTTATACACTAAAACGCTTTTTTTTTTAATGAATGAATACAAATACCTTCATTTGGAACATATATTTCTACTACATGTGTATATTTTGTGGGACATCTTCAGTGAATTTGTGTTGGCCTTGATTACAAATAAATGTTTTACATTTTAGCAATTGTGTATGTGATGCCTCATTTCCAGTTATGAACATTTATGTAGAATTTTACATTCAAATCACACAACCCAACCAGGACGTCTACGCTGTAGGTAAAAAATAAATGCTGTATTTTATGTTTTGACAATTTAAAGTGTACTTAATCGTACTTAAAAAACATCATGAAGGTCAGTAAACACCCACAACATCACCTGTTCACACCTCTGCCCTCGGGCAAGCGCTACAGGAGTCTGACATCGAGGCCTAAAAGACTTAAACAGCTTCCGCCCACAGGCCATTAGACTCCTGAATAAAACAATTTACACAGTCCCTCTCTTACCTCATCACAGCTATAGAATGCAACTGTATTATTATGTTGTATTTATTATTGTCTGCTATCACACTAATCAGTACAGATCTCTTTGCAAACTTGCACAAGAATAAACAAAAAGCCTCAGGTCTCTGACTCATTTCACTGTTTGCACATTTATTACTTGTACTTTCTCTGTGAATTTCTTGGACATTTTTATAATAATAATAATAATAATAATGTATACTTTGTTGATCCCTGTGGGGAAATTCCTCTCTGCATTTAGCCCATTCACTCAGTGGGCAGCCATTGGGCGCCTGGGGAACAGAGTGTGGGGACGGTACCTTGCTCAGGTGTGCCTCAGGGTAGCCGTTCAGTGGATTCGAAACCCCGACCTTCCAGTCATGGGGCCACCACTCTACCTACTGAGCTATCCCTGCCCTTATTTACTCGTTTTATTTATTTTTGCCTTATTACATTTTTATAACTTTATGCTATTTGTCATATCAGAATGTCTCTATGACTGCTGTGTGAAGTGAGTCTCAGTATAAACTGTATTTCTGTATTACTATTATTTACATATGACACATATGACACTACTTCTGTTTCTAAACATCACCCCTGACACCTGTCTATGCCCACTCCACCTTGCCTGCACTCTCTTCTTCACCTCTCTTGTGCACTGTGTGTTGCTTTGGAAGTCATTTAGCTCGCCTTCCTTCACTAAACCATGAACCCATCTATCACTCCTACCACACACCTCACCAATGTCTCACTCCTCTCATGCAGTGCCACCCTCATATACTTGTGCTCCTAACTGATCGTCGCCCTTCTTCTAAACCCAGATTTAACAATTCTTTCCCATATCATAATGGTGGGACTCATCAGCTTTATCTCAGCACTGCACATCACCCTTCTTTTTGAAAATTGCTTATCCTTTCCCCAGACATCCGCTCACTCTTCATCACTGTGTTAAACTATCTAGTCAAAACTCCACTGCCCTCTCTTCAGGACATATTCATACTTCTACAAGTTTGTCATCTGGACGCACTACCTTTGCACTCTTTGCCCTACCTCATAGTTGCCCTCTCCTACCTTACTGAGCCTCTTCACTTCCTGATTCACAAACAGTCCTCTATCCTCCCCCTCATTTTCTTCATTAATCATCCCCTCAGTGTACTCCTTCCACCTTCTCAGCACACCCTCTTCATTTGTTTGTTCAGTATTTTTTTGTAGATTGTATTGTCATGATCTTTTTATTGTTTTATATTTACTACTTGTGAATAATCTTTCTCACTATAGAATGATGGACTATTTGGAAGTGGCCTCATAACCCTTCTCAGACTGGTGGGCACCGACAGTTGGTTGCCTGGGATAATTTTTGATGTTTTCCCTCTGTGGAATTATGGTAGCACACACCTGAATGCTCGGATGATCACATAATCAAATGCCTTTGATTGACATGACCTCTTAATTCCTCTGAAAGCCATTAAGGTGTGCTTAAATTTTCATGTAGACTGTGTTTCTGCATTTTTGGCTTAGTTTTTCATCAATAAATAATGACACCATGTGATATATCATGTTTTGTTCATGTCAGGTGGTATTTAGCTAATTTTAAGGCTGGAGAGGTCGGATGATATTTTATTTTTAAATCTCCTGGTATGTGAACCTTAGAAGTGAAAAAGGGCGCACTTTCTCTTTACCATGACTGTAGATGTCATATGCCGCTACACATCATCAGCATGAGAAATTGATGCATATATGTACAACGCCGGAGTGTTAGTCAGTATCAGCCATCATACCAGGTATTCCAGGCAGATGAATATGCACTCCCGGTTTTAGTTTCTTATCATTTTCTGTCTTATAGTACACATATAAAAATGTAGAGGTTTATGAATTTAGTTTTAGCCCTTGGCTCTTCAAAGTAGAAGACATTGTCTTACATCAGTATAAAGAATGACAGGCATTTAACAAATTCAAAAACAAAACATCAGAATCTCTTGTACAAGAAAGTATTTATAGGCAGTGACCCTGAGGAGATGGTATGACTAACACAAAAACTTCCTCTGTCGTTTCTTCAAAGTGGTGAAAATCCTCAGAAATATTAGTGAATTGCTTGGGGTATTCTCTTCTAGTGTTTTGACAGGATTCGGCATGTGGTCCTGAAGTAAAATGTCACAATTTGACATTTAGTGTCAGAAGTGTGAGTTACTGGAAAAGGTGAGGTACAGGCTGGAGTGCAGCACCAAGCTATTTGGTGTCAATTACTTGGTGTAACACCAGGTAAATGTGTTCTATAGCTGTTTTGATACAGAAAACACTGAATTAATCTGGTTAATGATTGGTTTAACAGAACCAATATGTTCGAAAGTAATAATTCCACTCCAATTGTAAAAGGGTTGTTACTGTGCTTCTGATAATATTGGGGTTGTTTTTCCACTCTTTTCTTGGCAGTTAAATGAGTCTAAGGTGTGAAACTTTGCACTCCACCTCCCCAAAGACAAAATTGCATTCCTTAGCAAGGCAGCACTGAAAGCAGCCGGTGAAGGGATCCATGTGAGATGCAGAACAAAGACCAAAATTTACATATTTATTTTGGAAAAAAAAAAATCTGAACCTGGATGAAAAGAAAATCAGAAACTTGGTGCAGCTTTAAGTGGAAACTTACAAGCAGTTCTGGGTGACTGTAGACTGTAGATATATTTTTCTTTATTTTTCTTTTTATTTATCTCACAAACAATAGAGACGGTGAGTAATGCTCACAATTCATTTCCATGCATTATATCTTGTGATAACAATTAACTGGGAGGCACATTTATGTTTAAAAAGTGCCATTCATGAACCGATAGCTTCTTTATTTAAGTAAATGCAGTGACTACATTGATGTCAAGACAAACTACTCACAAATGCTTGTCTATTTAATTGCTGAATTAATGCACAATCAAGTTAAACGTTTTAGGTTATATTCAGTTAAATTGAACCTTAATTAGTCAGTTAAACGTATTTCTTAAAATAATAAAATTGTTGATATTGTCAATAATCGGTTTTTTTTTTTCTTGTTTTTGTAAGCACTGCAAAGACATTTCTAGACAGCCTCCTGCAGCCTCTTTCCGGGCCAATAGGTGGTGTATGTGGACAGGTAACCGAGCAGAAGCGCTGATACCGTGGGCCAGATCAGACTACTGTGTGCTTCGTGGCTATCTGTTTGTGCCGATCTCTTCCTGCAGGGGTCGCTGCAGTCACCTGCATACGCCACTGTTTACGGAAGTCCGAGTGACGTGTCAGTGTCCAGCGAAGCATTGTGGGAAAGAAAGTGGAGCTGACACGGCCGCTGATGGCAGACTGCTCAATTTAGCAGATATCTTCGACTAGTAAGCAGCCGTAAGAAGCAGAAATTTAGGGTAACGATGCGACTCCTTGAAGCTAATGTCAGCTGGCTGTGAGGAGGTCGGACGTATGCCGGTGTCATCGCTGCTCACCTGCGCACGGGCGCTCGAAGCACAGAAGTGGGATCCCGTATCAATGGACCGCAGCGTTTTTATTTCCTTTTCCGAGGGAGGCGAATAAAGTAGTGACGGATTATATCCCCCCACGGTGGATGGGTGGTGGGGGGGCGACCGCGCTCCCACATTCCTTTCAACGTTTAAAGTATTTCTGAGGTTTTCTATCGAAAGGCGCCGTCAAAGATGTCGACCAGCAGTCCCGAGGCGGTGAAGAAATTACTAGAGAACATGCAGACGGATCTGCGGTCTCTCTCCATGGAGTGCAAGAAGAAATTCCCCCCTGTCAAAGAGGTTAGCCTGCTAGTTAGCTTCACCGAGCCCCGATTTTTAGCAGTTTGCATCCGTTTGTGAAGCTCGTTTTATGTTTTTATTAGGTTTTACATTAAAAAATGTATGAGCTCGTTCTGTTACAGCAACCGTGGGGCCTTTGAGTTGTTCCCATACTGTACTTCTCATAAGTTCCCTCCCTACGCTTTATATGTTTGGTGTAATGCGTTTAAACAGAAGCAGATTCACAAAAACACCGAGCTAAACTTGTTTACGTAGCTACACTTTAAGTATCTTTGTTAGATGTAACTTATGTCAAAGGCGTAACTGAAGTTAAATTTTCAGTGGCTATGAAAAGGCAAGTAAAAGTGAGAAAACGTGTATTTTGGGGATGGGGTGAACTAACTATTCAAGTCAAGCAATGTAAATGTACTTTTTTTGTATTATTTTATTTGATGCTAGCATCTTTGGGCAAGAGTGGTTGGGCCACTGTCACCCACCTTGGAGCTCACATCAAAGTTATTATAGTTAAGTAAAACTAAATGTGAGAAAACATTTTAGTTAGCTAAACTAAAAATAAAAACTAGACCTTCTAGAACTAGAAGCGATTTGAATGGGAAAAACAAACTAAAATAAAATGTATTATAGATGAAATATACTTAGTTTTGTTATCTGTTAATTTGTTAAAATTTGCTATCACAAACTGCCTGATGAGGCTTTTATGATCATGTTTTTTGAGGCTTTTGATGTCTACAAGACTGAGTCAGCATTCAAAAGGTTCTGTTTATATTTTAATATCTCTACAGATTTTTTTTAAAATCTAAAACCAACACTGAAATTAATAAAAACTAAAGTGAAACCAGTCAACCTGCTATGGAAGCTCACTCAAACTTAACTGAATGAAAAAGGAAAATTAACAATATAATAAAAAGTAGTCAGGAAATACAAAACTGTATTAACTCAGACTCAGAGTCCATGCAGGTGTCTGGCTGCAGAAATCAAAGATACATGGGAAACGCAGTCATTTTTAAAACCAGATGTGATATGAGCATGGATGCCACAGATATCATTTGACAGGGAGTGATTCTCATGATATAAGCGAACAGGCCCTTAAAACCTTTATTCCAATTTATCTTTATTTTTTAAAGTAAAAAGTCTTTGTTTTTAGGGGCTTTGGTGATACTCTGCCTCTGTTGACCTGTCCTCTCTGCAGTCTGACACTGAGAGT
This sequence comes from Simochromis diagramma, assembly GCF_900408965.1. NCBI lineage: Eukaryota > Metazoa > Chordata > Actinopteri > Cichliformes > Cichlidae > Simochromis > Simochromis diagramma. The sequence goes on from NW_024386801.1 coordinate 17,004,431, forward strand.
TGGTTTCAACAGGCTTGCTTGTACTGACACAGCCAAGTGATTTCACACACATATTGTTGTTTGAATGACTTACTGTATTATTAAGGCCTTCACACTGGCTTTGTTGCGTGGCACTGTTTTGTTGGTGACATTTCTGATTACTCAATGACTGGAGCACAAACAATACAAGGCCGTGTACAAAAGAAGTACACTTGAACATTTCACTTAGAAATGTAAGCAGTAGTAGCATGATAAAATGTCAAGTTTAACTGTACAGCAGGCATATGCGGGGGCATAGACAACAATGTCGGCAACACTTGTAACTCATCAGTATTCATATTGGAACAACCGCTGGTAGTCGAGGCTGACGTCTTTATGTGAGGCTTTTGTGACCACAGCAGCACTCGTCAGCCAGCTCAGCAGAGCAATTCATATCACGCCATGGCAGCTTAGTTTGTTTCCCCTCAGGGTTCACCTTGGATAGAAGCAACATTCCCATGGAGAAAAAAAGGGGAAATAGCTCAGCAAGTGCTTCCATTTCCTTTGTGTTTCGCTCACTACAGATTTAGTCCATTGACTTCAGTGGTTGATGTTTCAAAATGAGTGGTATGGACATCAAAAGACATGGCACGCGACTGATCTTACGTGTTGAACTGATTTCTGGCCCTTGCCTAAGGGGTCTTATGAAGTTGCTTCAAATATTGATTTATCATCAGTGAGGTTTTCCAATCCTTATCAGGCTTTTTTCCCCAAGGGATCAGAGTATTGAAGAGATCCCTTTTGATGTTCCTCACAACCTGAGTTACCGCCCGCTCTGATCGATGGTGTTGTGATTGAAACAACGTTTTCCAATCGAAACTGTCATGGTTAAATTTGCGGCGATGTTGTCATGCGAGAAACAATCAGGGTACTGTGGTTGCTCTTTGAATTGATTTGTGCAGCTTTTTCATCGTGCTAATGTGGCCATTTTTTTTTCCCTTCGTCCTTAGCGTCTACGTTTTAGAGAACTGTTCTAGGGACTTCTAAGGGACTTATGTCTGTAGTTTAATTGTAAAACTAAAATCTCAAATCCTTGCAGCTTTACTACTGAAGAACAAAATGTGCTTTTTCCCAGACTGTCTTCATTCCGTTTCCTCTCCTGTTTCTCAGTCCATCTCCTACAGTGACACTACATGCAAGAGAACGAATCACATTGGGGTTTTTTTTTTTTTCTTTTTTCTTCTCCCTCAATCACTCATAGCCTGTCTTACAAAAACAGCATGACACATGTAATGTAATAGAATAGAATAGCCTTTTATTCTACAACCAAATTATTATATACATTATCAATTAAATAATGAATGAAATGGAAATAAGTATTTGATCACTTGAATTTTTGTGGTCACTTCCAAACAAATGAACAGTCTGTATTTTTTATGGTATATAATTTTAATGGAGAGAAACATTATATCAACCAAAGATTCTGACAAAATGCATTGTATAAAAGTTACAAATTAATTTGCATGTCATTGGGTGGGAAACAAAATTGATCTGCTACAATTCAGAAAGAATCTGGCCTAAGCCTACCCCTAACCCATTGATTGATTCATTAGATTACAGATACTTCTGACCTCAACTCATTATGTGTCTAAAGCATACCTGTCCACAAAATCAGTTTCTTCCAATCCAGCCTTTCCACCACCATGTGTGACACCAAACAGGTGCCAAAAAATGCTGCACACAGCCACCAGCAAGAAGCTTGGTGAGAAGGTGAAAACTGTCAATGTGGTTATTTGGAAATGACCATCAGTCACCCTCTGTCTGAGGCAAGAGCTTGCTGCATGGTACAGGACTTCACCAAACTAAAGGGCTAATGGTTTGGGCCATATATCAACAGCTTCCTTTCCCTTAACTAGAAAACTGAAGATGGGTCTTGGATGAGTCTTTCTGCATGACAGTTACCCGAAACATATTACCAAGGCAACAAAGAAGAAGCAAATTAAGGTCATGAAGTGACCATAGCAAGTCTCCAGACCTCATTCCTATGGAAAATCTGTGGAGTGAGCTGAAGCTTCAGTCGCCAAGTGACAGCCAAGAAACCTAAAGGATTTAGAGTTTCTGTAAAGAGGAGTGGGCTAAATTCCCTCCTGAGATGTTTCAAACCTGGTGACCAACTACAAGAAATGTCTTCCCACTGTGCTTGCCAACTAGAGTTTCTCCAAATACTAAGTCATGTTTTGTAGGTTTTTGGTTGATATTTTCTCCCTCTCTCTCTCTATTAAAATAAAATTACTATTAAAAATTAGAGAATGTTCATTATTTTGTAAGAGAGCAATCCTACAAGAGTGTCAACTAATTATTTCCAGCCAGCCTTGAAAATTTTCAAATGTATATCGTGATAGATATTTTTGGACATATCACCCTACTCTATATACTATACAGACACAACTCTCACGGTTACATTGAAAAAGGCCTTTCAGAAAGTTACTCAGTTTAGAGTCTCACAGTACAACATGTTTAAGGAAGTAAATCTGTGAGTTTCGCTAATGTTGTTTTTAGACGACACAAGCTGGTTTGAAGATCAGGGTCAGTTTGACTTCGGCCACTCCTCAAGTTTATTTATATAGCACAATTCAACAACAAGGTGATTCAAAGTGCTTTACAGAGACATTAAAAAACAAAAACAAATAAAAAGCATGATTTAAAATTGATTTAAAAAACAGTACATAAAATCAGAACAGTAGATAAGACCAGTAGTTAAAATGTAAGTTTTGAAATTTAAGCTTAAAAGTGTGGATTTGGTGTTTTACTCAAATGCAGCTGAGAATAGGTGAGTCTTCAACCTGGATTTAAATAAACTGAGTGTTTCAGCTGATCTGAGGCTTTCTGGGAGTTTGTTCCAGATATAAGGAGCATAAAAGCTGAATGCAGCTTCTCCGTTTCTGGTTCTGACTCTGGGAACTGATAAAAAACCGGATCCAGATGACCTGATGGATCTGGAAGGTTCATACTGGGTCAGGAGGTCACTGATGTATTTTGGTCCTAAACCATTCAGAGCTTTATAGACCCTCATCAGAACTTTAAAGTCTATCTGACGGACAGGCAGCCAGTGTAAAGACCTCAGAGCTGGACTGATGTGGTCCACTTTTTTGGTCTTAGTGAGGTCTCGAGCAGCAGAGTTCTGAATGAGCTGTAGTTGTCTGACTGATTTTTTTAGGTAGACCTGTAAAGATGCTGTTACAGTAATCAAGCCTACTAAAAATGAATGCATGGACTAGTTGTAAGAAGAGTAAGAAGTACTAAATGACTTTTTTAGTTTTTCTGTTTGTGTACTCCCAGTCAAGTCCTGAGATTTCAAACTTAGCATCTCATTCTTTATGTAATGTCCTCGAATCCCACATGTGGTCATGTTTACACAGTGTTTTGCACATGATACTGATAATGGTCAAATAATAAAATACTGGTGGTTGGTATCAGATTAGCAGATAAATGATGTCTATTCTGAAAAGCAGTAACCTTTTGACTTTTTCCTTGTGTTGAGCACATTCAGAATTTTGTTTAGTGATGGCCTAAATAATCTGCTTTGAAAGCTGTTAAAGTGAACACATACCAAGTGTCTTTGAGAGTAGATACAAACTCAAAGAATTAATTCTCAGCCAGGGATTCTCTGCAGCGTGCTGCTTAATGTGACTGATAATGTATCTGTTCAGTGATACCAGAACAGTTGACTTTATGACATAGATAAGAGGAAAAGGTTTTTAACTGGTAAATTTTACTAGAGTAACACTGCAGTTACCTTTGAATAGACTTTCAGATACACCAATAAAAGAACTCATGTATTAACATAGACAGTTTCTGGTGTCTCTCTCTGTTGCAATGGCATCATCAGGCCAGTGGTATTATCCTCAACAGTGTGGAGGCTTTTTAATGCTGACAGTTTTCCAGAGACAAGTGGAGGGGATACTTTTTACGCTAGAAAGCTTAAACAGCATTTTCTATGAGGAAGCAGAGAGAAAGATCAGTTTGTCTGCTGGGGAGAAATGTTGCAACTTCCTGTCAACCACAGACTCCAACAATTAGTAGGCTAATGTGAAAATATTTTTATTGTGAAAAGTTTTAATGGTTTTGTGGAAACTCACTGGCATTTTTTTCATATGGGAGGGTTCAGTTGGAGGCGGAATAAAGGACACACAATCTGTTTCTAATTAGAGAACTTGCTTGTCTCTGTTCAACTGACACACAGATTGTCAGTTCATATATGCCTTTAGTTCTCCTTTCATTTTTATAGAGTAGTCACTGTGGTTATTAACAGATATGGCTACTTCGGCAAAGGCAGGCCTTTTAAAAAGTACAATCCATTCTCTCATCACAACGTCAAAAACTTTGACTTAACAAAGTGCGCACATATTTCCCATGACTTTGTCTGCATGCTGCAATATTTCTAGTGCACTCTTTTGAGTTGAATAGATAATTGTTGTTGCACAGGTTGCAAATACACTCACTGGCCACTTCATTTATTACATCTTGCTAGTAACAGGTTGGACCCACGTTTCCCCTCAGAACTGCTTTAATCTTCATGATGCAAATTCAACGAGGTGCTGGAAACATTCATCAGAGATTTTTTGGTCCATATTGACATGACAGCATCACACAGTTGCTGCAAATTGTTCAGCTGGATTTCCATTATACCAGTGTCCCGTTCCACCACATCTCAAAGGTGCCCTATTGGATTGAGATCTGGTGACTGGAGGTCATCTAGATGCGCTGAACTTGCTGTCAGGAAACCAGTTTGAGATAATTTGAGATTTGTGACATGGTGCGTTATCCTGTTGGAAGGAGTCATCAGAAAATGGTTCAACTGAGGCCATAAAGGGATGGAAACATTCATGAATACTTAATAGGTTGCAGTGTATTAAACCTGGTGGAACCTGGTGCGGTCTTCTGCTGCTGAAGCCCATCTGCTTTAAGGTTCAATGTGTTTGCATTTAGAGATGCTCTCCTGAAAAACACCTTGGTTGTAACAAGTGGTTATCTTCCAGTTAGCTCAAAGCAGTGTAGCCATGTTCCTCTGACCTCTGACATCACTGAGGCGTTTTCACCCAAAGAACTGACGCTATTCTCTGTAAACTCTAGAGATGGTTGTGCAGAAAATGCCTGTAGATCATCGTTTTTTTGCAAATCCTCAAACCTGCCTGTCTCGCACCGACATCTATGTTCACAGTTACTTAAATCACATTTCTTTTCCATTCCGATACTCACTTTGAACTTCAGCAGGTCTTGATCATGTCTACATGCTTAAATGCATCATGTTGCAGCCATGTGATTGGTTGATTACGTATTTATGTTAACGAGCAGTTAAACAGTGTATATTGTATAGTTATAAGGGGTTCACAGTTGTGAAGATGGCACAACACATCCTGGCCTGCAGTTAACAGCAAAGGCTCATGTTTGATATGCTGTATAATTGTGTCGTAACTAATTGTTGCAGTCTGAAACTCTTTCTGTCACAGCTTATGCAAAGCCAGAATTTGCTGTTCTGATGCTGGATTTTTCACTCGTCTGTGCTGATGGAAATATCAAAAGTAGCAACAGGAAGGTTGCAATTATTTCAGACTAAAAAAAGCTCTCTGCGCTCCCCTCATTTTCCTGCAAGCCGCTATGGTTCGGTTTCTGGAACAAAAGGAGAAGAGGGAGAGAAGCTTTTTTTTTTTTTTTTTTTTTTTTTTTTTTTTTTTTTTTATAGAGATTAGCTTTTAGGGAGCTGTATGGTAAAAGATTTTCTGAAAAAGCTTAGCCATTAACCAGGGGTTGTTACCAGCCGTTTAGTAATTTATGAATTGCGATCCTCCAAAGTGGCTCGACTTTTGTGACATGTTGATGTATTGTAATCATGTTGTTACAGTATTTATCCCGTCAGTGGTGCCTAATCCAAAGAGGTGTGCCTTTTTTAAAAATGTCTTTCTTTAGCCAAAATTATACCAGCCTTTTAAAAAGGCAGTGTGTGTACTTCTGTAGCCACAAAGGTTAAAGCATTATGTTGTTTTCATGAGGAGAATTACAAGACAGATGGCAGTACTGGCCTTTGAGACGGCCTTTGACATGCTCATAATAAGTTTTAAACAGTTTTTTTTTTTTAAAACATGTCTAAACAGGTGTTTTTGTATGTGGAACAACTGGGGCAAGAAGTGAAATTACAGTTAAAATTGAAACCATGTAGGAATGAGGAGTGGAGTATTGATGGGAAACAAAGATGGGAAAGAAAACATCTTGAGAGGCTTGCCGTGGCATGCAGTTGTTGAAGAAAGATAAGAGCGGCCTCTCCGTCCCCACTTGCCATCCTCCTCCTTTTACCCTTCCCCATTCTTGACAGTGCTCCTTACAGCTGTTCTGAACATCTCAAGCTTAGAGGAATACCTCACTGGGTGTTCCTCATAAAATGAAGATGTTTTTCTACAACTGGGCCTTCCTATTTTCCGCTACACCCACCATTACAAGTAGCCATGTCTACCACCAGCGGTGCATGTATGCTGCACTGTCAGCACCTTTCAATTTGATGTCACATCAAACAGTTACCTAAATGTCTGTCCTCTTTCCTCTCTAGGCTGCAGAGTCTGGTATAGTGAAGATTAAGACGATAGCAGCCAGGAACACAGACATATTAGCAGGTGAGTGATAATAGAAGTACTTAGTTGTTCTTCAATTGGCTATGTGTGCAGAGCTAGTGCTTTAAACTGCAACAAGCTTATATTCAAATGTTCAGGGAGACGGCAGTATTCATGATTTTCTGTTCACACACAACTGCATCCTGCATACAAGTGACAGACTGAAATAGTCACTGGGCTTTCATATATTTTCCTTTCATAATGCATGCATTCAGCCAAAGGCAAGTCATGTACAAACGGCCTTTGACTCCACCCCAAAAAAACCAAACAAAAAAGTCATTGTGTTTATTAAGTTATATGATAAATGAGTCTTTTATTAACCCTCCTCTCTGAGCTTTGTTTGCAGTCTTTTTCTGGCTCTTTCTAGCTCGTTGCTCTGAATTATTGAAGTATTTTCAAACGGGGCTGGTCTCTCAGCACTCGTATAGAAAATTGGTTCTAGCGCCGTCTCTGTAAACAAGTCCAGCTTTTTGGTAGCATTTGCAGAGTTGACACATAGTTGACATTTCCTGAGTTCCACTGATGACTGTCCACAACCTGCTGCCCCTCTGTAGCTGTGAACTGTACAGCAGCTCACTGTTCACTGTTTCAACTTTAAGTCTACTTGACGCATCAACTTTATGGTGATTAACTGGGAAACCTGTTGTGCAGGTGTAAATAACTGGTGAACCTAAATTCAGTTTACTGGAAAAGGAAATAATGCACTTTTCACTTTTAAGTGCTGTTTAAAATGAGATGATAAAAACCTCAGTGCAAAATGGGTACCTTATTTTAATTATTATTATTATTGTTGAGCTAGAGTAGTGTTGCATGATTCACACTTGAGAATAATTGTTATTGTAAATTGATACCTCCATGTATTCTTTTCATTTACTCTCTAAAGTTTTCGTTCTGCAGTACCAGACTTCATGAAATCAGAAGCAAAACAAAAGCAAACACATGTATATTTATTTTTTACTTTAAGGCATTTTATTAGAAGTAAATTGCATGATGACATCTTTAAAAAAAAAAAAATCTCTTACAGGATTTTTTTGTGTCCCTTTTTCCTGCAGCCCTAAAGGAGAACAGCTCAGAGGTTGTGCAGCCTTTCCTGATGGGCTGTGGCACCAAAGAGCCAAAGATCACACAGCTGTGTTTGGCTGCCATCCAGAGACTCATGTCCCATGAGGTCGTATCTGAGGTGAGGGCTATAAGCTAGCCTTTTATTTGAAAATGGGATATTTATATTTTCATATGTATGATCTGCAGATGTGTACACAAGAAGGGAATCTAGTGTGTAGAAGGCCAAATAAAACCACAGTGTGGTAACAAGCAGTGCCGAATTGAGGACAGTTTGATTGATACATGTTAATTTACACACATCACAATAAATGCAATAATAATCATCAGGCTGTTAGACTAATGCACTCATTGGTGAGTTGCTTTTGGCAGGTGCACTCAGTAAGAGGCCTTTGCTGATTCGCTGTGTGACATTGAGCTTCACAAATACAGTGTGATTGTTATTTCAAAGAGTGGCGAGTCGGTGCGTGCGTCCTTGTTGGAAGGTTGTTCCCAAGCGAAGAAAACTCTTTTATAGAGAACACAGCCATGAAAAACACATTTTTCGAGTTTGTGATCGAACGACTCATTAAAAACAACGGAAAGTAGATGCTGTTTTTTCTTTTTTAGCATTATTTGAATCTTTCGGGTTGTAGCCTTCTGTTGTTTTTTGTTTGATTACCTGGAAGTAAATGAAGACTGTTTTAAACCTCAATGTTTCATGCTCACCTTCAGTGTGTAAGCATGGACAAATTAAGGTTTGATTGATATCCAATTGGGTCAATACTGCAAGCACTGCAACACATCAATACCCAATCAAGCAGTGTAAATTTAATTTGACCTCGTTCCTGTCACTGGTGGTTACATCTCAAAGGCGCAGACCACCTTTACCACTTCCACTGCTCATTTTCGTGAAACCCGTTGACCTAGAAAATCGATTACTTGAACAGTTTAACATCATCTTTATGCGCAGTGGCAGTTAAACAACTCAGAAAAACTGAGTGGAATAAGATACCGATCTCAGGAAAGGGGACGCTACAATAACTTCCAAATTGAAATCGTCGTTTAATGGTAGCCTGTGAAATGGGTGTAGGGGTTTTCGACCTTTTAAACAACGCAGCTTTTGGCAGACCTGAGATGTGAGCGGTTTCCAAGATGTTACCCCAGAGGTGTTAGCACACTGCAAAGCAGGCTTTCTTCATTTTAATCATCATTTGTTGGATTACACTAAAATAGATTTCAAAGCTCTGTCTGTTTTTGTTTTCTTTTTTTTTTTTTTCTTTGGTGGGAGAAAAGATGCGCTCGGCATTCCCTGAGAAAATTCTTTGTCAGAACTGGTCACGCCGGGTTACTTAGCGCTAATTCTGATCAACTATTTTTGTCACACAGATCTCGCTCTCACGCTCGGTCTCTCTCTTTCCACGCAGTAGTTTACCTCAAACACTGAAATGTTCTGAATCCCAGGACATCCAAGAAGAAAGTTAACTAAATTTAAACCCTTGTTGCTGACCAAAGGAAAAATGGCTGTTTCTTAAAGCTGTATCCTTGAAAATAGCTGCGAATTTTAACTGTGAATTAAAAGGAATAATACATTTTTAATCATTCAGATTCATTGTTATTTCCCCCACTCACCAGTAGTAGATGGGTAGTAATGTTAGTTAAACAGACTGAGAGTTTAAGCGTTTAGTATTTTATTTTACAAATACAAAAAAGTTTGCACACAAAAACAGCACAGCGTGGAGAGCGGGTTGATGCAGGTCAATCCGGTAAAACAGAAAGCAGCTTCTAACCTGTGCTGTTTCGTTTCATAAAAAGAAAGAAAAAGAAATCCTAAACTTCTTGAACCTCCGTGCCCAAAACAACAAAACGATGCAGGAGTAGCTCCCCTAAAACGGTGGTCTCTAACAAAAGCAGGCAGGAGCAGAGGACAGGTGAACCACACCAAGTAGGCGGGACATAGGAGAAAGACAGGATGGTGAAGAAGTACAGGCCTCTCCAAACCAGCTGAGATTTAGTTCCCATCTATCTCCCCAAGCATGTCTTGTCTATTCACGGTGATCTCAGCAATAAATTCACATCATTTCATTCTTGAATCCACCTGGACATTTGTGCCAAATTTGCAGAAGTTCCTTGAGGCATTGCTGAGATATTGCATTGAGGAGAGTAGACGACTCTAAAGCAGTGCCTTCAGGCAGGGCTGTGGCAGAGCATAAGACGTGTTCATATTTGAAAATTGAGTTTTTTGTTATCTTGTGAATTGAGCCAGTTACACATAAAAGCAGCTGTTAGGGGGATGCATGTAGATTTATTTTGGATAGCTTGACCCTGAGAAAGGACGTGCGGTGTCACTTACTATCAGCAGAAACTGACAGTGAGATCTGGTGTTATTGAACTGGGTGATGTTGTAACCCCAAGCAGGCACAACCATCTGCTCCCACAAGAGTGTGTTTTTGTGCATGTCTATTATTTATGGCTGTTACCTTGGGCAAGCCAAAGGCCTGATATCAGCTAGGAACTCTGATAATGCCTCCTAAATTCAGAGTGTGGCTATGTACTTAAGTTTTGTGTGTGTGTTTGTGTGTGTGAAACAGGCAGCAGCAGGGAACATCATCAACATGTTGTGGCAGCTGATGGAAAATGGTTTGGAAGAGCTGAAACTTTTACAGACAGTCCTCGTCCTGTTGACCACCAACACGGTTGTACATGATGAAGTGCTATCCAAGGTAAAAGCATAGACACACACACTGTTTGCATGTATTATATGGATGAACAGTATAGTAGCAGTAGTTTGTTTTTTCCCTGTGCCCAGGCTATTGTGCTGTGTTTTCGTCTGCACTTCACCAAGGACAACATCACCAACAACACAGCAGCTGCCACCGTTAGACAAGTTGTCACCGTGGTGTTTGAGAGGATGGTGGCCGAGGACGAGCGCTTTAAAGGTTAGAGTTCATTGGTTCTGAAAGTAGGAAGATGATACAGTAAAATTCTGAGATGCTTAATATTACAGATGGTGTGAAAAACTGAAAAGTACATCTTTACACCTTAAGCTATTTAAATAGAACATAGATAAAAATGCCTTTTAATTGAAAGCTAATTTACTGTGTAATGTATTTTGTATTTAACCTCAAGGCATTGTGGAGCAGCCCCCTCCTGTCCAGGGAAACACCAACCGCCGGTCTGTTAGCACTTTGAGACCCAGTGCAAAGGATGCATACATGCTGTTTCAGGTATGTCCACCAGGGGGCGGTAGCCTTCTATAAGCCGTCCTGCCCTCTTGTCAGAGTTGGTTAGATGCTGATTTTGAGATCTTTCTTATAATCTCAAATTGAGGTCCAGTAAAACTAATTCAGAAATATTTCTTTTCATCTCTGAAATGAAGTAATTTTTTTAAAGAGGGATTCGGTTGTCTTGAAGTCTTTCACCCACATTACACTTTCATGTGATGATGATTGTTCTTCACGCAGAGCTCAGTCAAAGCCCTGTTTCAGCCACTGTGATGTGGGTAGGACAACACTGCATTGTTTTGAAGGCTGTTGTTCACCTTCCTGCAGGACTTGTGCCAGCTGGTGAATGCTGACGCCCCCTACTGGCTGGTGGGGATGACAGAGATGACACGGACGTTTGGCCTTGAGCTGCTGGAGTCTGTTCTTAATGATTTCCCCGGTGTATTCCTGCAGGTAAAGAGAGAAAAAAGATCGAGTTTGTGAACATCTAGCCCAGGGGTGGGCAATCTCAGTCCACGAGGGCAGGTGTCCCTGCAGGTTTTAGATGTCCTTGAACCAACACAGCTGATTTAAATGGCTAAATTAGCTCCTCAACATGTCCTGAAGTTCTCCAGAGGCCTGGTAACGAACTAATCATGTGCTTCAGGTGTGTTGACCCAAGGTGAGATCTAAAACCTGCAGGGACACCGGCCCTCGTGGACTGAGATTGCCCACCCCTGATCTAGACCAAAAACAAGGTGTCAGACCAGAAGTTGCAAAAAAGAGAAAAGTCTGCTCATTGTTAGGTTCCAACTTTTTTTATTTTAAAAGGTTTAGATCCATCTTGTCCTTTCAATAAAATTCTTAATGAAACATTCTACAATAAAATAAATTAATTCACAGGATGTTTTGGTCTCCCTTTGTTTCCTACCCAGCATCAGGAGTTCAGTTTCCTGCTAAAAGAAAGAGTTTGTCCTCTCGTCATCAAGCTCTTCTCCCCTAACATCAAGTTCCGGCAGGGCAGCAGCAGCGCTGCTTCACCAGCTCCTGTGGAGAAACCTTACTTCCCCATCTGCATGAGGTTGCTGCGTGTGGTCTCCGTCCTCATCAAGCACTTCTACAGCTTACTGGTAATCTGTTGCGATGGTTGGGTGGTCAAAACAGTTGTCTGATGGTTGTTTTTATGTCTAAGGGATTTTCTTAAGCACAGAGCTGATGCACTTAATTGATCCAGTCAGATTAGCATTGGCTTACCCACGAAGTAGTTTTGTCTTAGTTCTCCTCCAAGCACTTTAATGAGCTTAACTACAATCGAGTAACTCAGCATTCCAGCTGTTTTTATTTAGTGGCATTTATTCAATTTTTGAGATGGAATTTTTTTTTCTTTTTGCTCAAATTGATCAAAAAGCCGTTCCACTTCCACAAAGCCAGAAGGTATTCAGAGGTTTTGCATCACTTTCAGTCTGATATGTGTGTGCTTGGTTTGCAGGTGACTGAGTGTGAGATCTTCTTGTCTCTGTTGGTGAAATTTCTGGATGGGGAGAAGCCTCAGTGGCTCAGAGCAGTGGCTGTGGAATCAGTCCACAGACTGTGTGTGCAGCCTCATTTGTTACGGTAAGCAGCTTTAAAAAAACAACACAGATTTTTAGTTACAGGGTCTGGAAACTTATGTTTTTTTTCCTACTTTAGTTAAAAAAAATATAGCTGATTCTGCACAATTACATTCATTAAACCCTTTTGTGACTAAGGTTGTTTAACTGTTTCTCAGAGTGCAGTTTGGCCTAATGAAACTTGGCAAAGTCTGAAGTGTCCTTTTTTTTTCTTTCTAATACAACCCCACACTGCTGTGATCTCACTCTGCTCTTCTGTTTCAGTTCGTTCTGCCAGTCTTATGACATGAAGCAGCACTCCACTAAAGTGTTCAGAGACATTGTCAATGCTCTGGGATCCTTCATCCAGTCCCTCTTCATCGTTCCCAATGCGGGAAACGTGGCTGCTGTCGGCACGCCAGCTGGTAAGTTGACTGAGTTGTCCTTATTTAGAATTTCTATTGATGTCAAGGAGATGTGTTCAAATGGGCCTGAAATTCAGATTTACTGCACTTACACCCCCTTACCTCATTCCTCTCCGGCTTTCGTTGTAGGAGGGTCAGGTTCAGGTGCTCAAGGCACAGCACAAGGCGGTCCAGGCACAGGAGGGGTCAGCGGCACCCTGACTACCCAGGCTGCATTTGAATACCGTGGTACCTGGATCCCCCTTATGACTGTTAGTGTCCAGGGAAGCGCCAAGGCCACCTAGTAAGAATTTCTTTTGTACATACTGAATAATCTCCCCTTTATTTATTGTGTGTTTATAAGGATGTAATTCCAGTCACAGATGTAGAAAGTAAACAGTTCCAGGACCGACTAGCTTTGTGCTGCAAAGTGGCATAAATATAGACAAACTTGTCATTTTTTAAATGTATTTTTTCCCCCAAGATGTTGTTTCTGACGTTAATGATACAGCAGATCAAAAGTTATTTGCTGAAAAGAAATGGCTGCCTAACATGTTAATGGTCTTGGAAAAGGAGGCAGCACTTATATGTCAAATTTCCAGACAGAAACTTTTCAGTTCATGTACTTCACCTCATTTCTCTTTCTCCATCTCTCTCCCAGCTTAGAGATGCTGGACAAGGTTGAGCCCCCATCCATCCCAGAGGGCTATGCCATGTCAGTGGCCTTCAGTGCTCTGCTCGACCTGGTGAGGGGCATCACCACCATGATTGAAAGAGAACTGGCCGCGGAGGAGGAGGCAGCTGCTGAATTTAGAGAAGCTCACCCTGACCAGGAGTGGAAGCCGCAACCTGGTGAGAATGTACAGAAGGAAAAAATGTTCTTTGGAGCGTTTTATTCTCATGATACACCCTGACAAGAAGGATATTAATCAGTTGAAAATATATGAAAGCAGACATATGGAGATGGGGAAGCAGGAGGGGTGTGTATAATGGTCTAGCCTGTCATGATTCTGGGTGGTAGCACTTGTACAAACTCTAGTGACCACAATTATAACCGAACCTCTTTATAATTTCAAATAAGAAGTGGAAAAAAATTAGAGATGATCAATTTCTTTTCTTTTTCCCCAACATGAGACTGTCCAGACTGATGTGATACCATTTAGGAATAAACCCCGTAATGTTTTGTTTGTCTCAGGGGCTCACCTGGTGTGGGAGGAGATGGTCAACGCCTGCTGGTGCGGTCTCCTGGCTGCACTGTCTCTGCTGCTGGATGCCAGGTACGGATTCTGGAGTCAGCAGACATGTTATATATTTACAGCAGTGATTCAGACAGGAACGTTTTACAGCTTTAGTCCTTTGTAAATTGCACCACATTAAAGATTACTTTAAACGCACGATGTATGCTTAACAGATGAATACACATTTAATTTCCCGTTCAAGTGTTTGTTCAATAGAACTAGGAGGTGAGTTTTTGTGCTGCTGAAACAGACATTATCATGTTGTAGTTATTAATATTAATAATAGCTCTGTGTCCAACATAACAACCCTCAGGTCAGTGGCTTAGAGTTTAATGGCCTATTTTTTTTTTTTTTATTGGCTTGTGTTTTTATATTTTTAAATAGTCATGCAATTTAATTAAAACAATATTTCAGATGATTTCACTTACAAAATGGAAAACGATACAGAAGCCTTGAAATTAATATGGCGTGACCATATTATAGTCTCTAATGCAGTCATGTTCCCCTTTAGACAGCTTCTCTGTTAGCTGCAGGTATCGCTCCCATGTTAAATAGGACGGCGCCCTCAGCCTTCATCGAGCTGTATAATTTAACCAGTCTGGTATCTGGTGTCAGACTAAGTTAACTGTTCATATTTTAATACAACCTGTGCGAATCTTTCACGGTGTAAAACCAACAGCGGTGGATGGAGCAGCTACAGAGTTTGCTTTTCTTCAGTTTGTTGATCAGGTGGTTCGATGCAGGACTCCCGCTCACTTTTTCCCAGTTAAGGGTTTAATGGTGATCAGATGTTTTGGTGCTGCTGTTTTGGATGCTAGAAACATGTTTTCTTTTACTCTCAGTTCACCGTCTCAGTAATGGCTCTGCCTATTTACCGTTCACAGCGTGTAACGCTGTAGACTCTGGCTCTGACATTAAACTTTGCCAGCATCACCATCACTGCTTCTGTTGTGTTATCAGCGTTTTTGCTGAAAAACTGGAGGCTGCCTGGACTTAGGGTTGTCATACGCTGCTCCTAAATATGTTTGTAGTGCAGGGTCTGTTTTAAGTCGCAAATGTGGGTTTACATCTTTTAACACAACAGCCCCGCTACACAGCCGTGCATTAAACGAAGTATAGAAGCATTCGTGCTGAGAATTTTCAATAATCAAATTATATGAATTACTCGATAAATCGTTGCACCCCAGAATTAGTCCCCCTGATGCCAACATCATTTTTTGCTGGTCCCCACAGCATAATATTCCTAGCACTGTGTTTGACTGTGGGGATGGAGTTCTTGTGGTTGTAGGTTTCTCCCTTCTTTCTCCAAACATAAGCAGCGTCTCTGTGGCCAAAGAGCTCAAGTTTTATCTCACCTGATCAAAGGACGCACTTCCAGTCCAGGTTGTCCTCAGCATACTTCAGTGTCTGTTCTTCCTGTGTTTTTCTTGGTCTGCAACCTCTCAGCCCATTCCTGTGCAGTATTCTAGTGATTCACTAAGTCACTAGTAGTTGTGACTTTAGACACATTTGTCACTAGTTTTCTTTCCAGCCTTTGAAATATTTAGCTTCCTGCCTCTGTCAGGCTCTGTGGCTCTCTTTGAATTTCTTAATGATACTTCTCACTACAGTTCTTGACACTTGGAGATGCTGTGATAGCTTTCTATATCCACCTCCTGCTTTGTGAGCATTAGCAATTCTTTTTGTCGAGTCAAAAGAGATTTCTTGTTTTTGACATGATGCTTTCTCAAGTGTCAGTTGGAAGAAAACCCTCAGTTTTAACTTGAGTTTACAAGTTTTGAGCATTACAAAGTTAAAACACATCATTGCAAAGGTCAGCTTTTCAGCTGCTAATAACACAAACTCTGCTCATTTTTATTATTGTGTGCAAACAGAAATAATTGATGGTTTGTAAAGAAGACTAATTTGTTTAGACGTGCTATGTTGAAAATTCTTCACTTGGTCATAGAAGTACTTTGAAAGAAATTCAAATTTCATTGCTGGGTTTAATAATTTTGCCTTTATCTATACATATCCTATCATGTTCTAATAATGAATAAAGGTCTGATATAGCCTTGGAAGCATTTCTTAGGATATAAATATTAAATTAGACAATAAGGAATACAATCTGCAGTGTGTTATGTTTCACTTTTCTGTCCTCTTTCTTCCTTTTCTCATGTCTTGCGTGTTCAGCACTGATGAGACAGCGACTGAGAACATCTTGAAAGCAGAGCTGACCATGGCCTCGCTGTGTGGCCGTCTCGGCCTGGTGACACCTCGTGATGCCTTTATAACGGCCATCTGCAAGGCCTCTCTGCCCCCACACTACGCCCTAACTGTCCTCAGCAGCAACGCTGCCACCCTCTCCAGCAAAGGTGGGTGACTGAGAATGCATCTAAAGATAAATACAAAACACATTTTTAAGGGAACTCAAGTTTCATATAACCTCTATTTTTGTTGTACAAGTATGTCAGGCATGTAGTTATTCACTTGTACACACCAAGAAATGCAAGAGCAAATACATGTTTTATACTGCAAACCATTAAAAGTCCCCATGTAAAGCCCTGAGGGATGGCCTCTGGTCACATGTGTTTAATGAGCAGGTCTAATCTCCCACATGGGTAAGATGTGCTCAACATGTAAACTGTTGGCACTCTGCCTGTCCCTGTTCTCCTGCTCTTGTTGCATTAATCCATAAGTTTTCACTGTGGCTTCTAATTAGACACACCAAGGAGAATGTGCCTGGGGAACGTAGGCGTCCACACACAGCTGCTCTCAAGCCGGCCGCTCAGACTCTCACTATTTGCATATCAGCTTGTAGAGATAAAGCCGGCAAATTGGGTCTTGACTCACCGATGGGATGTTTGTCTTGGAGTTAATTAAGAGAGCTTTTCTTGCATGTTGTAAGCTTGCTACAAAATCCCCTCAAAAACCTTGACTCCTGTACGTGTGCGCGTGTGTATCATGTTTGCGTGGGTGCGTGTGTGTGTTTTCTCCACAGCTTATTCAATCCAGGGCCAGAACGTGCAGATTATCAGCCCCTCCAGTGAATCTCATCAGCAGGTGGTGGCTGTGGGGCAGCCACTAACTGCCCAGCCCCAGGGCACTGTTGTGGTAAGGACACACACATTTGGAAGACTTGGTGGTTACATACTCGTTAAGTGTAACAGATTTTCACATTTTAATTTGTGTAGCAGTTTTCCCAAAACAAAGCTCACAAGTGTTTTTTTTATCAAAACAAGTTAGATTAACAATAATCTTCCATAATGGAGACAATGGCAGCGGAGCTCTTGCTGTTGGGCAGGTTAAATCCAAATAAGGCAGGAAAACCACTTTTCCACAAATAGCAGCAGTTTGGTGAGTCCAAACGGGCTCCAAACAATCAAGTTAAAAAAAATAAAGTTTGATACATCTAACACTGAACTATGAGTTAAGTAAATGGTTTTAATTTGTTGGTACTTGAAGGTTTCAGTAAATAAATATGTTCAGAATCTCTGTAAAAAAAACAAAAAAACAAAACAAAAAAAAACCCAGCTTCAAAACAGGTAATACTGCTTAACTATATTTCTCGCCAGTATCAATGTGCATAGTAGAGTATATTCCCACAGTATTGACTATGTGAAATAAGATGCTTTTCTTTGTCAGGGCCTCGTTCAGGTCGGCAGTTCTTAATAGATGCGGGACATGGATGCTTGTGCGCTGAAATGTTTCTTGAGGGCAAAAAGATTTGAAAGTACCTGCACAGTGACCTCGATCCTGACCTGGAATAATCATGCAGAGTTTAAAGTTTTCCCTATAGTAATGTTAGCATATTGTTTTCATTTCCTTTGCTTTTACACTACGTTTCCACCACCTTCTTTTTGTTAACACACTTTTCATTGCCTGTGGTGAGACGGAATACTGTCATAATAAGTCATAATAACTTGTTCTATAGATGCGACTCACTTGGTAATATACCGTGTGCCTTAGAATTGACTGTAACGTTACTCTCTCCCTCTTTTAGCTGACTGCCAAAAACATCCAGTGTATGCGAACCCTGCTCAACCTGGCTCACTGCCACGGAGCCGTGCTGGGCACCTCCTGGCAGCTGGTACTGGCTACCCTCCAGGTACTACAACCACCTACAGCCACACGCTTACTTACTTGCAACCACGCACATATGTACACACTCTCATGTAATTAGACGTCACATACAAATCCATTTCATGTATAAATGCACAAAACTGTTCTTGCACTGTCTGCATTGTGCTTTATGCACCTCTCAGAGAGAAAGTGGAATCATTCTTAGCACATTTACATAAAAATACATGTCTTTCAGCATGTTGGTGTACTTTTTCCAAGACCTGATATGAACTTTTCTTCAACTCTCCTTCACCTTCTGTTTTTCTCCCAGCACTTAGTGTGGATCCTCGGGCTTAAGCCAGGCGTGGGTGGTGCCTTGAAGCCTGGTCGAGCAGTGGAGGGCCCCAGTACGGTCAGTGTTTTTTATAACCTTTGTATTGAACTTGTATTGCACATTATGTTTCCCAGCTCATTGTTGAAGGTGATGGGCTTACATGCTAATCGTGTGTCTCCAACCTAAACAGGTGCTGACCACAGCAGTGATGACAGACCTGCCTGTTATCTCCAACATCCTGTCCAGACTGTTCGAGAGCTCTCAGTAAGGATCAGTGTGCCTGAGCATATGTAGATACTTTACTTACTTACCTGATGATCTTAAAATGGATATGTACAATAAACATTTGTTAATAAATATGACTGGGAAGGAGCACAGTATTTTCTTAGAGAGATAGGCTAGTGTTGCCCCTGTTGTAAAATCAGAATTTTAAGTTATTAATGCTAAGCAGAATAGGCACATGTTATCTGAAATAAGTATTTTTCTGTCATCTAGGTATCTGGATGATGTGTCCCTGCATCACCTGATCAATGCTCTCTGTTCCCTCTCCCTGGAAGCGATGGAAATGGCTTATGGAAACAACAAGGTAAACGGTTTCTCTAGTTGACTGATGTTTAGGAAGAGATTTGAGTTTGATTCAAATCTTATAAGGAACTTGTGCTTCTGTGAAACATATCCAGTGTTTTATTTTGGGTTTTTTACACCTTCTGTTTTGTATTATGTTTTTTTTCAGGAGCCGTCTCTGTTTGCAGTCGCCAAGCTGCTTGAAACCGGTTTGGTCAACATGGATCGCATAGAGATCTTGTGGAGACCACTGACAGGCCACTTATTGGAGGTAATGACTACTTAGAACAGAAGCCTACACGTACATTTCATGTTAAATGAGGTACAGTCTATTTTTCCTGTACCTCTTTGATCAAATATCGCATCATTTTAGCTTAATAAATAAATGTACCTGTTAAATCGGTACTCAAGGTAAAGTCTTTGTCTTTGGAAATGTAGATTAATTATGTAGACATGAGTTCATATAGTAGCTAAGACCAAAAAATGTCTTCCTTTTTTTTTTTTGTTAAATAAACTATACAGGATTTAATCGCAGTGATTGGTGGTATTAGGTTTGTTTTTCCAGTACATATTTGTCTTAATACCACCAAATTTCCACTATACTGCTTACTGTTCTTTAGTGTTATATACCCAGAGTAAAACCTGTATGTTGTGGTAAATAATGCAGAACATAGGTCATATCAACCAGCAAGCTGACCTATCATTTCACAAGCAGTAATGCAATATATGGACTGATATGAGCGATAAACTGGGTTTTTTTTTTTTTTAGTCATTTCTTCAGCTGTCATCAGAAAATCCCTGCTATGTATCTGTAAACATCTGTGTTTTGAGGTTTTCGTCACATTTTCTCTATCTCCTTTTTCTTTTGCACACCCGTTTGTTTTGCAGAAGGTAAGCTCAGATCCTCTCCTCAGTAAACACTGACTTTCCCATCTCTCCTTCCCTCTCTGCCTCTTGGTTCCAATCTGGTTGGTTTTTTTTTTTTTGCTCCCTCTCGATCAGACATAAACATGCTGGAGCTGAGAGGTCGCTATGCCACAGTGTGTCCACAACGTGTTTGTGCTGTTATCAGTGTTTGAGCCTACATTATTTTGCAAAGCTTTTTCAGTGTGAATTCCTGATTTGTCTCAAAGTAGAATCCAAAGCTGCAAACTGGCAAAAACGTGCTTAGATAAAATGCTGAATATCTTTCTTTGCGACTTTGTCTACTATTCATACAGATAACGATGATAATGAAAAATGTGCGGCGTTAAGTAGATACTTAAAGCCGCACAGTATACAAAAGGGTGCACATGGATCATCTGGGTTTTGAAGCAGTAAATCTCGAGAATCGAGAAGTCTGATGCCATAAAAGTAGAAGATTTGTTTGACAAAGATAAACAAAGATGACTGATTTGGAACACAGAAAACACGGAAATGTTTTCTCTCAGATTCTTCAGGTTTTGTACCACATAGTGTACTTTTCTTTGCTCAGCCTGGTCTCTCCATGTGTATCTATGCTTTCATGATTACACTGTCTAGCACAGCATAATCTGTTGCCACAGGGGGATCCCAGTCTCTATCACACAGTCTGTGGTTTATTTCACCGACTTGTTTCACACCCACCCACTGTGAAAACTGCTGGGAAACGCTGTTCTGAACTGCCTGTGCATCAGATCTGTCATTGCGCCTGTTTGTGTCTGCATTTGTCCGTAAATGCTGTGTCCTGCAGGTCTGCCAGCATCCAAACTCCAGAATGAGAGAATGGGGAGCCGAGGCACTGACAGCACTTATTAAAGCTGGACTTGCCTACAAACACGATCCTCCACTGGCCCAAAATCAGGTAGGCAACGACACGATGGGTTATTTAGAAGAAGAAAAAACAAAGACGAAAGCAAACATGCACTTATCAGACATAAGATTACAACCACTGATAGGAAGTGAATAATGCTGATTATCTTTTCAACGTGGCACCTGTTAGTGGGTGGGATGTATCAAGGAGCAAATGAACATTTTGTCCTCAAAGTTGACGCATTAGAAGAAGGAAAAATGGGCAAGCGTGAGAATGTGAGTGAGTTTCAAAAGGGTCAACCTCTGGTGGCCAGATGACTGGGTCAGACCATCTGCAAAAATGGAGCTCCTGTGGGCTGTTCCTAGTCTGTTGTGGTCAGTATCTATCAAAAGTGTTCCAATTAAGGAAATGTTGTGAACCAGCACCGGGGTCTCAGGCGGCCAAGACTCACTGAGTGAAGGCTGGCCCGTTAGGTCGGAGCTGACAGACGAGCCTCTGTAGCTCAAATTGGTCAAAAAAAGTTAATGCTGGTTCTGGTAGAAAGGTGCCAGAATACACAGAGCATCACAGTTTGTTGTTTCTGGGGCTGCATAGCTGCAGACCAGTCTGGGTGCCCATGCTGACCCCATCCACCACTGAAAGCACCAACAATGGACACATGAGCATCGGCACTGGCCCATGGAGCAGTGGAAGAAGGTGGCCCGGTCTGATGAATCCTGTTTTCTTTTACACCACGTGGATGGCTGGGCGTGTGAGCGTCGCCTACCTGGGGAACTCCTGGCACCATGGAAGAAGGCAAGCCTGCGGAGGCAGTGCGATGCTTTGGGCAATGTTCTGTTGGGAAACCTTGGGTCCTGCCATCCATGTGGATGTTACTTTGACATATAACACCTACCAAAGAATCTTGCAGACCACACACATCCTTTCATAGGAAACAGTATTCCCTGATAGCTGTAGCCTCTTTCAGGAGGATAATGTGCCCTGCCACAAAGCAATAAAGGTTCAGGAATGGTTTGAAAAGAACATGTTTCAGGTGTTTACTTGACCTCCAAATTCTGTCGATCTCAGTCAAATCGAGCATTTGTTGGATGTCCTAGACAAACAAGTCCAATCAGGACTTAAAGGATATGTTGCTGACATCTTGGTGCCAGATACCAAAGCACACCTTTGGGACCAACACAATATTTGGGCAGATGGTTATAATGTTATGGCTGATCGGCATACTGCACAATGTGTATGAATAACACAATACTTGCCTGTATATGATGCTGATGTTCATCCTGTAAGCCACGACAGAAAGATAGAAAGGTCACTTTATCTTGTCGTTAATAAACACAAACTGTGACCTTAACCTTGGTGAGACTGATAACAAGCCTTATCTAAAACAGGGTGTGTGGAGGTTATATGAATAATAAAAATGACAGCCAATGAAACAATATTTTTAAAGCATTTCCTTGCATGTGGACAAGCTTTTACTACTTCATGTTGTCATTGCCAAACAAATTACTAAGCATAATGACTCATCATCAAACCACTGCGTTTGAAAATTCAGTAAGCCTTAATCCTTTCATTTTCAAACATGCAGAGTTAAAAAGTTTAATGCCAATTAGGAAAAAATGTCCAAACACATTTTTCTTTAAACAGTTTGTACTTCACCTGTTTACCCTTCCAATATGAATGTTATACTGTAGCTTTAATAAAGGCGCCACATTCTACTCTTTTAAAATTTAAAATACAAATTTCTGAATAGAAAACTTTACAGGTTAGTTGATCACCGTCTCCCTTTTCTTGATCCCTAAGCGGCTGCAGCTTCTATTGCTGAACCCCCTGAAGGAATTGTCCAACGTGCTGCACGCAGACATCCGGCAGAAACAGCTCGAGTGTGTCCTGCAGATCCTGCAGAGTCAGGGCGACAGCCTGGGGCCTGGTTGGCCCCTCGTATTGGGTGTTATAGGAGCCATTCGCAATGATCAAGGGTAAGAGCGTAATAGAGGGGCAGATTTTTGTCTCCACCAAAGAGGTGGGTGGGTGTCTGTCTGTATGTATATTAAAAAAAAAAAATTTATGCAAAGAAATAATACTATTACTATTATGCAATGCTATTCCCGGAAAAGTAAATGATGCCCAGAGACTGAGCTGCCTGTGTGAAAAGAAATCATTAAAAAAGAATTTTAAAGTGATTTTATGTCCACAGTTACACTGCACATAGTTAATGAAACTAATGCATGCCGCATGTCTTGTTCCTTCATCAGTGAGTCATTGATCCGAACCGCCTTCCAGTGCCTGCAGTTGGTGGTGACAGACTTCCTTCCCACCATGCCTTGCACGTGCCTCCAGATTGTAGTGGATGTAGCTGGCAGCTTTGGCCTTCAGAACCAGGAGCTCAACATCAGCCTCACGTCCATCGGCTTACTGGTACGATGACAGATGTGTACAGCTGTGGTAGTTATTATAAAGGATTATCAGTCAGACTTTTTTTCATGCTTTGCTGTCAGATGGTACCTGTAATTAAACAATCAAGTAAGTTTTTTGAGAGTCAACTAGCAGAGTAATGTGATGTAACTGGTGAATTAGCAAGTGCGATTGTAACTGTGAAGTAGAAGCAGGACGACTCTTGCTTGCGAAGGAGTGACAGGTGGCCCACGGCTTTACTTTTCAAACACTAGTTTTCAAATAGAAACCCGGTGTTTTTAATATATGATCAAACAATTGCAGTTCCCCACCTTTTTATTTATTTATTTTTTTTGTCGTATTATTTTCTTCTAACTCAACAGTCTTCTAATAACATTAGATAGACACTTTATGCAGGATTCAGGACATACAAAACCTGTTATTGATCTGTGGTTTGCCAGATTATTTCTCTTGGAGTGTGCCAGTTCCTGTGAGGTTACTTTATGGTAATGGATAGCAAAACTATCAGAAGCATCTTACTGCTTTCTCTCTCTAATTTATACCCCCACTTCGTTTTTGGTTTTTTTTTTCTTCTTCTTACCCACAGTGGAACATTTCAGACTACTTCTTCCAAAGGGGAGAAGCCATCACACAGGAGCTAGAGAGGGAGGAGGAAGCGCTGCAGAAACAGGCCCAGGAGAAAGGAGAGACCCTCAACAGGCCGTTCCACCCCGCCCCTCCCTTTGACTGCCTGTGGCTGTGTCTGTATGCCAAGCTTGGGGAGCTGTGCGTGGACCCGCGGCCTGCTGTGCGTAAGAGCGCCGGCCAGACGTTGTTCTCCACTATTGCTGCCCACGGAACCCTGCTCCAGCAGCCAACGTGGCACATTGTGGTGTGGAAGGTACAATCCCAGAAACGTCTCGTTATATGATGGAAAAAGAAAAACACGAAAAAATGTAAAATTTGACAGTACGTGATTGTTTTGTCACTCGTCGCCTCCAGGTCCTGTTCCAGCTGCTCGACTGTGTAAGAACGTCCTCCACCACAGCAGACAAGGAGAAGATCGAGTCAGGCGGTGGGAACATCCTTATCCATCACTCGCGCGACACAGCCGAGAAACAGTGGGCGGAGACGTGGGTGCTGACGCTAGCGGGCGTGGCGCGCATTTTCAACACAAGGCGGTATCTCCTTCAGCAGCTAGGTGAGCCCGCACGTGATGCTCTGTGACATTCAGCAGATTGCAGTTGGTGCATTTCTGCTTCAACACCTGTCAATATGTTCTGAGCCATTAATGCTCAGGACATCTTTGAAAATGGTGTCAAATATCAGAGCGCTAATGTTTCCACGCCGCCATCTTCTGCTGTGTATCTGCAGGTGATTTTTTTGAGGCCTGGGAGGTGCTGTTGAACCATATTCAGTCAGCTGCCCTCAGCAAAAACAATGAGGTCTCCCTGGCTGCCCTGAAGAGCTTTCAGGAAATCCTTCAGATCGTTACGCCTGTTAAAGACTCGGACAAAGCGGGCGACGCACTTGCTGCAATGGGCGTCCCTCCAGTGCTCATTGACCCGCTGTCAGCATCCGGTCCTGGAAGACCCCTGGTGCGTTCAGATTCACTACTGGAACGGTTGACACGGTACAACGGAGCTGAGCTGCAGGCGCCCCCGCCAGGGGAGGAGTCGGCCTTGGAGGACTCGGCACTGTGGTGGTCTGCATGGAACACGTGGTATCGAATGGGAACGGACAGCACGAGACCACCTACTGGCCCAACAGAGAAGCTCTCTTTTATCCCCAGTCAGCCCTTCCTCACAGCATTAATCCAGATTTTTCCAGCACTCTACCAGCACATCAAAGCCAACTTCAGTATGGAGGATCTAAAAAAGCTAGGGGTCATCCTTCATGGGGCTGTTTCCGTGCCTATCAGCAGCGATGCCTCACCCTTCATCCTCCCCTCATACACTGAGGCAGTGCTCACCAACCTGCAGGAAGCCGTGCTCACCGCTCTGGATGTTTTGCAGAAGGTGGGAGAAGGAATATTGCCACCGGTGAAGCTTTTAGCAGTTTGATGTGAGGTGGTTTGTGCTACAGTGTAGCATCAAGATAAGAGCGGGGGTCATGTGTGTAATCATCATCTGTTCAAATCCAGCAGGAGGTCCCATGTTGCATCTCGTTCTTTCCTTATTAATTACTCTAGCTTTTTCAGCATGCTTACCAAACATAGGCCCTTTCAGTTTAAAGTTAATTCCTCCCAGTTCCTTTCTATTCAGCCCAGGAAAGAAAAGAAAGTGTCAGTCTGCTAAATTGTGCAATATGCAGTCCTGTGGTGGAAGTCAGCAGTGTTTGTTCCTCCCTTCCCTCCCTGCTGCAGGCCATCTGTGTGGGCACGGAGAACCTGCAGGTCATGTACCCGGCCATCTTCGAGCAGCTGCTCCTTTTTGTGGAGTTCTCCTGCAAGCCGCCTCAGTACGGCAGGATGGAAACCAAACACGTGGCCAATGCCAAATACAACCAGGTAGGAAATGAAAAACGGACATCTAAATATTTGGTTTTCATTGCAGTTTATTTGCTTTTACAGTTTGTTTCATTAGACTGTTGGATGACGCACATTGTTATTCACCCACCTCTCTTCAGCCATTCTCAATAAGATCATATCTGTTCTTTGATGCTCGTGAAGTCCCCCTTCCACTCCCTCTGCCGTCTTGTCCTTATGAAGCTTCTGTCACGGCTCTTCGTGAGATTGACAGATAGTTCTCAACCCCCATTAGAAGCCCCAAACCATTCCTTCCTCAAATTCCTTCCCTCATGATTCATCTTGCTGGGCGGTTGCCAGAGAAATGCTTCAGTCCAGCACAGTTCATAGTCATTTAAAAAAGGAAAAAACTAAGTGTTTCCAAGGCACCCAGTAATGTTGAGCAAGACTATCGAAGTCACAAAAACAGAGTATTTTTAAATGAGTCTGACGTCAGAGTCATCTTAATCCTTGCTGTTCTGGAAACCTGGAAGTTCTGGAAACACGTAGCTCAAGCAGATGTTATTCCTGCACAGAAATCCTGAAAGGTGTCTCGATCAAATACTGAACGACTGATGGAGTCGGTCTAAATCCTGACCCTGCCTGTTTTAAATCTTGGCCGTGTGTCCGTCCTGCATTGGAGGTACAGTAAACTGGACATTTGTGTTGATCTGAGTCTGTTTAAATTGTTTAAGTTAGATGGTCAAACAAAATTCTCACCCAGCCAAACACCATTATGGGTGGTCTTTTTATTGCCTTCTTGGCTTTTATTCAGTCCTGATGTCAGATTGCGTCAAATGTCCTCAGTGCTGCTGGGAGGTTGTTTTGTTTTCCCCTCTTTTCCCTCGGCCCAGATTTTGGGATCTCGTTTAGCTGAGAGACGCACTTTAGATTTGATACAACTATAAAACATCGGTTTAATTTCAATCTTGTCTCATTCTGTTTCTTCGAACTACTCACTGGATAACCATTTTAGATCCAGCTGTTTGCGCCGGTGAGTGTCATCATCTCTCTCACCCCCACTCCCCCTCTCTGTAATTGTACTAAGCTGTGCTGAATGGTGATGACCTACCCTCTGCGGTAGATGAGATATCACTCCGCATGGTAGGCTCTCGCGTCTCATCTGCGTCTCTCACTCACTCCATGCTCCCCTCTTTCTCTGCCTGTCACTAACTGGTGGTTTTGCCTCTGTGTGCACAGCCCCACCTCCCCCTGTGGAGTTCATTTTCAGTTGATTTTGTGACTTTTGATGTTTTTTTTTTTTGTTTTTTTTGTTCATATGCATACTTGTGGCTCTGTTTTCTATTTCCTAAAGACACACTTTGTAGAATAAAATCTTTAGTTTGGCTGTAACGTTTCAGTTGTGGTACTGTAAACCTAACAAAGCTTGAAGCCGACTAATAGCGACTGCAGTTTAAAAATAAAATGGCGTGTTACTTGCGTACTTATGCAAAGTGTGTCTTTTTTTTTTTTTTTTTTTTTTTTTTTATTAAAACAAATGCTTTCACTGTCGCCAAAAGGTGAGCATAATGCCCATTCCTGTTTTGTTTGGTTTTGTTTTGTTAAATCTTCTTTACCCCTACAGGCAGAATGGGTTGCCTTAAACTACGTGCCCTTTGCTGAGCGCTCCTTGGAGGTGGTGGTGGACCTGTACCATAAAACAGCCTGCCACAAAGCTGTCATCAATGAAAAAGTTCTGCAGAATATCATTAAGGTATTTGTCCCTGGGTGGTGTACTTGCTGTTGGTGATGGTGAGAAAGAGTAAATGTTTGATGTGTTTTATCACTGTTCCTGTTTAGTGCAGCGAAATTTACTGTTGAGCTGCTTTCTGCTGACCACCCAATTATGTTTGAACCCTGCATATTCATCCAGTGTGGAATATCACGAGAATGCTTCTTTCATTTTAACCTCCTAAGACCCGAACTCTTTCATGGCATGCATTTTAAATTTCTCTGCTATTTGGGCTGATTGGGACCCGATGAATGTAAAAACAAAGAATTACCAGATTTTTATTTTTTTAAATTTTTTTTAACCTGATTTTTGTTTCTGAGAAAAATTAGATCCACACGTGAGGACATTCACTTTAAATTTCAATAGAACAGTTGCAGTATAATGTATTTGTTTAGCTACGTAAAGCACTGCTGTGTGAATATTCCTTAAGGCTGCTGCAATTGTTGCTTTTAAAAGAATAATGACTAAACTGGCTGTTTGCGTCTGAAACAACTTTCTTTATTAGACCTACAGACCTGCTCAACCTTTTTAGGATTTTAAACTGGCAAACATTTAAAAAAAAGTTTGGTGTGAAAATTTGGAAAATTCAGTTTACAAAAATGGGTGGAGGAACATAACTTTAGTAGTATGCGATACGCCTCTTCAGTTTTGAAATCGTTTAATTCTGAGAGACCTCCAGCCTCTGGGCAGATTTTACTTGATTGCCCTTTGACCTCACTGTATTGATCGTAATATTGGGTTCATACTGTACATCAGCGGGCAGATGCAAAGTGTTCCCAGTATTTTCAAAACTTTTTTCCAAATTCAGTCCATCAAACACTAAAGGATACTGTCAGTGTAAGCGATCCAAAAGGCTCAACTTATCTCAAATCTGCCACTCTTCCTTTTCCCCCTACTTCTGACACCTGTGTTTAACTGCTCTTTTCTTCTCAGTGAATTTTTAGAAACCCAAAACTGAAATGAGTCAGTTTATCAGAGAGATGCTCAAGAAGCAAGGCACTGGTATTTGTGAAATGTCATTGTAGGGAGCGCCAAGCTGCTCTTGGAAAAAAGATGACTTTGTTAAAATGTCGGTGGCTGACTTTCCCACGAGGTTGATGAGGCGTCTTTACATTCTCCACTTTTATTAACTCTGTCTTTTGTCTAAAAGGAAGAGGGGTGAAAGTTTTTCGTGCACCGCTGTCGAGATTAATTTTAAGTGTTCCTTTGTGTTTCAATCTCATGAGCTTTTTTGTTTTGTTTTTTGCCTTCAAGACTTTAAGAATGCCCTTGAGTCTGAAGTACGCCTGTCCGTCAGAGAGCACCTGGAAGCTCGCTGTGTCGTCTCTGCTCAAGGTGCTGTCCATTGGACTACCAGTGGCACGGCAGCATGCCTCATCCGGGAAGTTTGACACTATGTGGCCAGAGTTGGCCAATGCCTTTGAAGACTTTCTTTTCACCAAAAGGTAGAGATTCCCCCCACCCCCATGCTTATTGTGCAGCTTTCAGAGGTTCTAAGCAGAAAACTGTTGTTCTGTTACAGTACTCCTCCAGATAACCTGTCTATCCAGGAATTTCAGAAGAATGAAGCCATCGATGTAGAGGTACGTGCTTGTTTCTAGACTCTGATAATATATCCCCAAATAGTTTGCAAGTTTTTCCCAAGTTTGCATCATCGTTCCCTCTTCATTTTAGGTGGTCCAGCTGATCAGCACAGAAATCTTACCATTTGCCAATTTCATCCCCAAAGACTTTGTTGGCCAGATTATGGCCATGCTGAATAAAGGATCCATTCACTCACAGTCTCCCTCATTCACAGGTAATATGTGACTCTGGCAGCTAAGTTGCTTTGGCTTTAGCAGTTGTGTATTCCTGAAACTGGCGCAACAGCATGCTGGCCAAGTGTTGGAATCATAATTTAGGTGCTTGGTTTGTTGCCGGAGTCTTTCTTGCGGCTTATCAGTAACAACTGTGCATGTGTTGAGCCGTACAGCCAAACCCTGTCAGTCCCTCTCACTGTCAATCGAAAATAATTCTTCCAACAGAGGCAGAGATAGATGTGCGGATGAGAGAGGAGTTTTCCAAAGTGTGTTTTGAGACACTGCTGCAGTTTTCCTTCAGCAACAAGGTTTCCACGCCGCAGGAGGGTTACATCTCTCGTATGGCGCTCTCCGTGCTCCTCAAGAGGTCCCAGGATGTTCTCCGACGATACGTAGAGGACGAGAGGTTGAGTGGACGCTGCCCATTACCAAGGTACCCAGCCACCATGGGTATCTATTTGTGTGTGCTTTTTTTAGCGCGTGGTGTTTTACACATTTTCCAAGAGGCCATCAATTCTGATGACTGTAATGCTACACTTTAACCACTGGGAGATTTAGCAAATGCAAAATCAAGACCAGCCCTGGCTTCATTTATCTCTTATTTCCCTTTTTAAACAATGTAAAACCGCCATACTTCTACCACATTTCTCCAAGACTCAGTGGAAGTTAAAGATGCCCATGGATAAACTGCACCACAAGCAGAGAAAATAAAGGGAGAGAGGGGAGAAGTAAAATATATTCTTATGTCTTCTGTATAAATACAAAGTGCCTGAAATAAAACAGTACATGCAGAGCTTAACAAATCTATTAGAGCATCTATCAAAACAGCAAAACACAAATATCTCAGAAATCTGTCCTGAATTCATTTTTTTCAATTTTGAGCCGGCACACTGGACAACTTTGAAAAGTCAGAAATTAATCAAGCGTAACATTCAGCCACTAAGTAAATAACTGTAATATGACATCTTAATCAAAACTGAAGTTTGAAGATTCATGGAGAACAACAATAATTATATTTTAACATTAAAAATATTTTTGTTTTAAGAGTTCCTGGTTCTTTCTTACCAGGTTTAAGCAGTGTAGCCATTCTCCTCTCACCCTTTGCATTTTCACCCAGAGAACTGTCGCTCATTGGATGTTTTCTCTTTTCAGACTGTTCTCTGTAAACTCTACAAGTGGTTTCATGAGAAAGTCCCAGCAGATCATCACCTTCTGTAATACTCAGACCAGCCCGTTTAGCACCAACAATCACAGTTCTGCAGCTCTATGTACATATGAACAGTATTAACAGAGAAAAAATATATAAAATGTACAAATATACAAACCAGTGTAAAAAGTAGATATGTAATAAATAGTGTTATGTATATACATGATTGTTATTGGCTCTCCCCCTCGCTGTTTGCCTCTTCCACTTTTCTCCTACTGCCGTGCCTTTGTAGCTAAGCAAGGCCTTTGTTGTTTTTCATTTTAGGCAACAAGTGACAGAGATTATCTTTGTCTTGAAAGCTATCAGCACTTTGATGGACTCCCTGAAAAAAACACAGCCAGAGAATGGTGAGTATCAAACTATAAAAATGGATAAATAAGTCTTGGAAAGATAATAAAGGAGGCATTTTCTGCCCATTCTTTGTATCATTGCTTGTGTTTCTGGCAAGGTCAGTTAGAAAAAAACAAAAAAACAATTTCCTATAACTGCAGAAGATTGAAGGTAAGACATGGTGAAATAGTGATTTCGAAGTGCCCTTCCGCATATTTGCATTGCATCGCCCTTTGCTTGATAAAATTCCTACAGGCAAAGGGAAACACAGTTTTGCTCTGAATAAATTGCTTCTTTGATTGTTTTCTATTCACAACTCATATTGCCTTCCTTCTTCCCTCCTTTTCTGATATTCTCTCATTTACTTCCTGCAGTGGATGGCAACACGTGGGCTCAGGTGATCGCCCTGTACCCCACACTGGTCGAGTGCATTACGTGCTCATCGTCTGAGGTGAGCTCAGCCCTGAAGGAGGCCCTGGGGCCCTTTAAAGACTTTATGCAGCCACCCGTCTCCAAAATCCAGAATGGAGAGTCCTGACCAGGCTCGCTCGCAACCCGGCATTTTTTTTAGTTTTTTTTTGGTCTTCTTTCTAAATGAAGAAATCCCGAAGGTGTTTTCTCGACTTGACTCATGCACTTCACAACTGTACGGATGTGAACTCTACGGTGACATGAAGCAACCCACGGTGAATAGCGATATCGAGGCTGCCTCAGACTACACCATTGACCCCGACCTTCATGCACATTTTCATATGCTTTTCGTGTGAGCTGATAATGGGCCAGCCCCCAACCCCCCCGCTTTCACACTCATATAGACTGGCTGCACTTGCCTGTTAACTACAGAGAATTTAAAAAAACAACGGCAGTGTTGCCTCTGGGTTTAGTTTTTGTTCTCCTGAAGAGACTGCATCAGTGTACAGTGTGTGGTGAAAGTGTTGATGATGTTATAAAGAGAAAAATGCAAAAAAATAACAAAAAACTGGGGCTTTACTGATCTTAAAAAGAAATGAACATTTAATCTTTTGCAACATTTTCAACAGTGAGGATTTTATGCAAGAAAACAAATCTTACTGTAACATTCCATGTCATCTTTAGCCAGCCATCGGAGAAGGGATGTATGTGTCTGTGTAAAATAAATGGGACAATTCTACAAACAGCTCTTGAGTGTGATGAAAATGCAGCTTCCTAGAAGCCCAGATATACCACTTCGTACACAATTATATTTCTGAGTCATCCTGGTTTGAGACCTTTGGCCTGTAGGTGGATGGTGTTGATGTGTTGTCTTGTAGCCCTCTATCAAAGACTGTATATAAAAGAAGACAGCCACTGTAATTTGTAAAGTCAGATTTGGAACTTTTTTGAAATGAGACACCGCAGGTGAGACGTGGATCTGACTGAAACCAGTGATGCTGCGTGCTTACGAGGTGGTGACCTGCCAGTTACATCGACACCTCTTTGACCTGCATCGGTGCTCTGTCTTACAGTGTTTTAAATTGGAACGTAATTTGCATAAATTGTGTGAAGCTAGCAATGAATATCATAGAATAACAAGATAAAATCTTTACTCATAACTCGTAAATCAAGTTGAGAAAATATAAGAGAAGCATTTGGGTTTCTTTTAAATGTAGAGTTGCCTCCTGCTGGCTATTAGAATCCATAAGCCACAGTTTTCAGACCTGTGACTATATCGATCTTTTATATACAGTCTGTGGCGACCTTATACGTATATAGAACTCATCTGATAATAGCCAAATAACAGCCTGGCATGTAGGGAACAAGCTTGTTTAACTAAGTAAATTACTGGTTTCAGGAGAAAAGCTCACATTTGAAAATGAGACCCTGAGGTATTTTTCTCTATTGCCCGACATATTAGAGACAAAATTAGGAGAAAAATAATGAGCAGTTTGACTGTCACATTGCAATATGGTCAAAACATTATTTGATTTTTGTATACGTAGGTATACAAAATACGTAGGTGTCTAAGTATCTATTATTAACCTTTTTTTTAACACTGATAATTCTTTACACCATCCCATTATAGCATCTTTTACAGCAGGGGTGGCCAACCCGCGGCTCTCAATCCGCATGCGGCTCTTTGCCTGGTTTCATGCGGCTCTTACGTTCATATCAAAGTTTGTGTTTGTGTTTTGGGGTTTTTTGTGTTGTTGTTTTAAAATGTGCGCGTTCGCTTCGCTTGAGTTCAATACGGTATTGTCATCAAATGCGCATGTGTGTGAGATGAAAATACCGCAAAGTTTCCCAGTAGGAGCAAATTCGCCCTTAAAATGGCAGGAAAAAATGCACAGCAAAAAGAAAATATGAAGATGAACACGGGACGTTTTTAACAGAGTGGGAGAGTTTATATTTTTTTGTTGAACGCAATGGCAAGCCATTCTGCCTTATATGTCAGACGTCATTAGCGCATTTCAATGCTGCAGCGCCACTTCGGCTCACTCCATGCTAACATCGACCAGGAATTTCCAAAAGGGACTGAACTTCGCAAGCACGAGTTGGCCACTTTGAAAAGTCAGGCAGAAAAGCAGAAATCTTGTCTCCTGAAAACGGCAAATTAAAACGCATGGTATCAGACGTCCAACTGCCCCGCCACGCTGAACACAGAATATAGGACATTAACACAGCCATTGAATCACAGTTGCACTCTGACCTTCAAGCATGTGAGTATTTTAGTGTCGCATTGGATGAGAGTTGTGATATACAAGACAAGCCTCAGTTGGCAATATTTGCACGGTCTGTGTCAAACGATTGTGTGATCAAAGAACTACTCCTGGATATTGTACCATTAAAAGACAGAACCCGTGGCATAGATGTGAAAGAAACCACGATGGCTGCATTTGAAAAAGCAAATCTGCCCATAAGGAAATTAAGTGCAATAGCCACGGATGGAGCACCAGCCATGATGGGATCTGTGAACGGGCTTGTGGGGCTGTGCAAAGCTGACCAAACTATTCCTGACTTTTGGATCATCCACATGGAGCAACTCGTGTCTAAATCATTGAATTTAGATAACGTCATGAAGCCTGTGATGGAAACCGTCAACTATATCCGCACACATGCGCTTAGCCACAGGCAATTCAAGAATCTCATCGCTGAGCTGGACCAAGGGCTTCCAGGTGACCTGCCGCTGCAGTGCGCTGTGAGGTGGCTGTCAAAAGGCCAGGTACTCTCTCGCTTCTTTGAGCTTTTGGATGCCGTGAAACTGTTTATGGAAGAGAAGGACAAGGACTATCCCGAGCTCTCGGACCTCAAGTGGATTATGGATCTGGCCTTTTTGGTCGACATGCTGTGTCACTTGGACAGACTGAACCTGACCCTGCAGGGTAAGTTAAAAATGCTGCCTGACCTGGTGCAAAGTGTGTTTGCGATTGTCAACAAACTGAAGCTGTTCAAGACACATATTCAAAAGGGAGATATAACGCATTTTCCCACTGCTAAAAGCCAGCGGGCAAGTCTCCAGCGCTGCCCTGAGTAAGCAAAGAGCCAGATATGCAACGCTGATTGAAAACTTGCACGAAAGCTTTGTGACCCGGTTCCATGATCTACAACTGAAAAGGCCACAGATTACGTTCCTCGTCGACCCATTTAATGCAGAGACCGGCTGTTTGAAAGTCCCGCTAGTCACAGATGAAGCTGCGGCTGAGTTGGAGATGATCGATCTTTGTGAGGAGGACCAATTGAAACCTGCTTTAAGGGAAGGGACCATTGAGTTCTGGAAAAGTGTGCCAATAGAAAAATACCCCAATGTCAAACGGGCTGCGCTTAAGATACTGTCAATGTTTGGGTCAACATACGTCTGGGAGTCTGTGTTCTCTACCCTAAAACATGTGAAATCAAAGCATCGATCTGTTGTGACTGACACTCGTGAAAGAATTGCTCCGAGTGGCAACAACGGAATACAAGCCAGATTTGAAGAGGATTGTTCAAGGCAAGGGATGCCAGAAGTCCCACTAAACAACATGCATTGTAAAAGTAAATGCTATTGTAGATTATTATATTTTTGTTTGTGGACTTGGTTGAACTGAGAGTTTGTGTGTGTGAGACAGTGCACACAATGCTCATTGTTGAAAATGACTGGCCTGTGGTTTTAGTACTGTAGGAGTCCATTTCTGTCATTATCATGTTGGTGTGTGTGACATTTACAATAAACCTGGCTGAGCAGAGATGTGTGTATTTTGTGTGTGTGTGTGTGTGTGTGTGTGTGAGAGAGAGAGAGAGAGAGAGAGAGAGAGAGAGAGAGAGAGAGAGAGAGAGAGAGAGAGAGAGGAAAGGATGGGTGATGTTCATGTGTGCCCATGCGTGTGATGTGGCTCTTTGCGGTAACACAGTAAAAAAAAAAAAAGTGGCTCTTGGTCTCTGACTGGTTGGCCACCCTTGTTTTACAGTGATCATATTTATTTAACATATCAATACAAATGCTTTAAATAGATTTTTTTTTTCTTTTCTTTTTGAGCATTGAGAGTCGTGATGTGTGTATTCTGTACAGCAGGTGGGGTTATAGTTTCTTGCAGAGGCATCTTAGACACAAAAATATTAAAACAGTTTCAGTCACCCACGAATTTACAAACCAAACCACCATTACATTAAAGGTGGACTCCACTGCTGTCTCTCAACGTGCTCCTGGGGGACCTCGAGCCCTAGCTTGGGATTATGCAGTGGGTCATATGAGGGGAAAGGACCTTTTTGTGGTTTGCACTGAACACGCGGAGGAAGAAGGAGGAGGAGAGAAAGGGGGAGTAAGTCTGCTTGGGCGGGGTTTCCCTCTTATTTCAAGTCTGCACAGAAGAAGAGCGAAGCGGGAGAGAGGACGGAGTGTCTTCGGCTGCGTGGGAATGTTGCTTTCGTCGGCGAAGCGGGGCATTTCGGTCCCTTTACGGCATTTTTGTACTGCTTCTGTCTTCGTTTTCGTCTTATTACCACGTACTGGCTGAGGTAGTAGTTTGTGCTGTTGGTTGGGTTGAGACACTGCCCGCTATGGAGATGACTGCGCAAGCTACTGCCTTGCTAGTGCTGGTGCCTCCACTCCAGCCGAAGGAGAGAGGGAGAGGAAAAAAGCCCAGCTCCCAGCGCTGTTAGACGGTTTTTCCAGGTAATGCATACCTAGCTATGTAGGCTAGCCTCTCGTGGTGTATTTGAAGCTGTAATTTAAACAAGGACATCTGCTTACTGTTGATTTCTAAGCTGAAGCAGTTTAATTGCTGTATCATGTTTTTTTCTTCTTCTTCTAATAAAATAGTCAATGACTGTGGGGAGGGAGGGGGGGCACTTTTGTCAATGTATTTTTAATTTTTATTGTGTGAGATTTGAATTATTTTTGGAGAATGGGTGAGAAAGCTGGCATGTGTAGTAATATAATTAGCGAGTTTAAAAAAGGAAAAAAAAAAAAGCAAATTTTTTCTTTCCTTTTTTTAAAGATGCACGAGGAAGTGTGTATGCTATAGATTTGCAGAGTTTTCCGCCACCTCGGGCGGAGTGGGCTATGTAGGAAGCATGTAGGTCAACAGTACTGTTGCTATGAGGAGAGCAGTGACGTGGCTGCTGCTGCCCACAGAGGTGTCCTACAGTACATCTGCTCTGATGCACACAAGCTGGCTTTATGGCTCTCCCCGGACTTCTTTGTTAATAAGAATGCATACCATCATGCTGTGTGTGCTTCTCCTGCACATGAACATCTCTCATATATAAAAGCAGGGCATAAATGTGCACCGTGTTCTCCCTGTATTCTGCCTATCATGCTAACTCTGAATGGTGAACCTCTGTGGTGTCCACATACAGTCACACCACATGATCCAGACCCCCCCCTCCCAAAACCCACCCCCACACACAGTCTGTTGAGCAGCGGTGTCCTCGCGGGTGTCGGTCATGCCTTGCGAGTTAACCTTTGAAATCCTCCCTCAGCTGCCCAGCAGCATCTGGCTCTGCTCTGTAACACATCACCATGAGCCGTCAGGGGTCTCGTGATTGGGGTGTGACCCAGAATGGGTAATGAGCTTTGATTGGCTTGCAGCCTGGGTCGATTAACCCCCACCCCACCACCCTCTCCACACATCCTGAGATGAGAGCGAGCCACTCATTCAGTCGGCTGTCTGACTTAAAGATTGAATTCTGCTTTGACCTTCCAAGAAGACTCCCCATGAAATATTTATGAGTTCACGCTGGATCGTGTGCTATGATAGAGTTATGTTCTTCCTGGGCCACAGTTCTGCCCACTAGCATCTGTGCTGACATTACACAATAAATTCTACGCCGGCTACTCGCTGTAGACACATGTAGGTAGGTTGTAAAGTAGGAGCGCCTTGTGTTTGCAAAAGCCTCTGACTGGTAAATGGAGCACAGTGGAGAGGTGTAGTTATCAGGCCCATGGAGCAGAGGTCCTACAGGCGTTGCATATATTCAAATAACTCCCCCATGTAAGAAATGCAAGTAATCCAGCCTGGAGGGCAAAACCAAACATCATTTATCATATCCTGTCTGTAAAGGGAACCGGTCTATGGATCACTGAGCAACACAGAGGCAGCCTACAGTGTGTCCTTCTCATCCATCTTATGCTGAAGCTCTCATTTGCTGCAGATAAATCATACTTCAGGCAGCCGAAACCCTAAAGCAATAAATTACAGTCCCCTTTGTGGAAAGTGCCAGCTCAGATGGGTATCACAGCTGCACAGATGAAGCGGTGCACCGACAGGACGGTCAACCCTCGCGTGTCCTTTGTGTTATCAGATCCCTCTGCATGATTGTAAAAGAGAGGGGGGCAAGACTGAGAAAACCAGCAGTTTGTCACGTTTAAGAAGGTGATGGAAGTGTTTGGCACCTTTGTAGACGTGTTCAAAAATAACTGAAATCAACACTGTTTCTGAAAGCTTATCTGTGTTGGTGTGTAGAGGGCTCGCATGATTATTAGGTGAACAATGTTTAAAAAAATATATTTTTAACTAATAAATATATAGTTTAATGTATAATGTTGAAGTAATAAACACGGATATTTAGCAAAAACTATCTCTCCTTTTGCCTTTCATTGACACAAACTGGTTACATTCAGGCCTCTTTGGAAGGCAGCACTTTTATTTTTTTTCCTAAGGGCTGGGTTAATAAATAAAACTGTTATTTACTACCTTTATCCTCCTCCAAAAGGAGTGTTTCAAGGCCGTGCCCTCGACTGTCCCATGCGGCACTGCAGCGAGGTAACGCATCACCTTCTATTACAGCAAATGAGTATCGCACTCCGAGCCCACTCAGCATCTCCCTCAGATCTGTCCATGGGTGGGGTGGGAGTGCTGTGACCTTGGAAAAAACAAGCCACCCACAGGAATGACTGTGTCATCATTGTCGTCATCCAATCTGGACCACACACGCACACACGTGTGGAGAGTAGGAGTGGAGTGCCAGATCCGAGCTGGCCTGACTGGAGGAGGATGCGGTGCTGGCCTGTGGGGACCAGATGGCCCTCCAGCTCCTGCAGAGGACCCAAGAGTGTGAGATTCCCACGACAGCGCTTAAAAAAATCTTCTGAGCACGTTCCACATGCTTTCATAAAGGTGATCAAGTATGCAATATCTTAATATTGACATGTTGGAAGGATAACATTGGTTATAACAGCAATTACAGCTCCATAAACATAATCCTAGGTATTTATTTACTGTAGAAATACAGAGAAACTATAAAGTACAAATTTTACCAATAAAAATTGAACATGGAAAAAGAAAAAGTTTAAATAACAGCAAAGACCTGGATGACATGACTGCAGGACCTTGCTCAACATTCCACACCCGTGTTAAACAGCATTATGCAGCAGTGCCTGTGAAAGGATGTCAGGAACAAATGGTCTTACTGATCACCGTCAGTGATGCAACTCTGATGTCTGAGAACTAAACGAAATCCAATCTCTCCAACTTCCTGTGCACAAGAACACAGTTTTTACTAATGCTTCATTTGACACGATCCTCCTTTCATATTCCTGAATGTATATTTAAAGGCAGTTGTTTTCTTTTGTTTGTTTGGAGGTTATTTTAGCTACATATTGGGGACTTGAGTGTCACAGCTGGGGAGTGGGGGAAGAGTGGGGTGGGGGCACTATTAACCAATCCAAAAACTAACACTTTCACTTCAAACATTTAATTAGTTTAGCCAGGTTTACTTTCCCTCCTGACTCATATTGGATGTTTTATTCTCCTGACATGTTAATTTAATTTACATCCATGGTCTCTCAGGTATATCAAGTATTCAGTATGACATCACCGGAGAAGGACTCAGCAAAAATGTTGCAGATATTCCTTTTAGCTCCACAGATGTTTGACTTGCATTGACAGAATTTTTGGGTGAAAAAAAAAAAAAGGCCCACATTTCGTACCTTTTTTTGGTCAAGCAATCAAGTACGTGTACGTACGTGTTTTTCAAAAGTCAAGATTACTTTCCTTGCAGCAGCCTCCACCAGGAAATCTTCATTGAGTTTGGCTATCGTGTGAACTAATACCCTTCATCCACATTTTTGCTTCTGGACTGTCTTGACACAGTTTGTCAGAGCAGTGATGGTCTTATGTGGTGCAGATGCTGTCTCCATTAAAGTCTAAGTTCCAAGAAAATTTCTTGTTTGATGCAGAATCACTTATATCCAGTATTCGATCGTATCTGATGAGTCATTTACATCAGCGCTATATCAGTTCACATTTTTAAAAAAAATCTTTTCTTTCATAAAGTTCATTTGATACAGTTACCAAAGAGGCCAGGCCACTACTTTTCCCAATACTCTGAGCTGTCTGCCAAGTGCATTCCAGAGCCAGGATCAATCAACACCATTTATTTATTTTTTAAATCACTGAGGCAGCAGAGAATTGTCACAATTGTTGATCAACTACTTGAATAGAGCAGAAAAATGAACTTCTTCACATTTATTTTTTTTATTGTTCCTATGGGATTCTAAAACAGTACAAATCATGTGTGTTTTGGTTTCGGTAAGATATGCGTGACTTACAGTAAAAGGAAGGGAGAGTTTGTCTGCTGGAAAAGGTTATTTACATTTTTACATTTAAATAAATTGACTCAGTTTCACCATTTTCACCTTCAAAATAAAAAAATAAAAAAAAGTACAATTTGAAATAAAATATGGAAACCCACTCCGTAACGTAAGAACTGTGTTGACTGCTCAGACACAAGTTTAGCAATGACGGGTCAGATTTATGCTCTGAGGGACATCTGCAACATCAGCGTCGTTACAGGTACCTGTTATTTATACATTTTGATTTTTTTTTAAAATGAGAACAATAAATCTGAGAAAAGGTTCTATGAGGTAAAGCAGGGATGTCAAACTCCTTTTACATCATGGGCCACATGCGGCCCACTTTGATGTTAAGTTGGTCCGAACCAGCGATACTCCTCTCCTTCTGTCAGTGTAAAGACATTTGACTACACATTTAATCCCAATTACTATAAGAAAAAGAAGTGCAATTTTTAATTTTTCTACGTGATAAAGAACTGTAGCTGTTGGAAATGAGAGAAATCGGTCAGTGCAAATAAATAAATGTGTAAAAATTACAGAAAAAGCTTCTGGTGGCTCATTACCCCCCGCGCTCTTGTAATTACAAAACTGAAGGTTTTTGTTAATTCATAGAAAATGTCTTGTTTTATTTTTATTTTTACTCATTTAAAAAAAAAAGTTGAGTGAGAAAACAGGAACCTTTTTGTTTTGATCTTTGTTGATCTGTTACATTATTACCGGTGTCTTATAATTGGCAATAAGGGAGATCTTCATAAGGGGAAATGCTATGTCCTCTTTCACATATCCCAAAGCCATCCAGTGGGCCAGATTGAGTCTTTGCCAGGCCAATTCTGGCCCCAGAGCCTTATATTTGATGCCCCTGCTGTAAAGGATGACTACGTAGCTTAATGATGGCACATGCAGCAGGTGAACGACAGCTTAAGGAGGAACATGTCTCAAACATGTTTGTTTTCCTTTGTAGATCTCAACTGATATTCAAATAAATACAAGAGTAAAGAAATAAGGAGTGTGAAATGTATTGGGCCAAAATCTTTTAAGTGTCACTCCACCTGGTAGTGTAGTCTTCATTTAATAATAATAAAAAAAATCTCTCCTTAATAGCAAACGCAGTATCGCAATGGTACAAATGAGCAAAAGAAATGGCAACTGCAGTATTAGAAGTAACAGCCGAAAGTCAGCAGAAGGAAACCCATTTTTCCCACCCATTTCACTGGGAGATGTGGAAAAGTGAATGGCTGAGTCTGGCTAAGTTAAAAGCGTGCGTGGAACAGAGCTGGAATGATTCATATTTACAGCAGTCTTTAGGTTTGGGGGGGGGGGGGGGGTAAACACTGTACAGGTGTTCAGCCAAACACACTTAACCAATGTCTTGTGTTTCAGATTATTTACATTTTCACATTATTAAATATTGTGCATTAGTTAGTAACAGCAGTCCTGAGATGTCGTCATCTCATTCGAGAGTCCAGGTTTACAGGGTTTGCCCCCCGAAACACAGCTAAGGATGGCTTCCACGAGAATTAAAAAAACAATAATAACAGTAATCATTAACAGCTACTCTTATGATTGTTTCCTTTTCAATATTTAAAAAAAGGGAGAGAGAGAGAGAGAGAGAGAGAGATCACCCTGATTGAGGATAATCAGGGTGAAACTGAGACAGATCAGGTTTTGATCTGAGCAGAAACAAAAGCACTTTTAAAAGGAGAACAAGGAATGAGGTAAAACTGCACATGTGAAGTTTTAAAAGGTCAAGGCAGGGTTGTGTTTCAGCGATGGCTGCGGTTTCGTAGCTTGGCTAGTTCTGCTTGTTTCCATACATGAGGGGAATGATGTAGACAGAGATGTCATCTCCGGAGCCTAATCTGTCGTTGGCTATCCTCCAGCCTCGATCCTTCAGCACCCCCCTCGCTCTCATTATGAGGTCTTGAGCTGCCATCGTGTACCTGAGGTAACGAAAGTGAGAAGTAGTTACGGTGTCAGCATCACACGGCGATATTCAATTAGATAATGATCAGAACAGGGAACAATGGCAACGTGCAGCCATTGAATAAATGCCTCTGCCCACAGTCAGATGAAAACAAACAAAAATTAAAAATTAAAAAAAGTAAAACCATCGAGGAAATAATCAGGGAATCCTGTTAATGAGCTGCTCTTTGACATCATTATCTGAATGTTTG
Source organism: Simochromis diagramma (assembly GCF_900408965.1). NCBI lineage: Eukaryota > Metazoa > Chordata > Actinopteri > Cichliformes > Cichlidae > Simochromis > Simochromis diagramma. The sequence continues at coordinate 17,046,379 of NW_024386801.1, forward strand.
GAAATTTGCGTAATCGTGAGAAGATAACCACGTTCACCCTCTCCAAACAAGACAGAGGTGAGAGGAAGTTCAGGCCTGTCTGCGACTGCAGCTGTGTGGGATGGGTGAACATGCCTGTGCTGATCGTCAGGGTCGCAGTTTGCCAGGAAACAGCCGACCGATTCAGCCACTTCCTGGTTGGAGAGGACGTCCCACAGTCCGTCAGTTCCCAGCACCAGAACGTCATCAGCTCCATGCTCACACTGTGCTAAAGGATAAACTCTGACCTGAAGTTAGAAAGAAAAAAAAAAAAGAGAATCAAGAATTGTAAAACTTTGCTGTTTGTACAAACCTTGTACACCCGTTACATATTTATAGACAGAAAATATTGTATAGATGGTAAATTGTGCATTTTAGCTGTGTTTAACCTGAAAAAGCTGCTGCAACGCACTTTATAATGTGCTGCACGTTCATCTGTTCAACATGCTCACTCTGTAATTAATGGACAGCAGTCTTAAGCCTTAGCCGTGGCCTCCTAGTGGTTATCTTTAATCTTGAAAGGGTAAACTGATCCAGATTATATTCTAATACCAGGGTGGTGAATCTGAATTACAGCAATAAGAGCATTTAATAATTTCAAGACAAACGGGATGCAACTTCAATACTTCAAAACTAACAGAGCAGAGGATTTGCTCTGTACACAAGGCTCAGAGTGAATCCTGGAAGTTCATCTCTGTAACTGATGGCTCAGCTGATACTCTATTACACAACATACTGCCTGTCAGAGGTGGGAAGCAATGAAGCACAGACACTTTATTACTGTACTCGAGCAAAATTGTCAGATAACTGTATTTCAGTGTTTATTTTTCTGACAACTTTTTACTTTTACTCCCCACATTTTAACACAATTACCTCTGTTTTTTACTCCTTGCATATTCATGTACAGGCATGTTATTTTTTGGTTCATGCATTTTCGGGGAGTCATTGTTTTGTATTTGTCATTGGTGCTTATCGCATAGGATTCACTGCAAATCTTACTGTGCACATGATTCATTACATTATACTCAGGGGTTAATATGTTATAATATGTCAATAAGTTGTGATTGTAGAATACAGCACCTAAGTAAGTATGTATACTCCTGCTTAACTGACAAATGTATGCACTTCTGCCACCCGTCTTGGCTGTTTCATACAGGACATGTAGCTTCGGCACCTCTGCAGGCTGCTCTGCAACCCGCCTCAATCCCAGCTGTTTTTCTTTCTTCGTGTATCTGATTTAATCTGGGTTGTATCTTTTGTCACTGACGCCTCTCCTTTTCTGTGCTGCTACTCTCCCTGCTCCTGGCTTTCAGTGTTACAATGCTTTCCCACAATGCAATACAGAAGGCAAGCAGAGGAGAAGCTGGAAATGGCGTAATAATGAAACATCCGATTAAAGTACACCATCTTAGTGGTAAATGGACTGGTTTATCTATAGCACTTTTCTACTTTACTTGAGCACTCAAAGTGCTTCTTGCTTCAAGCCTCATCCACCTGCATTCATACAAGCAATTTTTCTACGCCTAAGTGCTTTCTATGTCTAACATTAACACTCAGAGGGTAACTCAGGATTTACTACCTTGCCCAAGGGTACTTTTTCCATGCAGAGTGGAGGAGTCAGGGATCAAACCACTAACCTTCTGATTAGAAGATGACCTGCTCGATCTCCTGAGTATACTATAATGTTTGCTAATGGGTCACTAACCAGTGACTTAAGAAAAAATGGATTACTGAACTGCTCCCGAGTGGAGCCACGCTGGCCATCTTTTACACAGTGACTGGTACTGTTCAAAGATTTGACAGCTTAGAAACCAAAATTTTCATCTATCATTAGCGCTACATGCCAAGTCAAGGGATTTCCAATTTCATTGTCGTGCTTCAAGCAATTCTGGACCAGAGTGCTGGACCACCCAACATTTTTATTGACATAAGCTACTGAGATTATAAGAAAAAAAAAAAAATCAATGGCAGCCACAGAACACAATGTAAACTGTTTTGTGGATTACCTGTACTGTAACAAGTCTCTTAGTGTGGATATCTCTACATGAATCTTTTAAAATATCAGAAGAAAAATTACTAGGATGATCTTTCCATTTAATCTCTACTTTCTTAACACATCCGCCTCCATATACTTGTCTAAACAATGTTGATGGTCTCAATCCTTCAAAGATATTCTGAAGCAGGGAAACTCGTGTTACTGTGGCAACTCTGGTGAGGCACAGTCTTTCAAATTACTATGGGCGAACAGAAGCATACTCTGAAACAGCAGGCAAAAATAATACCCAGTGGCCTTGGATGGCTTTTGTTTGGTTGCTTCAAGTAATTCTTTTGCTACTGTGGAGGCGTCGCCTATTCACAGCAGGCACACCAACTTAGGCTACTTTAAAAACAGAACACCACACGCAAGCAGGGAGAGTCACTGTAAGATTATCAAAATGAGTTGTGTGTGGATCACAAGGCTCCATGTTGTGGGGAACCTTGAGATGAACAGTAAGTCGGGCTTTGAAAGAGAGAAACACAGCGAGACTATCAATCTATGAGGCAGCATTCCAATAGTATGTCAAGAAGAGGGAAGGACCTGATCCTCTGATTTTTACTCAAATACCCAAATTCTATGTCAAAATGACTCAAACTGTCAAGGTCAGCCTGTTTTATTTATTTTTTATTCACAACCTGAGAGAAGTCTGTAATTCTAACTTGAAAGTGTGCAGGGAAAACATGTCCCCGCAGGACGTTTTCACATTCCCTGCAGGGCACTCTCCCACACATTTCTTTGAACATATAAACTAGTGGATGTCAAAATAAGTCAATATCAGGAAAAAATTCTTCTTTTTGAATGTTTGTATATCTCCTGTGAGAGGCCGGTGGTCTATCCAAGGTGTACCCTGCCTCTCACCCTATGACTGGGATAGGCTACCCTGAATTAGCTAAAAAACCTGAAGACGACGAATGGGTTTATTAAAGCCTAAGTTACTTTGACAGTGACCTTCAGTTTGTGTGTATTTTGGGGTTCATCTTCCTACAATACACCACAGATTCTCTATGGGGTTGGGGGTCAGGTGATTTGGTTGGCCAGTCAAACGCAGTAATAATTAGTAGTAGTCCTGGCACTTTGGCAGAAACTTCACACTGGAGTTTAAACACCTTTTTTCTCTATTCTTCCTCAAGACTGTAGGACCTTGATTTTCCCATAAAATGCTAATTTTAGTTTCATCTGAAGAGACTTTGGACCTCTGAGATACTGAAACGCTTCTTGCTTTCCTCAGCTCATGTCAGATGCTTCTCTGGTTCAGGCATGGCTTTTTATTAGCGTTTCAGTAGCCTCTTTCCTGAAGACCATCTGTGTGTGGTGGCTCTTGATCCACTGACACCATTCACTCCTTGTGAAACTCTCCCATTTTGTTGAATTTACTTTTCTTAACAATTCTCTGAAGGCTGCAGTCATCACTGTTGTTTGTGCACAGCACTCTAACAGTCATGCCTTTCATAGTGACCCTCCGTGACTTCACCCTTAAGCCGATGTTTAATTGTATTGTTATTATTTTTCTTCAAAAGAGGCTATTATGGCCCCTTAATGCTCAGGAATACCACGTCTTTCATATAGAAATCGTGTTTTTATGCTCTATCTGGAAAAACCTTGACTTCACTCATCTTATAGGAACATCAAAAAAAGGAGGCTGAACTATGACTGAACTTTGAGTGCAATGAATTAAAGATCAAGAGAATGTGCAGGTTTTCATGACTACTGCAATCATGTGCAGTGGATTCCTTCTTGCAATCCACTGCACTGCAGGGACCATCAACGCACACGTTGACCACACAGTTCACAGTGCCTCCTGTTACTGGCTATCAGCTGTTACCTCTGCGCTCTCGTTATATCAGGCGGCTGACACAATGAGGGTAATATAAAACTAAAGAGCCCCTCTAAAACACTGCACTAATGTTAACATGCTGCCACTCTTGTTCTGACTTTTCCTTTTATTCCGTTTTCTCTCCTCCCCTCCTGACACATGCTCAAATGCAAAAGATTTTAAACCCTAACCCAGACTTTGGCTCCCTTCCCCAGAATAACTTAACATATCTCTCAGATTTTAGTCATTCAGCAGCTACGCGGCAACAAGGCCAAAAAGGAGTAGGCACAGATTTCCTCACTAACAGTCCAAGCGATGTATGTGCCACAAGAGTGCTCTGCTTTCATCATTCTGTATTTGTGTACCCAAACACCCACTGTTTTATAGCAACAACTTTATGTAACCTGACGGAGGATAGATGCTGTGAAGTGACCGATGAAGGTGACTCTTTGAGAAGAGTGAGAAGGTAAAAAACAATTACATTACAACTGCTAACATCCAGGTTTTTCTTCTTCTGCTTTGTGACAGACGATGTAATCATTGCATTTGATGCAGTCATGTGAAAAAGTGTAACCCACAGAAATTGTTCCTATTAAGGCAGGTTATAAACTCAAGTGAATAGCACACAAAATTCATATTTTGTAGACGATTTAGATTTTTTAAGTGGCTTTAAAAATAAGTAGGTACATTTTCAGATTTGTTGCCATAGATTCAAACATCCTAAAGTGTGGTAAATGAATCCAAGCTACTGTCTGGCCACAGTAACATTAGACCTGATTGGTGAGACATGGGCAGCTCTGTGGGAGAAAAACCTCATACAAGCTATAAAGGACACTGACAGAAATGTTGTATTTTGGAAGTTGCTTCGCTGCCTCAGATACTGGGCACATTGCAGTCATTGATTCAAATATGTATTCCGCACCATATCTAAGAGTGTTAGGAGATAACACAAGGTCATCTGAAGAGCAAGGTTCGCAATTTCATTAAAAGAGCACCTCTCTAACTGTTGAGCACAAGGAGTGAGGATCGATAAAGCCTTCAACTTGTGCTGAGGCCAGTGGCCGGGGGAAGCGTTTTAGTTTAGGGAAGAATAGATTCAACTGAATACCAGCTGTTTCAAAAAGAAAACCACCTGTGAAAAAAAGAGAGAAACTGAAGATGAAAGAGGATATGATGATGCAAAACAAACCTCAAAAGCCACAAAAGCTTAAGGCATTCAAGTTCGAAGGTTTCACTGTGGCCCCATAGTCCCCCGAAACGCACATTATCGGAAACCTTTATACATGTCGTACATACAAAACGGCCCAAGAGTTTCAGAGAATTAGTATCCTATAGATAAGAACTGCAGGAGAAAATCCACAGAAAGAACTGAAAGACTGCTGTTTACAAAATGCTTTTGTAATCTGTAATAGTTTGCCAAAGGACGGCCGTGCAGTGTGTGGCTGGTCTTTGCTCTTACTTTCTTATTTTGAAACTAAAAAAGATGGAAACAAAAGTAGTGCGCTCACCGTCTCGGCTATTTTTGCATATTTGCTGTGGTTGTGTTTGTTAATATCATCGTTATCTATAGTCAGTATTTCAACAATTGTCAAATGTCTGGTTGCTCAGATAAGCCATAAAAGCCAACAACCTCCCATGGGATGTACTTATTTTTTCACATGACTGCATATCCTTGAGAGCCTAGAGGGTGGGAGAGCCAGTTCTTGTCAATACTTGGCGAGAGGCCCAAACCCACTGGACAGGTCGAACAGAAGGACTCTGAATCCTTTTTCCTTCTTTGCTGTAAGGCAAAAATTCTAACAACATGACCAAGGCAGACATAGAGAAGGACACAAAAATTTAAAACTGGAGCGTACCTCTGGGCAGCAGGACAGGAAGGGCTTAATGTAAATGTTGGAGTCGTGCACTTTGAGACTGTGGTCTCCGAGGCCTCTCGTGACCCCGATGGTCGCCAGCACGCGAGCCTGGAAAAGATCAGAGGCATTTAAAGCACAGCCTCCGTATGAGTCAAACAAAGCAGCAACAAACTCTACGAAAGGCATTTTCATTTCTGCCCACGACTGATCGTCTTATAATGAGTGAGATGTTATGTAGATGTTATCTAGAAGGCCACCGTGGAAGCCTTTTTAAACTCGGGTCTCCATTTTGAAGCTTGGTCATCATTTCTGCTCTTCGTCACAGACTGCAGAGATCGGAGAACCTGACGACACCATGACTGGTGAACAGTTTAGAAACGAGCCAGAGGTTTTGATTACTTGAATCGCTTTGCTTTTAGGAAAATCTTACATCTAAAATCTTGCATAAACCACCATGTGTAGAGCAGGTCGCACGTAAACCAGGAAGATAGATGTCAACAACATCAGCCTGTGGTAATAATTCTACCATTCATTATAATTTTTCCAAATATTTGGAACATGTGGTTAACATTTGGGTTTGTTTAATTATGTCTGTGGGTTTTAGACTTCAGGCACTGACTGCAAAGTATTAAAAACAGCCCTTAGATTTTAAATTATGTTAGTTTGCTAAATTACTTTTGAGCCTCTGAAAATGTGGGATTCTGTATAAAAAGAGTAAATGTAGCACTTTGGATCAATCCACTGAGAGACAGACAGCCATTAGGCATCTAGAGCCAATTCAGAAAAACTAGTTAAACTAACTACATGTCAGAGAGAACATGCCTCACAGCAACAGATGGTGGGTTCAAACCCAGGACCTTGTTGCTGTGAGGTATCAGTGCTAACCACTGTACCACCGTGCTACGCTTTTTTCCCCCTTTTTAAATCCTGCAATTAAAGCTGAAAGTCTGCACTTCAATCACATACTGATTGTTTGATCCTCCCTGAAGCTGATTCATATTGTCTGGAAATCTCTACTGTACAGAGAAAGGACTTTTAGGCACGAGCACAAGAGGAGCCGAGTAGGACTGAGCTTGGATCAGTATGCAGAACGACGCAGGGAGAGTGTTTTAAAGTGGTGGAAAGGTTCCTCCAGCAGAGAAAGGGGTAAAACATCCTGGGATTAATTGTAGAGTGCCGGGGCCCAGAGGGCTGCGCACCAGGGGCTTTGAAGTGTTCTGGCGTTCCTCTCTCTCACTCTATCTAGCCATCCATCTCCGCTCCTCACTTCAAAGGGAGAGGACACGACGTGGGCACCGGCAGCTGCGCCGGGGTGAGTCTGAATGCGGTTGTGGGCACATAGAATACTGTAGGGGTGACATCTTTCCCCTGCTGTTAGTCAAACTCAAATCTATTTTCTGTATGTACGGAAGTGAAAACTGGGGAAGAGCACGGCGAGAGCATATTCGGGTCTATCACACTGCTCCTTTGACCTTTTCAAGTCAAAAAAAGAGAGAAAGGCTTCTACACACCACTGCATGTACAGTGTAACTGAACGAGGGGGAAACTCTTGACCTTTTGTTCTGTGTCATTTCCCTTTTTTCAGCGTTGACAAGATTTTGTTAGTGCAAGTCAGTCTTTCAGTATTGATATATTCAGTTAGCATATGTTACCTTTCATCAGATCCATCTAACACACGACTCAGATAAGACCATCACATTAGACCTTTGCCTATTTTTTTTTCGTTTTTTGTTTTTAAATTGGCTGAAAGACATAATAATAAGTCCTTGGAGAGCTCGTTTGTGCTACAGGTTGTGCAGGATTCAAAAAGGCCAGGAATGTCTCTACACAGCGATTTGGGTGATGTGAGGTCGGGTGTACCAATGATGCCCCGGTGAGCTTTGATTACATGCATGGCACATGAGGCTGTGGAAGCACTTCTTACCTTCTTCCCTTCACCGTAGATCAGGGGAAACTTTAGGTCATCTTCCTCTATGGTTTTATATGCCCTGTGCAAAGAATACAGAACACGTTAATGTTTTTTTTCCCCTGTTTATAGCAGGCTGCACACACATGCCCTAGAGATACTTCACTTCCATACCCCCACCCCCTCTCCTTCCCACAGGGCCTGCTGCTGACATGAGGGGACTGGCACAGAGAGAGAAAAGGCAGAGTTAAAAATTCACACAAACACACAGAGATCCTTAGCTTAATTCTCTCACTTTCTTTTCCCCCCCGTTTCTAACTGATCCTGTGAAGGTATCCCTAGCGACAAAGAAGACGCCTGCACGAGACAGTCTAGGTGCACTGTTGGTTTTCTGCAACTGTCTGTGGCGCCTGCGCATGTACGCCTCTGAAGGTCTGAAAGTAAAGCAGCTAAAATGATGCAAGAGAATCCACACTTTCCATCCTCCTGTTCTCAGAGCACTCTTTAAACTCCCCATGCGAACTAATGAATAATTTACCATCTTCACACTGGGACCAGACAGAGCTGCGCTGTGAGGAGGAAGGCTGTACAATGCTCGCTGTATTCATCTCAGATCTAAGCGATACACTTTTCACCTTTACAATTCGGAAAGTCGAAGTGAAGAAACCCAGCACTCTTGCTCGTGGTGCGTGTGCTCCTATTCATCTGCGAGCAGCTGTACTTCACAGGAGCAGCTGTGTAACTTTACTGTACCAGATACATAACAAAACCCAGCCAATTTCCACGAGAGCTGCCAGGTCAGAGTTTTCCATTCAGAACTCGCACCAGGTGCTGTGAATAAAATTCTGGCTCTTGAGCGAGCGCTGACTTGGTTGAAAATACAATTAGAAACACAGGTTTCTCTTTATTTTAGCCGTCAGATCACAGGGAGCGAGGAAAAGAATATTCAGAATGGTCATAAAAGCGGCCTAACGCGGATCGGGGGATGCTTTTCATGTAGGGAAATTTCCTGAAAATAAATGTTTAGTTTGAAAAGCTGCTAAAAAGACAAATGTTTCATTTGTGAATGTGACCCAAGTCTGCCCAGCACACCACAGTCCATGTACTTCAGATTAGCGGGGACCAGGATGGTTTCTACATTACTGCTGGTTTCACTCAGAGAGACCATATGTTTCCACCTTAGGCGAGCGCTACACTGCTGCACTCAGCACTTTTTTTTTTTACTGTGAAAGCAAGAACTATCACAGAGAACACAGCCCACAAACACAGGAATACAGTCTAGAGCCTCATCTAAGCGAGGAGAGCTGTATTACCAAATAAGAGCCTTCAGAAGGATTTCCCCATCAGTTTCTTAGATCTAAAATAGCAGGACCGATGATACGAAACTTAAAACCCATCTACCAAGACTTCACTGTTTTTGTTACAAAAAAAGAAAGAAGAAGAGGTGCTACTTCTGCTGTGTCACTCAAAACTTCTTGTTTTACCGTTTCACCTTCAAGATTTGTTAAATCTCCTGAAAAAAACAACAAACAAAAACTACGACACAGAGACACGCATTCCTGTCATTATTTCAAAGATGTCTTGGATAAAATCCCCAGAGCCTGCTGTCAGGGACGGCCTCCCCCTCGAGACGAGTGTTTACAGCGAATCCAGCCTGTCTGACTCGAGATAACAAGAGTGTGACAGAATGAGAAAGATACACATTAATCCTGTTATGATACCTGCTCCATGCTCTGGGACACTGAGTTCTAAAAACAGCAAAGAAAGTTGCTCAAGGGCCGCGCTGTTTGACCACACTGATGCCGACAGCTTCCCAGCTCAGGGGATGTTAGAGGTGGGCGAATGGAACCAGATATCGACATTATCAATACTACCGCTGGAATTGGTATTGGTATCAGATCAATTGGGCACGTCTATTTTATTTATAACCTACAGTAAAGTGCTGTAGAGGCAGGTGCATTTACACTCCAGATCTTCAAAAACCCCAAATCAAAATACATGAAACGTAAAGTAAAAATAAAAACAGGGATTTATTGGTGAAAATGGGTTCAGAATTGGCAAATTAATGATGATTCATCTCATAAAATCTCCCCTACATGACCTGCCTTTTATTGACCCTGTATTTACTTGGTATTGGTTCAGTATGAAACTTTGCAGTATTGTAAAGCACCGCAGGATGTTTGGTTGCCTGATACATTGCAGCATGTGACTAAAAGGGGGGCGGGTACACCAGGGAAAGAGGGCAGAAGGAGTTGTATCATGTTTTCCCTGCAGGTGACTAAAAGGTGGACAGGAGGGAAGAAGGTGGTGTCACCTCCGCCCGCTGCAAAGAGGGGGTGACAGAAAAACATTGGCAGTGCATGCGCTGCGTCATAACTCGCTTGCACACTGCTATATATACACACCTGTCAACAGATACTGAGGTGACATTGTAACGGGCCATGTCAGCACTGGATGAGTCACACAAATTAGTGCAATTGACAGTTGGTTTTTTAAAAAAAAAACAATTTTTTTTGGTCAACCTTGATAGATTGAGTGGTGCTTTCAAGAGTGAAGCAAGGCCAGAGAAAATGGCAGTGACCCAGCGACTCCTCTAATGCAAGCTGTAGGCATCAGTCATACCAATACAAAGCCATAATGGAAAAAGAAAGAAGGAGCAGATGGAGGGCTGGAAGACAGAGAGATTCCAGGCGGGCGAAATTAATACAGCACTTTGTGAAGTTTTCAGCACTATGGCTGTTTAGATGCATCGCACGCTATAATCAGGGAGATATCTAATCAGCCCCCAAATTCATTCATTCTGCAGCTTGACAACAACCCAAAACATGCATCCACAGTCATGAAGAACCATCTCTAGCAACAAGGAGGCCTGCAACAGATGGTCTGGCCCCCACAGAGCCCCGATCTCAGCGTCTTGGAGTCAGTGTGGGATTACATGAAGAGAGAGAAGCAGATGAGACGAGGCGCGTTTTCCCGAGATGCCTGGAAAAATCTATTTGCCAAGTACCTTGAAAAAAGTGTTTGCCCACAAGAACCCGGTAGTTTTCAAGGCTGACCCTGGTATTTTCTTTTTCTTCTTACATACAACACTCTGTAAGAAGAAAAGTATACCTTAAAGACTATTCACATCAGACTTTTGAGTGAATGCCACTGATACGACTGTTTGTGCTTCACAACCATTCACTGTCATCCATCCCTTCCCTCCTTTGTGACCAACACAACATACCAATCATCCTTCCTTCATCTGTTTATCAATTTTTACATCTTACCTCAATCCACTTACTTCTTTTTCCTTACTCCAGTCACCCACCCCTCTTCCCCAACCTCATTCCCTCCCTCCACCTGCCCGCCTGCGTTACCGCAGCTTCTACATTATGACGAACACGGCCGACTGCTCAACATCCATCATTCTGGGCAAATATCACAGCCTGCCATGCCGGCCAATGACCACTATTACAGCCGACGATGCCAACGCCAGAACCTCAATCTGGTCCAACTGGCCGAGGGAGGGGAGGTAAAGAAAGCAAGGGAGGGAGACAGAGAGGTGGGCTGCAGGCCTGTATGCCTTCATTAGACTGCAGCCTTGATCACGGATGCCTTTGAGGGAATTGGACGCCAGCGTACGCCTACGCACTCACAGCATGTGGGCACACAGGCTGCACATACACATATACATGCACAGACAGAAAGCTGAAGAAAGATTAAAAAAAAAAAAAAAAAAAAAGATCCTCTCTCCCTATACAGCATATAATCTGCACCTATAGACGATGACACAGTTAAGTCAGAGCCGTGCACTTCAGATCAATTAGCTACAGCAGCTGACAGGGTACTAATTTAAGACCCAGACTTAGTCCGGGTGAAATTGGGCCATAACTGGGTTATGGGTAGAACCTGATTAAAAATACATCACAGGCTGTCTCTGCTGCTCAGACAGTAAGCAGGCAGACTGAGTGAGAGTTTTGGGCCCAATAAGAAGTGCAGCCACTGACTGACCTACATCTGCTTCAACTGAGCAGAGCCATAAAACACAACTGCATGCAGGTGGAGTCAAAAAAATATATACTGCTCAACTCTCATCAGTCACCCACTTCATCCTCAGTTCACGCTTTCCTTCGATAGGAGTGTCTCTCCTGTAAATGCGTCTGCATAGCAATACGAGTAGTTTCTAGAAACATTACAAAACATAAAACACACAATAATTAGCTCTGCCAGTCATTGCATGGATTCTGCTTAGTATCTCAGCCAGCTCTGGATAGAATGCTGCCAACGTATGTCGCAGTGCAAGTGACACAAACGGCACTGAAACTCTATTTAAGAGCCCAGAGCATCCTGACTGAGATGCAGAAGTCTGATTAGAATCACATTAAAAAGCAGGCTTTCTAAACTGAAATGCCTTTTCCACTCTATAGTTTGGGGATTTTTAATAAGGGATCATTCTACATATCAACTTAAATGATCTGTAATTATTAATAATGGATAAAAAACTGTTTTTAAAACTATATTTAACTATATTACACGCTCTCAGTGTCAGCACAGGTTACCAGTTCAATTTCCTAAAACAGTGAGTCTTTTCTAAGAATTAGTCAAACCTCAAGTAGAGCACCAATACTGACTGTGGTCCACCACCACGAACCAGATACGTGAATAATAATAATAATAATAATAATAATACACCTGCACCTGCATTTCGAAACAAGCATCTGGTTTTGAGCGTTATATTTTTCTCATCCCCTCTCTCTTTACGTGTGTCTGTGTGTGCTTGCATGCATGAGTCATTAGTTAATAAGAATACAATCATATCCACAAACTTCATAAAAGGCTCTCTGAAGGTCTTTCAAAGATTTTCTTTGGATATTGGCTGCTTTGTCACTCATTTTCAACCCCATCCTTGTACCCGAGCATTTTTGGAAGAATGTTTTTTCCCCTTGTTGAAACACTTAAAACTGACTTATGAATTATTCAAGCTTTAAAAGCGGTCAAATCGTTATCAGGATGTAAGGAGGAAGTCAGCTGAGAGGTACAACAGTGAGTGTCTGTAGCCAACTGTAAAACATGGCAGAGGCTCTGTCATGGTTTTTGACTTGTCTAGATTTTGATTCGCAATGCAACACCATTCGGAAAGCATCTGATTGGCTGAATTTATCAGCGTGGCAATGAACCCAAACACACCGTCAATGCTGTAAAGTCATACATGAATAGCAAATCTCATAGGCTAGCCTAAGCAGAATGGAGAGCTCAATATTATTAATATAAGGAGTGTTGTGTTTGCACGTATTTTTAATAAATCTGTAACCCAATTTCCTTTTTTTTCCATTTATAGAGCTTTGCACTGTTCTATATGTTTAGTTTTGTAATCTATATTGTGTTAAGTTACCTGGGTAAATATGCTAAATTAGCTGTTTAATCGTAAAGGTAGCGATGAAGACCTTACTTTATTTCTGAGTGTTTTTGAAATGCGGTAATGCTAGTTTAAAAGATTGTTTTTACTTTTTCCAGCCATGGCAAAAGGTGAAGATTCAGCAGCGATAACTAAAAGCTTTAGTGGTCCTACAAAATTAAAAGATCTTTCCTTGAACCCATTTCTACATAAAGAAAATGTAAACACAATGTTTATACAATATATAACCTTCCCTGCCTCCGTTTCTCTGGTGCCCTGGTCTCAGCTTTTTCTGTCTGTCAGTTCTTAGTTTTTATACATTTTTTTCTATTTTCTCTCCACCTGTACACTTTTTATTTTTCTCTTTACTTTAGGACACAGGGCAAGGTCTTTGCTTTGCCCACTAACACACAAAAGAAGAAATACGAAGGACAGTTCCTGACCTCTTTATGACAACTGATGACTTGAATGACTTTTTAAAAGTAAAGTTTCTTCTCCCCATTGTGGCCATTGTGTTAATAGTTAAGTACTGACCTTACAATCTAAAGTTCCCAAGATGATTGTGGAGTGCTAATGAACTGAATTACTCTGTGAATGGGACACAGATGCATTTCTTTATAGGGTACATTGCACAAAAATCTATCGAATGTAAATAATAGTCTAGGCTGCAGAGATTTCTCTCAGAAGGCTCATAAATGCATTCAACCAGATATGTGGCTAAATAACACTGACAGCATTTCTAACAAATGTGAAGGACTTGAGTGCAGAAAACAAAATGTTATCCTCCCAGGTGGATACTGGACACTGACATACATTCAATCAGTAATTTAGTCAAAAAAAAAGAAAGTATTAATTAACCCACCATCCTGACATGGTGAAGTCACGATACAGCATCCTCTTCCCCACCTCCTTCCTCTGCACTCTCCTTGGGAATTCCAGATGTGTAAACTCATTCCCTAATAAGTGGGGCTGCATGTAGGCCTGTGATATGAAAAGAGAAAAAAAAAAACAGAAAGAGAAGAAGATTGACTAGCCCTAGGGATAGGAAAAACAATTCCATAGTCTATTAAGCTGGCACAGAGAGCAGGCCGTGTAAGAGAGACAGAGCTAAGCATAGCTGGTGTCTCAACAGGAGGGGAGGCCAGCTCTGCTAATATCTGACAGCTGTGCTTGCTAGAAAGGAGCTGAGAAAGGTTCTTTCTTACCAAGAACTGCAGTCGCTGCCTCTCTGACTCTGGTGTGAACTCTGCTGACATGGGAATGACTTCCCCAGACCGGATAATGATAGCTCTGAGGGAGAGGAGCAGACAAAGCAAAACTCTATTCATCCAGGAAGGGACACAGTTGTTCCTGTAGGCTAAAGGGCACGAGAAGGTGAGCGAGAAACACAGAGACAAAAACAAAGAAGATTCTACAGTCTGCTACAGCAGTAGCAGCAATCACTATTTTTGAACCTCTTTCGAATTTGTTAGTTTTCTCACATACAAATAAACAACATTTTAATGAAGAGGGACGGAATATTAACCAAAAATCCAGAACAAATAAACACGTCACATAAAAGTTCTAAATTAATTTAAAATGTTATTAAGGGAAGTAAGTGTTTGATCCACTACGATCTGCTGCTACAGATTGGTTGTGCGTTTGTGTGCCACACAGATTACAATCAACCAAGCAATTAGAGATACTCCTGATTATAGCTCATTATGTCCACAGAATCAGTTTAATTCATTAAAACCTCCCCTCCACTGTGGACAAGACCAACGAGCTGTTAGACCATTAACAAGAAGCTTCACGTGAAGCTGACCACTGTTGGTGTGATTATTCGGAAAAAACTATCTCTCTCGGTCTGGAGCTCTTATGGAAGATATCACCTCATTGGGTGAAGATGATCATGAGAAAAGTGGTGGAACAGCCCAAAACTACACGGCAGGAGCTTGTAAATGAGCTGAAGGGAGTTGGACCGCAGTCACCAAAGATGACCCAAAGATTACCATCCCCATAGTCAAGCATAGAGGTGGAAGCGTTATGCTTTGTTCGTGTTTTGCTTGGGGATACTTATTTTAGTCAGTGACATACAAATCAATGCGTATTTTTATGCAATGTGTTTTTTTCTGGATTCTTGGTTGATATTCTGTCTCTCCATTAAAATAAAACCAGCATAAACACCAGAGACTGTTCCTCACATCCAAGCGAGCAACCTCACAAACTCAGCAGGGGATCAAATAATCATCCCCCCCCCCCCACCCCACTGTATCTTACATATACACTCATTGCATGTGTATCACACCTGCTGTCCCCGGCATTCCCCACATAGAGGTTGCCGAGTAAATAGACGACCACCAGCGATGTGCAGCCACCTGAGATGTTGTAGACCGCCTTCTCCTTTTCTATCTGTGAATCCTAAAAAAAGACAAAACACACAGAGACACAGACAGATTATGATGACGAGGACACATAATCCACAACCGATCCTCTGCACACCGTCATGTTTCTAATCACCACAGCTTTGAAAAACTGTTTTTCCCCATACAGCTTAAAACTGATACTGAGAAAATATTGCCTTGATACTTAAATCCTGTCATGATGCCGTTATTAATTATAGCACCATAATGAATTCATTTATCAAGAGTGCCACAAGTCAAGGAGCAATAAAAAATAATGGAAACCAAAAAGGACAGATGAGAAAGTTTGGAGGGGCCCAATGATTATTACACCAGCTAATTAGCCCAGATTAATTTGGTGCTAATTAAACCAAAAATGATTTGAAGAAAACCGTGCCGTCAGTTCATTCATTAGATGAATAATTAACCTGTCACTGAATTAATCAAAGCACTAACGTAAATTTGAACCAAGCCGCTCAGACTGCATTTAACCCTTTTTTGTGCTCTCCGTCTGCTGGTCTGCTAGTAACGGCTCCTCTGGGGTTTTTTTTTTTTTTTTTTTTTTTTTTTTAAAATCGCACTACAGAAGCGGAAAGATATTTCAGGGAAACGAGTGACCCCATCAGGCACCTCATTCCCATCCCGGCGTCACTATCAACAGACTGAGTGGGGCTGATAATGTTGGCAAACACATTTGCAGCAAGTTCATCCCTAGCACGTTTTTCCCATGAGGGATGTCACCCCTTACTAAAGCGTATCGCCCTCTGCTCTGCCGCCGACGCCCTCCATCTGAATACGACTCTGTAAGCGTGCGAGCATTGCAGTGCGAGCAGTGTGGTTCTCTGACAGGAGACAGGAGTGGAATGCAGCGTGTGCGCACTCTGTGTGCATAACTATGTGTTCGTGTCCAGATGTAAGATGCATTAAGTGTGAATCTGAGTGCGCGTGTGTGTGGGTTGCACTCCAGCAGACACTCCTGGGGGTAGGGGGCTGAAGGAAGGGGTTGGAGGATAGGAGGGGTGAACAAATGTGTCCTTCACCCTGGATGAATTATGAATCCATAGCGAGCTATGCATATTTATCCTTGCTGTATCCAATACCTCTTGCTGCAGGCAAGTCTTCAATAATGAAAATGTCTGCATAAACATCTACACCTTTCTCCTGTGCGCCTGAGCCAGGAAGAAACAACTGAGCTTTAAACCAGAAGGCAGACCAAAAAAAGAAAGAGGTAGAGCAGTTCAACGCTCATACATGCTCATCTCTTTATACCATACTACTATAAATGCTGAAGCGCTTTTTGCACAGGCCTGCATCTTTATTGTTTCCTGGAAGGAAGAAAAATACCATCAAGTAATACTGTTAGTCTGAAATCCCTCAGTGTCACATCAGTCGTGCAACATATCAACAAACTAGCCAACATACCAACAATTAAAGGGACATTAAGTGAATTAAAACAAATTTAATCGGACATTCTAACAAGGAGAGTCCAACCAGAATTAAGCAATTGTTTCCCACTTCAAAGTACAGCAAGTATACACAAAAGGTATTGTACGATTCACGCCTATATCGCATCAGACAGCTGAATCTCAACTCAGTGAAACACAACTGGGAAAACATTTCATAAAAAATCTTTTAGCTGTACCAACCCATCAACCAATCAGCCCATCAACCATGTTCGTTGCGGAAGATGACTAACTGGTTCTGCAGGATTTCTTCCTATCCTAAGTTTTTCCTTCCCAGTGTCACCAATTGGCTGCACAGGAGGTCCTCTGACTGTTGGGGTTTTATCTGTATTATTGTCGGGTCTTTACCTTACAACATAAAGCAGGTTGAGGTCGCTGTTGTTGTGATTAGGTGCTATATAAATAAAACTTAATTGAATTTGATATTTATGTATAGTGCGCCCATAAATAATTTGGATGTTGCTGTTTTAAAAAAAATCTTTAAGTTGCTCTAAAAGTCAAAAATAGACACGAGGTAGACTCACATTTTGTGTGACTGCATTTTCAAAGACCAAAAGTTTTTTGTGTGTCATTCTTCCAGTCAGGAAGGCCACAGTACTGCTCAGACCAGCCTTATCATTTAGTGAGTTTACTGAATCAGTGAGAGAGCCCAAAGATATTAGGTCCAAAAGCAGAAAATGAAAAGAAATAACTCAGGACAGTCACAACAGGAAAAGAGGATTAATTTCAGGCAAGAGAGCTCTCATGATCGACAGTGTGGCAGGTAATTAACGGAATTAATCATTTTGAACTAATTAGCGACAGCAGTAACTATCAGTTGATTTTGAATGCAGAAAAAGACCTTTGGGTGAAATCTTTTTGCAAATTAGAAAAACAATCCTAGCATCAAACACACACTCACACAGCCACAAGCCTATTTGACAGGTACCTACTGTTCACTACTGCTATACTAAGGTCGTATGAAAAACAATGTTTTCAAATGACTGTATGCAGTCCTGGTGGTGGGACTCAAGTGAATGATATGAGGATATGAGGGATGAGTCAAAACATTTGCACAGTCGACTACTGTGCAAATAAATACTAGTTTTGTGTCTGCATGATAAATATACTGCTACAGTAAGCAGCTTGTTAGCTCAGTACAGGCTATAACTATAAATCAAAATGTTACACTGTCACATGAGAGGTTATGTGCAAAACTATTTTAAAGCTCGGGCCACAACACTTTCAAATAACCTGTGATTATAACTTGTACGCATATTTCTCTCGTTCTGGCTCTTAGGTATTTTTAACTGATGAGCTGGTATTTCAGCCAATTAAGCTAATTAAGCTAACCTTGGTTTGAGTCTCTCTCCTAAAGCTGCAAAGCTAATAAGCTAGTTTAAAAAGTCAATAAGCATGTTGTAGCTTTTGAAAATGTAGTTCTAATGTAAGCTTACAAATCAGAGACCAAGCCCCACAGTTCAAAAATAGTGGTAAAATGTACAAAGACAATTATTATGGCTAAACTCGATTATACGATGTATACATAGTACGAAGTGTATATATGATATGATCTACAAATAAATTGGACAAAAAAAAAAAAAAAGGTGAGTGAGTACTGACATATTTCCTGCCCTGGCTTAAGATACAGCTCAGGTGATACACCTCCGTCTATCAGCTAACACTGGTTTTGATATTTACACAGGGTTTATCAGGCCTCAACAGCCCCTCTATTTCCAATGGGGATGTGTGCCAGAACTGAAGGTGGAGCCTGCTGATAAGATACAGAGATTGAGTGAGATTTTTTTTGTGAGACCAAACCTTTCCAAGACTCCCTGACACTTTCCATTTTCTTTTTTCTTTCTTTCTTTCTTGCTTTCTTTATGGGGGGTAAAAACGAGCTTCCTTGAAGAAAAACAGGTCTAGATCCTTTGAGGGGTGAGACTCTGCCAAAATCAGCTTTTGGGTAGTTTCTCAGCAGGAGCAGAGCTGACAGTGTTTTGTTCCAAGAGGAAATGTGTGCCATTTGAACCAAACTGCATCTAATTTTACGGAAAAATGATTACTGAAATTAAAATAAGTGACAGCTCGGGAGGAGAGTAAGTACTGTAATTAGAACCCATTGTGTTGTAAGAAAAAACACGCTGTGGCCACCTGAAGAAACAAATTAGTGTAGCACTGAACAATGAACCTAAAATACACTGTATGTGCTTTAAAATATATGCTTTAAAAAATAGCTCTTTCAGGGGCAAGTTCGGGAGGAAAAGAAGCCAATGTTGGTTGCAAGTAGAAAAATAAAAGCGTAAGGAGGACTCCACCACAGAGAATGTGCTGCCTTTTCGGTGAAACACTGAATTGAACCCGAAACCTGATTTCTACTAATTAATGCCACAATGTTCAACAAATGTTAGCCTGACATTGTTTCAGTAATCACCCTGACTGTTTCAAAAAACATCCCTCACAACTTCGAATCAGCAGTTCAATAATCAACAATTCACAGTTGAACTTTTAGTTAACTAATCCTGCAAAAAGCATTGCTGTACCTACAAAGACAGACGAGCACCAGTCCACAATTTCTCTTTGGTTGGCAGTGCGGCTTCTTAAACATTACTAACCACACACTACCACCTAGTGGTCAACAAATGGAAGCACTAGACGGCATTAAGCACTGATTTCTCCAAGGAGACTGGTCCACACTGCCATTCACCAATATCTGACCTGTGTTACATTTTACAGTTAGAATTTATGATTTTGCAATCAAAAGGATAATTCAGTGTCAGGCCTAGCCTATTACAGGAGGGGGTTTACCTCCACCACACAGATATTAGTCTAAACATGGGGATGTGTGGTGTACACAAGTGTGGTGACACAAATTGTGTTGTGTTATAAAGAACATATCACCTAAAAATCTTCCAAATCAAACATGTGGCGATCCCTTGTGTATAACACAGCAGCCGGAAGCAACGTTCCCAGGAAATGCACATTATGGGCTAAGGGACAAAAAGATTCCGGCTTTAATCATTAGTAAATTCCATGTTTGAGGTACAGGTGCATCAGCAGTTAGTTCTCACCTGTTTTACTGGAATTCTGAACATACCTAAAAACCTTTGCTTATGTAAACTGGCTGACAGGCATTATACTGTTTACATGGGAAACTGCGAATGACTGCAAATGAAACCCTCTTTGACTTAAGAATTTAATCTCCCTATACAGGCGTGCATAGGATCATTACAAACATAATCAAGAACAGAGAGCCTGAAGGTGAAACTGAAAAAGTGAACTTTGACCCCTCAATCACACAGGCTAGCACTGTTTTGATTAGCTCTGCTCTTGATCCCATGGCCTCTCCACGGGTTAAATCTCAAGCATCCACTTAGAGCGCAGCCAGATGCCGAGTGCTTATGACCTGCAGCAGCTTATGGCGAAAGTACATTACTTCTCCTGGCTGTGCTACTTGCCGTCTGACTCAGGCTATCAGGCCTCTGGTAAAATTTACAGCGTGTGATCACGCCATAAGTACCTTATCACCTTTAACCAGCTGTCAGAGACACATAATCTCCTCTCTAAAGTGCTGGAGGATGATGCTCAAGACAAGCCCATTAAAACCTGCAGTACTGTTAATACAGAAACAGTCAATTTAAAAGGTACAATGTGGAAAATCTCACCACTGGATGGCAGCAGTTGGCTCTTTTTGCATTGATTAGCTGCTGTTAGCCAGTGTTAGTGAAACTTCCTTTGATCTAACATCGCTGGACTCAGACACTCAGTAAAGAAACTCTCATACAATGTGAGAAACTGTTAATTAGAGGAATAGTGTAATTTTTAGGCGCGTAATATTAACTGGGAAAATGTTAACTTATGATCGTTGCTATGTAGCCACCTTATTGTCAGCTGCGTGGAGACGGTAGGGTTGCACATCTAATCCGCTGACAATAAGTAAGTGTCACAATATTGGGAATAAATAAGAATGGATGATTTCATGTGTTAGAGCCCCGACTTTGCATCTGCAGGCGAGGTGGAAGAGGATTGCATGGAAATTAGGGAGAAGAGAGGGCAGTGGTAGAGGAAGAGGCAGATGAAGAAGGCGAAGACGTAATGAGAAATACTAATGTAGGCTCTAATAGCATAGCATAGCATAGCATAGCATCTTTAATTATAACGCACTTTACATCCAACAATGTTGACCAAAGTGCTACAAATATAAAACAGAGAGGAAACAGTTTAAATTACATATAAAATATCTTAAAATTAAAAATAATATAATTAATAAGAAACATATTAAGAGACATCAACAAGTCCTGCTGTGCTAAAAGCCAAGGTAAATAAATATGTTTTAAGACGTGATTTAAAAACAGATAAGGAAGGTGCCTGTCTAACATGTAAAGGCAACTCATTCCACAATTTTGGTGCTGCCACAGCAAACGCCCGATCCCCTCTGAGCTTACGATTAGTCCTGGGCACGCTCAGGAGGAGCTGGTCTGCCGACCTGAGGGACCGTGAAGGTATGTAATGGATAAAGTCATTTAATAGTGTAGCACATAATTATTTTACAGCTGTATAACTGAACATACTGAGCAAATTAGCAGCAGAAAGGGTAGCTCGGGTCATTTCTACACCGTAAACAACAGATTATATTGTGTGCTGTATGTGTGTACGCGCTCACCTTTACACACCAGCAGGAAGTTAGGAGGCTTATGTGCAATTGGCTTGACTGTCTAATCATGACAAATCAACATTTACTGATAGCAACTAGAGGCTAACAGATGTGAAGATTATTAATTTTATAGTATGTGCGCAGGCAGTGATGAAGTGGAGCGTGGGATGCAAAAGAACAGTAGTTTGGAAATTCCCTGTATGTGTATGACAGCTAAAGGTGTGTGCAGTGATCAAAAAGTATTATATGGTTATGGGTTTGTAGCTTAGCTTAACAGAATACAGTTAATCTTTTCATTTCCAGCAACGCCCTGCTTCCAGGCAAAACAGCTGGAAAAGCGTCATTTTATGAAGAGCAGGAGAAGCTTTTCTTTGTATTCTTTTCATTGTTACATTTATTGCATTTTTTTTAACTAGGGGATAAAAACAGGTGTGGGTGTGGGCAGTAAAGTGCTCTGCTTAGAGATACACCACCTGACTTTAATGAAAGGCCCAAAAGTGCCATAGAATCAAAATGCTCCTCTCGAGCCTTCAAGATGGTATCCTGCAAATCAATCTATGACGCCACTGTGGCTAAATCCATCTTTTATATACAATCTATGCATTTGACATGGAACGTTTACAGGTCAAAAGACAACTACAGATCACACACACGTGCCTCTTACCATGTCTTTGAAGGCGTTCTCGATGGCTCCAATCACCAGGCTCTCCTGCGACACCTTCTTCTCTGTGAAGAAGCGTGTCGGTGGGGTACTGGGGGAGCCCGGAGCCCCTGCGGCACCCCGGAGCGATGCAGCCCTTGTAAGGACACGCTGAGATGAAGGGGTGAGGTGGTGATTGATAGGTTCCTCACCCAGGCACGTGGGCGGCACAAGGTTAGGAGTACAGAGGATCTCCATCACTTCCTGTAGGTGCAGGGCAATGTGGTGGTGGAGAAGACGAGAGGCCATTACAGCTGCCCCGGAGCCAGCGTGGCCATCGAACAATGCCCAGTAGTGTAAAGTTAGGTCTTCAGAGTTGTCCTGGAAACAGATAAGAATCAAAGTAAATAAAAATGTGTCAACATTAAGTATGCAAAATGCGAGAGGAGGAACTTCATCTGACTTTGCATTCATACTGATCTATGAACTGCACGCCGAAAATCCACTGAATATCAAAGGTGGAAGTATGTGAAGTACAGCCTGATGGGCAAAGAGTCGTGACATTTAGGAGCCGCTGATGTACAATCATTGTAATGGTGCACGGAGCGAAAAGAGAGACCTTTTTAATACCAAATCAGAACCAGTTGAACTCAAGGTACAGCTCTCAAACACAAACAGGAAGCTGTACTATGTAAATTGCGCTGCTCACAGTTGGTGGATGAGAGCGCCTTTCTACACAGCATTCAAATCCATCCCATCGGTCTTCAGTGTGAAGACTTCGTAATCTGATCTGAGCTCAAACCTCCCCACAGATATGTATGATGCCCATAAGTGAATGAACCTGATGTTAATGTTTGCTTTCGCTTAAATCTGGAGGTATTAGTAGGTGCGGCATGATGCAGTTTGTGCTCTGAAACCGCACACTGCGTCCTCTGTGTTGATCTACAAAGTCTCACCTCCCACATAAGATTCAAAATGTCTTGTGATCTGGCTGATTCATTGCTCACCTTTGAGTTTTTGGTCTTCACAAAAAACAAAAAAAACAATGGCCTGATTTCTGCTTAAAGTCTATTACATATCAGCACAGCTCCCCTATCAGTAATGAAGTCACATAGCCACAGAGTTGCTGTTGCATGCATCACATTTTGCTGTGCAAAGTAAGCCTCTGATTGTCTATATATGGCGCAGGCAAATTCTACAGCGTGAGTCTACGAGGCAGGCAAAGAGCACTAAAAAGGCTACATCACTGCGAAAGTGAGTCATGAGATACTTGCATGAGTTTGCTGTAGGCTCCGGCTGGGCCTGAGTAAAGTACTGGTGAGCTGAGAGGAGATTTTATGAGCAGTATTAGTATACTGTAATCACAAAGGACTTTAAAAGAGCTGGTAAACATTTTGCGCTTTTCATCTTTTCTCTGCCTTGTAGGGAATGGGATAAATTGCAAGTGATTGAATTAAGTGTGTCAATATGTCGTGACAGTAGAGCAGTGACACTGTATTTTGGTATAATGATACACAGTTTTCTTTAGTACTCCATGACACAATGTTCTTGTGAAAGCAAACAAGGGTGACTTTAAAGTGAAATGTGTGAAGAGTCATTGAAGGCTACCGTGGAGTGTGAAGGACGCTAAGCTGTCCGCTCCAATAAACTGCTGGGTCTCACCAACAGGCCCCAGGGGAATTCACTGATGAACTCATTCTACCTGCATTACCTTCATCAGTAAAGCTAAAATGTAAAGGCTTCAGTCTGCCATGGCATTTTTCTAGAAAGAAAGGAGGCATTATGACCCTTAAGTCATGCATGATAATCTGCTAAATTCTGTAAAATGTTTGGTCTGCAAATATAAGACTGTCTCGTAGAACACAGTTTCACTTGCTCAGTGATCCTTTATTAACTTTCCACCCAATTTCACCAAAAGACTTTTCCTTTTTTTTTTTTTCCCCCCCCATTCTTTTTACTTCAGTGCAAATAATTATTTTGGCTGCGCACATGTTTATCCATCCAGACAGCGTGCTATTTCTAAAGATAACAAATGGAGAAGAAATGCAATAGATCACAGCACAGTTTGTACTCTATCCTTCTCTGTTGTCCTTTCCTGTCGTGAAAATGCATCTGCAGAATGTCCGTGAAGGTGGATGTGATGGGGGGGTGGGGGTTGGGGCATGAACCCTCCATTTTGACTTACCGGGTTCTCCCGGAGGCCCAGACTCTCACCATTAGGCAGGGACGATCTCCTGCGGGTCGTGGGGGTTCGGTTAGGCGCGAGGCTTCCTGCAGGTCTCCCTTTAACAACCAGGACCTCACAGCAAGCCTGATCTTCATTTAATGTGCTTTTCCCTGCATTGATGACCCTGGACAGAGAGATATTTAAGAAATTCCATATATGAAACTATCATTTATACACTATTCACATTGCAATGGCATAAGAATCTTTAAATTAATGTAAAAAAATTTAAATGTCTGTATAAAAGAAATACAGAAATATAGTCTGGTACAGAACAAAAATTTTAACAGACACGATATACTGTAGTTACAGTATGGTTATGTGGTATAGTATCATGTAGAATAGGTACTTTATTAAATTCAAATATCCAGCAGCTCCAAAACAAACATCCTTCCAAGAAATAAATACACTAATTGCATAATATTAAAAATAGGATTTGTAAACACATTTTTGAGGGAACTATATATAAGACATCAGTTGTCATCTTTGCTCAAATCACTTCAAGTACGTCCTTCTACCAGGACAAAAACAAATTTCAATAACAGCTGTGGTCTGTGACTGTGCCTTTAGCGCAGTCACATAGACGTGAATGCTCTACATGTTTAATAGTCTCAAAGTTTCTTGCTCAGCACATGGCTGCAGATGTATGAGATGGAAGCTGTGTAGTCTGTCAACCCAGTGATGGTTTTTGGACTGTAAAACCATCCAAAAACACGATTTCTGTGAAACAGTTTACGTGACACCCATTTTGACAGCGAAACATTAAGAAATGACATCAACGAGTTCACTTTAAATACATATTTCAATTTAAGCCTCACACAAGTAGGCCAAAGGACAGCAAGACACATAAATACTGCATTATACAACACCTGGCAGATGGTGCGCTGCTGCTGCGAGCTGCTGTGTAGACATTGACAAGCACACGCTGCTTAACACCACTCCAGGCATTCTCATTTTAGCCACAGTGAAGTCTAGTCAAGTGAAGTGAAGTTGTCTATAGG
Source organism: Simochromis diagramma (assembly GCF_900408965.1). NCBI lineage: Eukaryota > Metazoa > Chordata > Actinopteri > Cichliformes > Cichlidae > Simochromis > Simochromis diagramma. The sequence continues at coordinate 17,071,729 of NW_024386801.1, forward strand.
GGGCTTTTCAAACTACGTGTATCATTTTTAAGATCAGACCACAAGAGAAAAAGAGCCAACATACGAAACTGGAATGTAAATTTATAAAAATTATGCCACTTTTTTTCCCTTTAGCCACAACCATAACAAAGACCCTTTAATATTTCCTACTATCCTTAAAAGCATTAAGCTATTTTGGATCTTATGTGTCCAAAGGGAAATTAGACCAAATAAATGACAAGCGATATGGCTACATGTTGATATGAGAGGCAGTCACGATTATTTCCCAAAGGAGAATCCTTTGTAAACAAACCATGAGAATGAACATGCAAAGCAGTGATCCTCTGTCTCCAGCTAAGAAAACACTGAGCCATAAAACTGACAGGATATTTATAGGATATTATTATTGCTGACCTACACAGTGAGCTATTCACTGCTTCCCCACCCCAAAAAACACAATAAGAGCAATGTGTGTCAAGGATACCAACAACCATTAGATGACATAGTCATGGGCCAGAACTCTTAATCTCTGAATTCAAGTTTTTTAAGCCTATTGCCACAGGTCTGTAAAATCAAGAACCTAGCCATGCAGGTCGTAAAGAGTTCCTACTATAATAGGATGCCACCACGGCAAAAATACAATACAATACTACTTTATTTGTATAGCACATTTAAAAACCAGCGGTACACCAAAGTGCTTCACAGTAATACAAAAAATTAGAGATAGGAACAATAACAATAATAATAAATACACCAGCAGGTGGAGAGCACTAATTAGCTGCAGCATAGTGTAAATAAGTATAAGAAAATACAAAAAAACTCGACTAAGAGGTTATTCAGCAATAAAGTAAAATGATTAAAAGTACATAAGGGAACATTTGCAGGAAACAGGCACTAAAAGACTGAATCGATTCAGATGGACGAATAGCAGTAGGAAGATTATTCCAGAGTTTGGGTGCAGCTATGGCAAAAGCACGATCACCTCTGGTCTTCAGCCGTGACCTAGGTTGCACTAAGAGCAGTTGGCCCGTTGATCTCAGTGTTCTCCTAGGAGTGTACAAGCTGAGAAGTTCAGTAAGATAGCTAGGAGCAATGTTATTTATAATTTTAAAGGTAAGCAACAGAATTTTAAAATCAATGCGGTATTTGATGGGAAGCCAATGCAAGTCAGCGAGGATGGGGGGTGATAGGGTCAAACCTGCCAGTTCTCGTTAAGAGGCGTGCTGCCGCATTTTGAACGAGCTGCAGTCTGCAGAGAAGGGTAGATTGGAGGCCAATATAGAGAGAGCTACAGTGGTCTAATCTGGAGACGATAAAGGCATAGATACGTTTCTCAAGATCCTTACAGGGTATGTAAGGCTTGGTCTTGGCAATTTGGTGTAGTTGGTAAAAGCTAGATTTAACTACAGTGGTACTTGTTTGTCAAGTTGACAACTGTCCAAGAGAATGCCCAGGTAGCTTAGAGTAAGAAAGTCAGAAAGAAAGGTAGCAAACAGCCCAAGTGAACCTGTTAGGTTCTAGGAATATGGCTAGTGAAAACTACAATTTCCGTTTTGTAGTTTACAATTTCCAATTCAGCCTGTTAAATTTCTTCCCTCCAAGATATTCTACAATGAGCTGTAATTGTTATTAATGCAAAGTGAAAGCACAGCAATCAGCCACGAAGCGGCAGACCACATAAAGTTACAGAGGAGGGTCTCCAAGTGGTACGACACATGGTCTGTAAAAGTCACCAATGCTCTGAAGACTCCATGATTGGACTGTTCCAAACTTCCTCTGGCATTAACATCAGCACACAAACGGTGCGCCAGGAGTTTCATGGCATGGATTTCCAAGGAGTTTGTATAGAAAGTGTATTGTATATTGTAGGTGTATTGCGTAGGGGGTTCAGAACTATTTTCCACAAAGTGTAGATAGAGAGAGAGAGACAGAATTATTATTTTTTTATTAATGTAGGTGACTCAAAAAGTTTCACCATTAGTGTTTTACATTTACATTTTCCAGCTACTACACACCATTTTTCTCTGCACTTTGAATTTAAAAGGCATATAACAAAAGGTTGGTAAATTAAGTTGTAGTTAAAAAAGAAATAGCTGAAGCAGCATTTTGCAATTGATCAGTTTTTAATGGCAACAGGTGAGTAACATGACTGTGTATAAGAGGAGCATCTTAGAGAGGCAGTTACTCAGAAATGAAGATGAGCAGAGGTTACTGGTTCACCAGTCAAATTGTGGAATAGTTCCAGAACAATGTTCCTAAACAGAAAATTAAGACTACAGTACAATCTACAGTACATAATCACATCTCAGATTTAGAGAAATCTCTGTGCACAAGGGACACGGGCAAAAAGTGGCACTCCATTAAAACGGGATCGATTCTATCATGAAAATCACTGCATGGGCCGAGCAACACTTTAAGAAGTCACTGTCTGTAAAAATAGTTCCCATTCACAAATGCTGGCTGAAGCTATCACACGAAGAAAAAAGAGGGGATGCTAAACAGTGGTAAAAATGGCCCCGCCCCAACTTTTGAAATGCGCTGTTGCCATCAAATTTTTCCTTACAATCAAAATCACATTCACTCAGCGTTCACTCGCTTATCTTGGTTATCTCCAGCAGCTCTATTCCCCTTCAGTCCGGCTCGCCCTACAATTTCAGAAGCACACCACTCGAAGGCCGCTAACTCCAACTCTTCATACACCATCATGCATGACTGAGGCCAAAGCACTGCGACGCCCGACGTTCAATTGACCTTGTAAAATACACATAATCACAAGATTAACAACAGTTGAGGTTCCAATCCTTTCATCTCTTATATGACAGGAAAAACCATCCACACCCGGAGGCATGAACTGTGTCCGAGAAGAGGGCTGTCATATTCACTTACTTCATTTCAGTTCTTCATATTAGAGACAATGTCATGGCCTTAATTATCCTGTCAGATGTGTGATCTACATAACTATATTCCTTCTTTGGTTTGAGGAACTTTTTTTTTTTTTTTTGTCATTTTTTTTCTTGTTAACATACATTTATTGTAGTTTTGTATCTATATAATTGGATACTGTAAAATTTTACATGTGTATTGTGGATGTAAAAGCCAAACTAGGGACAATGACTGGAAATTAGCAATAGCTATGAGCAGTAAGTCAGTTTCTTGTTTCAGTTAAGTTGTCACCATCAAATTGAAATTTCAGATAAATGGACCGATTCTTATATAGTCCCGGAGTACTCAAAGCGCTCTATACAACATGCCACATTCACCCAATCACACAAGCACTTTCTCTGAATTGAGTGCTTTCTAAGTACATTCACACACATTTATACTCCGACGGCTGCATCGGAGAGCAACTTGGGGTTAGTATCTTGCCCAAGGATACTTGACATGTAGACTGGAGGAGCCAAGGATCGAACCACCAACCTTCCGATCAGTAGGTGACCTGCTCTACCTCCTGAGCTACAGCCACCCCGATAAACGCGCTGAGACTCATCTACCATATATACTGCCAGAAAACTAACACAGAAACACAAATACAACTAATATTGAAAGAATTGATTACTGGAGCTAAAAGAAAATAAATAGATAAGAATTTTGATATGTGATTTATCATTTAGTGCCATTTATTAAAGAGGACTTAATGTTCTTTGGAGTTTGTTTTTGCAGTTTGGGGATTTCCTAAAATCTATTTATCATTTTGGTTCAAAAAACATTTTTAATTTTAGAAATTCTTATTTTGAATTATCAACAACAAAGATTGGTTTTGGTTGCATTTCTAAATTGAAAATTAAAACAACAACAACAACAACAACAACAACAACAACAACAAAAAAGGTGATAACGAGACAACAAACAGAGAGAGACTTTGGACATAAATACACACAAGGGGTAACGAGAGAACAGGCCACAGGTGGGAACACAGATGATCTAAGGAGCTTCTCGGATGAGAGGTGAAACATCTTCAAGCAAGATGAAGATGTTTCATCTTCAAACATCTTCAAGCGTCGAATAGTCCAGACGCTTTTCTTTCCAAGCTCCTTACACTACAATGACCTGGATGACTAAGAACTTTCACAGATGAAAACAGATGATACTAATCTAGAAAAATTAGACAAGGGAAGCAAAACTGAATATGTCACACAAAAGGCAGGAGACTATCAAAGTAACACCGGAAGTAAGATAAGCACGAAAACAAAGACTAAGACACACAGGCTTGACACTGGGACCGGGGAGGCAAAGAAACGAAACAGAGAGAACACTCAGAAACTAGGGTTAAATAATGGTATAAAGAACATCAGTCTATCTCCTCCTTTCAAAAAATACAAGTCCAGACAAAAACTCACAGAAGTGATGCCAAGTTATAGAAAAAAAAAAAAAAAAAAAACTAACCTTGAGGCAATGAACACATAATTATAGCTTTTCATGTTAGCTAATAGATGCTGAACATCAACCCACCTATTTCAATTCTTTGTGTTTTTCAAAGTTTTATAATGTTACTATAATGATTGTAGGGTATCCATGTCTGTTCCCTAATTTCTCCTAGACACTTTAATAAGTCTGTTACTTGTACATGTATGTTTTTGTCTGTATGCAAGTTTAGCATTTTTTAGTGCAATGGCACATGTCTGTATATTTGCTACAGTGGGGGTGGGCAGTGAATTCTCCCAAGAGACAACATAAGAAACTGGCACTGTTAGCTGGAGCACTGAACAATAAGCGCGAAGAAGAAGAAGAAGAAGAAGAAGAAGAAGAAGAAGAAGAAGAAGAAGAAGAAGAAGAAGAAGAAGAAGAAGAAGAAGAAGAAGAAGAAGAACAACTCAGTTTGGCTCAATGTTGATTTTTATCTGTTCTTGGTCGGCCCTCCATACCATTCCTAGTTTCTCATGTTGACCCTGGGGAAAATGAATTGCACATTCCTGTGCTTTACTGAACCTCCCACATTATTGCTGCTGATTGTTGTAAATATTCACAGTTACATTCAAACTAACTTAAAGGACAAATATTCCTATGTTATGCATGTTTGGGTAATTCTTTCTACTTTTGTGGTTATATGCTGTTACAGCTTCCTGTCACTTCTTCTGCAGAATAATATTATCATGATATCAGTCATGATAACTTGATTAAGGAAGTGCAACACGTGTTTTGTTCAACAGTTACTCATACTTAAGATACAGATTCATCAGGATTATGTCATTCCCGCCTCTGAGCGATGTGTATAAGCAACATAAGCAAAAAACCATGTGCTGCACCATGTGACAGAGCAAGCACTGGGAAACACTGTATGTATGAAGTGCTGCTCATGTGCCTCCTCTCCACAGTTGGGACTGACATTTACTTTATGCATCTTCTTTCCCATGGGAATGATAAATTATGTAGGCTACCGGAAAGACAGTGCACTGATAATGCTTATCCACATTTACTATGCCACATGTTTGTGCTGCTTGAAAAAATGTTATCTTTTGTTACCTTGAAAATGTTAGCTGAACACACCCTAGCTGTCAAACACCTTGGAGCGCCCACTCTCTCACCTGTTAAAACAGATTTGATCATCTCACCGGCATGCCCTCACATATGAATGCCAGCAGACCTGCAGATAAAACATGCAGTGTGCAGTGGTTGGACTAGTGTTTACCTTACAGACACGCATATTGATTGAGTATTGATTGTACTGCTGAGGCTGCAGTGTCCACTGGGTCAGTGAGTGATTGAATGAGTGGGTGGAGGTCAACACAAGCATTTGGCCTCCCCAAAAAACAAATTTCAGTCATACTTTAGCAAATATTAGTAGGTAAGATTAACTGCCTTTACAAAAACCAAAAGCCAAAGTCTAAGAAATCTGTTTAATAAAGGTTAGAATCACCAGATTCCCCATAATACGATATTATCGTAATATTTCACTTACCATACAAAACTATTGCGATTTTTAACATTATGTGATATGCCGAGGATTGCAATGACATATCTTGTGATTTATCACTTTTTTCCAGCTGCAAATTAAATCTCAAAGATACAATTTTTCATTGACTCTTTTATCCAATAAGATAACCTTATCTTACTTAATTTATTTTATTTATGCTGCTCAATTAGGTTGTCAAGCACAACAACACTGACACTAAAACCTGCCAAAATGTTGAAATAAGATGGAGTCAGTCTGCTCATTCAACTAGGTCATGTTGGCACTTACAGGAAATGAAATGAAACTGTGATAAATCATCACAAAAACATTACTTATATGCCTCTGTCTACATAGGAATTCACATTTGAAGGAAATTTACATTTAATCATTACATCATTTTTCAAGAACCTTCCTGTTTCATACGAGTACAACCAGCTGGCAGCCAACTGAGTTGAGTTATGCTCACTTGCTCTGGATTTATAAATGAAATAGTAGTTATTTACAAACCTTTGACAATTTCTCTGAGAGTTATTGCAGTCAGTTCAAGTCAGACTGCAACTGTTTGCAGAAAGGTTGCCTCCTATCTGGAACCGCGCAATCACCTTGCAATCAAAAGTGGTGATGAGTGTACAGCACCAATGGTTCAGGACAAACAATATACACCTATAAAGATGTTGCTGTCCTAGTTTTACTTGTGTGACTAATTCAGAGCATTAGCTTGCTTTGAATTAGGAGGTCGTGTGTCCAGTGTTGGATGGTTTTTCACTTGATTTGATTTAATGTAAGTGCTTGGCTAACATTATCTCAGGATAGTGGCACATGAGATGTGCCCATAGTTTTCCTAGATTATTTTAACTTATTTAATAAAATATGGATATTTGGTGTCCCTGGATCAATAATTATGCCATCCAATATATCATGATACTATATACTGATTTTTCCCCCCACCCCTACAATTTAACACGATTGACCACTCTCTTTCACACATAGAAACCTGGTATGGCTTGCTAACTTGCATACTAGCTGCAAAAGTAAACTCCCCTGTTGTTCTGCGAGTACATTTCTGTTAAATAAGCCATGGACTCATTCCTTTCTTCCATACTGTTCTTTATATTTTGACCACATAAAAGACTAACTGAGTCTTTTAAGAGCTAGATAAACTTGATTAAGCTGAGAGCAAGAGAAACTCCCCTCAGCTTCTCAAGTCTGGGAAAGTCAAGCAACACCAGAGCACACATAGCATGACAGTGCTACACCCAAACAATAGAATGAACAAGCGAAACGTTAGTGGTCTTTGTGTTTAGGGGAAGAAAAAATAAAACACTGGGGAAGAGCTGCTGTAAGTGTTACCTTTCTGCAAAAGTGAGGCATGCGAGTGTGCTGCAAAGAGACAGTGACACAATTGGAGTGAGCAATACTCAGTGATCCATTCAAATGTTCGCGTTCACTGGAGCAGACAGTGCACCCACTCAGAGACAGTGCATCAGAGTCCTCCTTGTGAAGGCGAACTGCTCATTCTTTCTCTGCTGGAAGCCACAAAATAACCCAGGATAACCTCGGAAAGCTCAGCAAGGACTACTCAGAAGAGCAGGAGCAAGAAGGAGAAAAATGAGGCTGAGCCAGCCTAAACCCAATCTGACTTTTACTTTCCATCGCCAGTGGTCAAATGTTTCAATCAAACCTACAAGAGGGATTAAATATTCATAATATTGAAAAAGCAAAAAGTGCAACAAACATGAGCCATTTGAGTAGAAAGAAAAAAACAAAAAGAGCAATAAATTTGGTCAGTACTATATGCTGGTATAGTACCTTCAAAGTCTTCATGTTTTTTGGTTTATCAAAGTGATCCATTGACTCCACTAATCCTTCTGAGTAGACCTGCAACGGATCACCACTTCTCAGATGGGCTCAGGTTTTCTCAGCTGGCAGTGATATTTCATGACAACAAAGCCTGCTGGTCAGCCAGCTGTTGACAAATCCCTGGTATGACGTATGTCTCGGTTTTGGTTGATTCTATGCCAAGCTAACACACACACACACACACACACACACACACACACACACACACTGCTGGCGGGAGTATCCGCTGGATGTGTTAAGCAGAACTGTTGAACTGATCCTGCAGAATTATGCATCTCATTTGAATATGTTGATTTTTATAGCCACAGAAACCTTGTGACACAATGATGATGAATAACAATGATCACAGTATCTACACAAAAATCTGAATTTTCATTTTAATGGAAACTTTGATCATAAAAATAGTCGATGGCTTCTAAAAACAAAAGCCAGTCCTAATCTGCTCTTTTATGTCTTGAGATTAAAAATTCCCTATGGTAGATTAGTAAAAATAAATAAATAAATAAATAAATAAATAAGGGCGACTCCCACAATTTCTCTGTACTTCTTAAATCTACATGAAGAGACAGCAGATAGCTCTCCTAGTATTGAAACAGTCAATTTATCAACTAGCTGATCAGCAAAAAGTAATAATAATAATAATAATCTGCTGTATTTAAGCAAGACAGCAAGAAATGTTTTTTTTTTTTTTTTAATTCTCTTCTTCCAACTTCTAAAAATTCAGGATTTAGGAAGTAATGTTTTTACAAATAACCAGTATTAACAGATCACACTGAGCTCTTGGAAATGATTTGGATCATTTCCTGCTATAGTTTAATGTTTTTACTGCATAAAGCAAGAGGAAACATTAACAAAAGATCAGGTCAACTGATAAGCCAAAGTGCTCTTTCAGGTCCTTGTCTCTATGCTGCTCAAGCAGCCGTGTCTTAAGAAAAGAGTGCTACAGCAAGAAAGCCTCGACTTGAGATGGCATTCGCTTGCACTACTAAACTGGCTTCCTAGCAGGACTGCTAAACTGGAAATATTAGATTTCCATCCTAGTGCTCTTACTAAATGTAATCGATCAATAAGGAAAGAGAAACTTCTTTATAGAGAAACGGCATGAAGATAAGACTGAACTGGGGGGTGGGGCAGTCACGCACTGTAGGTGTAGGTTTAGGATTTTTAGGACAGGACACAACCTCACTGACTTTTTGTGGGACTGCATGAGTAGGAGGGACTGTGACTCTGCACTCTCAGGAAGCAGATAATAATGAGACATCCCCAGATTACTTGAGCTGTGTACATCAAATGTAAATGGAACATAGTGATAAAGTAATTATTTTTAAGCATGTAAATCTCAATGACTCATTTGTTTCCTCTCCAGTGTGTAGGCTTTAGAAACGGGTTGAATAATTCACCATGTATTTTATCATGTTCTGCCATTTTAATTCAGCTGTGCTCCTTGCTGACCAAACGCCAAGCCAGAAATTGGCTTTTTATGACTCCAGCAGCTGCACTAAGCGCTGTTTATAACACAGCACGTCCATTAAGAATACATTGCAGTTTGTATTGCACTTTACTGCAGCCTTGGAAGGAAGATTCGTGAGAGCCAAATGTATGCCTAAACAGAAGATGTGATATCAATAATACAGCAGATGATCTCAGGTCCAGTTGCAATTTTGGTCTCAAGTTATCATGTAAGAGGATCACGGGAGTGTAACATAAGCTACATTCGAGGTAATTCCCCAGCTTTAAACAGATTAACTGAGAAAAACTATTGAAATGAGATTTTTCACACAGGGAACGAGTGAACCAAGTACAGAGATGAACCTGGAGACAGTTATTCAGATCCTATCTGTGAGTGCACTGCTTATCTCATACAATATCAAAGGCCTGTGACCTTGTGTTATCCAGCTTAACTGGCCTCGTTATAACCTGCTTTATGGTATCTTTCCCTTTTCTACACCATTTGAAAAATAAAGCATTCTTATCTGGTTACAGGGGAGAGATCACAACGACCTTCAGCTTGGTGGAGGTATTTTTATGTCTTGGAAATACAGGAAACCTTGATGTTTATAATAATATTTGGCATGGTGCATTATAGAGCCATCAGCTGTACTTGAACCTGTTTATCATCTGAAACATATGCGAAGTAGATCATAATAAGTAGAAGAATAAAGAGAGGGGCTTGTGTTTTCTGTACGCCTGTGTGAGTGCACTCAGTGGTCCAGGAAGACCGCGCTCACTTCCAAAGGATGCTGCGTGGAAGAAAAGATGGACGCATACAGGTTATACTCACTCTGCGTAGCCGGTGGACCACGGCAGCCGCTTGGTCTCCTTCAGGATGAGGATCGGTCTTGCGATGTGATCCGCCGAACACTCGATCTCGTCTGGCGACAGTCCCAGGAAGTCCGGTCGGGTGTACGGGAATTTCAGCGGCAGATCCGAGCCGCTGGGATGGTCTCCGTTGGAGCCACCGGCCATCATACCTCCCATGAAATTGGCTACCGCCGACTTCACCCGCGTGAGCATGGTCCTGCTGCGGCGTGGGTCCAGGCAATGCGATTGCGTGAATGCCACCCCACCCCACACGCACCCCCCTCTTCCAGTCTCCCTGGCAGATCCCCGCACGGCGACGCAGATTCGCGGCGTGGAAGAAAGCAAAACACTCAGGATCCGCGGAAAGTCATTCGGCACAGCGATCCCTCTGCGAACACGGAAATAAAAGCTGAACAGGCTCTCTCTCACACACACACACACACAGAGCCAGACTGAGCTGCACAGCAGTCATGTGACAAACCGGTTGCTGCTGGTGGATTTGGTCGCTGGTAGCCTATCTCAGTGAGCCGCTTACTGTTGACAGTGCTGGAGGTCAAAGGTGCGTAATCCCGATGTGACGATTACCTCCCGAACAAGGTGCAACACAAGGCTTTGTAGCCTGAGAAAAAGAAGGCGGTGACCCAAATACATATATATACATATACATATAAATGGAGCCACACTGACTGAACAACACACAGTACAATAAACCAGCCGTGAGGGTTTCAGTGACTCTTTTATGGACATCTGCAGTCGTCTAGTCTTTGTTTTTTCTTGACAAGGTGTGGTTTGCGGACTTTTTTGAGTCCCACAGATGCCACAGCTGTGTTGAAAAAATTAAAACCAGCTGTTTTGTTTCCATCTTTCTACAATTTTCTTTATCAAAAGATTGGAAATACAGTCATTGGGGAAAATGTGGTTATCAAAGGTCAAAGCCTACAACAGATCAAAGTTGTAGGCTATAACACAGGCACACAAATCAAGGCTACATGTGTAATATTCTTTTATCAAAAAGGCAGTTTTGTACTTTGAAGCTAATGTCCACAAGAAAGGGGTCCAGTCAACACAAATATGCAGTAAAAACCAGAACTGCTGTTTCAAATATGGCACTTACTGGGAGCCTTTCAGTGTCTAGTGGCATATTGCGTTACCACCTTCTGATTACATTTTTTCTTTCTCTTCCAAGAGTCACTGCAAATCTTACTGACTGGGCATTAAGCCAACCCAGCAGGATGTCTGTCTAGAATTTATGGACTTACTCTGTCAACAAAGCTCCATTTTGGAGAAGTGAACCCTACTAAATGATATGTCATAAGTGAACCGCAGTCTGCAGAGCGACCAAACCACAGAATCGTACTCAGCTGTTTCTTCAGTGCTGAAAGGTGAGGGCGTTGCAACAAAATGACTTCAAATGATCTGCTCATGATCCATATTCAATCCCAAAAGTTCACTGAGGAAACAAAAAGCCGTGTGGACGCAGTCAGTTCTTTCAGCTTCGGTTTACTGAGCACAGACATGCCTTCAAATAGAAGTGTGAGCATTTCACGTCGGAGTCCCAAAATCCCCAGCCAAACTGACATATGGCATTATTTCTAGCCTTTACCTTCACTTTAAATGCAAATGGCAAAATCTGCTCTTAATCACTTCATCACCTATTATCTAAGTCATGCTCTTTATAATAAAATTCCACTTATTTGACAAACACTAATGTGGTTTGGGTTTCTTGTCAAGACACCAGAGGAACTTGATTTTGTTACATAAGTGCAAAAGTTTTCTTCAACCTACCAGCATCCAAACTCAAACACCCGTGTCATCCAGTGCTGTAGGAAAGAAATTTGATTAAACTTACAGTTAACCTGCATATTTTTTTCTTTTTTTAAACAGAATGGTCCTCTTTCAGCACAAAACTAAAACTAGGTGTGGACGCAGGGCCGCTTTGTAAAACAGGTTCCAGTTCCCCAATCTCTTCACTGGTTTCACTGTGGCAACTGTATAGTTGCTTTCTGTTTTATTTTGAAAACCACTATGAAAGATATTTTTTTAACACTGTGCTTGTGATGTACAGTTTCTGTGTGGAGTTTGCATGTTCTTCTGGTCGGCGTGACTTTCTCTCATAGTATAAAGACATGTGATTTAGTAAGGGTTGGGTTAACTGGTAGTTCTGCAAATACAGCAGGATTGGTATTGCCGAAACCAACACAGATATTTTTAACCCATGAAGGCAGCTCATATAGGACAGAGCAATGTGTCATGATTTATGCAATTTATGAGCTTTATGAGATGAATCATCATCAGTTTGCCAATTCTCAATTCAGATTGTTGTGATTTTTACTTTCCACAATAATTGGTTACCTACCTTTCAGCTTTATTTTGAAACTGCTTCTTTTTTGTTGTTGTTTGGAGACCTGGAATGCAAATGTGCCTGTCTCTGCTGCACTTTGGGTCAAAAATGTGCTACAGACTAGAAATAAAATAGACACAAAAAGCTTCAGACATTTTTTATAGTGCATGTTAAAAAAAGGAAAATAAATGAACTTCAGTGGGCTACAAACTGAACTTAGATGACAGAAACAAAGTATTGATCCATATGTGCCAGTATCAATCCAATACCAATACCAGCACTGGTATCAATATTACTGATATTTGAATCTGCCCACCTATTATTTGGCCATAGGTGTAAATGTGAGTTGCATGTTTGGCTGTCTATCTGTTTCAGGCCTGACATGTGACCTGTCTGCCTCTTGCCCTAGGTCAGCTGTGATAATCTTAAGGCACCCCATGACCCTAAATTGGATAAGCAGAAGAAAATGGATGGATGATGGGTTTGTGCAAAATTGCTTTATAAGCAATAAACATTGAATATGGAGTGCATGATTTTATTTTTTTGATGGGAGTGATTTTTTTTCTTGAGAATCCTGTAAAATACAGCATGAACTCTTATGGTTTATATTGAGGAACACTCAGACACAGTATCTCTTAAATCTTGCGGGCCAATTAAAATCGTGAGCACGCTTATTATACAGAATGTCTCCAGTGAAAATGAGTAAAGTCTGATGAAAGTGAAGTTGGGAATTTGGCAGACTATAGTAAATCAATAATTCATGAGCTTGCCAGCAAAGAGTTCTACTGACCTAATTACACAGGAAAAGCAACAGTCTGTGAGCAGGATGCAGAAGATGATATACTCTACCTGCGACTGGATTTTCAATCAGGGATAGCTGGTAAAAAATTAACCAGAATAATGAGTGTGGCTCTTGTCTTTTCTGTGCTAATTATACCCCATAAACTGACAACATGCACAAAGATAAGCACATTTCCCAGGAGACCTCACATACATTCTTTTGAAGTGATAAACTATTCAAAGCTTCCAAATGACAACAATTATTTAATGGAAACCATGTGTTCAGCATGCGCGCTTTTTAGCAACAGCTGAGGCAGACATTCGTTCATTTGATCTGTTGGTGCACAAGATGAAAAGTGAAGCATCACCAAAGTCATTAAGACTTCATCTGTGAAACATCTATGCAGTCTTAAGGCAGTTTATCTCATTGTTATTTTAACTTGATGCACTGTAGTATCAAAACAGGGCCCCACCTTGCTTGCCTTTCGTGAAATAAACTAATTATGTGTTTCACTAACGCATTTATAGTCAAATTCTGAAGTCTTGTTACCGTTTCATCTTCACAGAATGTGCCATTGTGGTTCATGAAGGAGTGTACAGCCTTTATCATTTTCTAGGAAGATGGGAAATAGTTGCAGTGATTTATTACAGTATGTAAGGAAAAACAGTTTGTACACTTCTAAGAAGCTTGAAAGTCAATATTTGGTATGATTGTCCTTTATACTTCAACATGTTTTGGCTCTTTTTTGTTTCTGTTCTCTATCAAGATTAACCCACACTGCTTCAGTTATGTTGACATCTGAGCTCTGGGGAGGCCAATCCATGACCGATAATTTTCCTTGTGTGCTTTTCTATTTATATTTCTATATCAGCAGTGTGTTTGAAATTGTTGTTGTGCTAAAAAAAATAAAGCTGTGGCCAATCAGGTGTTTTCCAGACGGTACTGGTCAAATGAAATCTGATGGTTTTTTCTGCATTCACAAATCTATCAATGTCATTTTCTTTTCTTAACTGAATGTGTGGAGTAATTTAAAATAAAAATAAATAAATTAAATCTTATCTGGACTCCAATGTAAGTCTTAACTTTATGTTGTGGTTTTTGAACCATGTTGAATGTTGTTATCTGGCAGATTAATAAGACCTCCACAGGTTGAGATGCAGCATCAAATCATGACAGAGCCTCCACCGTGTTTTACACATGGCTGTAGTTGTGTTTGAATGATATGTTAAATATGTATGTGCAAACTGATATGTTTAGATCCACCACTCCATAAAATCCGTTTCCACTGATTTTCAGTCACATTAATGTGTAATCGGTCATACCTTGCCCCCCCTTCCTTCCTTAAGGAACTGCCTCTTGACAGTCAGCTTTCCACTGCGCCCATTTCTTATCAGGCTTCAGTGAACAATAGATGAATCAACTAAAGGATCAGATGAATCTCGCAGGGTTTTTTTTTGCTGGATTTTATCTGTCTTAAGTACGATTTTTCAGATGTTTGCCTGCAACAGAGATTTTACGCCTGTCATGATTTCTTTTGTCCTCCACTTGTCCAGTTTCTTCAAAATTTTAACCACACACTGCACATCATGTCAAGACATGCCGAGTTTACAGTAAATTGCTCTTTGGGAACCACCTTGTTGACTATTTTATGCCTGTCAAACTGTTATCTTTGGCATTTTCATATATTCAACAAAAGAAATCGGAACAAACTCAGTTTTGTGACGGGCTGCTACAAAGTGCCTAAAGATACAAATTGAAAATTGGTTCTTTGCCAAGTTGTGTGTAGACATGTAGCTTGTTTATGCATGTCTTGAACTATTGCTCAAGATCTCCTTAAACAAAAGAAAAGTCTGGCTTGGAAGAAAAATATGACGAAAGGAAGGCTGGTTCAAGACCTTTGCACAGCACTCATTTTCCAGTTAAAGGGGTTGATTTGTCTGCAGAGAGACATCTTTAAGGCCTTATCTTGTAACATCAGTAGCTGACCTTACTAATAATCTTGTGGCCTTATGGGAGCAAAAATTCCTACTGCCAAAAGCAATAATGGAAACCACATCCAGAAGAGGGAAGGCTGCATAGTCCACAGATTTGAGATGAAATGTGTATCATATTGGTGCAAACCTCAGCTGATCCCCCAGAATAAAGAGTCATCAGAAAAAGTTCTTTTTGAATCCTGAAGCCAGAAGAGATGCAAGCAATAAAATCAACCGTATATCTGTCCCCTTGCTACATTGCATAATTTGCAATATTTATCCAGTGACTATTTGAAAACTACAGTTTTCAAATAATCTGTTAAGCGTTTCTCTTTGCTCTGTCTTCAGCTCCTTGTTATTCCTCCCAGGATAATGATGATGGCAGGGTCAGGATAGCTTGAAGAATCTGTTTGCATTTCTGTAATCAGTCTGCTACTTGAACTGATGACTGACTCACAGATGGATAGAGATGGCACACATGCATACTTGCAGCATGGGGTAATGTGGAGACAGGGAACTCTCATATAAGCATGGATCACGACAAAGGCTTTTGTTAATCTGCAAAGAAAATTCTACAAACCTAAAGTCAGCAATGAGTAAAATCTAATTTTGAAGTCAGGATAAAATAATTATTTTCAGATCCTGACTGTAATATTTGAGATCAGAATCAGTTAGGGCTGGATAAGGTGACCTTGAAGCATCACTTTTTTATGCTGCATAGGCTGCTGTAGGACTGTCTGTGACGCACTAAGCATTTCTTCGATACACCTCGTTTCACTCCAGGTGTTTCTGTAACACCGCTGTATGCAATTTTCTTCCTGTGTTTTGTCTCCATCTCCCTCTGCTCTCCTTTTGTTTCCCCTCACCCCCAACTGGTCGCAGCAGATGGCTGCCCCTCCCCAAACCTGTTTTTTCTGGAGGTTTCTTCCTGTTGAAAGGGATTGTTTTTTCCACTACCGATTTTGCAGTTTAGGCCAAATCATATTAAGAAAATATGCAAACATATCAGTTCCTGTTGAAAGGAAGGCATTTTCCATTGCTTATTGTGATTTTATCACCAATATCATTCGTTCTGTACCTTGCTGCATATTGGGACAACTGTTGTTGTGATTTGGAGCAATGTAAATAAAACTGAATGGAAAAATGATAAACTACTACTAGTGGTAATTAGTGTTATTGCTACCAATAGAATACAAGACCAAGCCAAAAATAGATTGTTTCCTCCGTTTCTTTTCCATTTTATTGCAAACATACAAACCCAATTTTAAGAATGCTGAGATGGTAGCAACATCTCAAAAGCACAGGGATGAGAACAAAAAACAAAAAAACAAAAAACAAAAACAAAAACAAACAAACAAAAAAAAAAAAAACCTAGAGAAGTGGTACTAACAAGAAACAGCTGGAGGAACACTTTGTAACCAATTAAACTAAGTTAACTGGCAACAGGACCGTAACATGACTGTGTATAAAAAGCATCTCAGAGAGGAAGACTTTCTCAGAATTCGAGATTGGCAGAGGTTCAGTCTGCAATTTTGCAAAACAATTTCAGAATCATGGTCCTCAATGTGAAATTGCAAAGACTTTGAATATCTGGTCATCAACGTCACACAGCATCAGCGTTCTGAGGTTCTGTTGAAATCTGTGCGCGAGGGACAAGGCCAAAGTCATTATTGGATCCCTATGAGCTGAGGGCCCTCAGAGAACACTGCATTAAAGACAGACGTGATTCTGACATGAAATCATGGCATGGGCTCAGGAGGTTAAAGCTCTGTCATGTAAAGAAGAAGCCAATATGTGAAAGTGACTTGCATCTCTGATGGTACATTAATGAAATGGAATTGAGAGCTTGCACATCTGGAAAGGTAGCATTAATACTTTAGAGGTTTAAGAGCAACATGTAGGCCCATCCATGGAATGTTGTTTTAGGGAATGACTTTCCATATCCAAGCAAGAAACTGTTCAACTCTGTCCATTTCAAAAATGACAAATATGAAAGACCCAGGACCAGCTAGAATCCTAAGACAAAGAGGCACAGGGAACATGGCCCTGTCCCAACTCTGAGGTATTACTGCCATCAAATTCTAAACAAGATATTTTTCTTAAGGTAGGTCAATTTTCTCAGTTTAATCTGCCAGATAACATTAAACATACTTCTACATGGCTCCCAAACCACAACATTAAGTTAAGATTTACACTGGAGTCCACATAAGGTTTTACGTATTTTTTAATTTTACATTACTCCACACCTTTAGTTTAAAAAAAAAAAAAAAAAAAAAAGACACTTGCCTTCATACAACATGAAGGCAAGTGGTGACATCTCCCCTAGCCAGCCTTACTTTATCCACTCTGTAGACAGTTGGCAATTAAATCTTGGCAACACCCAGAGACTCTTTCACGAGTACAAGCTGAAGAGGACTTAAACAGTTCCCGTCGAAAGGGTCACGCCAAGAGCCCCAAATAGAACTTCTGGACTCGCCCAAATTTGAAAACCACTGGGGAAAGCAAGCCATCACGTGTGCTTTCCAACAGGGAAAAGGTACTTATTTGTTAAAATTCTAATGAAACAATAAGCAACCCTGCACAGAATACTCAGTTGCTAAAGTGCAACTGAGTATTCTGTGCAGGGCAAAAACCCCATTTTAAGTGCACCATGCCAAATATACATGGATACTCCAACATGAGTATGCCACAAGTTGCAATAATGGACAATCGTAACATCATGAGCACAAGAACCACAAACTGAAAGGATTAAAACAACAAAATTACTACCACACAACCAAAAATAACCACTAATCCCAACCAGAAGGGATCTTTTGTCCCCACAAAACAAAGTCACATACAAAATGACCCCATAACACAACAAGTTGCTGTTCACAAATGAGAACTATACCCACATAATTATCACAAGGTCGGCTCAGCACCGCAGTTAATGCAGTCACGTGGCCAGCAACATTCACAAGTCATCCACCACAAGTAGGCCGACATCGCCACAACGCTGAAGGTCACTGCACAAAACACTCACCTTCTCATTAGTCATCCATAAACACTGCCACACACACACACACACACACACACACACACACACCTAAAGGCTTACCTGACACAACCAGAGGGCCATAACTAGTAAGGGATCTCAAACGGTTCAATTTAGTGTTACTGGTTTAACACACCAAAACAGCTTCTTCCCCAAACACTGCTGACCTCAGTCCGACAGTAACTATGAAGAAACCACCATGTGCAATATTCTTCTGCCTAATTCCACGTCCTACCCATCAGGACATAGCTCCTAATGTAAATCTTATAATATGTAGATTACACACGTTCAGTTTAAGTGTGCAATATTCTTACATCCCAGTGTTACTAGATGGGTAGGCATGGTATAAATGTTTAAACATTTTAATTCACATCAGCAAGTTGTATTTAAATAGTGTATGTCATATTAATAATATTTCAGTATGTTTGTTATTTTAGATTATTGCATCACAAGGGAGTATTGCTTTCATTTTGCTGTGCTTGCATAATGGCAAAGCATCTTGAATCTTGAACTTTGAGCAACTTTCAGCGTAACACAAAGAAAACTGTGCATACCTGGTTTTCAATAGCGTGCCAGCCCTAAGGCACGTTTCAATGCTAAACTCAAACAGACCCATCACAGATGTCATTCACCGCCAAACTCCAAAGTATAAGTATGAGGCAAGCTCCAAACACAAACTAAAACAAAAACAAAATAAGAAACAAGTACTTCAGCGGAAGGGCAGCACAGACACCCAGCTGAAACTCTAAAGACAGTCTGCTCAGTCGCAGCGAACGCCTTAAGTAAACCATCACTCACCCCACCAAGACAACTGCTGATATTTAATCTCTTCTAAAGACTATTGATTGAGTTATGACCCTGCAGGAAAGCTACAAAATAAAGGAGAGTTTGTTGGAACATAAATGTTATTTTAAATCCTGTAATAATCCCAACTAAAAACAGCCCACACAGCATGAAGGCAAAAAGAAAAACCCTCAAATGTGCCTCAGGCATGCCTTTATCCACACTATGACAGGTGTAGACAATTGACAATTAAGCCATGGCAACCACTAGAGACTCTTGAACTGTCAACAGATAAACAATTACAATGGGCTCTTAACAGAAAGTGTACAAACAATAATCCAAAAACATGAACCAAGTACTATAGTAGGCCTGCAGATAGGGAACAAAAACTGTAACAAACACAAGCAGGAAGACAGGACTATTTATACAGAGTGCTGGTGAGGGAATGACTGATGACGTTACGTCCCATAATTAGTAACAACATACAGGTAAAGCGGTGGTACGGTGGTTAGCACTGTTGCCTCACAGCACGAAGGTCCTGAGTTTGCGTGGGATCCTCCCAGGTACTCTAGCTTCCTTCCACAGTCCAAAGACATGCACTTAGTGGGGATAGGGTAATTAGAAACTCAGCACGGTTGTCTTTATGTGTTAACTGGAGGTAACCAGAAGGCAGATACTAAATGCAAACACTCACGTTAATACAGAGAGGAAAACAATGGAACACAGAGGAAACAAAATATATGAGGAATCTAAACAGATAATCATATAAACAGGTATCCATAACTCGGGAAAAACTAGACAGGAACCAAAGATGATATAGTATATTAAGAAAAGAATTCAAAGTACTAAGATAACAACCAAAACAGAAACTAACAGAGTCTAAAGCTCAGACTTTGGAGAAATGGAATAAAAGCTTCCAGGCTGTGTGTCATTCCAAGCTGTATTCTCATGTTTCACTTTAGTTTTGTTCTATATTGGATGAAATCTTGATTTCAAAATTTGTGTGTTACTAGTTTTTATGTTAACAAGCGACATCCCAAACCCTTTAATATTTTTCTTTTTTCTTTTTTCTTTACATATCTTTGCGAAGTCTCTACATAAATGTAAAATGCACCCTGTTAGTGAAGCTAATTAATTCTGTGTGTACCCTGTTGTTTTATTCTCTGACCAGTAGATGTCACCAGCTTACTGAAAAATGTGCGAGGGAGTTCCTTTGACTTTTATTTTATGAAAACCACATATCACATGGCGTGTCTGGCTGCATGCTGTTGTTGTGCTTTCCTTACTAAAATACTGGAACGTATACGTTTTTTATGTGATACAAGGAGGGGGCTAATATCACACCAGCCTCAGACTAGAAGAGATGAATGTGTGTTATTTATAGCAGTTATTGGGCCCAAATTCTTTTCCCATCCCTGCAGTCACAAAGATAAGCTCGGGGTGGTCAGATTCCCCACAGGGTGAGCCTGGACTGAGCGGGCTGGGTCTGTGTGTGTTACTGCCTTTTTTCACTCTTTGCTGAACAACATCTCCCCCATGCAGAGTTAACTGGAGAGACTGTCGAAAGAAAAAGAAGAAGAAAAAGTCTGGGTTGCTGTTGTTTTTGGAGAGGTGTTAGGAACATATTCAGTGACTGTGCCATATCAGTGTTTAGTAATTAAGAATGACATCACATAAAAAAAAAAAAACCAACTCTCTTGCTTTAGTGTGCCAGAAAGATAATTTGTAGCCTCTAGCTAAATCTCATGTTACTCTGTGTGTAAACATATAAATAAACACATACAAGCAGAGGACATAATGTGAAATGATGCTTTTTATTGCTTTATAAATACACGTCAATTACAATTGAAAAAACTCTTTGACATGTGACTTACAACTAAATGGATCATGTTTTTTTCACTACTGATTTTGCAGTTTAGGCTACATCATATTAAGAAAATATGCAAACATATCAGTTGCATTTATTTCATACACTAATATTTGTATTCTATGTATTACACCATATTAATGGAAACTCATAACAACACATTGCTACGTTTTACCATAAAATTGTGCCCCAGGGATTGGTGCAATATCCCATAACAGTCATAATAAAACCTTAACTGCTTTTCTTTTTGTACATTTAGTGGAACAAACTGGTAGCCAGATGACCCACTGACATCATAATGCTGATGAGTCAATGTTTTAAAAGGGATGTGGCTTTAATGACACCATAAAATCAAATTTATGCAAAAATAACATGCTTGACGGGGCATGTGGTTTTATTGTATGTGACTAGCAGAAGTGGAGTTTTTAACCCCTCGTCTTACTATAAATCACTAGTTTAATAGGTCCAGGCATGAGAGTGAACAAAATACACGGACAAGATATTTACTTTCCTGCTGGCAGACTCAGGTACTCATCCAGACTGACTAACACAGGGCTGAACAATCCTGATCATGAAGGATCTCAAGGGTACAACAACATACAACTATCATCCAATTACATGCCTCTTCACAACATGGAACATGGAAGCTCCTATCAGGCATCATAACAGTTCATACATGAGCACAGCTCAGAAAGTCATTGGAAAAAACACCAGAGTGCCGAAGCACCAACTCGAGAGAGCAGTACAGTAGGTCTCCAAGAACAGATGGACCAATCTCAGCGCTGCAGGGATCAACTACAAGAAAGCTCATGACTCCATACATGGATAGCACTGTACAAGGCTAATAGTGGACTAATAACATTGATCAAGAACTCAGTGGGACTATAGAAGACAGCACTGAAGGCCAACTCCAAGGCAATTACACGTCACCATCAAGTGAAGAATATACCAAGGTGCTACACTGATGTTCTGCATGGGCCCCATCCCCTTAGCTAACGCATAACTAAGT
Source organism: Simochromis diagramma (assembly GCF_900408965.1). Taxonomy (NCBI): domain Eukaryota; kingdom Metazoa; phylum Chordata; class Actinopteri; order Cichliformes; family Cichlidae; genus Simochromis; species Simochromis diagramma. Next base: position 17,093,547 of record NW_024386801.1, read on the forward strand.
GTTTATGCGGATATAGATTCAGGAGTAGAGTGACCATCAGCCACCTTAATAGCTGAAATCCAAGACAGTACCTGGTTATCCCACAGACCAACAAAAACCCTGATGAAGATGATCAGATCAGCCACCACCAGGTAAGGAAGATGTTGAGAAGATAGGTAAATGATATAAAAAAGATCGAAGCCATCAACACATATGCTCTACCAGTCATCAGAATCCCAGGCAGAATCAAAACTGGCCACGGGAGGAGATAGATGCCACTTATGTCAAAACACAAAAATTCTTCACAATACATGGAGGTCTCCGCCTGGAGTGCAGCAAGCAATGGAAAGAGGGAGGGTGAGGGCTGGTGAGTGTCAGAGCAATGATCCAGGAGGAAACACAGAGCATCCAAGAATACATAAAGAATGAGATGAGCTGCTCCCAGAATGCCTCAGCCAGCTCAAGACAGATGGTTATGCAGAACAGGAAGAGGAACTATCGTGGACCACCAACTGGCTGGAAAAGTATACAAGAACATCTGTACTGCATATGGACCAGAAGACCAAATATGCTGATCGGAGACACCACCAAATCTGCTTGAGAACAGTACTGTGAAATTTTCAGTTCCAGCTGCTGTCAAACCAATCAGACATAGTGGTGGTTAACAAGGAACACAATTTTGTGAAATGTCCTCACTCCCAAGTATTTCGCAGTTAACCACTGGTTAGTGGTATTATAACAAAGTGGAAGGGACTGGGAATGATAGCAACTTAGCCATGAAGTGGTAGACCATGTGAAATCACACAGCAGGTTCAACAGATGATAATAATAATAATAATAATAATAATAATAATAATAATGGATTGCATTTATATAGCGCTTTTCGGGTGATGATGAGGTGCATAGTGTGCCATGGTCATGACTTTCTGCAGAGTCAATCACTGCTGATGTCCAAACATCACGTGGCATTCAGATTATCTCAAAAACAGTGCTTAGAAAGCTTCATAGAATGAGTTTCCATGGGCAATGCAACCAAGCCTTACATTACTAAGTGCAGTGCAAAGCATTAGACTGCATTGTACCAAGTGTAAAGATCGGTGGTGGGGGGATTATGGTGCGTGGCTTTCAGGAGTTGGGCTCGGCCCCTCAGTTCCAGTGGAAAGGAACTGTTAATGCTTCAGCACACCAAGACATTTTGGACAATTTCGTGCTCTGAACTTTGTGGGAACAATTTGGAGATGGCCCGCTGTTCCAAAATGACTGCACACCAGTGCAAGAAGCAAGGTCCATAAATATAATACAATACAAAACAATTTTATTTATATAGCACATTTAAAAAATCAGAGGTGTGCCAAAGTGCTTCACAGAATCAAAAGACATAGAAGAGCGAGCTTGATGTGGAAGAACTTGACTCGCCTCCACAGAATCCTGACCTTAACCTGACAGAACACCTTTGGGATGAAATAGAGCCAAGACTGCAAGCCAGGTCTTCTCATCTGTGTCTGTGGAAATCTTTTCCCAGAAGAGATGAAGCTGTTATAGTGGAACATTAAAACCTATGGATTAGGAATGGTATATTTACAGCACATGACAGTACATGATAAAGTGGGATTCATTGGTGCATTATAAAAGGAAAATGCAAACGTTACTACGTTTAAGCATGAATGCCCATCCTTGACCTTAGAGAGAGTCTCATTCAAAAAACAATGCTAACAATATGACAAGTTCTGGTATGGTCTAATAATGGGGCTTTTTTGGGATAAATATCTCAAACTGCTATTTATAAAGTCAACAATCAACTGTTATTGTACACTTACATTTAGGTATTTTGGTTATAACTTAACAGGCTGTCAAAAACACAATCATAATTATTGAATTTCTTTTTTATTCAGCAATATCCTGTCATATTTTGAAATCACAGACATTTGTGGGCACTTTACTTTTACTCTCTACATTTTGTCTAGTTTTGTTTGCTTTTCCAATTTTCTGCCTCACCTGTCCATAATCAAAGTATATTATCATCCCAGTATATGTTTAATTACCTTGCCAGTTGCCTTGTTGCATTTTGTAGATATCCAGGAAATTTCTCATATTTTTTGTAGTTCAAGTCTGTTTCTTTTCCTAATGTATGACCTATCCTATCTACCTACAGCCTTTCTTTAGCACAGGGGTGTCAAACATAAGGACTGGGGGCCAGAATCAGCCTGGTGAAGACTCCAATCTAGCCCACCGGATGACTCTGGAAAGTAAAAGTGGACATATACATTTCTGACTTTTAACTGTGTTTTAAAAAGTTTTTCCTATTGATAGAAAACTCCCCCATGGCTATGCACAATACACCAAAGTAATTTAAATATAGATTTCTGTAATTTTACACACATTTACCTTTTCTAATCTAAGCTCAAAGAGACATAGATATTGTCGAAATTGCACTAGATGTGTAGTTAAACTTCTTGAGCTTGGGAGCTAATATAGAAAAAAAAGTTATAAAGCTACATGTTTTAAAGACTCTTGTCCCTCCTCCTTTTTATAATGTTCAGAAAAGTGAGCAGTACGCATTAACAAGTTTACATAAAGTCTGTTTTCATTTATAAAAGAAATATTGTGATTCCTCTGGTTTCGGTCCTCAACATAGCCTAAAGATTCTCAGGAATTCTCAGGGAACACATTTCTAAGAAGGTAACGGATTGTGCTTGTCAGCTACTGGAAAAGACATCGATCAAGCAGCCATGCAATACCTCATCTCTATCCTTCTAGTGACCACAGAGAAGGCTTTCATAATTAACGAGGGTCAAGATTCTCTGACCTGTGTGCACAAGCAATGAAATCCATTGAGCTGACACTTTGTTAATCATTGTCCACAAAAAGAGTTTGACCTGCTACTGGTGTCTAAGCAACAACTCTGCTATGAAGGTATCACTCTCCTCTCATGTTCTGGCCATTACATGCTTGACATTTTTGTGCAAAATATACCTCAGACTAGTAATAAACAGATATAGAGCAATATACTGTGATGTTTTATCATCATAATTTAATTATGTTGCCAAATTCTTCAGTAAAGAATTTAATTATGTTTTGTATATTCTGTTTGTAAGACAGGGGCTGGTGAACTAATGAATAACATGTCCAGCAGCCTGTCATTTTGCCTCTCGTGCTCTGCCTTTGATTTCCACCTGGGTTCTGTTTTTACACAGCAAGTCTGTAATCTAAATGCAGACTATGTACAGCCCTGCGCTGTGATCCCACGACACATCAAAGCACCTGTTTTGATTAATAAAATCTAAACATGTGACCTTTCCTTCTCTTTGAGAAATGAGACGAAGCGGTTGCTTAGGTGCATGTTAAAAGCACAAAATGTCTATCCAGAAAAAAAAAACCTGTTGGCTGTATTAAAGTTTATTTACTTTTTAAAACATGTGATGTTTTTGGTGAAGTCATAGTTACTGCATTTCACTCATGTAGCAGTGGCAACAGAGAGAAGGTCACATTACTGAAAGGTCTCTGTATGAAACGTGTGACTCATAATGAATGTCTTAAACCTCCACCCTTACAAAAATGAAAATTTTGTACCGTAGTTTTTGGATCTTTCTCCAAGTAAAAAATAAACACATTGGGTCTGGGTGCAGTTTCCCCCTCCAGGGGCAAGGGTACCTAGACCTGGGGTACAAAGTACGCTTGGGGAGTGTGATTGTGTGTACAGTGTCTATTTATGTCTGTCTCCACGTTGGGTGAGTGTTGAGTAATTGCATATGAGAGCATGAGGGTGGGAATGGATGTTTGTATCTGTGTGTGCCTGTTTGTTTGTGTCTATATGTCAGGTCGAGTATCAGACGCCACCTCTCTGGCTCTCCATGGTATGGAGGCCTATCTCCCCCCACCACTCCCCCTGCTAGTGGCAGATGCCCTCAGACATCGGTGAATTGGTGGTTCCTTGTGTTCAGGGATGGGCGTCCAGGTACCCACTGGCTCACTCCTGGTGGCTGCTTGTCGGGGCCTGGAGCCTGGGGCTCGCTCGGGCTCCTTCGGGGGTGGGGTGCCCTCGGCCTCTCGGCCTGGGGCTCGGTCACTCTGGCACAGCTGGCTGCCGGCGGAGCTCACGGGCACGTCACTGCAACCCCCCTGGCTTCTGCTCCGCGGCTGCTGAGTGACCCCTCATCTGGGGCTCCCCTCAGCTCTTTCCGGGATAGTGGCGCAGCTGCCCCTCTGTTGGTCTTCCTTGGTCTCCTTTGCTCTTGGGGCCTCTGGATGTCTGGAGTTTTGATCTCCTCCATACCTGCTTCATGCCCTGGAGGACGGGGCTGTGGCTCCCCACACCCTCTAGCAGATCATTACATGAAGGAACCTTTTAAATACAAGTGCGTCCATGCTCACAGGTGTACACACGGGTGCTTACATACACAAACTACACCCTTTTTGGCTGCTACCTCAAAGCACACTGTGCGCTGTCGATCTTACGTGCTGCACAATAATATTTAATATTTAGTATTTACTGTTATATTCACATAGATCATCGTGATGATGTTGTTTATTTTATTGCTCTCTTTTTCTTTGCTTATTTTCTCTTTTTTTCTTTCTCAACAGGTGATCCAGGTGATCGATGTATGTAGTTTCTGTCTGTTTGTTTTGTTGGTTTTTGGTTTTTGCCCTTTATCACCGTCCCTCTTCCCCGCTCTTTTTCTTTCCCTCTTTCTTTCTCCCTTTTCTTTTCCCCAGTCAAGTCTGTCCCGTGTTCAGCAAATGAAAATAAAATAAACAATAAAAGCAAAGGTGAATCAAATAGACCAAACGGCAAGGCTGGGATGGTCCATTTGGTAAAGTAAATCCGTTGGGCATCTTTCTTTGCCTTTAGACAACAATTCTGATGGCAAAAGAACCAAACGGGACAGGCAAAAAATAAAATAAAATAAAATAAAATAAAATAAACACATTTACACCCACAACATACTGGGTGTGTACAGTTAAGAAAGTGTATGAAAAGGATTCTTGTTTCCTTATTTACACACCTGTTTGGTCACTTGGGTGGATAAAAACAAACAAACAAACAAACAAACAAACAAACAAACAAACAAACAAACAAACAAACAAACAAACAAACAAACAAACAAACAAACAAAAACAACTATACTACTAATACTTTTAACAGGGGATTCTACTGAACAAAGTTGCCATCATTGCTCATATTTCACAGATTAACACATCTTGCCCCTCTGTGCTATAGCAGGGCAGTTACCCTGCTTTGGGTGCAGCTGTAAAGAGCTGCTATAATCACTTTGAGCCTCAGCTGATGTTGAATGAACAAATTAGCTTTAGAATACTTTGGCTTTAAATTTTCTGCACAGTGGATAAGATGAAACACATGACCGAAACTATCTTCTAATAATAGTTTTACTATATGTAATAATCATTTCATCCAAAAATGTAACAAATTAATCCAAGTAAGACATGTAACAACAAGTTAATGTAAGTAACATGTACCCACAAATTAGTGTAAGGAGTAGAAAATTAATGTAAGTATTGTCTGTTACAACAACTTAATGTAAGTAGCAAATGTCACTACTAATTAAATAACGCACAACTCTAATTCACAAATTTAGTACAACCAAAGTGGCAACATCCAGGGTTTTTAAAGGTCAATACACAAGTGCAAAACAAAAAAAGGAAAGGAAAAAATATTCTAATGACACGGCCACTTCATACCAGTTACATATATATGTATATATATATATATATATATATATATATATATATATATATATTTTAATTGATATTTGGTAATTGTACAAAAGGAGGAAGTCTGTGCTGTAATTTTTACCAAATACTAATTAGCAGCTGTTCATTTATGTATACAGTCTCTGAATGCATCTTGCTAACTAAGAATGCTCATATTAGCTGATAGGCTCTAGTCCCAATATGCCCGTGTTCTCCTTTTTATACAGTCTGTGGTTAATGAAGCAATGCACGTTCCCAGAGTGGTTTTAGAGCTTAAACCAGCTGAGCTACCCTCTATCACACAGTACATCTTGATTATCACCATATTAATTATTTGTAGTTTGTTTAGCTCATTGTCACCTACAAACATACTCAGCTTGTCAAGTCAGAACGGTCCCAACCAACCAGTCTAACTGGACTTTTTTTTTTTTTTTTTTTTTTTTACCAAAAACACATCCAGATTCTTCATCTTTTTAATTTTTCTGTGGCAAACTATTTTTGTTGTGTTGTTGTGTACTATGTATTTGAGAATTTTTTTTTAAATAATAAGTTGATCATTACTACTATTAAGCTGTCCAGACCAGTTTTATTATTTTGATATCAAATTAATGCTGCTTCTTTATTTAATTTAGTTTAGTTTTACTTTAGTTTAATGTTATATTTCTTTAAGAAAATCCCACCTTAACATAATGATTTTATAAGTAATCAAATTCCACTCATTCAACGATCTGAACTAAATAAATTCTGTTGCAACTAGGAAACAATAACTTACAGTCGGTCAACTGGTCTAAGAAATTTGCTGGCAGCTGAGACTAAAAGTAGACAATAGACATGCTGTCCGCAATCTATGTGAAGGAAATTTGTTTGGTAACACAGAACATGAGTAACAGAAAAAAAGTTAGTTATGCAAGCCTTGTCTGGAAGAATGTGAATGCTTTATTTTCCAGATTTTGTGTACTAGCATTTTTTTTTTTTTTAGATCAACCTGTTTGAATAGATTGATTGATCTCTGGGGGGTGATTAAAGAACACAATGGTAAATAGAAATATGCGTTATTTTCATGGACAACAGAAGGAGAACAATGGAGCAGGAAGACAGAGGCTTGTATGTAACTGAGGCAAATATGCTGCCACTCTGACAGACCCTCTTCTCATTTAACTCTCATCAGAGAGCTGAAAGAACTTCCTGTATTTAAGACTCTTTCAAGTCGGCTCCACTTAGAAGCAACACATCTGGTTTGTTATGTTACCATTAACCAATTGAAGTCTAATTCAGCCAAGAAAAGAAAGAAATCTGTATCCCTCATTTGTTAACATGAACACTTCTGTCAGATTATTGACTTTCTAAACATTTTGTAAAGCCTGTTTCGTTTACACTAGCATGCAAGCAAGAATCTCTGTACCGGGTTGAGGAAAGGCCAGGGTGTCAGGTGGAGGGAAGGCAGCTGTGGACACAATTGTCCAGATCATAACAGAAAACAGGACTTGGTTCCTGCTGGAAAAACACAAGTTGTTTAGTCATTAAGAAAGGGAGTATGAGTCTTCTTGGCATGATTCCCGAACAATGCGGGATCTTAATGTTTTTTAAGCTAAAGAATATGACAGATTGGATATCATTAGGAATTCTTGTGCTGAATTCTGTGGCATGAGCTTAAATGCTGAAGGAGAAGCTGAGGGATTTCCAAGAAAGAGCAAAGTGGTGCTTGAAAAATAATGTTTCATGGCTTTGAGATTTTGGAGCGAAGTTGTGGTGAAGTAGCTCTTCAGAAGGGTGCCAGCGAACAAAGACCTTCATATGCATCTGCAGCTCATATCTCTGCATTTTTCAGACCCCTTACTGACATCCCTCCAACTCTGTCTTTGCCTGAGGTATCCATACATGTGGCACACAAAAGATATAAAAGTCTTTGATGTTGTCCCTCTTCACAGACAATTGCACTCCAGTGAGATCCATTTATCCTTTTTTTGTTCATCTCCCAAGCAGCTCGGGGTGAATAAATGACTGTATGCTGAAACTGATTTGCAAAAATAAGAAAGAAAAAGCCTTTCTTCACAAACTTCTATGTAAAAAGACCATCAGAATAAGGCATGATCACAGCCTGATACAAAATGCTCTGGTCTCTATAGGTAATATACTACTTCATAACAAATCTAGGGGATAAATATTTTTTAGCTATTTAATTTTTTTAAGGCTTCAAGTTACAGATGTATCCACTTTGACTGGCAGTTGGCTTTACCTAGACCACAGGTGTCAAACTCCAGGCCTTGATGGCTGCTGTCCTGCTGGTTTTCCAACTAACCTGCCCTTGTAGCTTCTTATTGGCAAAGCACACCTGATCCAGGTAATCAGTAGCAGGTAGGGCAGGGATATCTCAAAAACAAGTAGGATGCTGGCACTCAAGGACTGGAGTTTGACACCCCTGACTAGACGCTGTAGGGTTCACCTCTCCTAATAGACATCTCTGGCCATCTCACCTGCATTTGTGGTTTTGGTTTTGTACAAATTGCATTGCCCTGTTTCATGTTTCCAACACAAAATATAGAAAATCTTGGGTTGTGCACATATTCTGTGGATATGCTCCTAATTTTGCAGTCCTTATAGTAAGATGTCTGTTTTCTGAATTTCTAAGTTGGAGTCCTAGTTGTTCAAAGTCTCTAATGAAGCTCAGTTATTATTTTCTCAGTCTAGACTCTGACTGCAGACCCTGTCCCCCTATCCCTGGCTCATGGCCAGCGTTTCGTAGGAATGCTTCTTCATGGTTGGCATTTTGTAATGAGATTCACAGTGTATGCTAGGTGAGGAATTTGAGGTATGTTCACCATATCTAAAACAACTGTCTCTCCAAAACCAGTCAGAACTTGATGTACTCAGCGCTATGTGAAGGAGTCATCATTTCCTGTAACGAGTTCCTCTGTCATCCATCTGTGACACAGTCAACAGACCCCTGCATTCTTAAAATCACATGATTGGTGATAAATTGTACCTTAGAGGACATAGTGGGGTTGAAAGGTTTTAGATACTGCAAAGGGGAACTCCAAAAAAGCGTCATTATCAACAGATGCACTAAACAACAGCAGATATCATTCTTGTTCCAAATGCTAAGCAGTGTGGCGTGGCTGCTAAAGTAAAGGAGTAAGACATTTTTGCTATTGTGAAACAGAATAATGCAATAATATGATGTGTTACACAATCACACAGTATTATTATTATATTACAGTATTATCACTATTATTAAATTAAATTAAATTGCATTTTTGATGGAATCTAAAGGATGACTGAAGGGTCAGGTTAAATAGGAAACATGTTTTCTCACAACGCTGGTTTCATGTGTCGGGATTTCGAGATATTTGCCTCTGAGATTTGTAGAATTTTGATTTAATGGATGAAGAAAATAAAAAACAACACAAATCTTACTAGAATCTGAAACAACAACCTGGCCCTCTGAAAACTATTAACACTCTGTTTTGTGAAGCCTGTTGGGAGCTATGGTTTTTGGATGGATTAAAGCAATGGTCTGGTGTTTGAGGAAGTGTGCTCATCTGCTTTCTTGTGCTGAGATAATCTGTATGATAAATGTGATGCTACTGCTCACAACTGGTTAGCTTGGTTTATCATAAACATTGGGCTAGTCTGTCTTTGTTGTAATGATAACAGAATCTATTAAAAAGTTATGACTCATTAAATCTCTTTTTAATCAGCTGGAGTTGCCAACAGCCGGTTAAAGCTCAAGGCAACAACTGCTTTGCATCAAAACCCAGGAAAACTGTGGCACATGACACAGTAAAATCTGTGAAAATATGGTACGGTTTTACTATGAAGGGATTTTTCTTCTTAGACTTTTCCCCCCTACTGTTTTAACCACATGTTGAATTTTACCATTTATGAAAAAACTGACAAAATTACCTGGACATTTTCCATTTTTCCATTGCCCATTTTTCTACTAAAGAAATCCTACAGATAGATGTATCTCAAAACCTCCTCACACTGAAAATAAACAGTAAAAAAATCTTAACTCGGTTGAATAGGTAAAATGACCTTTTAATGCAATGATTTATCACTTTATTACAAGGTGCTATTCATTCTATTGGGACATATATTATCCATCAGTATGGGGGTGGACAACATGTTGACAAAAGGCTGCTCATTAGCAGAATTTCCCATTCACACGTTTTCAATTGAAAGGTCAAGCAGTTGCATAATCCCAGAGTTTGGCAAGCTTCAACTGCTTAGATTGGCAAGAGACATGACTTCACAAAGCACTTCATTTTCAACAGAAATAACACACATAAATTTCTGTGGCTGTGCACCAGCTTCATGAAGCACAAACTATGAAATGTTCCATGTAGTAAAAACAGGAACAAAGACAACGTAATATTTAATACATTGGCGTGTATATTTCAACATAAGGTGTTACAGTAGGTTACCTCTTAAAGATTTGCACAAGCCATTACAGACCGGCAACTCATGCCCAATAGATTTACATATATTACTCCTATTTACAGACATTTAAGTGTTTTTAATATACAAATATGCAACATTTGAATTGATATGTACATACTTTGATACACAGTGCACACATATATACACAATATCTATGTACAATCTTGATTCAATATAGCTTTTTTGTGGGGGTGGGGGGGATTATTTTTAATCCGACAATCATTATGGTGTCACATATCACATTGATTTCCAGGAAGTTGTTTATCTCGAGTGCAAATGAAGCCAAAACTCAGAACCACCAGTGGTGCAGGATGTCCGAGGAAAATCAGGAAGTGTGCTGATGTGTTGTGTGTGGAATGTGTGAGCTTCTTCCCAAGATTTTATGAAAGACATGGGAACAGTTTGTGAGAAGGTGGGCTGACTTATCCAGCAGTGGTCAGTCTCACTTCATCAGAGCCCCCTGCTTTCTATCTGTGAGTGTGTGTGTGTGTGTATGTGTGTGTGTCTATAAAACTTGAAGGAGATCTCATTTACCAATGCTGAGCAGAAATGAAAGCCATCAAATTTAGGACTGTCTTGTGCAACATGAAACAATTCCTTCAACAAATCATAAAAGTGCACATAACCACAAAAATCTGGCTGATAAATGTAACTCCACATGCTTCCCTTTTTTATTTTTTTTTATTTTACTTTTTTCCCTCAGGTCAAAGCAAAAGGTTCGAATCAGGTTTACAAGCCACTAAAATGTGGTTCTAAGAAAAACAAGAAAAACGGAAAGCTAAACACAACGGATGAGGTGACTGCCTTGGTTACTTGGAGACGAGTGGTCTGGAAGAGTCGTTTTCACCATCACTACACACATCTCGGCTGCTATATGGGTTTTATCTTTGTAAACACTTTAACAGGGAAGGGTGTTCGGCAGCACTGCGGGGAGGCACAACAACCTTTGAAAGCATCAGGATTCCTGGAAAAAAAGGTTCTCGCTAAAGAAAAAAAAGGAAAAAAACACTCAGAAGAACTCATGCAGGAATCTGCAAAACACTGAATATTGAAGATTTATGATTACATTCAATAGAACAATTTAAAGCCTGTGCATGCTTTTTTCTCATTATTTATCTAACGTTTCTGCTGAGGTTATCTAAAGAAAGAAAGAAGATGTATGCACGTTCCCTAATGTGTCCATATTTTCTGCTTCTGTGAACCTCGCAACACCCTGTTTCATGTTTTTTTTTTTCAAACTAAAAAAAAGCTTGATTTTCTGTATAATTTTAAGACATTGCAGTTCCTGTCATTCATGCCATTTGGTGCCACTGCCAAACATGTGTTTACTCTGCTTGAATAGAGGACTTGGAGGAATTATCCAGCTCTCTCCAGTAGCCGGTACTACCTGTTGGGCTCCGATTGGTCATCTTAGTCAGCAAAGTCGTTCTGCGGAGGCTACTGTCTGAGTCTTCTTTCTTGAAGTCGGTGTTGATTTTGCGGCAACACGAGAAGCACTGCACAAAATCCTGGAGGAGGTGGCCACTGAAGATCATGTATATCCACGGGTTACAGCAGCTGTTGAGACTGGCAAGGAGTGCAGACAGAGACACTGCTGTGTTCTCTGAATCTGGAGAACAGAGAGAGGAAGGAGGGAAAGGATGATTAATTCGCAAAACATCTGGTACAGGCTGTAGAAATGCCTGTTTAACTCAGTGCCTCTGGTGTCTAAATGCTGCCTAAATGTGCCAGACTCTGAAAGTTACAAAGGTGTGTCAGAGTTAGAAGAAATCTCTGTTACAGATCCAACTAGTTTTAAGACTTTTGGAATAAAATGTAATTTTCATAATATAAGCAAAAGGCGGTAATCCACCTCCTCAAACACTGACACTTAGTCAGATAGATTTAAGTATAAATTCCTTCTCTCTTCCTACATCTGAAACACTTTGATTGGAGGATAATGTAATCTGTTGGTGTCTTCACTGTCACAGAGTTCCTCACACCAGTAACAAAGGAAGCGATGATAAATTAATCAAAGGAGCTTGCAAAGAAAACTGAGAACCTTCACAGACATGACAATAAATTAATGCTTTTACAAAAAAACAGGATCTGTTTTCACTGCAGCCACGGTCATTTTCTAAGCCAAGACAAGAAATTTTGGCGCCTAAAATTATAAGGAAAAAAACTATAATGAAGACGAGGAAAGCTATAAACAGTGGTCCAACTCAGGGAGGAGTTTGTTTCATCAGCTGCCAATATAGTAGGCCCATACAGTTTATTTAGTGCCAGGACATGAGTTTATAGAGCTATATAAATGATTGTTGTTGTTTTTTACCTGCAGGTTGATGATATATATAACAACAACAACAACAACAACAACAACAAAACCTACCATGGTGCCTTTTTAGAACTTCCCCAAATTTCTACAAATTTGAGTTATATTGCACTTTATGTTGCACTTTATGGTAGGGCAGAAAAATACTAGAAACCAGAATTTGAAAATGTGTAAATGTGAATCATCTGTAAATTTCCTGTAAAATTTACTCTCACTGAGCGCTTTGGGCCCAATTTTTGTGGGCTTTGGCCTTCCAGCTAACTACCACAATATTTGACTTTATCATCTAATTGCAGTTGTCATTGTTTGTGTTTGAGTTGTTGGAATTATCCATCTCACTAGGACTTCAAAAACTTTATTTCAAAACAAGAGAGATAATAATGAAAAGTGATACAGCTAACCTAAGAATTTTACACGTAAATTTTTATTCTTAACATTCACCCCACACACACCTACTCATCCCAACACCGTCACCAAAAGTTAACAATTGAATTCAGCCAAGAACTGAATGAACTTATCAGCTAGCCAGCAATAATTAATTCTACTGATCCACAGTCAGACTGATAAACTTTGAACAAAAGTCTGAAATATTTTTCTGTGAATTCACTTTTTAAAAAACAGGTTAAAATACTTTAAGTAAGGCAAAGTAGGGCATTTGATAATTAGTGCAATAATATAGTATTGCTGTATTAGTACCATATAAATTGTATAAAACAGGTTCGGCTAATGTGACTTAAAACTTTTGTTAAAAAAAGATGTAATCTGATTTTAGACAAGAGGAGATAAAAGGGAAACACCTTGTGGACAGGACACAATATGTTTCTTACACATAATTTATACTAGTGGCGTGGTTTTAAAGCGCCATAACATTTGACCACTTAACGTCTCAAAATGCAGATGTAGGATTTTTTCCTTCCTAAATCTCCCTGGAAAACTCGGGGTTTCGAAACCTAAAATTCTCCAAATGGACACGTACGGAACATAAGATTTCATTTATTTGGTGAAATGTAGTTGTGGGTGTGAGTGTGAGCGCGTGTGCGTGAAAGGTTTGACACTGTATACTTTTTTAGATTAGTATGTTTACACGTTTTGGTTTTGTTTGTCAAATAAGTTCGTGCGTAAAGGCGCGCAATTCGTGGATTTTTTTCCCTTGCGCAACGCGATTCTTAAGTTTCTGTTAATTTTCTCCTCCTGCAATTCTCAACATTTTTAGAACGATTAAAAGTGTGACATTTAATAAGTATTTTGTTCATTTATAAGCACTCACCATCCCACTGGAAGTTTTCATCCCACACAGACCACATCTGCACGATGAAAAACGGTGCCCAGCAAACAATGTACGCCAAAACGATCACAAAAGTCATTTTAACGGTTCTCAGTTTGGCTCTTGAGATAGTTGTAACGCTGCTGACCGAGTTCTTTCCAATCAGTCCATTCCTGCTTGCCGCACCAGCCGTCGTTTTTCTTTTCTTGTATTTAATATTCTTCCAAATACTGTGGCAGATAAACCCGTAGCACATCATGAGAAGGACCACGGGCACCAGAAAGATGCCCACGGTTATCCAGGTGATGTACGCCCTGGCGCCCCAGGGCTCGATAAAGCGCGCCCAGCAGTCGTAGACGCCCGAGCCGTTCTGGATCTCGCTCAGGGAGAAGATGAAGTACTGTGAACAGCTGAGCACCAGGCTACATATCCACGTGGAGATGATCATGATGTACGAGCGTCGTGTGGACTGCTGTAGGGTTTTCAGAGGGTGGCAGATGGCAATGTAACGATCCAGGGTCATCATCACCATCATATAGGTGGACGCAAACATTCCCATCACCTGGAGGTGCTTCACAATCCTGCAGAGAAAGTCTGGGCCGTAGAAGCGGAAGGTGATTTCCCAGCACAGCTGTGGCAGCACCTGGAAGAAAGCAACCACCAGATCGGCCAGGCTCAGGTGTTTGATGAAAAGGTGCATTCGCGACATCTTCTTCTTTGTGTTGTACATGGCCAGCAGGACGCTTACGTTCCCAATCACAGCAACCACGAAGGTGATGCTCAGAACCATTATCTCTATTTGTGCCACCTCCTCGTTCCTTGCAAACGGATCTGATCCGTTATGCTGGTCGGTGCCGTTTCCAGATGTTCCCATCATTAGGTCAGTGGTGACAGTGAACACCAAAGTCTGGTTCTCTTCGTTCAGGAGCATACGTTTGTCAGGAGCGTACATGGCACTGCCCCTCTGTGCGCCCTAGCAAGACTTAGTGCCAGAGGGGCTGCAAAGTGCCTCTCCAATCCGTATATGGAGCTACCTGGCGCCCGTAGAGAGAAACTCGTTGCTTTGTGAATTGTGTCTCCTGTCAGCGCTTTTTAAACTCGAGTCAAATTTCAGACTGCGTGCGCAAAGCAGGATGCACTGCAAAAACATGAGGCACCTAATGATTAATTTATATTGTGGCAAGCACACATTAATTCAAATAAAATGTAAAAATAAATGCAAAATGAACACAGACATCAATGAGGGATACTTTTCAGTGAAGATGTACCCAACGCAATCTAAAGTGTTCAAACATGCGAAACGTGCGTTTTCTTGAAACTGTGTTTGAATATCAGTATAAATATAATCAAGCCAAAAATGATCCGTGCTGCGTTTCCGATTCCTTGTCTTGCTTTGGAGACAAAAAGTTTAAAATGTGACTTCCACAACATTATGGCTAAAAAAACAAACATTTTTTGCAGTGCAGAGCCAAGCCCTTCCCGATGCTTTACACAACATCCACATCACCACAACTCCGCGTAGGTATTGTTTATTAGGAACTTTTGTGGGTATTAAAAAGTCACAAAATGTGCTGAAAATGTAAAGTGTTTAAAGTACAATGAACTGGGTAACACAATTTTTATTTACAAATTTTTTTCATACACTTTATGAATATTTGAGGTCCAATAAGAAAAGACAGTCCCACCCAACAGTTCACAAATAACATTTAAATGCTTTTTTCCCCAGCATAATAAGCTTTGCAGAGGAATTGTTATAAGGTAACTGTAGCTGAACCTGCAAACATTCGGGGCTCTAAATGCGTTGCTGTGATGTTGCTTTAATAGGAATGTGTTGGGCAACAGGCTGGAATGTTGTTTTTGTTAAAGCCCAGATAAAAACCACACTTAAAAAAACTGTTTAAACTGAACTGTGACTTGGTTTATTCTGTAATTAATTAATTCCTAGCTGAAAGAAATTCTCTTACTAATGATTAATAACATTAAGATTAACTGATTTGCTGCAGTCGATTGTTCTTGTGAATCTGCCTTCTCTGCACTTTTAGCTCCAGTTTCAGTCAGGTTTCCAGCAAATGACTTACTCTTAGCACAAAGTGGTTTTAGTTTAAACAATCAAAATGCACTGAATTCATTTCTGAAAGAAATATTTGAAGGAATTTACTGTTCAAACTTGTGAAGAGGTTTGCTGATGTTTTCAGGAAGTTATCCTGTTTTAGCTTTCCGAGCTGCTACACAAAAGTGTTCAAAGTTTTGTTTGAAGATGCCAAAACATCCTAAATATTGTAAGTTTTCAGTGCTTTGAGCAACAGGTGCATATATTTCCAAATACACTTTGTAGGATATGATTATAAAGAAACTTTCAGCGCATGAGTGGGAACAAAAGATGGAGGTGAAGATGGCCTTGTGCAGCTCGATGGGGATCAAACATTATTAAATAACAAAGGAAAAGCACATTTATCAAAAGGACTTGATTTTTTTGCTTGACATCACCGCAGTATTCTGCCCTGCCTGCAACCTTTTCACTGCATCACCTCTGGCTCTCTTGTCCTCCACAGTTTAACCTCTACTGTTGCTTTCTTATTTCTGTTGTTGGTGACGTTTCCAGGTGACCCATAATGTAACTTGAGTATCCCAATTTCTATTAAAAAAAGCACATGATTGCAAACTGGCTGCGGATGTCTGGCAGCAATTCATCTTATCTGATCCATGTGCTGATACTGAGGATGGTTATCTTTATTGTGTTTACATTGCACCTATCATCCAGATCTGCACTTTCATTTCCGGTTGAGCTCCAATTATGAGCACTGCAAACTGGAACTCTTATCCTAAAATTTCCTGTGCACTGGTTAAACTGGTTCACTGTTATAATTAAGTTTTCTCAGCGACCCAAAGTCAATTTTTTGACAATCTTTCCATCAGAATCATAAGCAAGGGTAATTTCTGTTGTCCAGCAAAACTGCTTCCTCTCTGGGAGCCCTGATTATTATCCATCCATATGCTCTACAGCAGCCTTAGCGGATCTTGAGGGGTTCAAGGACAGTATAGTGGATGTCTCCCTTCATGCTGGACAGACACATTATTCTCATCTTCTGTTTTTAAATATGTTCACCAGAAACATTTTGTGCTGTTATTACAGCTCCAGGCTTGATTTGTCCCGTTGGTTACAAAGCATGACAGCTCCGTTCACCAACCTAAACTGCGTGTTGTGTGTCTGGGCTCAGGAATCATGGGAATGCACGTTGTGTCTGCAGTAACCAAAGCAGTCAGTCTGAATCACGTCTGTGATGCTTCCCTCTCATTTGTAGGAGTATGTTTCAATAAGAGCTGCTCAGACTCTTTGAGCATTTTGGATTTTCTTTTGTTTGGTTTGTTTTAATGAGGGATAAAGAAATTTGTCAAGGAATTCAAGCAATGGATGCCACAATGCGTTGTCCAAACCATCTTTTTGAGGTGTGTAGCTTATACTATTAGTGGTTTGGGACTCAGAGTGGATTTTAAAAATTCCTTTCATTCTGTTGTTTGTACTTTCTCCGAAATGTTTAGCTTTGCCATCCATGCTCATCCAATTAAGATTTACGGGGGCTGGAGCCTATCCCAGCTGCCATAGGGCTGCCATAGGGCATAGGCCCCATGGCAGCCCTTTAGGACAGACCAAAGACACGCTGGAGAGATTACATCTCTCAACTACTTTAAGAACTCCCTTGTGTCTCCCTTCAGAGGAGTTGGAGAGGGACATCTCTGCTTAGACTGCTGCCTTGGGCTCAGACAAGCATCAGGCAATGGAGGGATGGATGGTGGATTTTGCTGTTGAGAGTGTTTTTAATTACAGGTCAGCAATCTTGATTACAGTTGCTAAAAAAAGACTAGTAATTAAAAAATACATTAAAAAACATTTGATGATGGTGCACGGTTGAGCAGTGGTTAGCACTCTTGTTTCATAGCAAGAAGATCCTGCACTGAAAAAAAGGCCATGTTGGATTTACTTAATTCAGTAGTGGACATTAGTTGCACACAACCGTTTTGCTTTGGCAGACACTTAAACAACTGAGATAAATCAACACAACTTATTCATATTCAATAAACCTGTGCATTTTGTGTTGATAAAACACGATTGAAACATGTTTAGATGAAGTAAAGTGAGCTCTTGGAATATTTTTATCCTTTGCAATTTTGTCATTTTATTTCAACACTATTCAATAACTTTTACCCCAATACTACTCGGTCACTTAAATACTACATGTTGTCTTCATATTACATAATGTTCAACAAAGTCTAGAGCAGTATTGGTCAAGTTACTTGAAAAAAGTAATCAGTAACTAATTACTGATTACTTCCCCAAAAAAGTAATCCCGTTACTTTACTGATTACTTATTTTCAAAAGTAATTAATTACTTAGTTACTTAGTTACTTTTTAAAAACACGATTTACAACCTGAAGAGGTGATAAAGCGATAGATCTTTCAGCCCAATTCTACTTTTTCTACATAATCCATCATACAAAATGTAATCAAATGGAAAAGTCTCTCTTTTTTAACTTGTTTTATCAGTTTTAATCTTTTAACTTTATGCATCAAGCAAAAATTTAATTATATGCAACATTCTCTGACTTGAATAAATTAGTTTAACATTTAAACCTATTTTCTACACATTCCAGCACATAAAATAAAATACTTTTTGTGTTTACACTCACTCTTTCAAATAGATGCAAGTAAAACACAGCAGAAAATAAAGTCAAGGACTCAGCGGTCTTGTTGCTCTATTTTCACCTGTAAAGCAGGACTGCGGTAGGCGGAGGTTTACCCTGGTGCAGGTGTACCGCGGTCAGTTGAAGAATCCGCGAGTGTCTCTGTGAATTTCCCATTACGTCGTTGCGCACTCGGTGCTTGCTTGGAAGTTTAGGGGTTTTTTTCGCTGTAAAAAGAAGTTTTCTTCCCACGCACGATGGACGCTAATGTTTTTGTCACTTTTTATGGAGTCAAACTCAAAGTAAGGTCAGTACTTCCACGCTTTAAACGCTGCACGCTCATACTCTCTCCCACAATCGATATGTGATCCATTGTTGATCTGCACACAGCTGTTGTCACTAACGGCGCACTCGCTTACGTCACTGTCATGAGACATTCTCGCAAAAAATCACGGTTTTAGTAACGCAGTAACGCAGCGTTCCTACGGGAAAGTGATCTTGTGAATTTAATGAGTCCAGCAACTAACCACTCTTACTAGACTGTATCATGTCATCTCAACAAGAACAAATTAAGTTGTTGAATTTCATACAGATCCTACATGATTTAATTACGTTCAAGATAGAAACATGAAATTTTTGTGTTCAAATTACAAGGTAGACTTTTTTAATATAACAACCACCCAATTTACTTTTTTGGGTATACCGAAAAAAGTAGAGGCAGCTGCTCGACTTGACTGAGATGGATGCCTTCCTCAAACCACGATCCAACGCATGCAAGACTAAAATCCCGTGCGGTGTCGCGAGATTCAACATTGCTATACTATTGACTCACTTCACTCGAACACGATATGAACAGTTTAATCTGCCCTCTCTGCATATCATGTAATTTCAACACTATATAGTCATTAACTTTAAAGAATGAGGCAATTGTGTTAAATACACGCAAGATGCTTACATAAATCCAAGAGATGGCCAATCCCTTTTTTTCAGTGTGGGCTTGAATCCACAAGTCAGAGTGGTGCCTTTATGTGTGGAGTTTACTTGTCTATGCTTCTTCCTAACACATGTCACTTTATTGATAATTCTAACTTAGCTGTACTCTGCCTCCTGCCTCGGCTCCAACCCGAACCCTTAACTGGATAAACAGAAGAAAATGGATGGATTGATTGATTGATGAGCACCCAGACCTAGAAATGTGTTTGTAGCCTTTTTTGGTTTGCATTTCTAAAATGCTTTATCTAAGGTTCTGTGAAAGTGAATCATCGTTTTCACCAACGTCCAACCTGCTCAGTAAGTGAGAAGTCAGTGAGCTAACTTATGTGAAGCTCAGAACACATTAAGCAAGCAATCGGAGCAGAAATTCTTGTAATTCCAACAGATTCCAAAGGATTTTCTCACACCTGTAAATCTTACCTTGAGATTTCATATGTTATTTATGTGACAGACATATGCAGTTTCACGCAGTAGAAGAATTTCCGCTTTGATAAATTGCTTTGATAAATTGCTTTGATGCTGTTTGTTCTGTCTGGCTTAAGTCTTCAATACCTCACACAATACAATAACCCCGAGTTCATCATTTGACATATTCTGTGAATCTGACACAGCAAGGCGCCAAGAAGGAGCACCTGCAAACGTGAAACTAAAGGGTCTAAAGAGAAACTTTAAAAGCCAAGAGCCTGTACCTTCTTATTTAGACTTCTGCTTCTCTTATAAATTCATGACTCAGATTGTCTCCTGGGCGACCTCAGTCAAACAAAGATCACATTAAACAAAACATTAAATTAACTCTGTTTACTTTATGACTGAATTGATGACAAAGAACAGCATCTCCAGAAAGGTCACTTATAATAGGTTCATTACATAAGTTTGTATGTACTTTTGCACGCTTTTGTTTGGCCTCCAGGCTGATGATAAATCAGTTCTTTAGTAAACAGGACATTCAGGTTTCTAATCATGACCTACATAATCGAAATTTAACCAAAGTGTAATTTAGTAAACAATTGCTCACACGATGATTAGAGAGATGATGATGAGAGATGATTGAGTCCGCAGACATATGAAACAGTTTTTGTTTTAATTCAGCACATATCGTGGTCATTCAACTCAGGCATTTCCTTCTTTGCCTGTTGTGTTGGTGCCCTAGTTTCGGTTCTTAAAATTAATGGATGCAGTGATCGTCTTCAAACTGGTGGACCTCCAGGGTATGAGCAAGGCAAATACAGGCTATATAATCTGAGGATGGCTTATTAGCTTTGTCTGCTTTACACTCATCAGACACTTCAACTGATTGTTAATGCAAACATCTAATCAGACAATCACTTGGCAGCAATTCATTGAATTAAGGTACACAGATAGGGCCAAAATGCCCTGCTAAAGCTCAAATTGCAGATAAAAAAGAGGATTTAAGTGACTGAGTATTTTAGAAACTGCTGATCTGCTGGAATTTCCTGCACAACTATTTCCAGTGTTTACAGAAAATGGTCAGAAAAAGAGAAACCAAGATATGAAGAGCATATTGCATCTGAGTATGCAATACAACCAACCTTGTAGCAGATGGGCTAAAACATGAGAAGAACACTACTATGAGCTAAAACAGGAGACTGGCACAGGATGACCAAAACTAAACAACAGACAAAGGGAAAAAAGTCCAGCTGCCTTATGAGTCTCCATTTCTACAGCAATATTCAAATGGTAGGGTCATAATTTGATGTTAACATCACAAAAGCATGGATCCATCCTGCCTTGTGCCAGCAGTTCAGGCTGGTGGTTGTGGGGTAATGTTGACCAGAGACTTGATAGAGTTGTTGTGTTCCTTCTACAACAATCGTGTAGCACCCGTCCCATGTACCTATGAGCAGGGCCTGGTTCTCTGTTGTTAATGATTATAACCCAGAATGTGAATTAAAATATGAATTATGGAAATAAGCCATAACACAAGAGTTTCATTTTCCAATGTAGCAGTCTCAACTTAGTAATTTCAGTTCAAAAAAACAAACAAATAAAAGAAAACAAGTAAAGCCTCTTGGGTATAGGGGAGAATAACATGTTGTACTGGTAAAAGTGATGTTGAATAGTGTTTATTCACTAAGGTTCCTGATACCAAACTGAAACAGCCCTTTAACTGCAACAGTCTCAAAAGTTCTGAAAAACAAAACCTTAGTTGCAGACCTGGGTCATGGCTGGCGTGCGTTGCTGCGTAAAAACGAATGGTCACTTCACTTCACAAGGCTCGTGCAAATATCAGTACTCAGGGCTCCAAATAGAAGGGAATAGGTGGGGGAAATGGGTCAAGACTGCCATCAGGGCATGGCAGCAGCACACATAGTCCACCGGGTCACACAAAATCTACAGCTCATACCAGCAGAAGCCTCTGTCACACTGGCAAAACATCTGTCCCTTCTTTCTGGATTAAATTAACCATCTGAATATGAACCCATATGGTGTTTCATGTCGTCTCAGCAATAGCTAGCATTAGCTGAATGCATCAATGCAAAGCAGAGTATGAGCTAAGCCAAAAAAAAAAACCCACTAGGCTATCAGCTAATCACAGTTAGTGATACCAACCTGTTTTAAATTGCGGGAGTTTGGAAAAAACTCACAGACTGTGATTATTTCTTGGTAGATTATAACAGCTCTACGCATAAAGTAGCTGGTCATAACTAGTAGATTATGACCAGTTGGTTACTGACCTGGCCGTAGGTTACCAGCCTGGTAGCTGCTCCTGAGTGGGTCCGGGGCAGGCTTGGGGACTTGGGGTTCTGGGGGCTCTCCGCCTCCAGGCTGAAGCTCTGGCTGTGCCTGGGGAATTTGAGCCCTGTTTGTGTGTTGCCGGTATTGTGGGCTGGTGCATGTACTGGGGCCCGGCCCTGACACTGGGGCCTTCAGCGCATTGGTGGAACTAGGGGCCTCTTTAGCTGGCAGGAAGGTTTTTACCATCTTTTTGCAGGTGGTGCCTGATTTTGAGAAGACCACTCTGCAGGCGGGGGAGGATCTACCAGAGGTGGAGGACGGACTCAACCTGGGTGTCTATTGTCTTATGTAGTTTGGAAGTTGACTGAATGTTAGGGCAGGTGTAGTTTTTCCTCTATTGTGGGGTTGGGTGGACTGCCCCGGTCTTGGTGACACTTGGTGGTGCTACTGGACCCTTAGCTGGATGTCCTTTTGGATGCACTAAGGGGCAGGGGAGGTACTCCTTCTCTGTCCCCGCATGGTAACGTGTGACTCAATTTTTTTCCACAACTTAGACAGTCTCATTACTTTTATTCTCTTGACACATACAAATAGGGCCTTGGGGGCACACTGAACGATGTCCAGAGGGGGGTATGTTTATTCAGCCTCATCTCTGGTGCCAGTGCCCACTTCTCATTTTTAAATTGCATGTAGACATTGAGGATTTCTTGGGAGGGGCGGTGCTGACACCAGCTGTTGTCTGGCAGAGAGTCATTAGTACCAGCAGCACACATCACATGCATTACATACATTTGTATGGCTTCCACGCTCTCATTTAAACTCATTTAAACTTATTTCAATACATTTTAAACCACTCACTTTTTGTATTGGAACCATTAATATACATTTTTAAACATTTAAACACATAATGAACTTAAAAAAAAGAGTCATCACAATAAAGCATACAAGTGTAAAAATCCTACTATGATAACTGTCCTCACTGTAGAACATTCCTCTGTTATCATAGATATAAATATCTCTCCTTTAGTTGCTTTCGACATTAGCATCGTTGCACTACACTAACAACAGTGATGAAATGACTGTGTAATGTGTGGATTTAAGCAGGTTTTATCACATTATTGTAATATTGTTTTTTCTTAATTGTATCTTTAAAAAATGACATTAAAAACAGACCAAAACAAAAATAAAACGTGTTTTATTAGAGCTGCACTTATACCGTAGGTTAATTGCTCAAACAACAGCAAAAAGTTTCTACACATTCAACAAGTCACTGTGACGTTCAAGATCATTTCCTCAGCTGAATGTGAACTTCACTTACAGCCATCCTGTGTAATGACCTGCTGTTCTGCTCTCACACAGTCATGGGAGTCTGATTCCATCTTACGTAAGATACTTGGGCCGTTGCGTTTTTCAGATCCCTCTTCACATGTCATTGCATTTTTGTTGTACAGTCCATTCCCAATCACAATTCAAATCCAAAATTAGAGTGTTTAATCATTTACAGTACACAATGTTCACTTTCAGTATT
The DNA here is from genome assembly GCF_900408965.1 of Simochromis diagramma. NCBI lineage: Eukaryota > Metazoa > Chordata > Actinopteri > Cichliformes > Cichlidae > Simochromis > Simochromis diagramma. Next base: position 17,117,151 of record NW_024386801.1, read on the forward strand.
TTGTATTTTATTCAAGTCAGTTTCTTCACAGAGTCGGACTCATTCAGTAAGAGTTATCACTTAGCCTCCTCCGTGGTACAGAGACCAAAACAGAGGCCCTTTTTTGGCTGTCACATTCACCAGACATGTACCCAGTGGAAGACTTGTAGTGGATTTTGTGTTAAACAAACACCATCGTCATCAAAATCCCAAATAGGCACACATAAGCTTATTGTGGCATAGTCATCCAACAGCGTACTGGGGCAAATTATCTTGGTTTATCATTTGTCACCAACAACCACAGGAACTTTTCCCATGGACTAAAAACTTCTGGGTGGACTCTTTCCACAACAGGATCTAAATTAAGATACTGGGAATTTATTTTTGACCCTGCCCCACCCCCTCCCACGAAAAAACAAAAGAAGTCTTTGCTCAGTAGGTGATACTTCCTGAATCAAAAGAGTAGCCTGTTTGTACTGTTTTGGCTAGCAGTTTTTACCAAAGATTGGTAAAAATTCATGTGAAAATTGCTCATTAATGTTTATAAATCTGTTATGTAGACGTCGGGCCTCTTACTCATTTTAACGTGACACAAAAGTGGATGCCGGGGGGGTTAAAACACAGTAAATCACAGAAAAAAATTATATTTTCTAATGTTTTCAAGGCAGTTACGCTCTGAAGCAGAAATAATTTCCACACACCTCTGCAAATTTCATTTTTCATGCAACCGAAGAGCTTTATCCCGTCTGTTGTGGCTGCACAGCATGCGTGTGTGTATCTACCACCCATCATGCAGACACACAGACTTGCAGCTCTGATAAAAACAGACAACCGAGAAGAGAGAAGGAAACAGTGGAGATGTAACCTGCCTGCTACGGTATTGTAAATTTCCACATCTCATAAGAGCAGTCTCTATGTCGGCGCACAAATTTGTCTAATCTTTGTGGCTCTTTAGACCACAGCAGAAACATAGACATTCACGGTCTGACAGTCTGTTAGATCCTTAAGAAAAAAAAGTACTGGGATTAAAAGTTCAAGGCATTTTAGTTGGAATAAAAGCAGCTCCTGTGTATATCAAAGTGTGGAGTTGTTTTCATTTTCCTCTGCTTGTTTACTAGGACTGACAAACCACCCATAGCTGGGATTTAATCAGTGGATCTCATCTTTAACCTTCACAAGTAATTAAAATATCTTAACCTTTATGGTTAAGACGCTGGCAAAGAAGTGATGGGGCAAATGAGCCTAAGCTCATCAATGTCCAACACATCATTCATAAAACAGGGTATTCAATACTGACAGTGTTTCTAATGAGCATGCTGTGTATCGGTGATGCCAAGAAAGGCTGATGAGGACAGTGTCATCTTTAGAGCTAAAACTCAACACTGTCAACAGCTAAAAAGCTCCTGCCAGTCATGAGACTGACATTACCCCTGAATAGATGAAACACACCTGGAATATAAAATGAAAATTACTAATAAGAAAAAAAGAAGACAACAGTTCCAGCTTTGGTAGTCAAAGTCAGATTCTACATACGCTATCTGTAGCCATCTTTCTGAAAGGTTCATTTAATGTTAGATGGAGTTTACAAGGTTATCACCCACATGCCAAGGAACGCGCTTAAACTGATTTACAAGTACAAGAAAGAATCGGTAATTTAAAGTGACTGCACTTTGAAGTATGCGTGATTAATGGCCTGCTAAATTGTACTTGACTGCCTTCTACAGCTAATACGGCGCACACTATAAGACAACAGTATGCTTTTCTTTGTAGCCGGGCGGTCAACTTATTGGCCCCTTTATCTACAAAAACATCTGTTCTGAGGTATGATCACGTTGTTTTCTGCATGAATAAAACTCCGGCAATATTTCTGCGGAAAATGCTTTGAAACTGCTGCCACGTTCTGTATAACTCAAAAAGCCAAGGCTGTTTGAAGACTGAAAGCTTTTCACAAAACACAGAAACTCTTACATCACCCAAAGAAGAAGAACCTGAACCTTGATCTTTTGAGCTGTATGTAATATTTAAAAAGTCATTTCGATAACACCTTCCTGGTCTTATCGTTTCGTCTGTCATTTTTATGAACACAGAAAGAAAATCAGCACAATTCCAAGACACAGTATTTTCACTCCATTATGTTTTACAGTGGCAATCTTGTACGTTTGAATGTACTTACTTGTATCTGGCTGCTGTATCTGAGTACTTTTCCCACCATCATAGAAATTGTTAAACAGCGCATTCAGTTTGGGAGATTTTTGAAAAGGCTGGTGAGAAAGTCACGTCCGACATAAACAGCAGCGCACCGTGGGGTTATTTGTACAAGGACCGATTAGCCGAGTGGAAATGCTAAAGGCGAGCGGGTGAGCTTTGGGTGCGTGTGTGACATGTATGCAACTGGTGGTCTTTGTGTGCAAATATGTGCCCCGCAGCCAGAGCTTATGGGAAACTCTGAGGCAATGAAACAACTTATCATCTATCAGGAGAGCAGACAGCAATGTTCTCACTGCTGTTCCTTTGAATCCACACACAATGACCCATAAACAACACCAACCCTCTCGGGGAGAATCACTGCCTCCCTTAATAAGGCAAACCACTGGACTGATGAAACAGATCTACATTTTTTTCCTACATCCCTAACTGCTTTGTTTCATTGAATAATTATTTTTGTCCTTTTTCTTCCTCTTTCCCCTTCCACCCACTTATTTATTTGCTGTTTTTAAATTCTGGTGTAATGCCTGAGGGATTGAAAAGGGATTAAGTTATGAATAAAAGATTTACCAGACAGACAATGCTTTTTTGTGTGCTGTTACTAATGACTGGTAATAGTTCCAGTGCACTTCTACTTTACTTTAATTGCTGGATGATTTTTTTTTAAATTAGAAAATAGAAATTACATAAGATAATTGAATAAGATAAAAGTTATCCCTTTTCTTTTTGGCTTGCTTGAAAAGATTCAGCAGATATTGCCATTAAGTGCATTTGCACAATGGTTAAGAGGGTGGATTGAGTCCCATGTCTCTCTGGAGACACATAATAATTCTCTTACTTCAGTCTGCCGCAGCTCAGAGAAACACAATGAAAATATGGGGTCACAGGCAGGACAATGCAAACTCCAAAGAGCAGGGTCTAATGGACTGATGATGTGATGAATGTATCTTTATTTAGGTTGCTTGGCAAATGTAACCACGAGCTAGTAACTGAAATCACGGCTTACTGCATTGAGCGCGTGTTTTAATTAAAAACAGCACTAAAACAGTAGGCAGAAAAAGTTCCCACTATTACTAAATTCAGTGTGTTATAGATGCCAAAAAGAGGAATTCCACAAAAATCAGGTACAAGATTTTTCTTGTTCTGAATGAGCATTTTTGACTGCACATTAGAGACAGCTGAAATCTGCTTGTGACAGATCGGGTCCTAGCTATGATGCCCTTTAGAGAAATCTGATCGGCAAACAGAAATAGATTTATCTGAGTTTGGAGTCAGCATGCTGATAACGAGTATGAGTAAGAGTACTCCAGCTTGGCTTTTTACCCAATTACAGTCCTCTTCCTCTTTCGATCATGCTCATATTGTGTGTAATTGACTCTCCGCGTTTTCTACTGAATGTCATCCATGCAAGCTGAGGCTTTTTATTCCTGAGTGTTTATTCCTACAGTACATAAGTATTTGAATGGCACTGTAAACTACTCCCATCATATAAATCAGCATTTTCAATTAACATTTAATTTACATTCAATTTATATTTACAGGTTTTAGCAAAGAGTATTGTCAAAAGCTGGAGACTATATATATATATGTATATATATATATAAAACATATATATACACACAAGAATGTTGATATGAACAAGTGAGAAAAGCCTTTTACCCATTTGTGGATGCAGCTTCCAGTAAGGCATGGGAGAGATGTTATCGAAAATTAATATAAGGGTGAGCGTTGCTTGAGGTTCTGTCTCAGCACTCCAGTCCCCTGCAATGAAACCCAGACGGATTTCCGGCGCATCATGGTTTGTTTTTAATTCGTTATATAATACCTTCTAGATTCACACTAAACATTCATTTTGAGATCTCCTAATAACTACTTCAATAATTAATAAATAAATGAATTAATATAAAGTACTCGGTAGAGTTTCTAAGAATGAGATGAGAATATATTAAAAATCTTAGCTTATCATAGCTAAGCTTTAGCATGACTGACTATTCACAGAAAAGAGTTCCTAAATGTCATCTTTGGTGTTGAGAATGACACCATGTTTTTCTGCAGTATCCTTCTAAGGCAAAGGAAAAACTAGAGCGATATTTTCTTAATACATCTGTTCAGCACATGAAACTCATGAGTCATATTTCAGCAGCATGTGAGCTGTTTTGATGGCCTTTGATGGCTGTATTAACTGGCACAGCTGTCAACCACATTTAAAATTTCATATCATTAGATTTTAAATATCACGAGACTCTTCTCGTCTTACTGCCCTGTATCATCTGATATTTAGATCACATCCTGGTTCACAGACATTAATAACATTACCTGTTTCTACTGATTTGTGCACAGAAATGATCTCCGGTATGAAACAGAAAGCAGAGCAGAGATCTGTGAGAAATTAATATGTTAGTGAGAGAATGCCTGGAGGTGCCTCCACTGATCTGCCTACTGTCAAGGGTGAAGCAGAGTAAAATTGACGGGTATTGACAACACACCACACACACACACACACACACACACACACACACACACACACACACACACACACACACACACACACACACACACAGACATAATTTCTTCCAAGTAAATAAGCTGTTGACCATATCCGAACAGTTTGCTAATATGATATGGTTTCCCCGAGCTCCTGTGTAGCATTGGTAATACATCTGTCATAGAAACATCTCAGGCTCAAATGGAAACATCTGGAGCAACACAGACTGAACCATAGCAGCAGCCGAAACAATAACCATACCTAGCGACGGCTTCAACCATCACAGCCAGGCAGAGCAGCTGCAGCTGTTTTCGTAACCAGCAGCTGGATACTGTTGCCGATTAGCCTTTAAAAATGAAAAATGAACACTAAATGGATCAAGTAAAGGGTCACATTGTCTCTCTCTTCCATAGTATGTGCAAAGTGTTACAGCTGCACTCATCAACAGACCATCTATTGTTTTAGGGATGTAAAACCTATTGAGATGGAGCAAAAATATGTTGACAGAAAGGCAAAGTGGTAATATAAAATAATCCAGAAAACCAAAATCACTCTAAGACCTTTTTAGGAGATCTTAATGACTGATGGATTAAAATACCTGAATTAGCCAGTTTTAGGGTCATTGTTTATTTATTCATTTTAAATAGACTTGGATCACTTACTCTTTTTACTTGTGGAGATAGATATCTTTCAAATAATGAAATATATGAAATAATGAGGACATAGATCAGAATGCCACAGTGTAGACGTTACACAGAAACAATGCGAAGAAAAAACTCAGATAACAACAAAAAGCAAAAATGTCTCTTTGCTCATTCTCAACCAGTTTTGTTTTCCCAACGCAGTCTGGGCATTATGCTTTCTACAATTATCTGTAGACGGTAAAGTGTGAGAGCTCTCGGGACTGAAGGTGCAAAATACAAAACACATTTTTGCACTCTGAGTCTAGACAAAGACAGGTGATTTTCAGGGTAACCACATGAAAGCACTCTAAGCCATCTTGAGAAAGCACAACATTACCTCAGCCCGGCAGCTTTACCGTTATTGCTTTGCTTCACGCTACCGGAGTCTTCTGTCACAAATATAATCTTTGGGATCTCTGATCAAGCTGTTCCATTTGCCTTCTGCCATTTACATCTGCAGCAGTCTGTCTTATTTCTGGATCTGCAGACATTTTCACTGAATACTGGGAGGCTTGAAATGCTCCCTTTTGCTCTTCTCACTACACTGAGCTGGACTCTGATCTTTGCCAGAAAGATTCCCACAGAAAGCTGCATGTGAGTCACAGCAGACAAATGGCCCTTTGACACTGTGTGCCTGTAGATCCCCCCAAAAATGATAATGAAAAGCCGATGAGTTGTGTGTCATGCCAAGTCATAGAAGTTGCGCCAGGGCCTCGTGAGTTAGTTCCTGAAGCCTCGAGTAAAATTTTGACTACTGTGTCTACGAAATATTCAAATGATTACTGGACCTCATTCTGACATCGTGGCTGCTTTTTGTCCTGCTTTTGTTTTCAGCGCCAGATGCTAATTTGTGACAAAGCCTGCTTAATGCTTTTCTCTAAGGGATCTTCACCAGACCTGTAACCACTGGAAGTAAAACCTGACATGAAATCTGAGATTCTATTAAATGTGAATTTTTAATTGCACGCGGATAAATCTGCGTGATTAAACTCGGGCTGTTTCTGATAGATTGTCTTTATCTGTGCAAAAGTTACATAACCTGGGCTTTAAGAGACACAAAAATGTTGGCCTCCATATATCAGCGTCTGTAAAATAAATCTTAGCAGTGCATTAAGGATTTTGCCAGGGACAGGACAGGACAGTACTGTAAATCCATGGAGAGCTCAAAGCTGCACATCAAATATACTGAAAGCTAATTAATCTATGTCAATGTCATTCTGAAGTATTTAAAAACTCTTCACATATATAAAAATATATGCAGTTTATGCTATCGTCTTCCAGCAAATCTATCACCAGCTCTGTTTCGCCTACAATACGTTTGCACATCAGACGTGAGGAATTTGTTTTGTTATGCCAACTGAACTGGCCAGATTTGATTTTTTATTTATTTTTTTATTCTCTTTTTTGTCTGACACGCGCAGTGTCGATAACTCGCATGTGCTAAAAGATGCCCATTCTTTAAGATTAAAGTCATAATTTACTGAGTGTTACAGAGTGAACTGCTGCATGAGGTGGCTGCCAGTGTGGAACACATCTGTCACCACATGGAACAAAACCTCAGCGTTGACTGAAAGCTCTGGACTGGACGCCAGCGCTGCTGTCCTTCTCCTTCTTTGAGAATCTTTTTTCAGGATTGTGCACATGATATCATAAGGCTGTCTTCTGAAAGAAATTTGTATTTTTATTTATTTATTTTTAATGGAATAAGGTTAGATATACAGTGTTGCTTTAACTTCAGATTGCTGAGGCAAGCGTCTTAAAGTGTATTACACTAAAGATATACGTAATCAAGCTCCGCTAAAGCAAAGCTTACGAAGCACACAACCTGAGCTGAGAACTTCTGCACACGGATGCACATACAAAGTCAATATAACCCACTGTGGCCTTTTTACAATCGGGCATATCAGCGTTGTCAGCATGCAAATTGTTCCTTTTAATGTTAACTGCTGTTTATCTATTCTGCCGTTCTTATTCTTATTCTGTGGTTCAGTGCAAGCATGCCAAATTAAAATTTATGCATTCAGAAAACATCACTGCTGCTGCTAATCTCTTCTTTTGCCTATCATGCTGACACAGGCACCTCAGGACAACGGAGCTGAAATGGAGAGGCCCTTATTTTTGTCTAAGCTGATGAGCCATGTTTCCTCAAGAGGCCACTTATCATGTCTGTGTTGAGACTCCAGACCCACAGTAAGTAATAAAGAGGCAGAAGAAAGCATGTCCTAAGGCTGTATAGCTGCACCTGTATTTCTATTGGCAGGATATGGATTTTTAAACCTGTTTCAGAGCCATGTGACTGTTTTACAGAGTATTTATGTTAAGACATATTAAGCCCTTTTCCTTATTGTTAAAGACACATAAGAATTTTAAGGAAATATTAAGGAAAAGCAGAATGACAGAATCAAAGCAGCAGATTATTTATTTTCATGAAAGAGTAAGCATTTCCTAGTTAAATCGGATTATTATGTACACTTAGCCATGTTGTTCACAAAAGTTTTAATAGGAATTAAGAATTTGGTAGTTTCAAATTCTTAAGTTGAGGGAACCATAGCTTCCCAAAGAAACTATGGTTCCCTCGACTTATGATCAGCCTACATCAGCCTAATCATAGCCCTGTATCAAACTTTTTTCAAATGTGTTGCTGCCATCATTTTCAAACTTACTTTTGTTTCTTAAAATAGTCGATTTTATCACTTCAAACGACTGTTATGCTTTTCTGTGCTCTATTATTGTGAATAAAGTGTGTGTTTATTAGGTTTGCAAATCATTGCATTCTGTTTTTATTTATATTTTATAGAGAGCACAAACTTTGTGGAATTGAGGTTGTATGTTAATGGATAGCAACATGAAACTGACTTATTCAAAGTTTAGTCAAAAGTTACTGATATCCAGCAAAAAAGGAAAAAAAAAACACCTTCATGGTTGTAGCACATATGGCTCTGGCTGTTCATGTTACCTGAACAAGACAATTTTCATTTCAATCACACCAGCAGATATGGAGTAGCCGTAGCACTATATCAAATAATGTGCTACTGAATTCTCCCTTGAAATATATGAATGACAGATATAATTAATGCTAGAGATTTTTCCATATTTGGCCAAATAACTTTAAGCGGAGGTGTGCGATCAATTTCCTGATATTTGTGTTTAATAATGTCTTTTAAAGTGCCTTCGACTGAGGCGCTGGCTCAGAGCTGGGGTCAGTCCCTGGGTGCTGTGTGCAGTTTTCAATTCTGCTAATCCTCAGGAGGCACTAAATGTAAAGAATAATTTTCTATAGAAATCAAAGCAAGATCGCTAAGTAATTCGATTCCTCCACATACATACTTTGACTTGTACCTGACTTTGACTTTTATTGTTCACTTGATTTACTTTGTCATAGAATTTGCAGTACTATGTCAGTTACAAGATTTATTTAAAAACTCAAACAGGATTGGAGCATAACGGCTGGCAAGGGACTGAGAAACAGGGCCTGAAGCACAGAGAGGATCATCATTAGCACATCGTTAGCTGGCTATAGAGCGTAGCTTTCACTGGAGGTGAAGCAAGATTTTGTGAAAACAAAGGTTGATATATTGTTGCTCATGAAAAGATGAACTGTAGAAATACCAGCTGCAGAAACTGGGACGTGGTAGGTTAGTGGCTGTCACTTGGTGTTCGCTCGCTCTGTGGTAGAGTATCACTTCCTGTTCCTGCTCAAACACAGTGGTGTTTCTGAGTAGCTTATTTGCTTAGCAATTTAATTAACAACTTTTAAATACATTCTTCTTTCATAGTATAATCTTCACGTGCTTCATCCGAAGCACACTTTCTGTGTACTCACTACCTAATTTATAGCCAAAGTATTCACTCACTGTCTCTGTACTGTCTCGCTAGCTTAGCTTAGCTCGTAGCCGACTCATTAGCACCATGGCTACTTCACCTCTCCCTCCTGCACTTTCTTGCTCATTGTGTCAGATATTTAGTTACTCCTCGGCCTCCTTTAGCAGTAATGATATCTGTAACAAATGTAGCATATTTGCAGCGCTGGAGGCCAGGATTACTGAATTGGAGACTCGGCTTCGCACCCTTCATTCACCCGTAGCTAGCCAGGCCCCTGTAGCTGGTGCAGCCGAAGATAGCGTAGGCCCCGCTAGCTGTTCCCTGGCAGATCCCAAGCAGCTGGGGAAAGAGGGCGGCTGGGTCACGGTGAGGAGGAAGCATAGTCCTAAACAGAAGCCCCAGGTACACCACCAACCCGTTCATGTGTCTAACCGTTTTTCCCCACTCGGCAACACACCCGCCGGGGGTCAAACTCTGGTAATTGGCGATTCTGTTCTCAGACATGTGAAGCTAGAGACACCGGCAACCATAGTCAATTGTCTTCCAGGGGCCAGAGCAGGCGACATTGAAGGAAATTTAAAACTGCTGGCTAAGGGTAAACGTAAATTCAGTAAAATCATAATTCACGTCGGCAGTAATGACACCCGGTTACGCCAATCGGAGGTCACTAAAATCAATATTGAATCGGTGTGCAACTTTGCCAAAACAATGTCGGACTCTGTAGTTTTCTCTGGTCCCCTCCCCAATCAGACCAGGAGTGACATGTTTAGCCGCATGTTCTCCTTAAACTGCTGGCTGTCTGAGTGGTGTCCCAGAAACGATGTGGGCTTCATAGATAATTGGCAAACCTTCTGGAGGAAACCTGGTCTTGTTAGGAGAGACGGCATCCATCCCACTTTGGATGGAGCAGCTCTCATTTCTAGAAATATGGACAAATTTATTAAACCCCCCAAAATAGGACTATCCAGAGTTGGGACCAGGAAGCAGAGTTGCAGTCTTACACGCCTCTCTGCAGCTTCTCTCCTCCTGCTACCCCCCCCAAAAACCCATCTCCATAGAGACTGTGTCAGCTTCCAAAAAGACAAAAAACAAACTAAAAACCAGCAACAAACAACTTAAACATAAACAATTACAAAGAAAGAACAATACAGTATCCACATCTGAACCAAAGAGTAAAACAGTGAAATGTGGATTATTAAATATTAGGTCTCTCTCCTCCAAGTCTCTGTTAGTACATGACTTAATAATTGATCAACAAATTGATTTACTCTGCCTTACAGAAACCTGGTTGCAGCAGGATGATTATGTTAGTTTAAATGAATCAACACCCCCGAGTCATTCTAACTACCAGAAATCTCGAAGCACAGGCCGAGGGGGCGGTGTGGCAGCAATTTTTCACACCAGCCTATTAATTAATGAAAGACCAAGACAGACTTTTAATTCATTTGAAAGCCTGATGCTTAGCCTCGTCCACCCCAGCTGTGAAACTCAGAAACCAGTCTTACTTGTTATCATCTATCATCCACCTGGGCCTTACACAGAGTTTCTGTCTGATTTCTCAGACTTTATATCTAATTTAGTTCTGAGCTCAGATAAAATAATTATTGTGGGTGATTTTAACATCCATGTAGATGCTAAAAATGACAGCCTCAACATGGCATTTAATCTGTTATTAGACTCAATTGGCTTCTCTCAAAATGTAAAAGAACCCACCCACCACTTTAATCACACTCTAGATCTTGTTTTAACATATGGCATAGAAACTGAACATTTAACAGTGTTTCCTGAAAACCCTCTCCTGTCTGATCATTTCCTGATAACATTTACTTTTACAATAATTGATTACACAGCGGTGAAGAGTAGACTTTATCAAAGTAGATGTCTTTCTGAAAGTGCTGTAACTAAGTTTAAGAATATAATCCACCCACTGTTATCATCTCCAATGCCCTGTACCAACACAGAGCAGAGCAGCTATCTGAACGCTACCCCAACAGAGGTCGATTATCTTGTTAATAATTTCACCTCCTCACTACATACGACTCTGGATACTGTAGCTCCTGTGAAAACTAAGGCCTCAAATCAGAAGTACCTGACTCCGTGGTATAATTCTCAAACACGTACCCTAAAGCAGATGACTCGTAATCTGGAGAGGAAATGGCGTGTCACAAATCTAGAGGATCATCATTTAGCCTGGAGAAATAGTTTGCTGCTTTATAAGAAAGCCCTCCGCAAAGCCAGAACATCTTACTATTCGTCACTGATTGAAGTAAATAAGAACAACCCCAGGTTTCTCTTCGGCACTGTAGCCAGGCTGACAAAAAGTCAGAGCTCTTTTGAGCCAACCATCCCTTTAACGTTAACTAGTAATGACTTCATGAACTTCTTCACAAATAAAATTTTTATCATTAGAGAAAAAATTACCAATAATCATCCCACAGATGTAATATTATCTACAGCTACTCTTAGTACCATTGATGTTAAGTTAGACTCTTTTTCTCCAATTGATCTTTCTGAGTTAACTTCAATAATTACTTCCTCCAAACCATCAACCTGTCTTTTAGACCCCATTCCTACAAAACTGCTCAAAGAAGTCCTGCCATTAATTAATTCTTCGATCTTAAATATGATCAACCTATCTCTAATGATCGGCTATGTACCACAGGCCTTCAAGCTAGCTGTAGTTAAACCTTTACTCAAAAAGCCATCTCTAGACCCAGCAGTCTTAGCTAATTATAGGCCAATCTCCAACCTTCCTTTCATATCAAAAATCCTTGAAAGAGTAGTTGTCAAACAGCTAACAGATCATCTGCAGAGGAATGGTTTATTTGAAGAGTTTCAGTCAGGTTTCAGAGCTCAGCACAGCACAGAAACAGCTTTAGTGAAGGTTACAAATGATCTTCTTATGGCCTCTGACAGTGGACTCATCTCTGTGCTTGTCCTGCTAGACCTTAGTGCAGCGTTCGATACTGTTGACCATAATATCCTATTAGAGCGATTAGAACATGCTGTAGGTATTACAGGTACTGCGCTGCAGTGGTTTGTATCATATCTATCTAATAGACTCCAGTTTGTGCATGTAAATGGAGAGTCCTCTTCACACACTGAGGTTAATTATGGAGTTCCACAGGGTTCAGTGCTAGGACCAATTCTGTTTACATTATACATGCTTCCCTTAGGCAGTATCATTAGAAGACATAGCATACATTTTCACTGCTATGCTGATGACACCCAGCTCTATCTGTCCATGAAGCCAGATGACACACACCAATTAGTTAAACTGCAGGAATGTCTTAAAGACATAAAGACCTGGATGGCCGCTAACTTCCTGCTTCTTAATTCAGATAAAACTGAGGTTATTGTACTCGGCCCTGAAAATCTTAGAAATATGGTATCTAACCAGATTCTTACTCTGGATGGCATTACCTTGGCCTCCAGTAACGCGGTGAGGAACCTTGGAGTCATTTTTGACCAGGACATGTCCTTCAACGCACATATTAAACAAATATGTAAGGCTGCTTTCTTCCATTTGCGCAACATCTCTAAAGTTAGAAATATCCTGTCTCAGAGTGACGTTGAAAAACTAGTTCATGCATTTATTACTTCCAGGCTGGACTACTGTAATTCATTATTATCAGGATGTCCAAAAAACTCGCTGAAAAGCCTTCAACTAATCCAAAATGCTGCAGCAAGAGTCCTGACAGGGACTAGAAAGAGAGAGAATATTTCTCCTGTTTTGGCTTCCCTTCATTGGCTTCCTGTTAAATCCAGAATTGAATTCAAAATCCTGCTCCTCACATACAAGGTCTTAAATAATCAGGCCCCATCTTATCTTAATGACCTTGTAGTACCATATCACCCTATTAGAGCACTTCGCTCTCGCTCTGCAGGCCTACTTGTTGTTCCTAGAGTATTTAAAAGTAGAATGGGAGGGAGAGCCTTCAGTTTTCAGGCCCCTCTTCTGTGGAACCAGCTTCCAGTTTGGATTCGGGAGACAGACACTATCTCTACTTTTAAGATTAGGCTTAAAACTTTCCTTTTTGCTAAAGCATATAGTTAGGGCTGGATCAGGTGACCCTGAATCCTCCCTTAGTTATGCTGCAATAGATGTAGGCTGCCGGGGGATTCCCATGATGCATTGAGTTTTTCCTTTCCAGTCACCTTTCTCACTCACTATGTATTAACAGACCTCTCTGCATTGAATCATATCTGTTATTAACCTCTGTCTCTCTTCCACAGCATGTCTTTTATCCTGTCTTCCTTCTCTCACCCCAACCGGTCGCAGCAGATGGCCGCCCCTCCCTGTGCCTGGTTCTGCCGGAGGTTTCTTCCTGTTAAAAGGGAGTTTTTCCTTCCCACTGTCGCCAAAGTGCTTGCTCATAGGGGGTCATATGATTGTTGGGTTTTTCTCTGTATCTATGAAGCGCCTTGAGGCGACTTTTGTTGTGATTTGGCGCTATATAAATAAAATTGAATTGAATTGAATTGAACACAAACTGTGTTGTGAACAAGGATATATAAGGCTATTATAAGGAAACCTATATGGAGAGGGAAGGACAGAGAACAAACAAGACTCTTGGGAGAGCCATAACAATGTCATGCAGCATATTCTATATACAGTCTCCATGTGCATCTGAGTGGATTTTAGTTTTTTAATTGGATTTATTTCATGTCCTTATTTTTTAAGGTTGTTCATAACTTTGCTGTCATATGTCTTTTAAATTATTCTGTGTTGTTGTATGTTTTAATATGCTTGCCGTGTACCACTTTGGTGAACGCCGGTAAGCTGATGTGTCTGATGCTTTTGGAATTAGGTGTTAAATAGGATTTGGAGTTGCATTAAAGTCTTTGTTAGACACATTAGAAGAGTTAAATAAAAAGTTTGATGAGATTTGCTTATTAATCTCTCCGCCCCGTAAAGGCTGAACTATGAAATAATTGCCAGAAAATTCTAGTTTTTTTTTTTCTAGATTTTCAAAACTGGAGTTATTGAACCATGTGGCATTTTTTAAAAAAGAAATGCAATAACAATTTGTGTCTTAATTTGCATAATTTTTGCTATTATTTTTGTTACATTTATTTAGGATTTCAGGGGGAAAAAAATCACAGTGATAAGTCTCAAAACGATACAAAAGCCCATGTATCAGATGGCATACACTAGCTCTGTCCAATACTGCACATTTTCTTATTGATCGGATAACAAGGAAATACAGGTCCAGTATTTCCGATACCAGTACCAATATTTTTACTGAATAAAGGCAGATCATAGGGCAGAGCAATGTTAATGGTTTATAAGATTTATGAGATTTGCATTTACAGATTGCAAATCCTGAATACATATTATTGACCACTAAAATCACTGCAATTGTTGTTTTCGGCAATAATCAGTTAATGCAAAAAAATAAATAAAGAAAAAAGAAAAAAAGAAAATCCCCACACCTTTCAGTTTTTCGTGTATTTTGAAACTTGTTTTTTGAAGACCTTGAACATAAATGTGCCCTTCTCTAACACTTTGGGTCAACATCTGTGATTTTAAATGTGCTATAGGCTATAAACAGAGCGGACATGGCACATTTCATAGTCAGTGTTTGAGGTATTTTGTTTTCATTTCACAACAAATCAATTTATTTGACATAATTCAGTGAGTAACATACTGAACTTAAAAGCTAGAAACAAAGTATCAGTCCTATCACGTTAGTATCGATCCCATACCAATACCAATGTTGGTGTCAATACTATTAATATATGGATCTGACCCCCTCTAGCATACACTTGGCTTTACATGGTTCAATATAAAACTCTTAGCTTAGTTTAGTTTAGAGACTGGAAATGAATAAAAGTGTTTTTTCCTTTCTTTAAACAGTATGAGTACATTTGAAGTGTATCACTTCACATGCTTTTTCTCACAACCAAAATTGATTTGACTGAGCCTACTACTCAGCAAAATTGCTTTCAACAGGCGTGACTATCTGCATAACGTGCAGAGTAAAAATCTTCGTGCACCCTGCTCTCAAAGAGCCATATAACTTTAGGAAAGCTCTCAGCAGTTCTCTGCATTGTTTTAATTTAGCAAAAGGCAACACAGCTGTTTTTAGATGTTAACATTTTTTAGGGGAATAAATCTGGAATCTCTGCATTTTTACATATCATAGAAAATAATGCAGCAACCAGTTGTGAGTGAGTATGTGGAACAGGCAAGCTTCTCCTAAAGAGCAAGCCAAAGCAGCTAGAAAAGGGGATTTACAGTTTTTCTCAAATGTTAAAACACAAAAGCCAATCCTGTAACCCAAATGACCAGTAGTCTAAACACATTTACTAAATGTAGCCACCATATTCCAGTACCATAAACACATGTCACATGAAGACACAATTCACAAAACACAACCCTCTGTACTCATAAATCTAAACACATTTTTCCTTGCTAAAACACAAGTTGCAAAAGAACTCTGCTCATATTCTCAAATGAAAGCCCATGTGATGCAAAATGCTTGCCACAGTCACCAATCTTTGAACACAGGGAACACACCTGGCGTCATTCACTACACACAATGACTCAAAATTGAAGACACTTGTTGCTAATGCTGTACCCACATGTAAAAGCAAGTTCAGAGTGCACAGTATGCTGAAGATTCCAAACAAACACAATGGATGAAGGCAGAGTCAGGGGAAGAGGAATTTGATGCAGAGGAGGGAGAAGAGCTGGCCCTGGAAGAAGAGGAGCAGGCCAATGAGGAAGAGGAGTTCAAATGAGAGGAGGAAGAGGAGCGACCAACGAGGAAGAGGAGAAGGCCAACATGGGAGAGGAGAAGGTCCAGGAGGGAGAGCAAGACAACCTCGCACCATCATTACGGACGAGATGCGAGCAACAGCTCAGCGACATGATGCCGCACAGTGATTGTGGTGTGTGTGTGGTGTGAATAACGTAAATAAAAAAACTTCACACCCTGTTCATGTTTTCAAGATTACTGTTGTGTGCAATAGATTCTGTTTTTGCATTGAGTTGTGTTACAGTAGTGTACGTACATGCAGGATTTTCTATAGATTTATACTACTCATATGAAACTCACAAATCTAAATGCCTAATCCTCTGCAGAGATCTACGACGATCCGTTACTGTATAGTTTCTAAAATATGCATCGGCAGTTATGAAACAAAGAACCTTCTCACAAATTGAGCATTGTGTTTTCAATTGTTTTGCTGTAGTGTGTAATGCTGTGTATAGTGTTTACAGTTTTGACAGCTTCGAGCTGCTCTCTTGGTGTGGGAGTTTGAGTTTTGCAGTGGGAAGGTGTGGTTGTGTTTATGTAGCTTTAGAGAAGGGTGTTGTGTTTGGACATTGGGAAACATGGTGGTAACGTTTGTGACATGTGTTTTAGCATTTGAGAAAAACTGTAAAAGGCTTCTAGCAGGAAACAGCAGTGATTAATGCACAGCTCTAAAGTGAGCTGATTTCAAGCTCATCAAACAGCTTCTGCTCACTGTGAAAGATAAAACTGATAATTAGGTGCCACTTTTTAGTTACAGCTGAAATACCCATCCATTTTCATGAACACGTTACGACGAACATGTGTTTTATTACTGGCTATGGAAATCATGTACATCATTGTTCTTTGTATGCTGCTGCTAAATGTCCATCTTTGCATATTTGCAGACTCTCCCATTGGTTGATCTTTATCTATAAATCTCTCCTTGGGCTGGTTCCATCTTATTTATGTGTTTATATGTGTAAAAACCACAACCAATACAGCCTTCGTTCGCACAATATCATACAATTGATTGTCCCAAAAATCAGAACAGAATTGGGGAAAAAGGCTTTTAAATACGCTGCCCCTGCTTCCTGGAATAATCTGCAGAAGGAACTGAAATTATCAGAATTGGTTACCTTGGGAGAGTTTAAGTCTGTCTTAAAGGAACGAGAGAACAGCTCTTTTACTCAGTGTGATTGTTTTTAATGTACTCTTAATTTGATCTGTTATTGTATATTTTACACATGTTGGTATGGGATATTGTATTTGTTTTAAATGTTATATACCTATGTGGTATGTGACTTTTGTTGCCATGATGCCAGGTCTCTCTTGGAAATGAGATTTTTAATCTCAATGAGATTTTTTACCTGGATAAATAAAGGACTCATAACAATTACTCAATCCAGGGTTGCAGAAGTATATTCCAGCTGTCATAGAGCAAGAGGCGAGGTAAACCCTGGGTAGACTGCCTGTTTATCAGAGGACCAATACAGAAAGACAACGATTCATGCTTGCTTTCACACGTGGTGAATTTAGAATCACCAATTAACCAAACATGCAGATTGTAGGACGATTCAAAGCAGAAACTGCAAACTTTTTCTAACCACCTTTTCAGATAACATTTAGAGTTAAAAAAAAAAAAAAAAAAACAAATGGAAAAAAAACACCAAACAAATTTGCATGTGTCATTTTGATGAGTAATTTACTGTCTGCAACGGAAAAAAAAGCATTCTGTTTGATACTTCCTATCATTCTCAATACTCAGTGTTCTTTCAGTGTTATTATGTGAACAAAGGAATGCCTGTTGAAAACCATTTAGGAGTATTTCAAGCCCAGCTGTATATGCATATATACACATGCTCTAATTTGGTGAAAATAAAGAATGAACAGATGTAACAGGAACAGAGGTGTTTGAGCTAAATCAGCATGCAAGTCACTGCTGAGGATTAAGAAGATTAATCTTTTCTTTTTCCTTCACACTTTGACCGTTTGCACGCACACTGTGGTTTTATGTCAGCAAAGTGCGTTTTTATTTTTACCTAGAGCATTTATTCTTAATCCATCCTAATTGAGCTACAGAGCACATTTCCACTTCTCATTGAGCACAAAGACAATTTCATACATAAAGCGATCCAGGCAAGGAATGAACCCAATGACGTGCAGCCCTGGTCTGGTTAACGGCAATGTCTTCTTAGTGTTTGCCAAGATTTGTTGCTACAGACACCTCAGGCGACAGTGTCATGACTTCATTTCATATCCTGAATCCCATTACTGAACGCTGTAAAGAACATCAAATATTGATTCTTCTTCTGTGGTTTATGTGTTTTGTAGCAGCTTTTATCTCAGTTTTTCGATAAGGCAGCATCGGTGAGAAAGATCAGCAAAACTTCCAAAGGGTATTTAGATAAGATAATCTTATACCTTACATAATCTTAAGCCTTGAACCAGATTAGTTAGCTTCAGGTTCCCCATACAGTTTGTGCTGCTTGGAAAAAACCAAACCAAAACAATTTAATGAGGACTCTGGGCTTAATCATGCTTACAAAAATCATCAATCATATTGTGCAAAAGTCCTTGACTGCATAATCTTGAATGCATATTTTGTTTGGAAAATGGGAAATGCAGGCGATTTATTAAAATGTACAAACAATATATCAGGCAGAAACAGATCCTTGAAACTCAATATTTGTTTTGACCACCTTTAGTCTTCAATGCAGCCCAAACTTTCTTGCATAATTTCTCTAAGTGGTCTTCAGGAATAATTCTCCAGACCTCCTGATGGACATT
This sequence comes from Simochromis diagramma, assembly GCF_900408965.1. Classification (NCBI taxonomy): domain Eukaryota; kingdom Metazoa; phylum Chordata; class Actinopteri; order Cichliformes; family Cichlidae; genus Simochromis; species Simochromis diagramma. The sequence continues at coordinate 17,135,855 of NW_024386801.1, forward strand.
CCAAAGCTCTTCTTTGGATGTTGGCTCCCTTTTGTTCCATGACAGAGCTGCCACTGTGTGTGTTACAGATAGCTGTAGACACTCTCTCATAAGACCTATTGCCACAGATTTTCAGTCCACTCCATGTGTAATTTGGCATACCTTAGCCTTTACTCCCTGTTTCCCTTCTCTAAGAATGGCTTCTTAACAACCCCTCATCCATTGAGACCTTTTCTGATGAGGTTTTTGCAAACAGGAGATCATCTGAAGGGCCAAATGCATTTTTCAGGTCTTGGGTGAATTTTTTTCCCTATTTGTTAAGGACATGAATGTCAGATACTGTTCATCTGCTAATGTTTTTTTAGGCCTGCCATTTCTTCTTTTGTCCTTCACTTGTCCAGTTTCCTTAAAAACTGCCAAGGAAACACTGAGATGTGGTAAGTTTTTAGCTAATAGCTCAGGAGTAAATTTGTAGGAGCAAAACTACGATTCTATTTCAAACTAAGTTATCATTAGTATGTTTTTGTCATTCCAGATTAAGAAATTGGAACAAATTCCATGTTTTGTGGCATTTTGTTAGCAACGAAGTGCCTAATGATACAATCTAAAACTGAATCTTTGCTAAGCTGTCTGTTATTGCAGACAAAACACTATTTTACCCACCGATCATCTGAAAATGGTCACGTTCAATCACTCAAATGAATAAAAAGCACGCAATGCCCAAAGAAAGCTTTGGAAGACCCCAAAAAGCCTGGAGAACTATTGCTCAATACCGACTTAAAAACTACAAGAAAGTCAAGACTTTTGTATTGTACTGTATTCTCTAAAATAAACTCCCCTGCAAGAGTTCGAACGATTTGTAACTGAACTTGATGATTTCAAATATATTAATTAGTTACATGAAACATGCCTTATCAGACAGGGAAATGAAACATTCTCAATAAATCCAAACCTTAAAATGGTTTCTATATACAAAATAAATTAATGAACTGTTGATTTATTAATCTGATTTAGTGAGTGCCCAATGACAAATTAGCTGGTATTTTGTGTTTCATTAAAAAAATGTACATGTAAACATATACCTTTTTTTCCCGTTCTGGAAGAGAAAAGAAAAGTGGAGCGCATGTTCACAAAGATAAGAGAGCTTCCTCTAACTATTCTTTTCTCCTTTCAGTGTTTGCTTTATTCCCAAACACAAGAGGACAATGTGGCTTAGCCGAGGTTGTTTTTGAGGTAAAAAAAAAAAAAAATGTGTAAACTAATGTTAGTGAGGTCTGGACATGAACATTAATCATAAAAGAAGAAAAAGAGGGTGTTCCATGTCAGTGTTCTCATGGCTAATGGTGCTGGTGTGGTTTCACTGATAAACACATATTATGCAACTGGTATCTTTGCATGAAGGTAATTTCTTTATGTCCATGGACACCGGCGTAATTCTAAAATTCCCCTGTGTTCTTCTGATATGAATGTATATGTATACCACCATTTCAAAATTGCACTTAATTAGTAGTCTTAATAGTGATTTCTTCCACCATACATCCACCCTATCATCCATCCTTTTTTATTTTTTTGCTGGGTATATTATCCTTTATGCTAGAAGGCTTAATCTCTCAGGTGTCATCCCAGCTGAACATGCCTGCAACAGCTCAACCTAGGCAGCATCTAGGAGTCATCAGTTTGATGTGGAGGAACAGCATCAATAGTCTGCACCCCTCTAAAACTGGGATCTTATGCTGTCATTTACTACCCGCAGCTTGTGGTGAAGTCATTGGCTCTTTTTTCACGTCAGCAGCTTATTACAGCATTCACAGACATGAAACCAATGAATTTGTCCCAGAACTATTCTTCTCCCATCCCTAAATCAAACCTAGAGGTACAAACCATCACCAACCCAGAGTAAGCACTTCACACTTTTTCATCCTAGAACCAGAGTTCAAGATGCTAATTCTTATCTGAGCTTTTTTTTGCACTTGGCTGAAATCCTCCAAGTGTGGCGCTGGAAGTAACCAATCCTGACACTCTTCACTGCTTGGCTGCACCTAGAAATAGTCCATAAAACTTATCAACACATTTGTGATAATATACAGTCCGGTGCCCACTGGGAAAGAGTTTAGGAATGTTCTGCATTTTGATTCAGGGCAACTAAGCTTGGATGCTTTGCAAATTATTTACCACAAGTGAATAGAAAATGTTCTTAACAAAAATGCTGTCATCATAGAAAATCTCTTTCATCATGACTGAATGACGACTTACCGGTAAATTGCAGTCTGTTCAGTTCAAGATCCTTAATGCAACTGCTATAGTAATCATTTTGTTCTCAGTGGTTGAGAAATTCTGGACAGAAAAAATATTCCTCTCTCCATGTGACCTCTGGAGTTGAGCTGGGGAAACTAAAATATCCTTTTGTAAGTTAGCATGCGCAAATTAACGTGAAGAAGACCAGTGCTCTCTGAAACATCATCAGTATTAACCTGCCAAGAAAATCCTTCTGCTTGGAACCAAAGTGCACTAAAAAAGAAAAGAAAAGAAAAAACAGCCTACAAATGGAAATCTAAAAGCTTCCAAAACCCAAAAGCTATTGACAGATTCTGCATGTTAATATGGACATTTCTTTTTTTTGAAGTTTAACTTATAAGATTCAACAGTGACTCACATGACTTTCACATGATTCACACTCTTAAATCCCAAGAGTGGCTCTTGAATCATCCCTTCTTAAGAAAAGTGGCCCAGTAAAGTTCAGTAAGCAAGGCTTGTCTCTGCTACTGACCTAAGGCCATTTTAATATCAGAGATATTGAAAACCAAGGGGAATTTCATTCATCAAAACCACTTTCCTGTCCCAGCTGACATTAAAACGCAATTTAGAGGATAGAAAATCAAAGTGTGCAATCTTTGCTGTGAGTGTTGTTCAGAAATTAGGTTGTCTGAATCATTAAACTGGCACAAAAACAGAAAATATGAAGGTTCTTGACCTCAAGGGTTGAAAACCACGTTCTCCCCTTCCCTCTTCAGCTTAACTGCTTTCATACAAACTGGGGACCACTTCTAATCGTTTTGTGACAGGACCGAACAAGTGCCTCAGGGCGAAGAGGAAAGCAGCTCTAACAATGTAATGTATTTGTAATATAAAGCAACATCTGCTCTCCTGATGCAGCCAAGCTGGAGGAGCACTGAGTGGACAGAATCCTTGATGCTTTAAACAGCCTTCATTCATCCTAAGCTCAGGTGGGGAATAGGTTATAAAAGGTTACAGAGTAAAAGACACTTCATTTATTGTGTAAAGTCAGCACACAGGGATTTATCTTGGCACGAATACGGACACACGCGGGAGTAACCAAATATCTCATTTAGAAGATAATGTAGACATATGTATCATTTGTCTCATTAAGACGATCATACTGGGCATATTTCTTTACCTTAAGGGTAAAGAATGCACAGAGTGCAGTTAAGTTAACTTGTATGTATAAAGACAGAAGAGAACCTGTGCATATTATCTTAAACTGCACAGTTAACCAGTGTGATGTGGAAACTTTGAGTTTCCAGCCTGTGAACTCTGAGAAAATCAAAGATGAAGACAACTTAACTGCCTCTTAGAGATTTAGTTTATTAGTTCTGATCTGGCTTCAGAGGTTAGTTTTGTAGTCAAGTACAAAACTTTGTGATTGCCAAGTCTGAAAAATCCCTGAGGCACAACTCACACTTTGTTTTTTGTCTCGTCCTGTAAAATGGCATGCCAACTTTAAAATAGGGAGCCATAAATCACAACTGAAAAACTGATTTCTCTCAAGATAGTTAATATATTCCAGAAGTAATCACATATGAAGGTTCTACGTAAATGCAGTCTCGGTTTACATTTTCGGTGAACTAAACCTACAACCTGCCGCCTCCTCTGTGTCATATTGTACTCTTAGGCAATAGTTTCCATTTGTATAAGCATATAAATCTTGGATCCCACAGTGTACAGAACATTATTCATGCGCTTTTAACTCTGGCTGTGACAAAGCCATTAAAACAATTTACTAGTTGTGACAGTTTGAGGACAGGTGGATGGGTAATGAGAGAATGAAAGAGGCGCTGGAACTTTATAGGCGCTGGATGTGCGCACATCTTTTGTTTGTGTCTGCATCTCCAGGTTAATTTTAGGAGTAATGTATTACAAAGAGGAGAGAATGAAACATTTGGTTTGACCCAAATTCTTCTCCATGTCTACCAGCTGAATATAAACTTTTCACTTCTTATTTTGTCGGCATATTTTTCTGATGTTTTGGGATCACTGTTGTCACTTTGCACGTTGCCGTGATTAATAGGCTTGGTGTATATACAAAAAAAATCTCTCTACAAATGCAACAACGGTCTGCTCACTGATTTTCATACATATCTCTTGAATGGGCTCTTTGCATAGAGATATTGTGCTGGTATTTTCCACTAGTAGAGTGGCTATATTACCATTTTTGGACAAACATTCATGGCTGCCGCAGTAAAAATTCTGCAGACTTTGCTACCCACCTGAAATGGCTGCAGTAAGCCTGTTGATTGGAACTTCTGAATTATTATATTTTTAGAGTAGTTGGATGGTATTCAATTTCCATCTTAATGAATTATAAAAATGTAAATGATCCCCTTTAATCCACCATAATATAGGTCAAAATTTAAATTTATGCAACCAATGCCTACAGAAATAATAATGGATTGCATTTATATAGCGCTTTTCGGGACCCCTCAAAGCGCTTTACAATTCCACTATTCATTCACACACTGGTGGAGGCAGCTACAGTTGTAGCCACAGGTGCCCTGGGGCAGATTGACAGAAGTGAGGCTGCCATATCGCACCATCACCAGTAGGCGGTAGGTGAAGTGTCTCACCCAAGGACACAACGACCGAGACTGTCCAAGCTGGGGCTCGAACCAGCAACCTTCCGATTACAAGACGAACACCCAACTCTTGAGCCACAATCGCCACAAATAATGGCACTCTCACTGGCATCCATCTGTGCTTATAGCTAATGATTGTTTTTATTGTTCACATTGTCTTTATGCCTTTAATTTCCAGCTTATAAAAAAGAGTTTATACCCTAATTGGGTCAGTAACTATGCTGTATATGCATATATGATGAATTGCATAATTCTGTGAAGTCTGATTACACATAATTACTTAGCAGTAAATTCCTCTTGCTGCTGATTTGTCTTAATTAATTTCATATATAAGGTGGAAGACCCAGCTAGGTTAATCAGAATCAGAATCAGAATACTTTATTGATCCCTGGGGGAAATTCTCCAAGAATTTTAGAAATTTTTAACTTTTCAAAAAGCAACAGCAAATGGGAAAAGTAACCTCAGACAGGCATTTCAAAAGAGCGAAGAAAGGCTTTTTGTTAGACCTCTGGATATTTATCTACTTACATGTCTGGATCTCTTACATGTCTGCAGGCATATTTCTCACCAGGGTGAAGTCTGAAAAATACATATCATACAAAATTTTTTTTTAGCAGTCCTTAAATTTCCAAAAAGGCTTAAGGTAAACATACACAAAAAAGAAATCTCTATAAGTTTACTGTCACAGATAAGCCAAATATAAGCCTAGTTTTTAAATTCTGCTAAATGTATGGTAGGAGAAAATTTCGAATTCTTCCGGAGTAAGATGTGAATAAGAAATTATAAGTCATCCAGAGTCAGAAACGATCACAGATGTTTTATTTATATCCACTCACTTAGCATCAGCTCAGCTGAGATGTAATCTCAAAAGCATTACTTTGCAGTTTTTTTGTAGTTGATATAGCATTCACAATCCGAGTGATTGGATAGCTGGATTAAACAAGGGGCATTTCAGGGGGTTGGGAATCGCATCTGTAACCGGAAGGTCGCCGGTTCGATCCCTGGGCTCTCTGTCCTGGTCGTTGTGTCCTTGGGCAAGACACTTTACCCTACTGCCTACTGGTGTTGGTCAGAGGGGCCGATGGCGTGATATGGCAGCCTCGCCTCTGTCAGTCTGCCCCAGGGCAGCTGTGGCTACAACTGTAGCTTGCCTCCACCAGTGTATGAATGTGAGAATGAATGAATAGTGGCATTGTAAAGCGCTTTGGGTGCCTTGAAAAGCGCTATATAAATCCAATCCATTATTATTTTGTCCGAGTGGTAACAGTTACAGCCGAATATAATACTGTCTGCTTTGGATCTACTCTGTATTTTAAAAAAATAACTATATAAATAACGTAAATACAAAAGTAAAAAAAGTGCACAATTTCAATATATATACTTTTACACATACTTTTTGTTGGTGTTGGGTTTCTTTTCTTAGTTTTTTAAAAAATATATATATAAAAAATGCACATGCATGGTTTATGAGTCCACGGAGGAATATTTGCTGTGAACTGCATCTCTTCTTATGAGAAACTCTGGATAAATTTTATCTCAGGAAAACCACTAAACACCACTGTGTCAACCTATTAACGTTCAGATGTTTCCACCATTTATTTCACATCTAACATTTTTAGGAAGATTTTCCCGATGTTTTCTGAGAAAGCTTGATTTGTGGCATAATCTGGAAGCCATGTTGCAATTAGCATTATAAGTGAAACGGAGATAAATTCTCATCGCAAACTGATGTGTAACCAAAAGTATTTTAATCGGAATAACAATAAACTGTATTGGCATGGCTCATTTAATCAAGAAATGCATTTCTAAGTACCTTCAAGACATGATGTGAACTAAATAGATCACATTTTAAATGCACCTTTCAAGCTGGATAACTGAAATTAAACTTTGGGATACTTCTTGTTGCTCTGTCTGTAGAATACATCAGTTAGGACCATCATTATCAAAATATGATTAGTGATAACATGTGCTCTAATTTATTTTTGATGCTTTTTCACGCCAAAGAAGAGTGGGCCAAAATTCCTCCACAGCACAGTCAAAGACTCATTGCCAGCTCTCATAAACACTTTCTATCACAAACAAATTGTATTAATTTTCTAATTTAGATCTTTCAGTCTGTTCTGACAACCCGAGTCTGGCTTTTAAGAGCTTGAGGTCTGTACAGCATCCAAATTTATATAGCTCATAATCACGTCACGTTACCATTCAAGTCTGTCTTTTCAAATGGTCTTAAACTTTTGATCGGGACTGTATAACAATATGACATAACATTCTTCCTTGTTCATACACAGACAACTGGAAACAAAGCATGCAAAAGCATGATCCTCTCTACAGATCTAAGCAGAACATCAGGTCATTACAATGTCAGAGAATCCTTAACAAGAAAGTACTGAGGTATGGGTGGGTATCAAAGTAGCTTGCAGTTTCATGCAAATTAAATAGTGTAACTTTTAAGACAACCAGTAGTAGTAGCAGTAGTACTCATAACTTGATGGCTGCGTAACTCTCAGTGGCACAATCTGATTGTTTGGTTGACATGTGTCAGCTTCGTGTGTAATAAATATTATACTTCCAACTCATGCAACATCACCAGAAATGTTAACAGTATTTCTTTTTTCTTTCTAAAAATATATTCTGATTATGATATAACTTGATATAACTTAAACTATAAGTTTAAGAGTATGGTGAATATTAATTAAAAAAAATAAACATACAAAATGTGAGAATATTATTTCAATATAGTGCAGAGACTGTACTGGCATTCAAGCACACACACATAAAAAAAGACAAAAGATACCAAAAAACAACAATGCATTGTACCTGAAAAGTATTTTATGCAACTCAAGTGTTGCTGTGTTAAAGTGTTAATCCATGATTACAAGTGTTTACTCTTAGCTTGTCATGTGGTAAAATCCAGCAGCCCGTAAAATTTCAGATATGTAAACTCAGTCTGGGTGAACTCAATATGACAGACTGCAGTTTATTTTTGTCACTTGAATGGTAAGGTGACGTGATTATGAGCTATATAAATTTGGATGTTGTGCAGACCTCAAGCTCTTAAAAGCCAGACTTGGGTTGCCGGAACAGACTGATCTAAATTAGAAATTAATAGAATTTGTTTGTGATAGAAAGTGTTTGTGAGAGCTGGCAATGAGTCTTTGACTGTGCTGTGGAGAATATATGGCCCACTATTCTTTGGAAATGTTTTAATTCAGCCACATTGGAGGGTTTTCGTTCATGAACTTCCCGTCTCATTTTTTTTTCTTTTGAGCCATTGACAGGTGGATTTGCTGTGTTTTAAATTATTATCCTGCTACATAATTCAAGTGCAGTTGTGCTCGAGGGTATGAACTGATGGCCATACATTCACGTTCTAGATTTTTCTGATTTCTTCAGGTCCAAAAGCAACAAAACAGCCCCAAATCATCACTTTACCATAGGGTGATGATTAACTTTTGTCTCATCAGTCCACAGAATATTTTTCCAAAACTCTCAGGGATTGTCAAAATGTTTTTTTGGTTTGTTTTTTTTTTTTTTTTCTTTTTTAGCAAATGTGAGACGAGCCTTTGGGTTAATTTTGGTCAGCTGTGGTTTTCTCCTTGGAACTCTCTCCCATGGATGCCATTTTTGCCCAGCCCCTTTCTTGTAGCTAAATCATGAACACTGACCCTGAAGCAAGTAAGGCCTGCAACACTTTAGATGCTGTTCTGGGTTCTTTTCTGATGAGTCACTGATGCATTTTTGGACTAATTTTGGCAGGCCAACCTCTGGGAAGGTTCACCAGTGGTCTAAGTTTTCTCCGCTTGTGGATAATTACTCCCATTGTGTTTCACTGGAGTTTCAAAGCCTTAGAAATGGCTCTGTAAACCTTTCCAGACTGATAGATGTTACTGACTCTGATTCTCAGCTGTTGCTTTAGATTGTGGCATGATGTGGTGCTTTTTGAGATCATTTATCATACTCCAATTCGTCAGACAGATTGTATTTAAGTGATTTCTTGATTCTTGATTATTAGATTAGGTTTGGTAATAATTAGGTCTGGAAATCAAACTCAAAAATGTGGTTAGTCACAGCTAATTCATAATTTAATAAGAGGAGTACAATTATTTTTTCACACAGAGGTAGGTAGGTTTTTACTTTAATAAATTACATTATCATTTTAAAACAGAACTTATACTTAATTTATCTTTGTTTAAAAATGTAATGCTTTAAAACATGGCAGGTGTGACAAATATACAAAAACCTTAGGAAATAGCAAAGGGGAAATACTTTTTCACAGCACTCTGGGTATCTAGAAATTGCTAGAAAGGTCTATAATTAAATATATCCAAAACAAAGAAAAATACTATTATAGAAAAATTTACTCCATCATATTGGAGCTGGTGATTCTACCCACAAACACTGTTGCCTCTGAGCTTTTACTGGAGCTCTTGTGGTCAAAACAATAAAAGCCAGCATTAAATCAGTTACTTGGAAACTTGTTTTTAACCAAGACTGGAGAGACAATAGCCAAACCTATGATATAATACTCTGTAGAGCTCTGCATTAATCAAATATTTATATTTCAGTGCATTTGAACCAGTACCATCATTCTCCCTTATTTTCTTTGAAATTCTGCATCAAAATCGTGGAAAAATGCACACATGCTAATGTTTCCCTCTCTGGCTCATATGTAACTAGCTTACATGAAAAGATTACCATGATGATAGTTCTGCAAGCCAACTCACATGGAATATATTATTGTTTGAATGTAGAATATGCAGTGCATGTAGTGTACAGGGCCTGACCTTATCATTTCCCCAAAAGATAACACTAAGGCTGGCTAGTAGATAGACTGTGAGCTTATATGTAGGTAAGCATAAGGGTCAGCTTTGGCTTTGGTACTCGATAAACAGCAACATTGAGAAGAGCGGTTCCTGGAAGCGACAACATCTCTTAAGAAATCTTTACAAAGGCTGAAACAGACAAAAGTAGCCAAACTGAGCCACTCACCCAGTTTGGGGATCACTGCCTCCTGTGTTCTGATTATCACAGGGATGACTGTTACTTTCACCTTCCACATCTTTTCTAAGTCCTCTCTTAGCCCTCAGTATTTCTTGAGCTTCTTGTGTTCATGATATTGTTATCACTCGGTGTAGCTACATATATCATATGACCTTCGTCCTCTGCTTGTCTATCACTACTATGTTCGGTTGGTTAGTCATCATGGCAAGCTACATTGTAGCCACAGCCACCCTGGGGCGCACTGACAGAGGCGAGGCTGCCGGACACTAGCGCCACCGGGCCCTCTGACCACCACCAGTAGGCAACGGGTGAAGTTCCAATTACAAGGCGAACTCCCAACTCTTGAACCACGATCGCCCCCATAAGTCATAAGTTTTCCTGTAGTCAATCCAGGCAGTGCACAAGTTGGTCATTCTGGTCTTACAATCTGTAGTAACTGCACTGTGTACAAGTAGCTGGTGTTTTGCTCCTCTGGTGTTTCTGCCAACTACCGCTCATGTATTGAATCACGTGCCTGTTCATCTTAGCTGGTATAATATCTGACAGATAATATACACTATAAAAGCTTCTTTGAAGTCTTTGAAGTTACCTGTCTTTGACAAAAAAATTTAAAAACACGGCCTTTTGAAGTAAAATGTTTTTGTTCAGCACGTCCTCTCCCATATTTATTGAAAGTGTTAATCATCAAGACGTAACAACGTGCTTTACAATCTCACGAGGATAGTCGCCTTTTTCAGACTCGAGATGTCCTCTTTTTTTTGTAATTTTCATTTGTCTTTGTTATGCAATGCATCTGCTAGCTAATGATAAGGGTTACACACACAATCAGGTTTTTATAGTGTCTCATTTGTTCTCATTGCAGCTGTATTATTACAGAGCAAGCATTCATTTGTCCCCTGCTACATTTCTGTCTTTATTAAAAATGTAGGCCTTGCGATAACAGCTACAACCCAGAGGAGACACTCATCTTCCCCTGTGTCACTGCTGGTGCTGTAATTGATCCAGTCAGTTTTCATTACGGTTCCAATTTTAAGAGCTGAGGAAGAAAAAAAGCCATTTTGTTGTGTGTTAAAAGTTGTGGCTAAGTGCTACTTGACCCTGGCTAGATAGTTTGTCTCATAATTGTCACATGTTACAGAGCAAAGGGATGAATGTAAGAATAAAAATAAAAAAACGTCACATGAGAAATTTTAATTCAGAGTTGGATATTGGATGTAGAAAAGATTAATACATCTTGTGTTTTGATGCCCATTTTTTGAGAAAAAATAATTTTACAGTGGAAAAAGCTTGGAATAGTATTAAAAAGATACTATGGGCAATTTATATTTGTAGCTAATTTGCCACCTGGAAATTGTAGTAAACTTTTTGGATGGTTTTCTTTAACAATCAGGAAAAAAAACCCTCCCTATTAAAGAATTCAACTTTTATTGCAGTAAATGTTCCCAATCTTGTTTACCTTCAGTCAGTCTTATGTAACTGTCTCCATCTGAAATACCTTTTGGTCTACGATAAACCCTCATACCATTCTTCTAAAGAAACCCAAGATAAAGTGGGTTGAAAAGATTTAAGTAATCCATAATTTTTATTGACCTCTGAATGGAAATAAAATCAAAAAATGCCTGACACAAGCTGTATTTGATTTAAACAGTAAAGTTACAGTTACACAATACTGATGAACAAAGACTTAAAGTAAGTCAACACCTGATATTTTTCTTCTTTCAGACAATGAATGCAAGCTGTGCAGTGACTTGAACCAGACAACTATGAGCATCTGGCAAATCCTCCACTGATTCACTGTTGCTGATCAATGACAAACAACGCTATTAAACCTTCACTGGTGTATTATGGTTTACTCTTATGGGACAATTACAAGGATAATTCTTTGCAGCTGCCTATTTATACAGTCAGAGGTCCTTAAAAATATTGGATATTGAATTTCATGAATTCTGTTTTTTTCCTCAAAAATGAACACAAAATGACTCCAGATTGTTTGGCAAACTTCTGTAAATAATAACAATAATTCAGATTGCCTTTGACAGATTTACTATGCACCCATGGAACATTCAACAGGCAGAGTTGGAGAATAACAGCTACCAAACTGCTGATAAATGAGAGGCTTTAACAAAAAACAGATTTTCATTTATGCCAAAGATTTCTGTTTTGTCATTAATCTTCACCAAAGTTATCTCACCAATCAGGAGCAAAAGCACCAAGAAAGATAAGACTGAGCTAGAAAAGTTTGTTTTCTAGAATTATCTGATTTTAATGACAAACTGTAAGGACAGTCATAGTTCTTCAACAACATAGTAATTAGTAATTCAGCAGAGAGTAACACCTGCCAGAAATGGCAATCAAAGAGCTGGACTGTTTCCTGAAGCAGTTAGTGAGCTTGAATATCACCATATTTTTAATTTACCTTCAACAGCCTTATTAAAATTGTCAGATACAAAGTTCTGTCTGCATTAATGATTTCAATTAATGGGGCCTGAAAAGGTTTTCATTTTTCAAAGCCAAGTAGACATTTCAAGAGATGCACAAATTGGAGGTACCTACTTAAAGCTTCCTACTATGTATATACACTTTTCTAAATGTTATTTGATCTTGGTCTCAAAGCTGTTTTGTGTTGCATTAGATTTGGAGATCATTTTTAGGAGTTAGATATTTTTTGCAAATTTCTCTAATGCAGATCTGTCAACACATGATGTTGCACTTGCACACATCTGAATGCACTTTTTGCAAGTGGACAGATGATCTGCAGTGCAGCTCTTTAACTGTCACTTGAAAGACTGGTCTAAGTGAAAACATGCTTCAGATGATGAAGCATGTTTCCATGTTGTCAGCCTGGCCTGTCATGCCCCTCAACCATAACCCTTCTTAATCCCAGTTTCCTTAGGTCAAGCACTATTCCTGAGGAGGTCTCTGGGGGAAGTAGCAAGCAGTCTGTAATGCAACAGAGTGACAACAAGGCGCAAAATGCAGTTTAGCTTTTAATGTCTTTTCATTAGGAAAATTTCATACCCCTTAACTTCCCGTGTAGACCACATAGTGTCAGCTTACTCTCATTTATACAACAGCTGAGCAATCGTTTTGCCAAATGCTCTGGAGAAAAGAGCAAATGATATATTTAATATGGTTAAAGTGGGATTTACACTGAGCTGTCCGTATGCTTTTCTTCCTCTAAATTGCCTCATAGGCAATGCAAATTTTACAACCTTGTGCTTGATGAGTGAGCCAAGTAAAATTGTTGAATACAGCGTTAGAACTGATAATAAAGCAGTTTAGCAGGAGGCAATGACATGTGAAGTGAGTTACCTGATGTGCTGTTTTGAATTTAGGGTCTGGCCTTTTCTTAAACTGAGCACTAAGAACAAAGAATATGTGTGCTTGCTGCTTTCAAACTCATATTTATGGTCCGATTTTCACATTTTTCATTTTCAGTTGGTAAGCTATGAACCGATACCAGAAAAAAGGGAGTCTCTCTCATTCACAGCTGCAATAAATAACTTTCTTGCCAAGTTTTTTGGTATCCTTCTCCGATCTTCCGTATTTGTCAATGTTAGGCAAGAGACCGAACGATTATATATTATCTTTGTCTGCATACCAAGTTTTCATCTCTTTATCACACTTGGCAATGATCTCTATTGAGATATAATGGAATGAATTCTATTTTAAATAGCCTTTTTACCAACACCTCTTATCTATGAATTAGTCAATAGAACAATTTAGTAAGTACATTTAATTGTTAACTTTATGCAAGTGTAGTTCAGTGTGTTTTTTTTTTTTTCATTTAAATGTAATAAACCTACATTCTTTAATAAGTGGTGAAGATGTGACCTTCTGACTGTTTTCTCAGTGTACCTGTCCAGAACAGATGTAGAATAGATAAATATGTTGGTGGAGCAGACAGACTACTTCTTGATGTGTTCAAATTAATAATGATCCATTTGTAATTATGCATTACTAATATAAAATAGGTTGCCCTACAATTATATAGTGACACAGTCTCTACAGTATGTATATTATTAGGAAGCTTTGCTTTATTCAACTTAGTTAGCCTCTAGCTAGTACAAATAAAAAGCCAAGCAGCATAATTTCCACCTCCCTTATCTCTGCTTTCTGAAAGCCACAGCAGAGGACTTGGACAGCTTTGACGAGGACAGTATCAAAATGACAAATGTGACATGTTGTTGACATCTGAGAATAGCAACGTCTGCCTGAGACGCAGACAGACAACTTGACCCACAGTGCACTGTCCTGGTCAGGTTATTTAAGCTAAATAAAAAATTAAAATAAATGTATAATGTTTGCACAAGGAAAGGGTACCAGTTAGGGCTGCAAAAAATTACTATTATTTATTCTGTTTTTGTTTGACTGGTGCAGCAGCCCCCCACTGATACCCAGAACCAAGACTCGGCTCTAGATATCTTAACAATCACTTTGAAGGAGCCAGACAGGATCATGAACAATGATATTATCAGCTAATTCACGTCAATAAGATACATCCAGGAGCATCACTCAGACAAAAACATATCCTAATTAGATGTAACACATAAGTAAAGTAAAATAGGCATTTCCTTCACCAAGAAACTTGGGTGTTTACTTCCTGGACAGTCTGTGCTATTAACCACACAAAAAGCAAGCAAATGCTTTACAAAAGCCAACATACTGCATACAATAGTGAAATAAAAAAATAATTAAACCAGCTAACCATAGCAAATGCACAATCAATGATTTCAAATTAACATTTCTAAAGAACTGCACAAAAAAAATCTCCAAAAAGGCACAAAATTACAAACATGGATTAAAGTTCTTACTAAGCTATAGCATGTCAGAAGGTTGTTGGTTATAGTTGCATGCATCACCACAAAGTGTCACTCAAAGCAGCAACCCCCTAAAAGATCCATGCTATTAAACCTTATTCAAACCTGTGTTTAACCTTAAAGAGAAAACTCTGAAAAAAAAAAACAACCTCAAGTAAAGAAAGGATGGAGCTGTATATGCCCGGTAAATCATCACAGAGACAAATAAGGTAGTGATAGTAATTATCCAATTAGGTGGAAATTGAGTGAAAATAATTACCTAATTGGGTGATAATAGCAAAAACCTGCCCTATGCATGGTGTTTGCCAAGCTTGCAACACTTTTTAAAGTTCTTTATTCCATATTTCCTGGTGACTGAAAGAAACGCAAATTGAGAACATACCATGGCATACACAGGGTAATGATGAAATGAACATAAGATATAGAAAATCAAAAAGAACTGGGGGCTCTTTTGGATTTGGGTTTATTTTTAATCAGAGTGAATAAATGCTGTATGTATGACAATTAATAGTTTCATTTAGATGGACCGACCTATTAAAGAAGAGACAGTTTACATACATGGTATCACATTGTTTATAGTAAGATTTGTAAGTTGCAAAACAATAGGCTACAAAAACTGGAAAATTCATATACACTTGGAACGAAATCTAACATAAAAAAAATGCAATACACTGCATATACAAATTATTTCAATTAATATCAGGAAATATCTCAAAATTAAGTTAATATAAATAGTAATGATATAATATACACAACATGAAATATATAGTTTAAACAAATTATTCCCTGAATGTGACCTAATTTCCACAGTATCATCTGTAAATAGTTGCCATAAATGGATAATATAAATATGCTTGGAATTTATATTTCACCGGCTGCTGGAGCAGCTGAGGAGGCAAGAGGAATGTGGAAAAAATAAAACTTTAACAGGGTCAGAAAACACCAGTGTGATCTCTGGGTATCCTGCAGCTTCAGTGCTTCTGCAGGGAGGAAGGGGATCACTGGAGTGATTTCATATGCCTGCTGCCACTGAACTTATTTGCTACCATATCTCCTCAAGTGTCGTCATTATGTCTCTGACTTTTGTCCTGCTGTTGTGACCACTTCAACAATAACTACACAGATGACACACTGGCTGTTTCATTATGCTTAATTAATGGTACTGGAATTGTGTTGTTTTACACATGTTTGCCCATATGTTTGCCCTACAGAGAGGGGTTTTCAAAAAAAAAACAACAACAACAGCGGTCCTGTGCAGTTCTCCAAAATTCCAACAGTACACTGCAGAGAGCATCTGTTGTAAGATGTTGCTGTGTGAAAAATATGTGAACTCCTCTGTCCCTGTTAGCCTACTCACTGCCCTCTGAGGAGCTTTATATCTGCCTACAATGACGTCTACACCTTTGTGTTGGCCTTCAGTGAAAGTAGCAAACCTCATAAACCTACATTGCTTTGCTGGCATAAGGACTTCCTTTAATTATTTGTAATTACAAACAGACAAAATAGTTTTTTGAACTTAGCAACAGCTGGCACAAAACTCAGTGTTTGCACTCACATCTGGGAAAATTTTACTGCCATACTCCAGACTATTGCACAAACACATACACATGCTTTTATATTGCACTGTAGTATTCCCAGAGGCAAAAGATTTCCCTGATTCAATGTGACACTGCCTGAATGAGCAAAATGATGACCAAGATAGAGTATGATGCCTGCACCTGTGGTCACATAACTATGAAAACCATCCATGTTCTTCTGGAGCCTGTCCCAGCTGTTATAGGGAAGAAGCAGGGTACACTCTTGACAGGTCGCCAGTCTATTGCATGGCTAACACATAGAGACAACCATTAGCACTCACACCTATGGGCAATTTGAAATCATCAGTGGTCAGATGGTGGAGTGGAGCTGAGGACCTTTGTGGAATTAAAGAAATTATTTTATGGCTACAATATATCCTGCATCATTAATAATATAATCTATAGTATTAATACTGCATTAAGATGTTTATTAAAACCTGCTGGCTTTACATTAACCTTTTTATTACAGGGGCAGCCATAATAATTGTATACACTCATTGCATTTTGTGCTTATTAAAGAGTTAAAGCTCAGTCAATTAAGGAAAGGTCATAAGCCTCGTTCGGCACGATGTCCGGGCGATCTATTGTGTAGGTGACTTGGAGCATAGAAGGTTAAAACTGAATACAGGCTTACAGAAAACAATAATACATACAATCTAGAAACAGGCTTGAGTGAAGGCCTGAATGTATTCAGCTTCTTGTTGCAAACTGTTGCATTTGAGTTTGCTTAGTAACAGATGACAGAAGATGGGCCAACAGGAGGACAAGTCCACGGGGACCTCCAGGGCCTGAAATCATCGCCATACGTGGAAAAAGATGTTAGAAAGAGGAACTTCTGTGTCTGACTTTAGCTCTAAAAATTGCTCATTGTCTGTACAAGATGCAAATGATGTTCTTAGAAATACAAATTATGTTCTTAGAATGCAAGAAGGGGCGTCAAACTCTGACGTTATGAAAACAACTCTCTGTGTATTTTGGGAGAAGAAGTCCGCAGATGTGATGCTGTGTGCTTCTTTCCACGCGTGTGTTCTTAATAAACTCTTCATCTGATTGCACTCTACTGGGCCTCCATTGGTTTGTTTTTGTGCCACATTGTTGAAGGCACCTTGCTGTGAGGCACCAGTGCTAATCACCATGCCCAATGAACCAAGGTTTTTGAGTTAATTTTCATACCTTATACCATAGTCACCACACCATACAGTCACCGTGTGCCCATACACAAACATAAATTCTTCACATTACATATTAATGTAGCATTCTTGAAACACATTTTGTTTAACTTTGCTGGTGTTACATCTTTTTTCCTTTTTTTTTTTTTTTAATCTTACATGCTATTAATTGGTTTTCTTGCTTTATCAGTGCTGGGAATACATTGGGCTGCTGAGGTCCACTGGTGATGTGATGTGATAATAGCAAATATACAACACACATCAAGCACTCATATAAAATGAGTGTATAAACAGAGGTATTAGTAGATAAGTATTAAGATGAATAGATAAATATAGAGATATAGGTATAAACATAAATATAAAAGGACAAGTATGTGTGGACATTGGGCCATACCAAACATTACTTCATTATTGGGGTTTATGTCTGAATCATTTATTTTGAGCATGTTATTTTGTTCTTTGAATCCTGAATTTGATGGGTTTTTTTTTTTTCGTTTTTCTTTTAATAACTATTAAACAAACTGTTGATTTTGTTTCTGTGTTGTTAGATAATTTTTTAATATTTGTTTCTTCTTGTGTGTTGAACTGTTTTGTTTTCTTGTGTGTTAGGTAGTGCTGTTCAATGCTGCAAACGTTGGTACTGATCTGATACCAAGTAAATACAGAGCCAGTATTGGCAATACCGATACGTTTATAATGGCACCTTATGTAGAGGACAGCAGAGTTAAATCATCATCAGTTTGCAAATTCTGAACACATTATAATGACCACTAAATCACTGTGATTTTTAATTTCCAGAATAATTTGTTAACACAACAAAAACACACCTTTCAGCTTTTCATCTATTTTGAAACTGTTTGGACTTTGGATCAACTTCTATTGTTTAAATGTGATACAGACTATAAATAAAATAGACGTGACAGTCAACATGAAAAGGTTGAAACATTTTCATTGTATAGGTTTGAGGTACATTGTTTCATTTCCAAAAAGTAATGTATTTACTGCTTTAATATTTTAATTTATATATTTAATACTGAACTTTTTTGCCTTTTTCATTTTTTGGGTAAATAAAACCAACTTTCCCCTCCAAATTACTGCTGTGTCCTCCTGTTTGGATGTGAAAGAACTGAGTTGGCTTGTGTAGAGCCCTGACCTTAACCCACTCAACATAAAATTTAATCAGATCAAGTTCAAATTGATTTGTCTGCACTGATTCAAACCCTGTGGCTGGATTGACAACAAGCGTTTTCCTTTTAAGAATGGAGAGAAGCAAGGCTATTCATTGCTGGTCACAACCTTACTTGGATTTATTCAATTGTATTCTTTCGGGTTAAATGTTGCGGCTCTCTCTGCCAGGTTAGTTTGAGAGAGCAGGTCAAATTCTCACTCAGGTAATATTGATTCTTGTATGACTTCTTGGCAAAAGAATACAAGCAGGAGAGAAGCTTAGTGCTGAACTATGATTTTGGGGATGTCAACAGAGGTTATACCCAATTAAGTGGCTGATAAAAGAATGTTTTTCAGCTTTTATATAAAGCTTACCACACTAGCACCTTTACTTTAAGTTTGTGCCCCTGCCTATGCCATTTTTCATGCCTTACCAGCTCTGTGCTCAGATCATATTCCTTTTATTAACAGTGCTCTGCTGAACCATTTAATATAAGGTAACACACAGCTTGTGTTTTACTGCCAAAGAGGATATGAATGGTGCATTTTATTATTTTTAGTTGGTGCCACTGTTACTAGTATCACTGCCTTGCATGAAGCTGTAACAAGTGGTGGAGTTTGGCATTTGTCCCGTAAGGAGCATTACCTGTGGAGCAAATTCTTCCATCCAGTTTCCAAAATCTAAAAGACTTTCCCAAAAGAGCAGAGGTTGTTATACCATATTAATGGCATATTATACCCTTTGTGTTGACATAAGATGTCAGCAGTCACATATGGCTGTAATGGTTATAATCATCCACATTTTTTTCAAGTAGTGGGGGACACTTTATGTATGGAAAACTGCATATCTTACAATTATCCCCATTCACTCAACATATAAAATTGCTATGGAATGAGAACGAAAACCTCATCTTGGTACTCAAGTTTTTTGACGATTTCAGTCTAAGTAGTATGTGAATGCATTTGCCTCGCTGTTGCTTTCTGTGCCTGGCGGTATTGACCAAGCTGTCAGTGCACGAGTAAAAACGGCTGCAAGAGAAGTCCAAGCCAACAGCCTCATGTATATACACATCGGGAAATCTTTGCTAAACACATGCCCTTAAATATATGAGCCCACTGTTTTGATTTCTTTCATCCACACTGAAAACCAGACAAGTAAGCAAATAGTATGGAGTCTTAAGCAATTTTGATCCATTTGTTGTCCAGTGAAATTGAGCAAATCTTAATAACTAATATGTTTTACAAGGAAAGGCAGGGCACCATTAAATACTAGTGATTACTTGTAAGCAGCTTTGATATATGAAGGTATTTTAAGTAGTGAAACTGAACAGTCGTGAGGGAAATAATCAAAAGTTGAGCTTTAATAATTTCAAAACAGTTGCTGTTGGGATCTAAAGCTAATGTTCCATTCAAACAGGGGAGACAAGGCAAAAGCTATTTACAGTTTTTCTCAAATGCTAAAACACATTTCACAAACGTTTCCACCATGTTCCCCAATGTCTAAACACAACACCCTTTTCTAAAGCTACATAAACACAACCACACCTTCCCACTGCAAAACTCAAACTTTCACACCAAAAGAGCAGCTCGAAGCTTTAAAAAATGTAAACACTATACACATCATTACACACTACAGCAAAACAATTGAAAACACAATGCTCAATTTGTGAGAAGGTTCTTTGTTTCATAACTGCCAGTGCATATTTTTAGATACAGTAACGGATCGTCGTAGATCTCTGCAGAGGATTAGGCATTTAGATTTGTGAGTTTCATATGAAGAGTATAAATCTATAGAAAATCCTGCATGTACGTACACTACTGTAACACAACTCAATGCAAAAACAGAATCTACTGCACACAACAATACTCCTGAAAACATGATCAGGGTGTGAAGTTTTTTTATTTACGTTATTCACACCACACACACACCACAATCACTGTGCGGCATCATGTCGCTGAGCTGCATCGGGCCACATCACCTCATCCACATCGCAGGCTATATTGTCTCTTGCCAGGCACCGTGGGAAAAACGCCCTGGAATGGCGAATCCATCCTTAGAAGGCCTCCGCTGGGATGTCAACACAGGCCAGCTCCATTGCCCTTAGGAGGTTCTCTCTTGTGTATGGTTGTCTGTCATAAACCTTCCATCTCCACGATGAGAAAAACTCCTCTATAGGGTTTAGGAAAGGGGAGTAGGGTGGCAGACAGACGTTTAAAAAGTGGTCACTGTTGGTGGTGAACCACTCTCTGATTTGTTTTTTTCTGTGGAAGCGGACATTGCCCCAAATGATCACATAAATGTGATGTGCGGGCCCAGGATGGTGTTGTTGGCGGCCCAGGAGGATGTCTTTTAGCTCCTCTAGGAAGGTGAGGAGACGTTGGGTGTTGTAAGACCCAAGGACAGCATGCCGGTGGACAAGCCCCTCCGAACTGTAATATCCTCTGTGAAAATGTGAAAGTGCACAGGTGTTCAGAACAACAGTTAATCAGGTAGCACAGTATTGTCCAGAAGTAATGTAGGCCACTGAGCAACACAGTATGTCCGCTAACTGTACTGAGAACATGGATGTATACTTACTCGCACATACTCGTAACGTAGGTCTTTGTGTCGCGCAGAGTTGCGCTCAAAGGGAACCCTATAGACCTGTTTCATCCGCGTCTTTTTGCACCGGAGAACTCGGTCTATTGTGGCCAAGCTGACATCATCAATGCTCTCAAAGTTGACATTATTGGCAATGACTTTGTCTCTGATCTCCCGGAGTCTGATGAGGTTGTTCCCACGAACCAGATCCACAATGAGGGTTTCTTGTGCCGCTGTAAATATAGCAACCCTCCCACCTCTATGTGGCAGTCTTTCAACTCTAAAGAAAGAAACATGTGTTGTCAATTGACATGTGTTACAATACAGTCACAACTGATCTGAAACCTATAGACTACTTAACTGTATTGTGACAAAGAAAGCAATCGAGTACAATACCTGTTGTGTTGTCTGAATGCCCTGATAATGGTGGCCACGGTGAACTTACTCAGGTTTGGACAGACTCTTAGTCCTGCTTCAGTCATTGACCATGCCATTGTCATGCCATGGTCAATGACTGTTGCTCGCATCTCGTCCATAATGATGGTGCGAGGTTGTCTTGCTCTCCCTCCTGGACCTTCTCCTCTCCCATGTTGGCCTCCTCCTCTTCCTCGTTGGCCTGCTCCTCTTCTTCCAGGGCCAGCTCTTCTCCCTCCTCTGCATCGAATTCCTCTTCCCCTGACTCCATTGTGTTTGTTTGGAATCTTCAGCATACTGTGCACTCTGAACTTGCTTTTATACATGTGGTCACAGCATTAGCAACAGGTGTCTTCAATTTTGAGTCGTTGTGTGTAATGAATGATGCCAGATGTGTTCATTGTGTTCAAATATTGCTTACTGTGGCAAGCATGTTGCATCACATGAGCTTTCATTTGAGAATATGATGTTTTTAGATTTATGACAACGGAGGATTGTGTTTTGTGAATTGTGTCTTCATGTGACATGTGTTTATGATATTGGTAAATGATGGCTAGATTTAGTAAATGTGTTTAGACAACTGGTCATTTGGTTAAGAGGATTGGCTTTTGTGTTTAAGCATTTGAGAAAAACTGTAATATAATAAATCTAACACAGAAATGTAGCAGTTTTACTTTGAAAACAAAACCACAGCAAATGTTTGCCATATTGTCTCAAGGAACATTCATATGCACTTAATTAGCACAGCGATCTGTGTTCACTGGAAGCATTTCGTTAAACAACAGGAAATAGTATTGTATGCAGACACCAGAACAAAAATGTTACCAGAGACATTTTTCCAAGACTAGTTAAAGACTAGTCCTGAACAACATTCTGACTGCTTCAGATAATAACCAGATCTGATTAATTCAGTTGGACAAATCCACAAAGAGAGGTGAATATCAGAGTAACAACAAAGGTCAGCTAATCACAGAACAATTTACTACGTGACTTACTTTTATATAATTCTTTTACCCATGTTGCAATCCTAGGAATCCTCAAAGGCTAAATCCCATTTTAACCCCTGAGGCTATTTTTTGATTATCTGATGAGAACTGAGAAGTTCTTACTGCAGCATGCTCGGTGAAGGGCAATGGCAGCCGTCACCATGGAATAGCAGAACTTACAATTATGTAACCAAGGAGAAGTAATGAAAGTGGTGCACATCAAGGCAGGACATCTCAGTCAAATGGATTTTGACTTTATAAAAATATCCTGATCCTGATTCGCTGTATTATAGCACAGATATATATGACAGCAGTCAGGTTAGGTCGATTTATTCATCACATCATTATAAAAGCAAATACAATCACTGAATGATAAAAAAAAAAAAAAAAAATCCTGATTTCACACATGCCATTAGAAAAAAATAAAAGACAGAAGACTTACTTGGGTGTTACCATCCTGCACAGTCACATGTGCCATCATCTAGCTACATTAGAACATCAACATAGCTATCACACCCAGCCACCACATGCAGGGAAGAAAGAAAGGGAAGCAGCACAACAATGTGTGTCTGCTACAAACCACAGGAATCTTTAAAAATAAATAAATAGTAAGGTTTTGTTGTGTTTGGATAACAGCAGATGGAATCAATAGTGAATATGGCAAATCTATTTATTAGATGAGTCCTATAAAAAGCATAAAGACCAAAACAATAGCATAAACACAAACCAACAGTGACTATGATGTCACAAACCTGCCTCAAGTTAAGAAAATCAGATGCAAGCCTTCTAAATAACTTACAATTTAGGTTGTTAACATCAGCCAAAGCAGGATCTGGCAACTGGGATTTTGTTTCACAGTCAAGGCCACAGACATATTTACTGAAGTCTCTGTAATTAGGTTTGTGAGGTCTGGACACAGAAATCCAATCTGATCACTTGCAAATAACCACTCTGTCCTAAAGGTGTGTTTTCAGGGAAATTAATAATCTGATCTGACTGGAGTCTGAGCAAACCTGCTTACATTAGAAGGGGAACGGTAATGAGACATGAGAAGCATATCAGGACGAGTGAGCAGATGCAAGGGCAGGAAAAGCAGAAGGGCAGGAAATGGAGTATCAGCAACAAGAAGAGAGGCATGCATACCAAAATGAATGCAAGTGGTCCTAAATAAACATACAAAAAAGACTTTGTGAGCTGGATGAGACATTACTCAGGTTAATTGAAGCATGCAGACTCACTGGGACCTGATTTCTCTAAAATGTCGGGAGCAAGGTCTGTTTGTTGTTGGCACATTATCACCACCTTCATTTTACAACAGCATTACATCATATTTCCCCAGTCACAAACAACTTGATCTGTTGTTGCATGGAAGTGTGCAAGGCTTAGCTTTAAACTTTAATCAAAGTCAGGTGTATTTGGGTATGGTCTGAAGTAGCCTGAAAACATGTTGCAACTGACATGAAAGCTTATCTGCTGAAACTAACTCGTTTAGATCTAATTCAAGATAGTCGTGAATGTTTTCAGTGAAGATTAGAAAGAATGTTCCAAGAATGAGAGAGTGTTTATCTTCTGCTCTCCCCTGTTGGTAATTTGGTTTGCACATTGTAAAGTTCCATGGGATTTTTTTTTTTTTTTTTTTGTTACTGTCTCCTTCCATATGTTCCGATTTAGCCTAGATTTCAGCAGACACGCAAATTAACCAACTGGCCCCCAGCGAGGAAATGTGAGGGTGAACAGCTTCACTGCGGAGCAGAGTTTCCAGTTGTGAATGTGTCCCTGGGCACTCTTCACAACAGGTGAAAACAGCTGGACTTCGACAGATGTGTTTATGTTAGGAGAATTTTAAGTGCATTTTGATTCCCAGGGATTTGCTGTGTTTTTCTTATTTTGTTTCTAGTAATCAAGTATTTAAACCATACAATGGCTTATTTTGAAACCATCATTGTGAAATATAATTACAGGGGGAAAAAGTGTTTGTATTATTCAGTCTATTCCTGCTGATTGACAAAAGAAAGTTCCAGAAAACTACAAATTAAAGCCATCAAAATGAATTGGTCAATAAGCTGCTGTCTAAATGCAAAGCTTGGAGTGTTGTGGTCAAAATTCACAGCTGCCTGATTTGTTCTGTTGAAGAATGGTCTCTAGTTGACCACTGGGAGATTGTGCTCCCCATTGTATGTATAATGTGTTTTCTCATGGTCGGTGTTGACTCATTAAACATTAATAGCTCTATTGAGTAATTGCATGTTGTTAAAGCCCCCCCCCAAACCTCTTTGATTCTCAGTTGATGTGATGTGGGTATTGCCGTGCTTTTCTGAATACAAACCAAGCTTCCCAGCCAAGCAGATGATGAGAAACAGTTAAATCCTTTCCAGATGTTCCAACCAATAGCCCTCATTAATCGACCGAGGAGTCCAAAAAACAGGGGTGATTTCCTTTCCTTCTGCAGCAGCAGGACTTGTCCCTGGTGGTGAAAATATACAGCTATGTTTGTGGCTTTACTCACTGACCCCGTGGATGCCCCATAAATTGAAATAACACTACCTTGTCAGTGCATGGCTTTTAAATTTATGCCGCCTCCAACGACTGTGTGCACTTCTGGCCACTGGTTCAGACGGAGACTTTTCAGTGCACGATAGGAATTCTTATACTATTTTACACCAAATTAAACCCTATATTTTGTGAGTAGTGAACATATAGTGCCAGACATCAGTGTCAACAAACATGTTGTTTCCAGCCATTTCTTCATTCTGTCAGGCATGTGTGCATAACATTTTCTCATAAGGAAAAAGATCATGTTGCCTCTATTATTGTGGTTAAAACTTTATACCCAAGTCAAGAGCAATAAGATTCATTAAATACAAACTTGCCCCGGCTTTTTACGGTCATAAAACTCGAGTTTTATGACCGTATTGCTTTAAAACAACAGCGACCAGTAAAAGAGTGCAGGGTGTCAGGTAAGGACACTGTAACATCCTAAGATGTCTAAGGGGGGTTATTCAGTGGGTACTGCCATCTTGCCATCACTTATGCATTGCACTGAAAAAGCTGAAGTGCTTTGTTGGACATGCCAACATAATCTTTGCCTGCCAGCATCTGTGCTCTCCAGATTTGCCTTCCTGTGACTTTGTCCTCTTATTTAAAATGAATGCAAGTTAAGGAGTCATTGCTTTGACAGTGCAGGCAGTGTGAATGGAACAGAGCGATCTATAAACAGCTGCAGTGGAAAAACAACACTGTCCAATGAGATTGCCTTGAAGGGAAGAACTTTATAAGTTTGGTGGTTTGATTTTATTGTTTGGTATTGGAACTTTGTGATTAGTCCTTATGATTGTACTTAAAATTAAACCTGAGGCCTGCATGAACAAAGTGAGTTCAGCATACCAAAGGTATCTTTCTATTATCTGGAATCACTTATCCTATTATCAGCAATCAGGATAAGCAGTCACATGTAGCTGGTTATCAACTTGATAAGTTAATCCAGGGTTTCTACTGCATGTTCACATGAAAGCAGTGTTGCTGGCATCAACTGACCAGTCACAGATATGATATAGATAAATGTACTGGCAGTAGAGTGCCTGACTTTAGAAAGGAATTTAAAACTAAAACAAAACCATATGAAAAATATGACAATGTTAAACACATAATACAGACTTAAAGTAACACAGGGGCTGCAGACAAATCAGTGATGTGTGTGAGAGGAAAAGTGTTGCGCATTTAGCACTGAAAGTGAATGAGTGCACACACAAAACAGTATTTTGTGTTTGTTCCTTCGTACTTATTATAAACTTTGAATTTGTTGAACTTTTGTAAATCATCATGACAGCAAACAAAAAATATTTTGGTATTAAATCAAATCAGTATTATTAAAGACACCTGTGGTTAAAACAGAAGTTGTTATTTTTACTTCATGATGGAAATGAAAAGTGGAACCAACTAAGTGGACCCAGTGTGCTCTGAGGTGTTGCACCTGTGTTTTTCAGATTAGTACACTGTGAAATCACACAAAAGGTTACCTCTATAATCTTTTTGCACAACCATTGTAATGTTTATGGGCATGGTTGTTTATTTTTTTCTGGTTTCCACCATTGAATCACAAGAGTAAACCGCAGGGACTGTTTTTTCCTTTTTTTCCAGTTTTACAATGTACCAGTTTTGTGATTGTGTATATCTATTATTATTACTGGGGCCCTGAATACTTGACATATGTGTTGTAAGGAGCTAATTTTGTTGATCTTGTGCTTAAATACTAAATGCTAGTAATAACTGGCTTAAGATTTAGAAATGTGACAGTTTTTTTCAATTTTACAATTCTTGCTTGATATTCTAAGCTTCTAAACTTTCCCTTAATGATATATTGAATATTAACAGGTAAGAACAGTCGTAGTAAACTGAAAATAACACTCTGTGACAGATTTACGCTGCCAAGGGAGCTGACTGGGATTTCTGATGGATTGACTCTGAGACCATAGAACACAGGGGGTCTGATAATGCTGCACAACTATAAGTGCCTATTTGGGCTGCACAGTTTGAACCTGAGTGATAGCCAATGCTGAGATGTGAAACAAACATTGGAGATTTGAGCAGAGAGAAATGTTTTCACATCTGCACATTTATTATTCGGTTTACAAGTCGTTGTAATAAAATAAAAATAGAACATAAATATCTATATCACAGCTCCGGAACCTTATGGATTATAACCAAGGATTCCTTTACATTATTGCTCATGTGGTGGTAAGAGAAGTAGTTTTTCTTTTCTTTTAGCTGCAGCCCTGGTGGTGTTTGAGGCTGAGGGTGGGAGGGAAAGTTGCACATAAGGATTTATGTTTATTCTTTGCTCAGTGGGGAAAAACAAAGACCCTTAGATACTATTAAAACATTTTAGACCCTCTTACTCCCCATGCGGAGGCCTGAGCGATCTTCAGTGGTGACACTGCTTTCCAGAGAACTGACTGATCAGTAGCACGTGATTTATTGATCTCTAACCTGCTCCAGAGCAGGTTATGTTTGTAGCAGTTACCATGGTGACATATCCCAGTGAGAAGTAAAACTCCTTTGTTGTACAGAAAACCCAGGGTTAATCCTGATGTTAACCGGATAAGCCTAAATCCTCCTTCGTAATACACTCCTCTGGAGGCAGCAGCACACACACACAAATCACAGAGGAAGCCCTCCAGCTAAGTGACCATGCTGTTTCTCCAGGATTTCACAAACAAAATGACTGATTTTCTTACTGAAAAGCAAGATTGCACAAATGTTACCGATTTAAGCCAATTACCATTATGTGTACAAGAAAACAAAACTGGTCTATAAAGAAGGACTACAGAACAGGATGTTTCAGATGGGATTTTTCTGGAAGAGGTTCAAAGTCGTGCATCTCCTAATTCTGCAGGCTCTACCTCCTACCACTCAGCGTAGCCACTTCTGGTTCCCATCATCACTCTTTGGACAGCCTCCTGAAGCCCAGTGAGATAACTCAGCAACACATGTTTAATTCACATAAACACCATCAGTCATTTCTACATGACACTGTTTAAGCTTAGCCAGCACAAACTTTATTCATTCCTCAAACCTACATTGCATAAGTGCTGATTTTTTTATCATCTGTACAGTTTGTGTTTGCAGATTGTATGTCACTGGGTTTCCTCAAATGTTTTCATTAAGAATAAAAGATTAGGCTCTTTGACCGCAGACTTTTCAGTATGGTTTTTGTTGGGTGAGAAACAGGACCTAAGAAAATCACTGATTAATACAAATATCAACATGTAAAAGATCATGTTTGTGTCAGAATTTGACACCACTGGTGCTTGTTGCTGTATAAGTCAATATGTACAGATTTCCTTTAACATAGGAATCACAACATATAGCAAAGAACTTCTTAGTGTTTGAATACATAATTTATAAAGCATGGCGCTTCTCAACATTAAAAAAAAGGAAGGACTTTTGGGTTTAAGCTATAATAAGAACAATAACATTTACACCAGCTGACTTTCCAGATCGTTTTGTGGATGCATAAGTAAGGCAACATTTTTCCAGGGATTCAAATACTTTTTTCTACTTTTTACAATTTATTGCTGTTTTAAAATGAAACACCTTCAGGGGGTTTCATCCTCAAACAGCAATCCCATACTCTCATCACCTCTGCAGGATTTAAACACACATCCAGCTCTAAGTTCTGTTTTGCTTGCTGCTTCTTCTTGCTTGCTTTGGAAGGAATCTGTCTCTTTTGACCAAAAGATATCAAGCAAGATGTGTTACGTATTCATTATTAAACTTATCTCCTCCAAGTTCATTGTCCTCTAGTTTTTTGTGTTTGCATTGATGACTCAAAAATGCAGCGAATACACCATGCAGTGTTTTGACTGATCTTTTAAATGCAGTGTCTTTGGCTTTAGTAATTTCATAATAAAAAAATATTTTTCACAATAGATACCACATCTTTTATATCCTTCTTTTATATCTTACTTCTATTATGCAGTTTGGTATTTTAATGCTGACAAACCTGAAAAAAATATATAATTACACTCGCAAGTATCCCCTTTAAAAGTCTTTTCCAAGATATAACACACAGTGTAATTTCTCATTTTACCTGCCTTTTAAATGGAACAACACAGACACATTGAGAAAAATTGCTTTGCCGTCTATAATCTCAGCACTCTTCTTTCACAAACAACATACTGGAGAAAAAAAATCATTTCCTAAGTCTGACCAAAACTTTGGCCTGAAGCTGGGCCCAGTGGGTGAGCTTAAAAAATAATACATCAAATCAGATAATGTTGCACAAGCAGCTTGTGCATATTAGTAACTGCTGGCAATGACTTGGGGTGATTAGACTATTTCAAAAACAGACAGCATCACATCATTCTCATCATACTTCACCTTCTTTAACGGCTTAGGGTTTGTGGTGAAACCAAACGCACAAAGTGTGTGAAAAGAACAAAAAGCAGACACACTCACCAGCTGAAACAGCAGTGCAGAGGCAGACTGTAGCCCACTGAGTAAAGAACTAACCAGTAGTAGAGGACAATCATGACTTATGTATATATGTGTGGGCCCAACATAGGACAGACCATGCGGTGAGTGGGCAGAAAGTGAACAAAAGAATTAGTAAACAAATATACAAAGGATTGCTGAAGTAAACTTGATCATTTTGGAATGCCAATTTAACCAGTATTCATTTATCTCCTTTCAGATTTCCTGTCTACATTATAGGTTAAGGCTACCAGTAATCAGTGAGTACAACCTGCTGCCATACCTACAAGAGTAAACCACATAGAAAAGAAGAAGTAACGAAAAGACTAAAATCAAGATGAAGTCCCAGCAGTTGTCTGTATCCACAGCGTTAGGGAGTGTTTCTTTGTTTATCAGTTTCCGCCTCTCACCTGATTAACCACTGCATCTTTCGTGGCTCTTTAAAAATAATTCTATATCTATTGTTAAACTGAACTGTTAAAGAAGTTGGGGGGGGGGGGGGGGGGGGGGGTTCCAAACTAGAGATGATCAAATTTTGACAAATATTTTCAATAAACTCAAAACATTTACAGTAGCCACACAACCAGAGTGGTTTTTTGCTATTACCAAAAACACCTGCCAAGGACTACACACACCGTTTTGGGGCGAAACACAAAATTAGCTCATGGAGCATTTAAGTAGTACTCTGGCACAGCAGTGATGCCCTTCCCCTTTCTAACTGTGCTCTTTCATAACTGTGCTGTGCCCGGCATGAATCTTTGTCCTAAATGTCCCCACATATCATTTATATAAGTGTCCAGGGTATATCCTTCCATGCATTCTTGGGTTCAGAGGCAGAGCAATGAGAGACAATTTGTGGAAGGGGATATTTTTACATCCATTTCCTTAAAGCTTGCCTCATCCTGGTTTAAAAATGAACTGACCTTATGCTGAGTTGTTTTAATTAGCCTTACTAAAAACTGCCTACAAAGGAAAAAGTTTTTAGTAAGGCCTGCCGCCTCTTAAATGAAAAATAGAAGAAAAGGAATGTCCCTGCTTTAAACACACTTGCCGCATAACTTAAAATCTTAAAATCGAGTCTAAGCTTTTAGTTTATTGTCATTTGCTTTCAATTTTGTGCCACCAAGGAAATGCCAGCCTTGCCGCCTACTGCTGCGTGTAAAATTGCCATAAAAATAATGATTATCTGATGTGAGAATTAGTGTCACACAAAAGAGAAAAGTTAATATGCATGCCACGAAAGATGCACAACTAAAGTTCTGAGATTAATAAAATAGATTCAATCTCATGCTCAGTTCATGTTGTTTTATGAGGCATATATAGGTGATGTGCCAGTACTGCCGTGTGTGTGTGTGTGTGTGTGTGTGTGTGTGTGTGTGTGTGTGGAAGGGGGGGGGGGGGGGGGGGCAAGAACAACCTCCAAACCTCTATTTCCTGCATTGCCTCACCGCTCACTCTGAAAAGTTTATTTATTCTAAATTCATATGCTGTTCCAGCAAACCTCCTGCAAGCTGTACATCCAGCATTAACACTAATACCTTTCTCTGCTCTTGTAAAAGGACCATTGGTAAATTGTCACTTCGATGAGGTGTTGATCAGCTCCTGGTGAGGGAAAAGAAAGTAAAAAGCAGGGATTGGATTGAGTGCGGTTCTGTTTTGACTGGAAAACACGTGCTTGTTCGCGTGATGTGAACAGGATGCAACTGTTAATTTTGTGTACTGTTTCTGTGTAAACACTGACAAATAAGTGCAAAAGTTGTTTTTGGCTTTTTCATTGCTGCTGTTTAAATTAAGACTTAAATTACGAATTTAAATGAGGACAGATACTACATTAGGTACACCTTTCTAGTTTTAGGTTGGACCCCTTTTTGCCTTCAGAACTGCCTTAATTATTTTTAGCATAGACTCAACAAGTGTTTGGAAAAATTTCTCTGAGATTTTGGTTCATATTGGTATGACATCATCACACAGTAACTGCAGATTTGCTAGCTGCACATCCTTGATTTCAATATCCTGTTCCACCACATCCCGGTGGTTCTCTATCAGTGACTGTGGAGGCTCTTTAAGCACAGTAAACTCACTGTTATGTTCAAGAATACAATTTGGGATGATTTGAGATTTGTGACATGGTGATTCTCGCTACTGGAAGCTGCCATCGGATGCTGTCAGGTATGCTGTGGTGTTTAAATGATGCTTGGTTGGTACTAAGTAGCCCTATCTCTAAGGGAGAGGCCAGCCATCCTTTGGAGGAAGCTCATTTCCGCCGCCTGTATCCGCGATCTCGTTCTTTCGGTCACTACCCACAGCTCGTGGCCATAGGTGAGGGTAGGGACGTAGATCGACCGGTAAATTGAGAGCTTCGCTTTTACACTCAGCTCCCTCTTCACCACGACGGACCGGTGCAGCGTCCGCATCACTGCGGCCGCAGCACCAATCCACCTGTCAATCTCCGGCTCCCTTCTCCCATCACTCGCGAACAAGACCCCGAGATACTTGAACTCTTCCACTTGGGGCAGGAACTCATCCTCAGCCCGGAGTGGGCACTCCACCCTTTTCCGGCTGAGAACCATGGCCTCAGATTTGGAGGTGCTGATCCTCATTCCCGCTGCTTCACACTCAGCTGCGAACCTTTCCAGTGTGAGCTGGAGGCCATCACTCAATGAAGCCAACAGAACCACATCATCCGCAAAAAGCAGAGATGAGATTCTGAAAGTGAAAGCCCTCCGCCACTTGGCTGCGCCTAGAAATCCTGTCCATAAAAATTATGAACAGAATCGGTGACAAAGGGTAGCCCTGGCGGAGTCCATCACCCACCGGGAACGAGTCCAACTTATTGCCGGCAATGCGATCCAAGCTCTTGCTATGGTTGTACAGAGATCGAATGGCCCGTAGCAACGGGTCAGACACCAGATACTCCTGCAGCACCTCCCACAGGACACCCCGAGGGACACGGTCGAATGCCTTCTCCAAGTCCACAAAACACATGTAGACTGGTTGGGCAAACTCCCATGCACCCTCAAGTATCCTTGAGAGGATAAAGAGCTGGTCCAGTGTTCCGTGACCAGGGCGAAAACTGCATTGTTCCTCCTGTATCTGAGGTTCGACTAGCGGACGAACTCTCCTTTCCAGCACCCTGGCATAGACTTTCCCAGGGAGGCTGAGGAGTGTGATCCCCCTGTAGTTGGAACACACCCTCCGGTCCCCCTTTCTTAAAGATGGGGACCACCACCCCAGTCTGCCAGTCCAGGGGTACTGCCCCTGATCTCCACGCAACATTGTAGAGGCGTGTCAACCAGGAAATCCCTACAACATCCAGAGCCTTCAGGAATTTGGGGCGGACCTCATCCACACCAGGGCCTCTGCCTCAGTGACCTCGCCTCCGGAAATTGGCGGGTCATCCCGTCATCCCCAGACTCTGCTTCCTCCTCGGAAGACGTGTCAGTGGGATTAAGGAGGTCCTCGAAGTATTCCTTCCACCGCCCGACAATTTTCTCAGTCGAAGTCAGCAGCGCTCCGCCAGCACTATACACAGTGCAGGTAGAGCACCGCTTTCCCTTCCTGAGATGCCTGACGGTTTGCCAGAATCTCTTCAAGGCAGTCCAAAAGTCTTTTTCCATGGCCTCTCCGAACTCCTCCCACACCCGAGTTTTTGCTTCAGCCACTGCCCGACCCACATTCCGCTTGGCCTATCGGTACCTGTCAGCTGCCTCCGAAGTCCCACAGGCTAACCAAGCCCGATAGGACTCCTTCTTCAGCCTGGTGGCTCCCTTCACCTCTGGTGTCCACCATTTGGTTCGGGGATTACCACCACGACAGGCACCAACCACCTTGTGGTCACAGCTCAATGCAGCAGCTTCGGCAATGGAGATGCTGAACATGGTCCATTCGGACTCAATGTCCCCAGTCTCCCTCGGAATGCTGTTGAAGCTCTGTCGGAGGTGTGTGTTGAAGATCTCGTGGACTGGGGCCTCTGCTAGGCGTTCCCAGCACACCCTCACTATGCGTTTAGGTGTACCGGGTCTGTCCAGCGTCCTCCCCCGCCACCTGATCCAACTCACCACCAGGTGGTGATCAGTTGACAGCTCAGCCCCTCTCTTTACCCGAGTGTCCAGAACATATGGTCGCAGGTCTGGTGATACGATTACAAAATCGATCATTGACCTACGGCCTAGAGCGTCCTGGTGCCACGTGCACTTATGGACACTCTTATGTTCGAACAAGGTGTTCATTATGGCCAAACTGTGATTCGCACAGAAGTCCAATAACAAAACACCGCTCGGGTTCAGATCAGGGAGGCCGTTCCTCCCAATCACGCCCCTCCAGGTCTCGCTGTCGTTACCCACATGAGCATTGAAGTCTCCCAGTAGGACAACAGAGTCTCCAGATGGAGCACCTTCCAGCACCCCACCCAGGGACTCTAAGAAGGCTGGGTACTCTGAACTGCCACTCGGCGCATAAGCGCAGATGACAGTCAGGACCCGTTCCCCGACCCTAAGGCGCAGGGAACAAACCCTCTCATCCACCAGGAAGAACCCCAACGTACCGGCAGCAAGCTGAGGGGATATTAGAATACCCAGCCCACCGCCTCTCACCAGGGGCAACTCCAGACTGAGAAGGAGTCCAGCCTCTCTCCAGGAGACTGATCCCCAGCTACCAAGAACCTCTTGGTAGCTGGGGATCAGTCTGCCAGGGCCTCCGCTCCTGGCCGCCGCCCGGCACACAATGCACACGACCCCTACGGCGCCTCCTGCGGGTGGTGGGCCTGTGGAAGGATGGGCCCATGTCCCCTTTTCGGGCTGTGCCCGGCCAGGCCCCATGGACTAAAGCCCGGCCACCAGACGCTCGCCCTTGGGCATCCTCCCCGGGCATGGCTCCAGGGCGGGACCCCGGTAACCCTATCCCAGGCAGGGTAAACTGTTCCCTCAATGTTTTTCTCATAAGGGTTTTCTGAATCGCTCTTTGTCTGGTCCCCCACCCAGGACCAATTTGCCATGGGAGACCCTACCAGGGGGCAAGAGCTCCCAGACAACATAGCCCCTGGGATCCCTGGGACACACAAACCCCTCCACCACGATATGGTAGCGATTCACGGAAATGCTGGTGTTATATATAAATCAAAAGAGCACCAAACTAACACTTGTTTATATTAACAATTCCATTCGTTTTAAATTGTCATTCACAATCAGAATTTTGTGGTTGTTGTTTGCTGCCACTGCAGGTATGACCAGCTATTAAATCCAAAGGCCAGTAGACAAAAAGCTCAAGACAGAGTGTATCTCACAGGCACCTTTAATGAAAATAGACCAGAAGCAAAACGATATCAGTGGGACTGGTTAAATAGCTTTGAAACAAGCACCTTTCTGTTTGAGAGAAACAGGCAGTGATTAAAGATGAGAGGGTAGGTGTGGAAGTGTAGCACAAGGATTTGGAGACTCCAGCTCAGAATTAAATCAAAACATACAATTTGAAGTGACGTGAAGATGTCAGAACACAATAAAGCTTGTCGTCTTTTATCCACACGTGAAAAATTATTATGCTTATCAGTCTTTTTTTTCAAACAGTGGCAGTAAAGATAAGTGAATTTTATTCTGTTGCTTTAAATTTACTCCTCGAAGATAACTATTTAAGCCTAAATGCTATCAGTAGGGAAGGGACTTAAATCTCCATAAATCTGAAATAGCAGAATGACTTATGGACCTGGGTTTTAGTAGAGTATAACTAAGAATGTGAGGTTGTTTTCTCAGTCATAGCTAATGGGCAAATATTTGATGCTGCTCTCGCAGCAAAGCAATATGATTTACAGACGGATTTTGGTGCGATTTACTGTAATGGGGAACCCATGTCTGTGACTTCAAAAACAACCTGTTATGACATTTACTAAAAGCTAATACCATAAAAAAAATTACTCAGCAACTTCTAGTTTTTGTTTGAATTTTCTGAGCTTCTGTGGGGTCAGCAACAAATACACTTATACCCATATCATGGTCTAAACCAATCAGAGATTAGGTGGTGGGAACTCTCTGACAGATATTCATGTCCTACTTGTGTGTATGTTTGAAAGTGCAGGCAGATTAAGAGAGTTGCGTAGCTTGAATAAAGCGTTATCGATTAATTAAATTCTGAATCGACTTTTCAATATAAATGTATTTTGCCAGAAATGCCAGAATCTCAGGTTTAAAGCTCACAAAACTATTTCAACAACCACCAAACAGCTAATCAGCAAATGAGAGCAGGTAAACAGATTCCGCACAAAGTTGAGTCATGGTTTTCTTTAGTTTTTGATCTACTGCAGAATATTTTTAAGGCGTTTATCTGCTATAAAAAGGAAAATCTCCTTCATGTTTTTCTGTATTTTATACTCAGTTACTTTGACACAAAGACATCTGCTGTGATCGAATCGAAACATTGTGAATCAGAATTGAATCGATTATAGAAATCAGTGACGATACCCGAGCCTAGTGAGTAGCCTAGGCCTTACAGAGCATGGATGTAGCTGTGGGCAATGAAAAGATGAAAAGAACAATTGATAACTTTTTCATTAAATTAAGGCTTGATCCATTTGAAATGCATAGCCAGTGCTCTGACACGGAGCCATCAACCTCTCAGGTTATGTCTAATACTGGTCCGGAGACGGCATCAGATAATGAACTGTCTCATGATCTAATCTCTAATGATCGATTCCCAGCCAGACTCTGAGCCAGAGCCCACTGAAAGTAAAGGGGGAAAGTGTATACATTTAGAAGAAAGTAGCCAGTTTCCCTGGCTAAGATACAGTAAAGCTGACAACATGATGCACTGCATTTACTGTCGTGAGTGTGGAAAGACCATGGCCAATAATTCTGCATTTGTGACTGGTGCTAATATGGTTCGAATTGAAACGCTGAAAAGGCACAGTGTATCCAGAAAACACATTATACGCTGCGATAAATGCACTGCCCAAGTGTACCCTCTCCCCACTGCCGTTCAGCAGCAGGCAGCAGCAAACAGGTCATCAGAGGAGGCCAAGATGATGATTAAGTTTAACATTGCCTACGAAATTGCCAAAGAGTGCTAAAGTGCCAAAGCACTTTAAGCACAAGCACTTTTTCAGTAACTTATCTTTCTTGTAGAACTGTGCTCCAAATAAAGAAGTTTGTGTTGACAAGATTGTTAGTTAATCATTTACAAATCAATATTGTATGTATGGGCATGTAAAACTGTAGGGCTCAGCGGTGCGGTTGAAAAATTTGGGTGCACCCAACTTTTGTGCTGCTGCACCTAAGAAAAAAAGTTAGGCGCACCAGTGCAACCATATGATACAAAGTCCTGATATGATACAAAATGTTTTCTTCAGAAATTAATATATAAATAAATATATTAAATGTATTTACTTTTTTATTACAATAAATTTCCGATACCATTTGATCATGAAAGGTTCATTCTTAAATGGAAAAAAAACTTAAAATAAGGTTCAGTTATAGATTTTTCCACAGTTTGCAAAGAAATTGTGTTGTCTTTAAAAAGGAAGACTAAAGCAAGAATATTATGTCAAACCACAGTATCCATTTATTTTTCTCTGAAAATGATAAATGACTGCCTTGCACTATAAAGTGATGTGAGTGGAACTTTTTTCTGATTTGAATAGTCATATTTTATCTGAAGTGTAACCTATAGCATTGCTTTGCTGCCTTGAAAAAATAAACCACTGTTTTACATCACTGAGGCATAATGGTTTCCAAATGCTACATTTCAAGCAGTGGTGTCACGGCATCTTCTGCAGGATGTAATAATTTTGAGAAGCTGATCTTCAGTGGAGGTGAAAGAACTAATGTAAAGATTTATATATAATTGGCCTGTATCTTTTTTTGTATCATAATTGTTATCCAACTGTGATATTATCCAATGCCTGAAAAAAAAAGCCAGTTATCTTTAGTTTTTTCTAGACAGTCTGCTTAACTGCAGCAATTGTCGGTCATATGACTATTTCCTTGTGTATTTATTCTGCCAAGGCTATGATTCTGTTCATTTTTGGACTATACAAAATGTAAAAAATGTATAAAATGTATATTTTCACTATTTTGTGTTAAGCACTTTGGCTTTAAATGTGCCATAGAATTCAAATGTGTGTGTACTTAATTTTTTACTTACTCAAATTCTGTTGATGAAAAACTAGTTTGTGGTTATTATTTTTTTATTCAGAAATTTAAAAAAAATGTTGATTATTTGAAATTTGCTAATGGAGTTTACTTGGATCACACATGACATGATTTGCTGCACAATACTTTACACTGGGTTTTTTTGTTTGTTTTTTTTGATTAAGCAAACAAATAATGCAACTCTCTGTCTTATCAAGTTGAGTAGAGAAATGCCTGCATTAGTGATTTGAATTTAATTAAAATTAGTGTCCTTGCAATTGTTCTAAAAAAACATTTTGTAAGTTTTGAGTTTCAGAAAGCAGAAACTAGCCAGTAATACCTAACAGGAAAAATGTGTTAATAATGCCAGAAATTAAGATCATAGCCATTCTTTTTCCTGTTCTGACTAATGACAAGCAGATATTCAGCACATGAGAGCCATGTAAAATACACCACTCACTCCAATAAACACATACACTGGTATTTCATAACTTTATACAGGTGTTCTTGATATAGCACTTACTCACTACAGGATCTAAGCATGTTATTGTATCCTAAATCATAACTGAAAATGCAGAGGCAGTAGTGACTTGGGATATGGTAAAAGTGGTAAATGGCCTGTATTTGTGTAGCGCCTTACTTAGTGTCTAAGGACCCCAAAGCGCTTTACACTACATTCAGTCATCCACCCATTCACACAATAAGATCCTCTTACATCTCACAGTGAAGGGCATCCTCTACCTGTTTAGGGTACGATTTTTTTCCCTCTGCTTTTAAAATTGCTTCCATCATCTCTTCCGGTATGGTGCTTCTATGTTGTGCTCTATATGTACTCCGTGAGCCATCTCTTTTACTTCTACAGAGAAGATTACATTAGCTACTGTCTACTACCTCTAAAAAGTTTTTTTAGTTCTTCTATCCCTCCTTACAACTTATACTTATTTGTACCGAATTTCCCAGAGGAACCCACCCGAGGGATTAATAAAGTTTTATCTTATCTTATCTTATCTTATTTGTTTCCCGACTTCCATGGCAAAAACCCCATAAAATACACAAAGGGGGAAAATCAATTCATTTTAAAACTGTGTCTGCATTACAGAAATCAGATTATTTGGGATTGGTAATATATATGTTTATTTGACATGTTTGTTTGTTTTTTATTTGTAATGTAAATCGTTTTGTTGAGATTAAACTGTGTGCAGCTGAGGGTTTTTGGTTTAACTATGTAACTTCAGGATTACAGACGAATGTCTCCAGCAAGTGGTAAAACTCTGCTATTACACTATGGACTGTAATGAGTCTCTTTGCCTTGTAAACCAACCTTTTGCATAAGGTTAAGCAGCCTATTGGCCAATTGTTGCATCCAACTCATTTTTGATTGGTTACTTGAAAACCCCAACAACCAACAAGGTTTTGTGAGCTTTTTAGCTTTCGTCTAGGTCTGTGATGGTTTGACTCTGACAATCAACAGGTTAGTGTTTGACTTTGTGTGCTGTAGTTAGGATTAGTTATATGCATGCTCACATTAACTAGGGTGTAATAAGGGCCGGGTTTTGTCTAGAATCGATTTGATTCCGATTCACAAGGTCCCAATTCGATTAGATTTGAATCAGGGAAATTTTGCATCAGACAGTCAGAAATATTATAATTCTGATGACTTCTCAGTACATATCTATATTTTTTAATCTATAAAAAGAAAGCTGACACTTGTGAGACTTTATCTGAGGTGTGAGCATCACAGCAGATGCCTTTGTGTCAAAGTAACTGAGGATAAAACACAGAAAAATATGAAGGAGACTTTCCTGTCCTGGCTTTTTATAGCAGATAACCTTAAAAAAATTCTGCAGTAGATCAAAAACTAAAGAAAACCATGACTCAACATATGAACATTTTTCTGATCCTGCTGAAGTGAAGCAGAGCAAAGTTACAGAGGTTTTATTAGAGACACAGCCAAGAATTTAGCAATTTGCCATCATTTTAAAAAGTTAAAATTTCTTCAGTATTGAAAAGCAGAAATGAGACAATCTTGTTGGAAGTCAGTTAAATTTAAAAAAACAAACAAACAAACAAACAAAAAAAAAAAAGGGCCGACAGCGCTGTAAACAACGCTAGACTGGTGGGTAATAAGCAAGCAAATAATGAAAATTTTTAGATGGGAAACTGTTCTTGAGAGAGAGAGAGAGCTCTGCAGGAAGTGTGATGCAGGAAGTGTGATTTTACCGTGGTGGAAGCAAAACAGCAAAAGTAAGAGGGAATTGATGACGATGTTCATGTGAAATGAAATGTGAAGTGTAGTTTTGATCTTCTTTTGCTTCTGGTTCAGTGAATTTTGGTTGGAGAGAGACAAAACCTACAGCTTCAGAATGTAGCTGAATCCGTTTACCTGCTCTCATTTACTGTTCTAGCTGTTTGGTGGTTAAATAGAAAAATAGTTTTGTGAGGTTTGACCTGAGATTCAGGAAAAATAAATTCATAATTAAAAATTGATTTAGGATTTTAATAAATCGATATTGTTTCATTGAAGCTAAAATCGATTTTAATTGGAAAATCAATTATCATAACCTACCCCTAGGTGTAATCTCTTCAGATACATTATTTGTCTTCTTTGCTCTAATTAACCAACTATCTACCTCAGGTTTGATTCACGCATCTTAGCTAATTAGCATTGTGTCAGCCAGGTTAAGGTTGAACCATAGTTTTTGAGTTTTACACATGTCAAATCAAGCTGAAGCACTTAACCAGGACCAGCAGCCCGAGGCCGCCATGAGGTATGTGCAGTTTTTCTTTGGAGATTCACAGACATCTCCTGGATAGACAACATCTCAGCAGTCATCAAGAAGGCCCAACAGTGGCTGCACTTATTGAGGGCCCTCAGGAAGTACAAACTGAACTCCAACCTGCTGCTGACCTTCTACCACTAGTCCATTGAGAGTCTGCTAACATACTGCATCACAGTATGGTACAACAGCTGCACTACGGCGGACAGAGGGAGACTTCAATGAGTAGTCAAGGTAGCACAGAAGATTATCGGCTGCTCTCTCCCCTCCCTTATGGACATTTATTCCTCCTGCTGCCTCAGCAGAGCAGCAAACATCATTAAAGACAGCTCCCACCCTGGTTTTAGCCTGTTAAGCCTGCTTCCCTCAGGGAAGTGCTACAGGTACATCAGCAAAAAGACCCACAGACTCAAGAACAGTTTCTTCCCAAAGGCCATAACCACCCTGAACTCACACATGCACCGATAACACAGTCTTACCACAACATTTTTCCCATTTCCCTCTATAAACCACCACTTTGCAATACTAAAGTCTGTGCAATAACCCCAAGTGGATATACAGAACACTATTTATTTACATATTTTACTTTTTTCTTCTTACACCTGATTGTATATTTGTACATTTTATACAGGAAATATAAAAAGGAGAGGCACGTTATTATTGACACGTTATAAGATCATGTTTGAGCATTAATGATTTGTTAGAAATAAACCCAGATAATTTTGTATCACTGAAGTGGTAAAATTTGTTTGAATATACAACAAAGTAAGAGGGCCCACAGGCCCACCCTGTCGCTAGCAGCAAGCTCTCCTGCTGTTGAGGCCCACAAGCCCACGCTACTTACTTGAAGCAGCTACTCTCCCGACTGCTCCCACAACTCCACACCACAGGCAGGACAATCACACAACAGGACCTTTCCATCACCTAGAAAGCAGTGTAGAGATACGGGACAACCATCCCTGCATCATACAGTTCTTTCCCAACCTATGTAACCTCTGAGAGGTAATTGCTGACCCAGACAAGCCCCCACTTGTTATATTCCCCTAAAAAGGTCCAGGGGATGAGGGAAAGTAACAAAAGGTGTCCAGGTCGAATAAAGGAGACAGGAAGGCAAAATTGTTAAATTAAGAGTTTTACTAATGCTTCTATTAGTAACTGAACTAAAAAAGACAGACAAGTCGTAGTCATAGTTTAAAGAAACAAAACAAAACTGAGGTGTTGGTCAGTAAACTGAAAAGTAAAAAGGATTAGATACCAAACACACACTCCTCTCCATAGAGCAGGAGCAAACAATCACCACACACAGGTCACTAGCTGCAATCAACAACATGGCTCTAGAGCTTACCTTTCTCTGGCGTTAAGTACTTCTAATTTCTGATGGGAATCAGCTGTACAAAAAAGGAGGCATTTAAGACAAGAGAGATAGCAGGACACACCCAGACAAGGGCAATTTCAGGAGGAGGCCCTGCAAGCTGGTGGCACGGTGGTTAGCACTGTTGCCGCACAGCAAGAAGGTCCTGAGTTCAATTCCAACATCAGGCTGGGGTCTTTCTGTGTGGAGTTTGCATGTTCTCCCTGTGTTTGCGTGGGTTCCCTCCGGGTACTCTGGCTTCCTCCCACCGTCCAAAGACATGCAGCTTGTGGGGATAGGTTGATTGGATAATCCAAATTGTCACTAGGTGTGAATGTGCGAGTGAATGTGAGTGCGAATGGTTGTCTATCCCTGTGTGTTGGCCCTGCGACAGACTGGCGACCTGTCCAGGGTGTACCCTGCCTCTCGCCCTATGACAGCTGGGATAGGCTCCAGCGCCCCCTGCGACCCTGAAAAGGATAAGCGGAAGCGAATGGATGGATGGATGGATTTTTTTTTTTTTTTTGGTAACGCACACTTAGTCAACTAGGCAAGTATTTTATGCTTTCAGTCAGACTCATTCTGTTGCTAGAACCATGCGAACCACTCTTATGGCAAACCCATTTGCAATAGCAGAATTGGCCAGCTTTGAGTCCCATGCAAACAGCATGGAAAATGAAGTTCATCGTACCATTATGCAGCTGACGGAGAAGGGCGTACTGCTGGAAGTGCTACAGCGGGAAAAGGACCAGGCAGTCGCTCGTGTCAAGGAGCTAGAAAAAGCTCTGCAGACTCACAGGGAGGAGGTCAATTGTAACAAAGCACGTCAAGAGGCCACACAAGAGCGGCTAGTTCAAGCGCAGAGCGAGGTCATGTTACTAAGGCAACAGCTAGAAGAGGCCCAAAACAAAGGCACTGCAAGGTGCTGCTCGCTGTGACAGATGCCAAAGAGTGCTTCAGTGATATTTTGTCCAAGCTGCGCTCTGACTGGGAAGAGATGCTATGGCTGTTAAAACATCTCACCTGCAAAATTTTCAATGATTTTTAACTGAACCCAATAAAAGAAAATTATAAGTCCCTCGAAGCACGGTTTTCTGTCGCTGGTTTATTTGAAGACTTCTCTCAAAAGCCACCGTGAAAACTGCACAGCATTAACAAAATAAAACTCAATGTAAGGCACAGCACCTAAAATAACAGTGTCCAACAAAACAAGATAAATCAATAAAGTACCTTGTTGGCTACATGCAGCAAAAAGGGAATTAGTCGCCGTTCTTCTGAGGTTTCCTTATAAGCGAGTAGTTAAAAGTCCATTCTACTTAATGTGATTTACAATAAAGAATGAAAATGTAAAAAAAAATCTTGTTCATGACCTGTGTAGTATGTTAACACTATTGGAAGTAAAAATAACTTGAACTCGAAATTTGAAAACACAACTTTATTTTTTTTGTTTTGTTTTGTTCTGACTTGTATTATGAGTATGAGTCTGTGGTCTGGGAGAGAGTCCTGTAATTCTGTGTCTGCAAAATACAGTATATAATGACCAATGTGGGGCAATTAATTATATTACTTCTTCAAAAAAGTAACTGAGTTTTGCAAACAACAAAGTTTTTTGCAGCTCTTTACCTAAAAATGCAGCCAAGGTGTTTTTTAAATAAGCATTTCAAAATATTTACAGAACAATCAGGTGTTCTGCAACAAATTTGATGCCACACAAATTATTTGTGCCACTCCAATAAATAATTTCTGTCCACTATGAGATTAAGGAGAACAACAGCCTGATACCCGCAGGCCTGACAACAGGAGATGTATCACTCCTGTAACACCTGTAACATCCAGCAGTCGCTTCATTGTTCTGACACACACAACAAAACTATTGACTACACTACACACTAACTACACAAGATTTGCACTAAACGTTGCAAATCTCTCACATCTCAAAACACCACCGCAACTCCTAAAACATCCCTCTTCCTAAACAACTAAATGCCATGTTGCCATATAATTTTTTGATTGGTCCACATAGTACATTTTTCCACCAGTAGGAAAGGCTGGGGGTTGGGGGGGTTGCTCACAGGCAGAGAGTGCTTTCAAGCATTTTCCTTATAAAACACAGTTTTTACCGTTTCTTCCCGCAGTAAATACAAACAACTATAGTATTCAAACATTGCATATATCTTTTTAACATAACTATGGGTTTACGTGGCCTATCAACACAATTGTAAAACTGTTATAGTCTTTAAATTGTGGTATAGTCCACATTTTTTCTGTCAATTGTTCCGTCTGTCCTGCTCACATCTCAAATGGTTGTACACGTTGTCATTAACGTGGCTTCACTCCACATCAGCCACACTGCTTTGCTAGCTAAAACACCGGTGTTGGCACATAAGGACACTGTCATAGCCTGTCGATGTTGATTAGCTGCGTATATACGAATGTGAATTGCATTATTGGCTGGACTATGGAATAAGGTGGCATCGTTCTAATCCCATACTGGAGCAGCCAGTCACTTACTGACTAACACTGCAAAACAGAATTGTTAACGTATTTATTTTAATTTCAATTCAGGTTAGATTTTTTTTGTGCACAACACAGATTTTCTGTGCGCAGAGACCGTGCCAGCAGTGCGCAATTGCGCGCAGCTTAGAGGGAACGTTGGTCTGCACCCCTCTAAAACTGGGACCTTATGCTGTCATTCGCTACCCGCAGCTTGTGGTGAAGTCACTGGCTCTCTTTTCATGTCAACTGCATATTACAGCATGCACAGACACGAAACCAATACATTTGTCAGTCTTCCAGAACTATTCTTCTCCTATCGCTAAATCAGACCCAGAGGTACAA
This sequence comes from Simochromis diagramma, assembly GCF_900408965.1. NCBI lineage: Eukaryota > Metazoa > Chordata > Actinopteri > Cichliformes > Cichlidae > Simochromis > Simochromis diagramma. The sequence goes on from NW_024386801.1 coordinate 17,180,475, forward strand.
CCCATCATCAACCCAGAGTAAGCACTTCACACTTTTTCATCCTAGAACCAGAGTTCAAGATGTTAATTATTATCTTATTTTTTTTGCAATTGGCTGAAATCCTTCAAGTGTGGCGCTGGAAGTAACCAATCTTGACACGCTTCCCTGGTTGGCTACACCCAGAAATAGTCCATAAAACTTATCAACACATTTGTGATAATAACCAGTCCCGTGCCCACTGGGAAAGAGTTAGGAATGTTCTGCATTTTGATTCAGACAAACAGTGAGCATAGCCAACATCCTTTAATAAAAAAACAGCAAAACCAAAACCAAGTTTGGTGAGAGCAGCCATCACGGGGTAAACGTCCGGCAGAGCCTCCCCTGAACCCAGAACAGCCCTGGGTTTAAATACCTTCTACTAAACAAAGGGCAACACACAGCTGTTTTAACACCTTTGGTCACACTCTTACTCTGTCTTAATTAGTGAAGCCAAGGTTCAATTGCCAGGGAATACAGCATCCCTGACAAAGAACAGCCCTGCGTCACCCCCCTTAGAACATTGAATGGACTCCATTTACTTTCATTACACTCGTAATGTCACAGTACATAACCTGAATCACTGCTACAAAACCTGGGCTGAAGCCAAAAGCAGTTAAAGTTTGCCACAAATATTGGTGTTCAACCCGGTCAAAAGCTTTTTCTGGGTCTATAGAAATGAGAACGATATCTATGCCCAAATAGCTAGAGAGGTCCAAAACAACTCTAATTAAAGTGATATTGTCACTTATCAGCCTGCCGGGCACACAATATGTTAGGTCTCCATGAATGACAGAAGCCATCATGTCTCAAAGACTGATGGCCAGGACTTTGGAAAAAATCTTATAGTCTCTACAGAGCAACGGGACTGGTCTCCAGTTCTTCAGATTGCGTAGATCTCCCTTCTTTGGTAGCAGAGTGATAACCACCCTTCTACAGCTCAGAGGCAGCAAGCCTCTCTGCAGACTATCTGTGACAACCTCCAGAAAATCCTCACCCATCACAGACCAAGAGGCTTTGTAAAATTCAACAGGAAGACCATCCATGCCAGGAGTTTTACCACTCTGAAAACTCATCAGAGCAGTGTAAAATTCATGCAAAGTTGGCTGAGCCTCCCATTTTTGATTGGCTTCAGCCGCCACCTGGGGGAGTCCTTTGACGAAACGATTGCACAAACGGGGATTTTCTGAGAAATCACTCTTAAAAAGGTCCTTATAATAGCTGACAGTAAGCTTCCTGATTCCAGAAGGAAAGAAGTGAGATGGGGCATCCATCTCTGTGACCTGAACAAAGCCCCTGTGGCTGTTGTGCACAACAGGTCATCTAGAAAAGCCTTTTTAGATTTGAGAGAATCTAAAAGCCCTCGGTTTCCCGTAGACACTGCTAAACCCTGCAGTTCTGCCACCTGAGTCTCTAGGTCTCTCATAGATCTGGTTATGTCTCTTGTAACATTACAAGTGAATTGTTGACACAATTGTTTGACCTGACCCTTGCCAAAATCCCACCACTGTTGAATACAAACAAAATCTGATTAATCTGATAGATCGTTTGTGACTGAGCCAAAAATACTCAAAGGCTGTACTAAAAGCAATGTCATGTAACAGGGCTGTATTGAAATGCCAGTAGGCACTCCGTACACAAACAATTTTAATGAAAACAGAACAATAAACCAGACAATGATCAGAGAAACCAACAGGGGTTCTCTGACAGTCCTAAAAATACTCAAATGGTACTTAAATGAGTATATACGATCCAGTCGTTCCAAAGATAAACGATTGTCCTTAGGATGGCTCCACGTGTACTGTCTCTGACATCCATTGAAAGCCTTCCACACATCTGACAGGTCCACAGCTGCAGTCAGCTGCCTGAGCCTGCGAGAGGATGCAGGATGAGGTTCTGTGTGGTTCAGTACAATTGAAATCCCCGCATAAAAACAAATACTCATCATCACAAGAATCCTTAACAGTATGACATAGGACATTTAAAAAACCCATTCTGTCCACTCCTTTAGTTGGACCATATACACTGATAAAAACAAAATTCACATTTTCATATTTGACTTTAATTTTCAGTAAACACCCCTTGATTATTTCCTCTGCTTTACAAGAAACAGGCAAAAAAAAAATTATTAGAGAACACAATCCCCACTCCTCCAGTACAGCTGGACTTATAACTAAAAATATGCTGCCTGCTGCCTCAGTGGGGCTACCCATGGCCTCAGCAGGCTTCGCATGGGCAATCACCGTTTCTCCACCAGGAGCCCTAACCGGGCACCTGCTCTCCAACTGCATCATCCGCTGGCTGCATGTTTCTTAGCCTTTCTGGACAGGATCGAATTAAATGCCCTTCTCCAGCACAACCAATACATTTCATGCTCTCAGATGGAGCAAACACCATGTAATTGAAACCCTCTATTTTGAAACTGTAAGACTGGTTTAGCTCACTAGTGGTGTCCCTGAGGATCATAAAAACCTGCCTTCTGTGACGCACAACCCCAAAGAGACCATCTTTATGGGCAAGACTAGTTGGTTATACCCTGACAGCTCCTTGGCTAGAGTTTCATAAAGGAGGTGCATTTGAGATGCTAACCTTTTTAGCAGGGCTAACCAACGGGAGAACGGGTGTCAAAGTGTCGTGAATAATGGCACCTCTTTCCACCAAATCATTAACTTTAGATACCTTATCAAGAAAGATAACAATCACACCATTCATACGAGAGGCAGATTTCACGCTGTCATAACCCACCACCTCTCCTATAGCTAAAACAGCTTCCTGCACCGAACGGTTAACAGTCAGTATGAGTTTGACAGGATGACGGTGTGCCAGCTTCTCAAACTATGCACCACCAAATGGGCAATAGAAGACCAATCAGTGCCCATGCAATCCCCAAAATGCACTGGCATGATGTCGGGGTAGCACTGGTGCGAGCAACTTTTTTTTTTGCCAATGCCCGTGATGCCCCCCCCCCCCCACGACGATGACGCCCTTGCCAACCACCGATGTCACCCGTATCAAAAATCGCTACTGCACATGGGGAAATGTGAACTCATGTAAGTTTTTATAAATATCTTTTTGACAAAGAATTTTGGTTTCATTTATTTATTTGGGTAATTTTGCTTCCATGTTGGTTATTTGTATGTTGTTGTTTTCATGACTTTCAGATCCTGTCCATCAGTTCACAACAATGACTCTGACTGCAGGGAAGAGGTAAAGCATCTAGCCTTGTGGTGCGCTGACAATAACCCGCTCCTGAATACCAGCAAAACCAAGGAACTCATTGTTGACTTCAGGCGAGAGGAAAGAGACACCCATGTCCCCATCTACATAAATGGCACAGATGTTGAACGGGTTTCCAGATTCAAGTTCTTGGGGACCCACATCGCTGAGATTCTGTCCTGGTCAACTAACATCTTTTTTTTAATTAACTTTTTTTTAATTTCATTGACTTGCACAGAAAAAGGAACAGTTCAGGATACACATTTCACTGTGTATTGTACTCGTATGACTATGCATGTGACAAATAAAGAATCTTGAATCTTCCATCTCCAGCCTGGTCAAGAAGGCCCTTCAGCGCCTCTTTTTCCTGAGAACACTGAAGAAGAAACACCTGTCTGCTGACATACTGGGTAACTTCTACCGCTGTGCGATAGAGAGCACCCTGACCAACTGTGTTACAGTCTGGTATGGAATTACTTGGATGAGGTATTGATCAGCTCCTGGTGAGGGAAGAGAAAGTAGGCCTTGGATTCAGTGTGGTTTTGTTTTGACTGGAAAACAGGTGCTTGTTCGTGCTTGAACAGGATGCAACTGTTAATTTTGTGTGCTGTTTCTGTGTAAACACTGACAAATAATTGCAAGTTATTTTCAGCTCTTTCATGGCTGCTGCGTTTAAATTAAGACTTAGACTCACTTAAATGGGGAATTTAAATGAGGACAGATACTTCATTAGGTACACCTTTCTAGTTTTGGGTTGGACCCCTTTTTGCCTTCAGAAATGCCTTAATTATTTGTAGCACAGACTCAACAAGTTTCTGGAAAAATTCCTCTGAGATTTTGGTTCATATTGGTATGACATCATCACACAGTTGCTACAGATTTGCTAGCTGCACATCCTTGATTTCAATATCCTGTTCCACCACATGCCGGAGGTTCTCTATCAGTGACTGTGGAGGCTCTTTAAGCACAGTAAACTCACTGTTATGTTCAAGAATACAATTTGGGATGATTTGAGATTTGTGACATGGTGATTCTCCCTACTGGAAGCTGCCATCGGATTATGGGTAAACTGTGGTTATAAATGGATGGGCATGATTAGCAATGCCAATGTCAGGGATGCTGTGGTGTTTAAATGATGCTTGGTTGTTACTAAGAAGCCCAAAGTGTGCCGTGAAAATATATAATTACACTGCCAACAACAGCCCAAAGCGTTGTTAAAAGGCAGGATGGATTCAAATTCTGACCCTGTCATATGAATGTTGCAGCAGAAATCAAGATTCACCAGAACAGGCAGTATTTTTACATTCTTCAGTTGTCCAATTCTGGCAAGTCTGTCTAAACTGTAGCTCCAATTTCCTGTTATTAGCTGAAGGAATGATAACCAGTGTGGTCTTCTGCTGCTGTAGCCCAGCTGCTTCAAGGTGCTCTTTTGCATACCAAATATGGTCTGGTGGGAAAATCCAAGCAGGTCAGCAGCCTGTCATTTCTAATATGCCTAAATCTTATTTTTTAATTTCGGATTTTCTAATTCTAATTTCACCTATCCATCTGGTTAATACTTAACAGCCTTTGGACAGATTGACGTTAAATTTTGTCCACCAGTCTGTAGAACTGTATGTTTTCATCCTGACAGCAGTGAACAGGAATGAATTCTTCATCAGACATACGTATATGGCAGGGACCTTTCTGCTTTTTGTGATTGAAATGCTGGTGTTATATATAAATCAAAAGAGCATCAAACTAAAACTTGTTTATATTAACAATTCCATTCATTTTAAATTGTCATTCACAATCAGAATTCTGTGGTTGTGGTTTTTGCTGCCACTGCAGGTATGACCAGCTATTAAATCCAAAGGCCAGTAGACAAAAAGCTCAAGATAGTGTATCTCACAGACACCTTTAATGAAGATAGACCAGAAACAAAAGTACATCCATGGGACTGGTGAAATAGCTTTGAAATAAGCACTTTTCTGTTTGAGAGAAACAGGCAGTGATTAAAGATGAGAAGGTAGGTGTGGAAGTGATGCTGGTGCACCTGCAGCAAGAAAAGGAAGTTTTCTTTTCAGGTGGAAGACAAAAGACTCAGAGATGTGAGAACTACGTAAGATGCGGTGGAGACAAAAAGCATGTCGGTGCATGCGTGTGTTCCATCAGGAATGATACCACCGAAGAGTAAGCATCTAGTTTTCATTCTTTCAAGAGATCCACCTGCCACAGTACGAGATGTGTAATTGGTCCAAGCACAGCGAGGAGCAAAAACCCAAGCGGGGTGTGACGCTAACAAAATACCTATTCTCCTAACTGTCATCTTTATTGCCACAAGAATTTGGAGACTCCAGCTCACAATTAAAGCAAAACATATAATTTGAAGTGACGTGAAGATGTCAGAGCACAATAAAGCTTGTCGTCTTTTATCCACACCTGGAAAATTGTGTTTATCAGTCCTTTTCTTTCAAATAGTGGCAGTAAAGCTGAGTGAATTCTATTCTGTTGCTTTAAATTTACTCCTATAAGATAACTATTTAAGCCTAAATGCTGTCAGTAGCGAAGGGACTTAAATTTCCATAAATCTGAAATAGCAGGATAACTTATGGACCTGGGTTTTAGTAGAGTATATCTAAGAATGTGAGGTTGTTTTCTCAGTCATAGCTAATGGGCAAACATTTGGTGCTGCTCTCACAGCAAAGCAATATGATTTACAGACGGATTTTGGCGGGATCTACTGTAATGGAGAACCCATGTCTGTGACGTCTAAAACAACCTGTTATGACATTTACTAAAAGCTAATACTATAAAAAATAATTCAGCAACTTGTAGTTTTTGTTTGAATTTCAGGACAGTTCTAATAGTCTAAGGTCGCTATGTCTATTAATGACACCATAAAATGCACAACATACAATCAAAATAAGCAGTGAAGAACCTGACAGCATATCAGGCAAAACAACTTGTTGGTTTTTTATATGATATATTAATATGCATATGATACAAAATATTATCTTCAGACATTAATATATAACAAATATATTAAATGCATTTACTTTTTTATTACAATAAATTTCCGATACCATTTGATCATGAAAGGTTCATTCTTAAATGGAAAAAAAACTTAAAATAAGGTTCAGTTATAGATTTTTCCACAGTTTGCAAAGAAATTGTGTTGTCTTTAAAAAGGAAGACTAAAGCAAGAATATTATGTCAAACCACAGTATCCATTTATTTTTCTCTGAAAATGATAAATGACTGCCTTGCACTATAACGTGATGTGAGTGGAACTTTTTTCTGATTTGAATAGTCATATTTTATCTGAAGTGTAACCTATAGCATTGCTTTGCTGCCTTGAAAATATAAACCACTGTTTTACATCACTGAGGCATAATGGTTTCCAAATGCTACATTTCCAGCAGTGGTGTCACGGCATCTTCTGCACGATGTAATAATTTTGAGAAGCTGATCTTCAGTGGAGGTAAAAGAACTAATGTAAAGATTTATATGCAAGTGGCCTGTATCGTTTTTTTGTATCATAATTGTTATCCAACTGTAATATTATCCAATGCCTGAAAAATGGCAGTCATCTGTGGTTCTTTCTAGATAGTCTGCTTTAAATAGTGTAAACACATACACTGGTAATTTTATAACTTTATACAGGTGTTCTTGATATAGCACTTACTCACTACAGGATCTAAGCATGTTATTGTATCCTAAATCATAACTGAAAATGCAGAGGCAGTAATGACTTGGGATACATTAAGATCGCCTTACATCTCACAGTGAAAGGCATCCTCCGCATGTTTAGGGGTAGGATTTTCTTCCTTCTGCTTTTGAAATTGCTTCCATTGTCTCTTTCAGTATGCTTTTTTAATTTCACAAAGGAGATAAAATTAGCTATGGCCTTCTACTTCTACTTCTAAAAGGATTTTTAGCTCCGAAACATCTATCCCTCCTTACAACTTGTACTTTTTGGTTTCCCGACTGTTATGGGGGGGGGGAAGCAAAATATATAAATGGACCTGCCATAACAGAGACAACGAGGGGGAGGTGTGTGTGTGATTGATTTTAAAACTGTGTCTGCATTTTAGAAATCAGATTGTTTGGTATATGTATTATATATGCTGATTTAGCATGTTGCTGTTTTTTTGTAATGTAAGTCGTTTTGTTGAGATTAAACTGTGTGCAGCTGAGGTATTTTTGGAATAACTATATAACTTTAAGATTACAGTCAAATGTCTCCAGCAAGTGGTAAAACTCTGCTATTACACTATGGACTGTAATGACTCTCTTTGCTTTGTAAACCAACCTTGTGTACGAAGTTAAGAGGCCTATTGGCCCATCGTTGCACCCAGCTCATTTTTGATTGGTTACCTGAAAACTCCAACAACCAGCAAGATTTTGTGAGCTGCTTCGCTTTCGTCTGGGTCTGTGATGGTTTGAGTCTGACAATCAACAGGTTAGTGTTTGACTTCGTGTGCTGTAGTTACATGCATGCTCGCATTAAGTAGGGTGTAATATCTTCAGATACATTATTCGTCTTCTTTGCTCTAGTTAACCAATTATCTACATCAGGTTTGATTTTCAGCGTCTTAGCCAATTAGCATTGTGTTAGCCGAGTTAAGGTTGAACCATAGTTTTTGAGTTGTATGCGTGCACAAGTGGGGTGTTTTTAAGCTGAAAATTGTCGTTATGTTTTTTTCAGACGTATAGCGACAATCCATCTTGTGCTCAACTCTACCACACATTCATTTTAAATGTGGCGGTTTGCATCAATGATGAAGTGACGACGTGGGAGGCGCAGTAACGAGCCAGTTGAAGCTACATGCATATATTTTTTACAATAACTTATTTTGAAGTGATAATACATACAGTAATATAGCAGTATTACACAACTGCGCTACAAAAAAAATAGGGTTAGGCAATTTTGAACAGTAGTAAATTGGGAAACCTCAGCTACGTATCAATTGTACAGACAGTTACCATGGCAACAGCTCTTAATCTCAAACGCTAGCTAAACGCATGATAAAAAAAAATCCCGGCGACCTCAGCTAACGCTGTCTACTACAGATTCTCTGCTTTATCGTAATCTCGTCAAAAAGCAGCTTACTCACGATACCTTATCGTTAAAGGAATCCTCTGTGTAAGGTATGACTCAAAGAATGTCGTTAGCATGACAGCTAAGTTCTGCTGTCATCCAACACCGTGATGAAGTACTCGGTGTTGCGTATTGCCTTCTGATATATGCACTCGATTATTATAGAGTAAACGTGCGAAAGCCACCTAATTCTGTATATCGGTGGTTGCATTATACCTTATAATAAGCGACGCTGTAGTGCTTGGTACTGTTTCAAGGGCTTCTAATCCGCTTTGAACGTCTTATTTTAGGGATGGGAGTGTCGGCTGTGGTTGACCTCCAGATGAGTGGCAGGTAGCGACAGGTGCTAAAGTAATGTTTTAGTGCCATATACAATGAAGAAGATATTCAGCTTCACTAAAAAGAAAAAACACCCGTTCGACACTCCAGACAGTGCAAGCAGGCTTTCTGTTGGCTATGAACTGAAAGACAAGGACCTAGGGAAGGTTCACAAGGCTGCCTTAGCGGGTGATTTGGCAAAGCTGAAGCAGTTGGCTAAGAAGAATGATGTCAATCAACTTGACAAGGAGAACAGGTAAGTGGGGATGAAAACCCTAATAAATGTTTTTGCATTTTCTGGATTTTGGTACGCACTTAAATGTTAGCAGAAAGCTGCCAGCTGTACCCATACATGACACTGCCTTTTTTTCTTTTCCACTTATGTGTCAAGGTAGGATCTAGTTACCATCTACAATTATTAGGTGTCAGAAGGAAGTGAGTGAATTGAAAATGAATGTAGTTTGGCCTGAAGAAACAGCCAACCAAAGTTGTAAAACACCTATAATCTTGGTAAGGTCTGTTAGAACAACAGTGCTTGCATATGTAACACTCTTTTTATTACTGTTGCAGAACCGCACTGCATATTGCCTGTGCTAGTGGTCATGTCGAGGTGGTACACTTCCTCGTTGAGAGCAAAGCCAAGCTTAACCTATGTGACAATCAAAATAGATCTGCCTTAATGAAGGTAATCTTGGATGATGGCGCTTCAAGTTGGTGACTCTTAATAAATTGTAAAAATTCATTTTTCCTCACGTCTTGTTTTGGCCCGTTAATGTTAATTCTCATCTAATAACAGGCAGTTCAGGGCCAGCATGACAACTGTGTGAGCATACTGCTGGAAAATCATGCTGACCCTAATCTGATGGACATCAATGGAAATACGGCACTACATTTAGCGGCAAACATCCCATCCGTCCCCACTGCTGTCCTGCTGCTGCAACATGGGGCTCAAATCAATTCCCAGAACAAGGTGGCTTTTTTCTTTCTGTCCCCTACTTTGCAGTTTCTCTGCTTTAGGGTGAACATCAGGATACTCTTGAGTGCGTATGGAAGGCACTGTCCAGTGGGCAAGAATTTTAACTGTGATTTTAACTGTAATCTATATTTTAGGAGGGTTTCACACCTTTGATAGTAGCAGTGCGAGAGAACCATATTGAGATGGCTCAGTTTCTCCTCAAGGAGACTGCTGATGTGAATTCTGTGGATCAAGATCAAAGGTTAAGCGATGACACCTTTGTGATTCACTTTGGATTATGTTAATGTGTGTTACTCATTATTTGGCATGGTTGAACATGTTGCTGCAATTGATTTTTACCTGCAGGTCCCCATTAATGATAGCTGCTGGAAATGGCGAAGTCTGTATGGTAAAGCTGCTCCTGCAGTTTGATGCAGATACCACACTAAAGGATACCAAAGGATGTTCAGCTGATAACTATGCAGGAATAAATGGGCATCACTCGTAAGCACACTTTTTCAAAAGAATATGTCTTTGTGCTTGTATATGGGTATTTCTTCTGTAATTTATACATTTATGTCGGATTTTAATACAGAAATGAAATAAACTAAATAGCCAAAACCCACAAATGGGTTGTAATCATTTATTTTTGATGTTATTTTATTTTAATAATTTATTAATGTTTCTCCTTAACTCTTAGTTTGCTAAAGTTTCTCAGCAGTCATGACGTTATGACATTTTGGGTCTCTCCTCTCTTTTTGTCAGTTGTTCCCACCTGATCATAGAGCATGATACCCAGCGTTCGGACAGGGCCTCCCTATCACATCAAGATCTGAGCAAGAAGAAGAAAAAAATGCTGAGTGCTCCTTCCCAAGATCTTGAAGCAGGCTTCTCTTTGGGAGGACCAGCCACTGACAGAGATGGTATGCAATTTATTTTATCACATCAAAGCGACTGAAAATCATTATTATCATGTCTATTAATAATTGACTTTGGTCATTTTACTTATTCCTCATGCATTACCTCTTGACTGGCTCTAGAGCATGGAGCAGATGAAGCAGGGAAAGGTATTGCTTTCCTTAGCTAGACTTCGTTAGCAAAATCTGTCTGTTTTTTGTCCCCTTTTTAAAACCATTAACAGCTATGGGGGTGATTATTAAATATAGGGAAATTTGTTTTGGAAGTGCAATTTTTCCTGCTGCCTCTTAGGCTCAATTAAAAAATAAAATAGCAATACAGTGACAGCAAATATTTTAATAAATACAGGGACACTAACACTAACTAGTTTAGCCCATAAATTTCACTTTCTCACATCGCAGTTTCATGACTTTTCATGTTAGCTAGTATCAGTGAAGAACAAAAACTCACTGGGGCAAATTAGAGGGATAACTGAATGATAATACATCTGCTGACACTGTTATGTGGTGAATAAATATATATATAATTTGTGTGTGTGTGTGTGCCAACATTTAAATCTTCTAAAGATTTCACCATTCAAAAGTTGTCCTATTGAAATATTACTTTAATGATTTGTTTCAGATCAGGCTGAGCTGAAAATATGTTTTCCTGCTTTCTTGCAGATTTTGAAGATAATTCTCAGTCAGAGTCACTAAGTCGGTGAGCTAATTTCTTAATGCTGTCTACAGTTTATACTTACGGCCGACTTCCTTGCTATGACCATTTTCTTCCTCCTCCTCTTCTTAAGTGTTTCAAAAAGGGCTGCAGATGATTGGCCATCATCAGATGATGATGATGAATCTGTTTTAATTGAAAAGGTTGGAACTACTCATTCTTCTTTTATATTGTATTGTTGTAATTTTGCCCTGACTTTCATTTAATTTTCTGACTTGCAGAAACCTCTGAAAGTTGACCTCAGCAAAATGATTGCATCTAAAAAGGGAGAAGGTACCAAGAATCTTTCAGCCTTTCCATATCCAAACTATCCATAGTTTGTAGTTTTAGGTAGTAACCTTCTATCCCTCTTTGTCCAGTAGCTTCGGCACGAGCTGACACATCGTTGAGTGGCTCAGACTCTGAACCAGAAAGTGAAAATAGAGTTCAGAGAATCCCATCCCTCCCAAAGGCTTTGTCATCCAGCAAAAGTCTTCAGCATCCAGTAGATCCCACTCCCATTACCTTCCTTACCAGTGCATCCCACATGACTTCCACTCCGCTTCCACACTACAGAAAGGTGAAAAATTTCTGTTGAACCTTTGTTACATGCTTGTGTCTGACAGATTTTTGTCTTTTTCCCTAAAATCTTAAAACAAGCTGGCTGTGCAGCTGAACAGGGGAAAAGAAAACACTCTGAACAACCTCTGGGTACTAAATCAAGACCATTGTCTCAAGAAAGAAGTTCAGATGCAGATGACTCTGAAGAGGAGGATGGCGAAGAAGAGGGAGAGGAAGACGATGAAGAAGAGGAGTCTAATGAAGAGGAAGAAGATGATGAAGAAAGTGATGAAGGGGAAGAGGAGGAGGACGAGGAAGAAGAAGAAATAGAAGAAGAAGAAGAAGAAGAAGAAGGCTCTGAAGAGGAGGATCAGGAGGATGATAGCAACTGCGTGGCTAGCACTACAGAATTTAAAGCCCCTCAGATCACACATGATGCTGGCATCACTGCAAAGAGTGAAACATTTCTTGGAGTTGTACGTGACAGTGCAGATACCTCAGAGAAAAATACCAAAACAAAGACTTTAAGCACCAACCTCATGCACCCCGCTGGGACATCGAGCTTTGTTACTCCAGCCACATTACATATAGTGGAGGATTGCGTTGTGTCAGCCATAAGAGTAGAATCTAAGTTTTCAGATGAAGATGACAGCCTGGGAAAGAAATATTTGAGTTCATCGGATCAAAACGTAATTTCAGGCCAGGATTCAACACGACATTGTCCAGAAACTCATTCACCAGGCGAGGATATGAAGGAATGTGAGAGAGACACAGGAAAGGATGATGAAGACTCATGGGGCAATAAACAGAATCGTGGTGATATGGACTGGAATGACAGTGATAATGAGGAGGACAAACATTTTCTTGCTAATCAAACAAATCTATTACCTGAAGTTGGCATAAAAAACACAGACAGTACTTCTGATGGTAAAGATGATTGTGGATCGCACAACAAAGTTTCCACAGGAGTGAAACTCAGGTCCTCATGGGGATCTTCATTAGAGGACAGTGATATTGACATACCTGAGGTAAGCAATGAGGTTTTTGATCAGAAAAGCACTGTTCAAGCACCAGAAGCATCATTATTGCATTTAAAAAACACATTGCTCCAGTCAAATGAAGAACATCCAGATAGCCAATGGGATTCTTCATCACCAGTTGCATCTCCAAAATGTTTTACACTTAAGGAGGTTATAGACAACCACAAGTCACTGTCTGGTCTAGGTCCAAAAACCTCTTCTCAGTCCAGAAACCAAGCAGCTGTAGATGAATCAGAGTGGGATTCCTCTGAAAATAAAGACCAAAATGATTTTGGCACTAACTCTAATTGTGAAGTGGTGTCCCCAGTTTCCAAAGCAAATGAGACTGGAGAGATGCAATTAGAGTCTAAGGAAGAAGAGGTCAGAGAAAGTATTGAGAAAGAGTCAGATGACCCCTCACCAGTACTTTCATCGGCACTGGATGATGAAAACCAACTTTTGGGGAATGATGAAATTGAAGAAGATGAAAGCTGTTGGGATGATGAAGATGAAAGCAATGGCTCAGAAAAGCAAGAGAAAATTGCGATGAATAACAGTGATGTTTTACACAGTGAGGATATCCTGAAGATACCCGACTCAACCAAGCTGTTGTCTCCAAAATTGAAGTCCACAGCTACAGTACACAAGAAGGTGGCAGAAGACGCTAAAAGGGATAATCAGCATGATGAAGATGGTGAATTGGTTCCTCAGTCCGTTATCGGTGAAAATGATATGCTTGCAGAAAATGTTGAACTGGAAGAAGAAAAGCTGGAGGTTGTTAAGAAATACAGTGTCCACAAAGACGATGAGACGAGTGAAGACTCTGACAGCAAGATCCAGAAGCTGCAGTACGATTTTGTCAATGCTACAGTTAAAATGTGTACAGTAGGAGACGATTCTGATAAAACTGTTGATGGAGGCCTTTGTGAAGGTATCGATGCAGATGATGAGCATGAAGCTAGATTAACTGCATACGTTCCATTTGAAAACCAAACTAGAGTGTTGTCAGAGGAGATTAATGAAAAACCAATAAAGGAAAAGACATTTTCATGCCCACCCATCAAACATCAAACCACAGCTTGTCGGCACAGTGATTCAGATGTGAACACATTTTCAGATGAAGTACTACCTCAGACTGACATTGATGACGTTGATGTAGACTCACCTGATGAGGCAGAAAACATATACATGATATGCTCTGGCATTCAGGTAAAACGGGAATATTTTTACTTGTGTTTGTCTCATTTAGTTTGGCTATTAATAGTCTGTCCTCTATAGCTAGGCCAAGACCTTTAAGACAGTTATATTCACGTCCTTGTTCCTAGCTTAGCTTGTATGTATATCAAATGTGACCTGTGGATGCATACTCACAGAAAAATGGGATTTACCATGCACAGTTTTGAATATTTCCATTTTTTCCTGCACACAGAAGGAAGATTCCACTGAGGATGAGGAAGAGGATGAGGGTGATAATGACAAAGAGAGGGAACAAGAGGAGGAGGAAGAAGGAGACGAATCAGCTGAGAATGATCAGCTTGAAGAAAGTGGAGAGTCTTGTGACGCCAATTCGCCTGCTCCTGAGGCCGAAGTTTCTAAAGAGAAGAAGAGGGGTAAGGAGTTACTTTCTACAGAACCAGCAAATGCTCATATGTCAGGAAAATGGTGGTCCACAGGAGTTAACAATACTAAAAACCATTGTGCAGAAGTGCTTATTGTAAGTGACTGTTGGATCGGTTGGAGGGTAGCTCTGTAATTGCTATTAGTGTCTAATGTGAGTGCGGCTGTACTGTGCCTAGAACTCCGCCATGACAATAAACCACCAGTCTACCAAAGATCAAAGACCTTATAGAAGCAAGTCTGTAGTATAATCAGTCAGATCTGATTAAACTCCTCAAAACTGACACAATCTTTATTGTTGCAGGATTCTCCGATAGATTTCAATTCAGGATTCTTTTAGTGCCAGTCTGTCTCATGCCTTGGAAACTATTAGTGACGTCAAAGGCCATAGCATATGACTCACAAAATTTTCATACTTATTACTGACCCCATGTGAGGGGACAATTTATAAATGCTTCATCATAGATTGGAGGCCATCATTTATAAACTTTGCTCTCTCTTTTTTAAAAGCTTTTCAAAGCATCATTTTCTAGTGACCCATAGATATAGAGGGACCCCACGACGTAATGGTTCTACCATATCTCCTCACTAAATATATAAAGGCTAATTTACGCTATAGAGCCCTGCTCTTAAAAACTGACAGAGGTGTAACAAGAGCCTGTGAAGCTGAATTTATGAAATAAGTGCTTAAAATTAAGGTTTTTAAAACATGTTTAGCGCCATATTGTATCAGTACAGAATGTTACATCACTGTTGTTTGGTTGGTTGTGGTCAATAGACATATTAGTTTGTGTTAGCTAACTAGTAACAGAACCAGTAACCCAGGGGAGTATAAGGAGACTAAAACTAAAAATCTGTTTAAGGGGATCACCTTTGTGCTGCCCCTGGCTCCAACAAAGAGTTTTATGTTAAAATCAAGGATACTGTTCACTTTCACTGTCTGCCTTTTTAAGCAGGAGGTGGTTCCTTGTTGCTTGGCTAGCTGCATTGAAACGGGATGATCCACCTGTTAACCCAATGATGCTTTGTATCAAGCAATAAAAATCCTTGAAGTTTTCACCGTAAAATCCCGTACAAAATAAAAATGAGAGACTTAATCCATGACCTCCACATGTCTTTGCTTTAAAGCACCTTATTAACAACTATCTGGACATTACAAAGTTTGCTCAATGAAAATGTCACCTCTCACAAAATACCTAATGAATAGAAAAAAATAGACAGTGTTTATATTGGCAACCTATTTTAAATGCTTCAATTTAAAAAAAAAAGTCATTTATTTAAAAATGCTTTGCATTTTAGCTGTAGTGCCGTACAATTGAATGTTGCTGTCCAGTAATGTAGCACTGTCCACCAGCTATAACTCAAAAGTGAGATGCAGAGCTGCAAAGCTGTCACTCTTGCCAGACATGGTGTGTAAGAGACAGGCACCCCAGGGGGTTTGCCACTTTGAGCACAAAGAGGATGTAACATAGGCCAGCAGGTGAGCACTAATCACTGTTAGCCTAGTTCACAAGCAGGCCTTCTATAATTACTGGACATTAGTAGACGGATGTAAGCTAAACACGTAAAAGAGTTTTAAGTCATGACCTTTACTTAATTCTTTGTTTCTTTTTTAGACACTATTTTGGCATCTTTTTCAGTCTAAATTATGTATGGTTAATGGGAAATGTAATAGGATTAGTAGGATTCAGTAGATGAAGTAGCTAACTTGTCAGTAATTTGTCACGATTATTAATTGATTTTATTAACAGAAACACTTTTTATTGCACTTTCATGTAAATGTAACTCTGCTTTCACATCCTTGTGCTAATTTCCTGCTAATGTACAAATCTTTGCATCAAAATTCACTGTTTGTCTTAGAAGAAAATCACAATTTAAAAAAAAAAAAAACTTAAAACAGTTAAATCAACAGGGTTTTACTTTTACATTATGCTACATTCCTTTTAGTTACAACTTAATGAAATGAAGGTGTTGAAATAGGGTGTCCTAAATACCATCACTTAGAAGCCAATACAGACTTTTTCTCTAGTCACTGTACCTGCATGACAGATGTGAATGAAACTTGTTACAAAGTACATGACAGGTGTGAGATTCATACAATACAGGTATTTTCAATTTGAAAAAATAACCCTGTGTGGGGACAACATCTTTTTCATTACTCACTGTCTGTACTGGACAAATGTTTGGTGTTTGCGTTGGTGATTTTGGTGCGCCTTTGTGATCTGGACAAATATGCGGACGTGTTACACAGGCTCACTTTGTTGACAACCTCTGAGTTGGTGTTGGGAGATTCACGTCAGCAGCCATTGCATTCTTTTCCTTGGCCTTCATGTATTAGTCATGCTAGAGTTAGTGGTGCGTGTTCAGGTGGCTGAATGAGTTACTTCTGTTGCTTTGCAGCACAGACGCAAGTGAGCACTCTTTGCGTATGATTTCATCTTGGTTATAATGTTGTGCTAAATTCAATGTGTTTCTAAACAACAGATGATGATCTTCAGCTTCTACTGTGTCAGACATTAGAAATTTGCAGTGTTTTAACATACTGTTCCTTGTTGAAGAAACTTCAGGCTGTGCGGTGCAGCAAAAAGCTGTAATTGACAAATGGTCAGGTGCTAATTTAAGGTGTACTTGATTTGCTTTACTTTGGTACAGCACGCATTTCCAGTATTGTCTGATGAGATTCATGTTATTATGAGAGGCTAAAAATCTTGTATCTCATTCCTGGCTGAATAAAGGATGCATGGAAAAACAAAAACCCTTCCACATTGCAGTTTTAAAGAACATTTTTGCCATCATTTAGTGAGTTATTTGTTTAGCAATGCTCCACTTCTTCACAAAGCTTACCTTAAATAATCAGCCTAGTAAATTTGTTTTGTATAATTTTGTGGACAAACAAAACAACACTTAAACTATAGCTGTAATTACTAGACCCAGGAAATGAAATAAGCTGTATTTAAAAGACTTTTTTCGTCCTGTTGCTAACCATCACTCTTAATGTTTTAAACAGATTTCCTGTCTGAGCTGGGTCTAGAGGGGGGTGAGGATGACCAGAGTTCATGGAGCTCTGAGGTACAGTAAAGATAAAGTTTTAAATGACATGCAGGATCCAATGTTTGCCAACCTGATTCTCACAGACCAGCCGCATTTTTCAGTCCCACTCAGAAAACCTGAATGTTGACGAGCAGAAACGAGGATTAAATAGTCAGAATGAAGGAGAGAAAGAAGAGATTAAAAAGAGTAAGTCTACTTTGTAAATTCCTTTATTTGTTTTGGATTTTTTTTTCATATCATTCCAAGCACCATTTCATGCTGCAGAAACAGTGAGACTTTATTTGATCGTAAGTATAGAAAAGTGTGCTTTACTTTGTACATTTTCTCTGTCAGTTCTGGTTCAAGTTTTAACATGATGTGGAATGTGCAGTGCAATATAACTTGTGTCAATCAAAAAGCCTCCAACATTTTTTTTTTTTTACGTTTCTTTTGTAGACTTGTTATATGTTCCCTCATTTGTAAGAGGGGATAGAGGCAATAAGATGGCAGTGCTAGAGCCTCGGAGGAGTGTAGGCAGGCCAAGAGTCAGCCAGGGAGGGGGTATGAATATCTTGATTTATAGGTCAGAGGATCAGCATGCAAACCATACCAGAGGCCTGAACTTCACCTCATGATCACAATAATAGAATGCATGCAGTATACTGTACTTCATCCTGCCTGCTGCCCATAAACCTTATTTTGCCAGATTAAGTGGCCCCCAGGGTTGCACTAAGCTTGCTTGTTTTCCACAAGATTTTGGCTTAAATGTTATTCATATTGGCTGATGCTGAACTTGTTACCCAATGAAACTGTGCTGGGAGTTGAAATGCTTTTCTAAAGGCTAAGCATGTGTGTTCATACTAATTAACAATGAGCTCATTTGCATGGGAATGCTTTTTACAGAGTTCTGGCAAACTCATCCAGCTTCATCAATGTTGTTCGATTTTTCATAGACGTTGTGTTTTGGCAAATGTAAGTAAGTCATCTTGCCTCTTACAGTTGCCAGCAGCAGTAATGACAATCTTGAAGGTGAACCTGCCGATCAGTACAATAAAGTACAGAAAGAGGTAGGTTAAGCATTTTATTTTATAAAAAATAATATTATCTGTAATTCAGTTAAGTAAAATAATAATATTTTCCCTTTGTACTAGACCGAGAGGGCAAAGTGGGTACCACCTAATGTTTTGAGGAAGCCTGAAGGCGATGTCAGCCGAAAGACAGGTGAATTTATTCAAAATCAAATGAAATAATTTGTTACTGTGAAAACCTTTTTGATTTTTAACACCATGCTTTGCTCCGCTTTTCTAGATTTAATGGAAGAGCTTGATCTGGGTGATGTTGATGATCTGGAAGGTAAGCTGTAACAAGGATTTTTAGATTATACATTGTAGAGTTTGCTGAAAACGAAATAGTGTAATATGGAAAGCAAAGGTTCCATGGATCATAAAAGCAATAACTGGACAAGTTACAGTAACACATTTTTAGAACATTCTTGCATCAATTCCTAAGATTTTGCTCCCTTTTCTCACTCCAGGCTCTCTCCTTTTTCTCCCATCTCTATCTAAGAGAACCATATAACTCAAGCATAGCATCAAAAAACCTTGTCCCACCAAATTTGTAACCATTTGCATCATTACATATATGCTGCCTGCAGTTGTGCTGCACACCATCAGAAACTTTTTTTTTATTTTTTTATTTTTAGGCTTGTGTTTAATACTGAGTTTTCTATCTTTTATTTTTCTCATTAAACCTTTTTAAGCTCAAAAAGCAGGTCAGTAAAGATAAATTAAGAAACTAAATAGCCATAAAAACAGTTTTGTAGCTGTGATTTCTTCCCTGAGACCCCAGTAGTAGTTTGGTAGTGTAACAGCCCACCTCTGATCTTTTCCATTGCTGTGCATCAGGGTTCTCCCAGTGTAAACTCTAGTCTTCAGCAACAGATTAGGCTCATTTGGTTGAACTGATATAAAGCTCCTTGCATTAATTTGACAGATGCATCGGACTGGGATTCAGCCAGTACTGCCAGTATGGGAGCCCTGTGTGGTCACAGGGTTGCGTCCCCTGTAGTTGAGAAAATTCCAGAGTGCTCCAGTTCATCTGATAAGGACCAGGACAAAGATGATGTTGCCACAGCAGCACTGACGCATCAGAAGGGCATCAGCCCAGACAAGAGACTGCCCAGCACACCCTCTCAAGCTGTTCCTCAGCCCCAACCTCGTACGCGGAAGACGGTCCCTCAGAAACTAGAGAGTGAAGAAGGTAACGCATAGCAAGAACTTTGATGTTCTTTCTTAAACATTGACTTGTTGTTATTATTATGATGATTATTATTGTCATCTTTATTATTCACATGAATAATAATGATTAAAAAAGATATATTCCTAACCTATTCTTGGCGGTTTTCCTCTTTTATTCGTTCTAATTCAGAATCTGATTGGGAAACCGAAAACATAACATCTCGCGAAACAGCTGAAAATGACAATCCACTACAAAATATGGCTGAGCCTCAAACAACGGTTAAACCAAGTAAGGTTCTTTGGTCTTTTTAGCCTTACCTTTTTATGAACTTGTGGCCTTTGCTTTGTCTGATGTCTCTGTTTCTTTATTAGGGTCTGCTGACCCCTCACTGATGGAGAAAGACAGTGAAATCCTCACAGAATTTGAAGAGCAGCAACAAAAGGTGAGAAATAGTGGTAAAATGGCCATCCCTACTAATAATTGATTATTTTTGTTTCAGACATGGAAAATAAAACATACCAAGGCATTCCTAATCAAAGGAATAAACAGCGCAAAATGATATGTTCTGGTAAATTTTGTTCACACATATTTATGACATTGCTTCATCATTAGATCATTTGTAATTCTGGTAGACAAAATAAATATGTTAACACCATTGGGCTGGCCTCAAATTAACCTCAAAATTACATCATGATATTTCAAGAAAAATCTAAATATTTTTTAAACCAAAATTAATGTTTTATTGATGTTTGCAGCATTTATAAGTGTAAGTCAATAAAGAGCATTTTCCATTCTTTTTATTTTATTTTATTTTTTATTTATTTTTTAACTGTGGATAACACTGTGGATCTGTTGAATGAAGTTGCCAGCCGCAACAGCGTTATAGTGCAATAGCAGTGACACAGTATCATATCCAGTGACACAGCATAAATGTAATGTACAAAAGTAGTCTAGGTAGTGTTTTCCCTGGACATGTTGGGTAAAAGTACAAAAAAACTTGTATTACCTTGTACCTCATCAGGAGCTGCTCAGTATTGTCACATTTTGGGTCAAATTTTTTAAGCAGCTGCTTAAAGCCCTCAATTTCCTCCATGTAACCACATCTGGCATTTCAATCAATTTGCCTCTTGCCACATGGAGTGCATCTACTGAGTTCTCCATCAATACTTGCTGGAGTCTTTGTTTACACTCCATCAGCTGCTGGTATCTATTCCTTTGTGGTGCGTTTTTGCCTCATGTTGAAAAACAAGTTGTTTCTACATTTAGCAGCAGCAGTTTAAAAAAGTATAAGTGCTATGTTTTTTCAGAGGTTGTTGAAGTATCTCCCACATGCAGCTGTTTCTCTATAGCTACACTAGGGAACATAAATGTATGATGCTATTGCAATGATATGCAAAATGACATTTTTATATCACATAAAAACATACTGGAATTATCATGGACAAATAAAATGACACAACCCCAAAAATGGAATTTATCCTATACTCTAAAGAAAGACCACTGCCTCTTTCAAGCTTGCAGGTGGCACACACATTATTATGTCTGACATCCTGATTTGAGCTGCTGATTCTATTTGACTGCATATGGTTTCCTGACAGCTTTACTGTGTTTACTACTGGCATGTTTACCATGCCAGAAATCACTTATTTCAGTTTTAGAGTCTAAAAAGAAAAGGGTCAGTCAAGATATCAAGTATGTTATTTAATAATCCTGTAAACATGAGTATTTTCTATGATGAAAATATAGGAAGAAGAATGAGAATGCACTGTTGCCTGAATATTTTCTCGAATATTTTATCAAGTCTCGGTTTTTGCATTTTTGTCTTGTCTGTTCTTTGTTTTATGTCCACTCATGCCATCAAAGGAGAAAGATGATGCAGTAGATAGAAGTGAGTTAGATCTAAATAAATCTGACAATAGAAAAAAGGATAACGAGTTTAGAGATCAGTGCAGTGCTGGAGAAAGCGGTGGCGTGCCATGGGAAAAACGTTATGAGAAGCTCTGGGTAGAGGTGGAGAAAAGAGAGGTAAAGTCCACCTTCAAGAGTGTCGCTGGTGAATTAAAAGAAAAGTTTGGAGAACTGTTTATATCAAGACATGACATCAGAGAAGAACAGGCCACAGCTGGCTCCACCTCTGCAGAAGAAGATTCAAGTGATGAAGAAGATGGGGAAGTCATTGAGCGTCCTACTGCGAGAGCAAGAAACACTGCCCTTATCACCATACCTGAGCAGAGAGAGTCTGGACCAGAGGACTCTGCAGCTGAATCGAATGTAAACTCCTTATGCGAGGACAGGATGAAGGAGCAACCAGCTTGTGATGGCACCGTCACAAGCCGTGCTGATTTACGTCAAACTGAGGAGAATACTGCAAGTTCAGAAGACGATCTCAACGAATTTGGTATAAGTCAGCCTCCCTTCAGACGTTCAGCACCTGTTCCCGGTGTTTCTGGTGAAGAGTTGGAGGAGGACGTGGAAAAGTTTAAACTTGAGGTAGGGATGCTGAAGGTTGTCTTCCTGGATATGGAGAAAGAAAAAGCCCAACTTCAGAAAGAGGTAGAGGATGGCCGCCCCATCCATAGTTCCTTTTGTCCGCCTCGCTTTCTCTTTTTCTCATGTCATTCATATACTTCATTTCCTTCTTTTACTCACCTGTTTCCAAGGGCTCAAAGTGGCCGTTCATCATAGGTGTGTGTGCGTATGTGTTTGGGGGGGCTGTAAGGTTTTCCATGTCATATATGTTGTCTGTAGATCTCATTTCAAGTAGAAGTGAGGTTGCATGTTTCTCAATGAATATTTGTGTCTTTAACACACCTTAAAAAAGGTAGACTTGAAGATTTGTTTGAAATTCATTTTCAGTACACCCACCCATCTGGTACCATTTTGTCGATTGTCCTTCTTGATTGCACTTTGACATTACACAAAGGGCAGTCTTGTGTTTTCTTTTGTCATGTCTAGCTTTCTGCTTTGCATGAGTTTTGCATGTATTGTTACATCGGTGTTGTACGAATTCTCTGTTTTTAGGTTTTGTATGAGGTTTGAATAAATAGAGGCCTTCTTGGCTCTAAAAAGAATCACCATAGTGATGATATAAATGTGTTGTTGTTTATTGTCTTTTTATGCATGCAATGCTTCAGTTTTTCTTTGTGCTTGTCTTTATTAAGAGGTATGAGGATTGTATTTTGGTCAGCCTTTTGAGTTATTTGCTGTTTTTCTGTGGAAACTGATACGAACTTTAACTCTTTATTTAAAGTTGATGACATTTTCTCATTTTAGTTTCCAAGCATTGCAGTGCATGGAAAATATGTCCTTATAATTACATTAAAGGTGTTAGGTCTCCAAAGGGAAGGGTGACACTAAATTATGTATGACAAAGTGAACAAGTACCAACTCCAAAATGCATCTTAAAAGGCTGGACCAAACCTGTTACAGTTAGAGTAAATGTCTAAAGGCCAGCTATCAAATATTTACTTTTTTCCTTCAGATTGGAGAAGGGAGAACAGAAATCGAGGTTGAGGTACAAAAATCAAGTACTTCCCAGGTTACTAGTGGAATAGCATTGGAGGAAACTGGTATGGGGAAACCTGAGACCAGCTTAGGATGCATGTCAAATCAAGCTGAAGCACTTGACCAGGAGCAGCAGCCCGAGGCCGCCATGAGGTATGTGCAGTTTTGCTTTGTAGATTCACAGTTATCGTCAGTAGATGTTAACGATTGCTCCCTTTATTTCAAAGCAATACGTGCACAATCCTCTAATCAGATGTTGGGCTTTTGATATATATTTTTTTCTTTTAGCAGAGAGAGTCCAGTTTTAAGTTGGTTTTGTTTTGTGATGTCTCAAAGTTTTTTTTTCTTTTCTTTTCCATTAAAAATTGATACATTGTTGCATTTAAAAAGCCACATGTCGCTGATTATCAGATTTATTGCTCTCTGTAGCACCAACAGGGCTCCAGTGCAATTGCATCTCCCAGTCCAGCTAACCTGCATTAGCAACAAACAAGAGAAGCAAGCTGTAGTGGAGACTTTACAGTCAGAGTTGGTCCGAGGGGCCCGGGGCAGCAGAGCCCCTCAGACCAACACACATATTAATGGAGATCCTCTCTGTGTGTTTGACGATGGCACTTTAAGTGAAGTGTCGGATGATGAAGGAAGGTATATATACAGTATGCCCTCATATGTATCAGTTCTACCTCTCTGTCACTAACCCGTAAGGTATGTTCAGACTGAACGCAAAATAAATTATACACGCAGCACAAATCTGTATATAGCCAGAGGAAAGTATTGAATAGGTGTGATATGTCAAATATTCAGTCTAGGTGCAGAAACTGAAGATTCTTTGGATAGTTTTTGTAAAACTTGCACTACTTAATATAATAAACCTTGTATATTTGTACATTTTATACAAGGAACATAAAAATAAAAAGGAGAGGCACGTTATTTTTTTAGGCACGTTATAAGATCATGTTTGAGCATTATTGATTTGTTAGAAATAAACCCAGATAATTTTGTATCACTGAAGTGGTAAAATTTGCTTGAATAAAAAAAACCCAGGTGACAAACATTTTGCCTTAAGTCTGAGCAAAGCTTTACAATGTTGGATCTTGCTGATGATTAGCATGCATTTGTTCTTTATTCTTTTTACTCTTTAAACTAACTGCTACCTTCCTATAACTGGATCGTATACTGCATTATACCAAATACACTTCCAATAACTTGTCTCAGAATTAAGGAACATCCACATTATTTTTCTGAATAACATGATTTTCTTCTTCTTTGCGTTGCTTCGCTCAGTTTGGCAGCCAGTGGACCAAAGAACAATAAGGTAAGACACCAGTTCATACCTTGAAATGAAAGTTTGAACACAGTGAACAGAAAATGAGTAATGTTAATGTTATTTATTGTTTTGATATTCAGGACCGTGAAGAGGTGGGAATGGCAGAAGATTTTGATGAACTCACTCAGTCCTCAGACACAGCCACAGATGATGCTGATTCACCCGCTACAGGCTACAGTCACGCCTCCCTCCTCATTAAGAAACTGGACTCAGCAACTTTGGGTACTGATTCACCTTTTTCCACACATAAGTTAACTAATAAGTCTTGCTTTTTAGGAGTTTGTGACACAAGTTGTTTATATGTAACCTACCTTTGAAAGCAAGACCTTCTGTGTGCCGTGAACATAATGAAACTCCCATCCAGCCTCCATCTGCTGTGTGTCACAGACTCAACATGTGTAGTGAAGCTGCAGAACATTTTCCATGAATATGAGCGCTCCATCAAGAAGGGAAAGGATCGGCATAAGTACTTGACTGATAAAGTGGTCCTGCTGGAAACTGAGAGACGAGACTTGAAGAGCTCTTTGGAGGGCATTAAAGATGCCAAGTCTGCCATGGAGCGGGTGCAGTTGGAATTACAGACTGAAGTTACAAATCTCAAGTAATAAATAAGTCCATTTATTTTATTTTATTTATTTTCAAAAAACTGGAGCACTCTGTAGCCATTGCTTTACAGCTTCCCATCTACTGTTTTGCCCCTTTTAGCTTTTCAGAATAAATTTAGACTCAATTAATTGGTCAGTGCTAGGGGTGGGTTTTGATAGTCAATTTTCTGATTTAAAATCGATTTTAGCTTAAATAACGCGATATCAATTCATTAAATCTGAATCTTTTTTAAATATAAATGTATTTTCCCCGACACTCAGACTCTCAGGTTAAACCTCACAAAACTATGTCAACAACCACCAAACAGCTGAAACAGTAAATGAGAGCAGGAAAACAGAATCTGCAAAAAGATACAAAGCGCGCACCCAACGCATCAAAACCAGTGAGATGTCAGCTTTCTCACCTGACGGGACGCCCCGTACACAGACATGCCGTCGGTGCTGGACGCCGACATCTGACAGATTCTGATGCTGCAGGTTTTGTCGCTCTCCAACTAAAATTCACTGAACCAGCAGCAAAAGAAGCAAAATTACGCTTCACATTTCGCTTCATGTAAACATCGTCATCAGTTCCCTCTTACTTTTGCTGTTTTGGCACAGCTCTTTCTCTCTCTGTGTAATTTAAGAACAGTTTACCATCTCAAATTTTTGTTTTCTGCATTATTCGCTTGCTTTTTACCCACCAGTCTACTGTTGTTTACAGCGCTGTCAGCCGCAGTTGTTTTTTTAATTAATTAATTAATTTAAATGACTTCTGATAAGACTGTCTGAGGCAAAGTTGAATCGAATCGTGGACTGAATCGGGACCTTGTGAATCAGAATCGAATCGATTCTAGAAATCAGTAAGGATACCCAGTCCTAGTCAGTGCCATCTCAGCTCATGGGGTTGCTGACAGGGAAACAAACCCCCCCACATACACACCTTTTTCCATCCAGATAATCACCTACAGAAAAATATAAATCACCTTCATTGGCATGTAAAGAAGCATTTTAATAAACTTTCATAAACGTCCAATGTAAAGTAAAAAAACAAACAAACAAGCACAATAACAAAACAAAAACAAAAAAAAAAAAACTGGTGTTGAGGCAATATTGTACCACAATTGAATTGTATAAGGCACACAAGGCAGGCGGGGTTCAAAGTCAGGATCAGATTGTATACTACATGCTAAGGGTGAACTTCAGCAGGTAGTCTTGACCATAGAACAACATGAACAGCTTTGTCGATCTTTTTAATGTTCTTACTGTTTATTTTGATAATGCTGACTTGAACTTTATGACTGACACATTGTGCAGATTTCAGCTGAAACAAGAACAGGAGAATCACCGCCACACCACCATGAAGTACAGTACCGCTGCCGATAAGATGAGGAGGATGGATGAGGAACATCAGAAAGAAATTCAGGAAATGCAGAAGGTGCACATGAACCTCGAGCTAGAGATTAAAAGACTCGTTAACAACATGAAACAGGTACATTTCTTAAATTCCTTTTTTTTTGTGTGAAAGTAAAACTGTGAAAATGTGTTTTTTATCTTATTATAATTATTGTATTGTATTTACTACCGTTGTCATTGTATTAACTGTTTAAGCCATAATTCAATCATGTGAAAAAAAAAAAGTACACTGTTTCAGGTTTGACATATCAGGATATAGCAAACATGAATTTGTCCTTACAAGGTTTTAAAATTAGTATTAAATATCTAATTAAAAAACAAAACATGACATATTGCACCATATTATTATTTATTTAGGTGGTAAATTGTGAGCGGTAGTTCTTAGTATTTCTTTTGTTTTAGTTTTGTTTTAGATCTACTTTTATTTTCAAATGATTATGTAATTGGCTTGGTATTATTTTTAATACTAATTAATAACTTTTTTTTTTTTAAATTAATGTTGATGTAATAATGACTTTCAGTATTTTACGTTATTGGTGTATTTATTTATTGTCTGACACGTCATCTGTCTAGCTTGAACAGGCCCACAATGAGACGCAGAGACTGCTGGCTCAGGAGCGCAGTGCACGCACCCTTCAGGAGAATCTTCTGAGCAGCCATCTGAGGAAGAACCAAGAGATAGAGGAGGAAAACAAAAGAAACATGATCAAAAGCAGTGAAGTAATCATCATTTTAGAACTTTTTTTTTGTTGCCTTTAGGTTTTGAAAATTTAGTTTAAATGTCTTAAGGATTTAAAAAAATTTCAATGTTTAATACATTTGGAAATCCTGACGTCCACAGGTCTTATCTCAGCTCACTGAAGCCAGTGACAGGGAGCGAGAGTTACTGCAGCAGACCGCTTCCTTACAGGAGCAGCTCACCCTCCTGAGGACAGACTTTGAGCGTCTGCAGACTCAAAGCAGTCTGAACGAGAGCCACCTTATAGAGGCGAGGGAGATACTGAAAGAAGAGCTTGAAGAGGTACGACGGGAATCCCAGCTTAACAATGAAACCATGGCCCAAGTTGTGTTCAACTGCAAAAACCAGGTTACAACCCTTAAATCTGAACTGGCAATAACAACGTCCCGTCTGGAAAACGAACGTCAGATTCGCGAAAAACTAGAGGAGGAGGTTGAATTGAGTCGTGCTCGTCTGGCTGCAGCTGTAAAGGATGCCGAGCTTTGTCTCGCATCTAAGTCAGAAACTGAGAAGGCTCTGCTCCGGGAGAAAGAGGAACTTCAGCGTCTCAAAGACAGATTCACTGGTTAGTTAGACCATCAATATCACCAAGCAACAGAATTTTATAAATCAGATTTTTTTTAAAAACACACATTTAGTCAACTAGGCAAGTATTTTATGCTTTCTGTCAGACTCATTCTGTTCCTAGAACCATGTGAACCACTCGTATGGCACACCCATTTGCAATAGCAGAATATGAATATGTCAGGTTTTATTTAGAGACAGCTGTTTCAATTAATCTACACCAGTTAGAGGATTCACTCACATGGTATTTTGAATTTGTCTCTTGCATTTATTCCTAAAGGTGAATCAGCCAGTCAGCGTGAGGAAGTCAGTAGCCTGTCCCAGAAGTTGGCCAAGGCAGAGTCCCAATCAAACAGCATGGAAAATGAAGTTCATCGTACCACCATGCAGCTGACGGAGAAGGGCGTACTGCTGGAAGTGCTACAGCGGGAAAAGGACCAGGCAGTCGCTCGTGTCAAGGAGCTAGAAAAGGCTCTGCAGACTCACAGGGAGGAGGTCAGCTGTAACAAAGCACGTCAAGAGGCTACACAAGAGCGGCTAGTTCAAACGCAGAGCGAAGCCATGTTACTAAGACAACAGCTAGAAGAGGCCCAAAACAAAGGTGCTGCAAAGGAGCGTGCTGTGACAGATGCCCAAGAGCGCTTCAGTGACATTTTGTCCAAGCTGCGCTCTGACTGTGAAGAGAGGGTACAGTTACTGGAGGACAGAAATAAGGAGCTCGCCAGTAAGGCGGTGGATCTCCGCGATCAGGTCTACAAGTTGGAGGAAGACAAGAATGAAAGAGAGGTAAGATTGAGAATAAGAAAGATTACCTTACTCCTTCTCCAGAACCACTTTTAGCCTTTCTTCCACATATCAATTAAAGCATCCCTTCAAAACCTCCCTTTCTCTGAATTCTGCGTGCACAGACTAGTCTGAGGCAGCTGCAGCAGGAACTCGCCGACTCACTCAAAAAGTTGTCAATGAGCGAAGCCTCTCTGGAGGTCAACACGCGCTATCGCAATGACCTGGAGGAAGAGAAGACTCGGCTGCTCAAAGACCTGGACAGACTCAAAGGAAAGGTATTAGTGGGAAATGAGGCCAACTCAACTTTGACTTAAATTAGATGGTTTATTATCTATATTTTTAGGGTATAGGGCAATGGTGTGGTGATGCTGATGATGTGGATGCGGTTTCTGTCATGCAGCTGGAGGAAAGTGAGGATGAGTATGTACAGGCAGAGAGACGTATTAACAGCCTGAAGAGCAGTTTGGAAGAAAGGGAAAAGGAACTCTCAACTGCTGCTCAGAAACTCCAGGAGGCGCTGTCTACCTCAGCTGCTTCTGACACCACGATCAAACAGCTGGAGGATGCTGTGCAGAGGTACCTACCAACACATGTTATCCAGATATACATTTGAGTTTTCAGTAGATATCACACATACAAACATTAAATATTACATAGTTGGTATTATAGAACAAGCCAACCTTATCACACATAAATAAATATATATTATAATTTAATTCTATCTGATAGAAGCATCTTCAGCCATATCTTTTATGTCATGTCAGGCTGGAGATTGAGAATGCCAGACTAGAAGCTGCTGCGAAGCAACAGTCCAACAAAATTGATGCACTGCAGAAAGGAGCTCAGGAAGCTGCCGCGGTGAGTAGTCAAAGTCCTGACACACACAGGGTGTTCATAATTTGCCATATCTACTAGTTTTTGCAGTGGATCATTATTGTATTTTAAGGTTTGCAATCTTTTTCCAGCTATCTGGCTGCTCACCTGGAGGAGGGGTTGGTATTGTGGATGTAGACTTAGCTTTTCCTGTGTGGGATCACATTTTATACTTTCCAAAATAATATAAGTAATGAAATCAGATTGTATTTGGATGAAGTTTTTTGGTGCTTAATGAGGATTCCTGCTACACCAGGAATCCAAAAATAAGCAAATAGAGAAGAAATATCTTTGGTTTTGTTGAGTTTTTCTTGTTGTCTGAAAAACAAATGCTAATGCAAAATGTTCTCACTTTACTCTGATCTCGGTGTGTGGGGTTTTCCACTCTGTGTATTCTTGGGTTGCATGGTGCATGTTACTTCCTTTAGTTTTCTCCTTTCCAAAATAATGAAGAAAAGTGTAACAGCGTCACCAGAAAACCAAAATTCATCGTTAGTGTCCATTTAAGAAGCTTTTCTCATTTCTGTAGGTTCGAAGTCACTTGGAGGACATGGTTACGAACCTCCAAAGCAGTAAGATGACCTTGGAAGACCAACTGAATAGAGAGGTTGGTGGCATATTCTGTTTCCTCACTATTAAAACAGTTGTTTTCAATTTCTTACTCTAGTCCTCTTTTAAAATCTTTATATATGTACGTACGTACAGGAGCTCCCATCTACAAATTTCCTGTTTAATAGATATATATTTTTTTGTCTTTTTTATTTCTTCAGGTCCAGAAGCAGAGCTTGCTCTCTCACACAGCCCAGGACTCTCGGGCCTTGTGGGAGGAGGAGCTAAAGGGCCGCTCTAAGTTGGGAGTACGATTGGCAGAACTTGAAAAGGAAAAAGGAGAACTGAACAGCCAGGCCAGCAAGCTTACACCTCTGTACACAGCCTAATGTTATGAAAACTGAGATCTAGGACTCGTGAGTTATCTGGCTGTTGTTTGTGTTGCAGATGGAGATCGAAAAGAAGAAAGCCAAGAAAATAGCAGAGCAGAAGAAAGCTGTTGATACTCGTCTGGATCAGGAGATAAAAAGAAACACGGAGCTTCAAAAAGAAATGTACAGGTGACCCCTAACTTTCTCCTCGTGCCCTCCTTACCTTTGGCAGTGCCTTATTGTGCTGTTTAGGTACACCTAGGATCCAGTAGATTGCAGCCTTTCCTTGCTTTTGTGACTGTGGTGCACCAGTGTCTGTATTCGGAGTAAGGATGTGCTTTTTTTAAATTCCCAGACAAAATGTTTGTTTATAACAAGATTTTCTCTTTAACTGATGATTTATGATTTGTATTTGAGTTTGTATTAAACATCTCTGTTTTTTGTGGGATACAGTTACCTTAATTTTGTTGTATGATAACTGGCCTGATTTTAAAAAAGAAAATCACAACTTAAATGACTTACTAATGAAGTTTATGCTTTAATTGATGTTTGTAGTCATTTTCAGTTTTAGGTCAGATCATTGGATTGGTTTGTTTTGATAAATGCTTTGTCTTTATTTCTCTATGTGAAATTGACTTTGTGTTTATGGATTTAAGGCTGCGAACCTTATTGAAGACTGCAAAAAAGAAAGTGCGCGATCAAGACGCTGGTGGTGCTGAGTTTGGCTCTCCTATGAGCAGCATGCGGATGGATCTGGGCAGACACACTGAGGGGCACTTTGGGCGAATGAAAGACAGGGTTTGTCCATCTGACACAGCAGATTTAAACCTTTCTAGTATTACCCAATATCTTACAGAACGTGCTATGGCTCTAGCGTCAGTCTCCTACATGTAGCTTTATACATCAGCTGTCAAACATTGGCCTCCTTTATCCTCAGGTGGACGATTTGCAGGTGCAGTTGGAGAAGGAAGCATCTCTTCGCAGACAGCTAGAGAAGGTGAACGAGGAGCTCAAGGATCAGGTGACTTCCTTGAAGAGCATGAGCCACAGTAATGATTTGCTTGAGAGGAGTAAGAGGCAGTTGGAGGAAGAGGTACTGGACCTAAGACGCCGAATGGAGACTGCTCAGGTTGAGCAGAGCCACGTGGAGCAGTACCGGCGCGATGCAGAGGAAAGGGCTCGGCAAGAAGTACAACAGAAGCTGGAGCAGGTTAACCTGTTCCTCCAGGTACCAAGCTACAGCATGCACAACGGGAACACAAATACAAAAACTTAAAATAAATACATTTTAAAAATGAGCATAATACAATTAGAATGAGTGATAATGATAATGTAGCTGGTGTGTGAATGACATATGTACATGGTTTCTGTGATTACTATATGCCTGTCCATTGTATCCAGTTTCCATAAAAAGTGAAACTCTATGCAAATAAAGAATGATATAGTTATTATTTAATATATATTATTTAATCCAATATTTAATTAAAAATAGTAAAAAGACATGGCCTAGAGATCTGATTTATAATATTTGTTTATGTTTTTGTTCCAGTCCCAGGCTGCATCACAGGAAGCACTCGACCAGATTAAAGCTGCCAATGAAGCTAGCCTGCGCTCTCAGCTGGAGCAGCGAATCCGGGAGCTGGAGGGGGAATTGGGCCGGGCCCGCACTTCCCAGCAGGAGAGCGTTAACCAACGCGAGTCCACACGCACAGAGCTTGAGAGATTCCGCCAACTATATACAGAAGAACTGCACCTACGCAAGTCTCTGGCTGCTAAATTAGAGAGGTCAGAAAATCTTACCAGATGTTCCATGTGATACTTTCAAAATCAGTGCTTGTGTCTAAAGCTGAATATGTCATAAAATCAGTAGATGCAGTCAGCTGATGTGATCATGCAGGGAGTTTGAATTTGTTGTTTTCCATCCGCAGGGCCAACAGTCGGCTTGCAGAAGCCAATTCCAAGTTGCTCAATGAGCGCAGCAGGTCACTGATCACAAATGGCAGCCTTGGAGCGCCATCACTTGACTTTAGCTCTTTGGCTTCACCAGCCAACTATGGAGCCTCACTTGGGCCCCTCAACAGGAATCTTGGTCTGGGATTCTCTCTCCTCAACCCTGTGGCTGAGGGACAGAACAGCAGGATGGAGGACTACTTAGCCAAGGTCTGCATTAATCATTAATCTGCGCGCTCACTCACTCATGACGATTGCAGGGAATTGTTTTTTTCTGTAGACTAGTTATCTATATTGAGCCAATTCATTTTCATAGTCATGGCATCCATGGTGTTATTTTGTAACTACCGGCATTCAGAAATGTTGCTTTTTCCCATGTTAGTGTGTTGTTATGTTGTCATAACTGCAGAGAACATCGCTGGCTGTTTAGGTGTTTTATCTCAAGTATTTTAGATTGAGAGAAAACATTCCTATAGATCTAAAGCTATTTTATTATTTTTTCTTTTCTCCTCTTTTCTGTTCTTTTCCTCCTCTTGCACAATTTCTGTCTCTAGCTACTATTAAAGTACTTTACATCTAATCTTCTTTTATTTCTCACTGTTTTAGCTTCTAGCTCAAAAGTCTGTCTCTCACCTCTCCTCTCTTCAACCAGACTCATAATAAGGTGTGTAGATGTGTTTAGCTCAGTCCAGTTGGCTACTGTTTTCCTCTATCTTGCTTATGGGATTACTATGGTTCTTTTTCCCAGCAAACATTAATGTTTGGGATCAGCACAGGGAAAATTGATAAAAAAAAAAAAAAAAATCAAATCCACTGAGATTTCTCCATGAATGTCTCTGTCCCTTACCCAGTTAAGGGTTATTTGGAAAGGTAAAGGAAAATTAAGGTATTTATAAATACCTTAATATAAAATATGTTATGTTATGTCAAATGTAAGTATTTTTTATAGCATTAAAATAATAAAACAAAAAATATTACCAGGGTTAATGGTTAAATATAAAAATGTGTTGGGGTTTCA
Source organism: Simochromis diagramma (assembly GCF_900408965.1). Taxonomy (NCBI): domain Eukaryota; kingdom Metazoa; phylum Chordata; class Actinopteri; order Cichliformes; family Cichlidae; genus Simochromis; species Simochromis diagramma. The sequence continues at coordinate 17,213,819 of NW_024386801.1, forward strand.
AAAATGTGAAGAAAAAAATTACAAAAAAAAAAAATCATAGAAATCGTTTAATTTTACCTGTGAGCTGTGACTGTAGTAAGTCAGTATGCCAGCAGACATCTTAAACGTCTTTGCTTTCAGTGGAATTTCTCTTTGCTCTTTATTTGTTTAGTAGATTAGAGATAATGTGGCTCTTTGTTTCATACTCGTATAATATTATATGAGTATATTTTGCTTTGAAACCCAAATGATCTGTATTTATCATACAGCACCTTATTCCAAGCATGTGATAAAGGACAGAAACAGCCGATTAAGATACAAAGAATCATAAAGATCATGATCAAATGAATAATCAGTCACAATAAGATGTACCAATTTGTTGTCTGACACAACAACACACTAACTATTGTATTTGCATTCTGAGGAGGTAGGACAGGCATAAATATTACCAGCATATATCCAACCCTGGTCAGTATAAAACAAAGATGTAGCTTCTGGGTCAGAAAAATTAAGCCAATTAAGAAGTGCCTTAAATTCTATCTAAAGGCTACAAGATGGCGATAGCGTGCCGTTTCTCAGTTCCCTCCCTCCTCATCACATTCGTTTTTTTGCAAAAAGGATGTCAACAGAAACAATCATGTTGAGAATCCAGTGGTTGGCGTCACAGAAGCTACATCAGTCTTTTTTTTTTCTTTTTTTTTTAAATTTATACGAAGTATGGATACGAGTCCTTAAAGGTTTTATGTGCTTTTGGCTTTTTGGCTACAAAAAAGTAGCCAAAACGCTTCATTTAATTAACAAAAATTAGTTGTTTAAATTTATAATTCAGTCTTTGTATCATTTATATCAATATTATTACACAGCACTGCACTTAAAGCATCAGTCACACAGGCACAGACAACAGTTAGTGGCCACCATGGGGGAAAATGTTTGCTCTCCAACAGCTTTGAGATGTTAGAGGATCAGCTGTGTGACTGCGGCTGAAGGTGCAGCTTGCATGGTTGGCATGTTCTGCTGTGTTTCATTTACGTGTACTGACTTTCTTGCAGTGTTTTTCCACCATTTAATGTTTGTAATGTTGAATCATTGTGCAAAATGTTATTCATGTGTCTGCTGCTTCTTAAAATGTCTTAATACTTAATGTTAAGACCATATTTATTTTCTAACTACAGCTTTCTCTTTTTTCAGATGCAGAGTGAGTTGGATAGAAGCATAACAAAGGAATTAAACAATGGTGAGCGCTGTGAAACTAGAGAGATGACAAAAGCACAGTGGCATTGTCTCTTATGAACCAGAACCTGCATGTAGATGTAACTGTGATCTGTCTTTGGTCCTCAGCCACAGCAGAGCTGGATGTTGCCTCCGCCCGTATGTCACCTGTGGGATCTCCAAGAAGGGAGTTGGACCCAGTTAGCAGAGCAACGCAACAGTACTTGGAGGTACTGAAGAAGAACAGTATGATCTGACCGTCATCTCGTTTCAATCAGACACCATCTTTCAGCCAATAAAAACACCTGAATGTTGTAAATCTCCTCTCAGTCCTCTTTTATAGAAACATAAATACTGCACATTGCACTTAACACCTCAGGATCAAAGGACGAGTCATATATGTGATAAGATTTATATATCTCGAAGCATGAAAAGTATTTGAAACACAGTTTAGTTTTTATTTTGTTTGTGCATATTTTGGCATTCATACGTGTGTATTTACAAATGTGCTTGTAAGCATGATTAAGATATTTGCCATGATATTACATTTTTGGTACATGCCATCAAATGGTGCAATATCGCTCTTATTTTAGTGCTGTGTTTATTTTATTTATTCTTTTTCTTTTTTTAATGAACACGATATACTTGAACAAGACGAGCTGGAATACTCTCCGGCTATAGAAACAGGGTCACTACGCTTCAGCTTTTTGTTGGCTTGTTTTTAAAAGTCACTAAGAGTAAGCTTTTTCCCATTACTTGTATATGTTGTAACAAAGATGGAATAACTAATGTATAGAGATCATATTCTGTCTAAAGATGTTCACGTAATATTTTGTAATTGGAGCAACTGTGTAGTATTTTTGTGAACTATAATTAAAAATCTTCCCAATTTACAGTGTTATGAATCATTTCATTCAAATGCTGTCAGACCCTTAAGCAGTATTGCAAATCATTTTCTTTGCTTACGATTCTGAACTGATAATATTTTAGCTTTTTGGGTAGATGCTGTTATAGTATTTTTACAGTGTCTGCATTCAGTGAGTGTAAATATTTATTATAATTTTATTTTATAAATATGTTGTGCAGCTAGTTTTAATCCAGTGATGCAACAATTCACCTTTAGAAATATAGAAATAAAAGAAATAAAAAAACACCCAGCACGCCCCTGCGAGCGGTTTATCCTTCAAGCTCTGGTCCTCTACCAGAGGCCTGGGAGCTTGAGGGTCCTGCGCAGTATCTTAGCTGTTCCCAGGGCTGCGCTCTTCTGGACAGAGATCTCCGATGTTGTTCCTGGGATCTGCTGGAGCCACTCGCCTAGCTTGGGAGTCACTGCACCTAGTGCTCCGATTACCACTGGGACCACCGTTACCTTCACCCTCCACATCCTCTCGAGCTCTTCTCTGAGCCCTTGGTATTTCTCCAGCTTCTCGTGTTCCTTCTTCCTGATATTGCTGTCATTCGGAATATATATATATATATATATAATATATATATATATATATATATATTTTTTTTTTTTTTAAACCCTCAAAATCCATCAAATTGACCAGCAAAGACAAATAATATTCAAATATACTGATAAACTTACCTTTAATGTTAACATTTAATATAACAATATTACTTATCACCAAAACTGTAAAATAAGCCTAAATTTGGGTTTTTCTAAATATATATTTATATGTGTGTGTGTGTGTGTGTACTTAAACTGTGTATTTAATTGTTTTTTTTATTTCTTCAACATGTTTAATTTTCGTGTATCTTACATCCAAAATAATAATACCGCTTGTCATCAATTCCTTATACCTATCTATTTTAAACCCAACCCTCATTAGCTATGTTTTGATTTAATTCACTGCTCTCCTGCCTCTCACACTCCGAGCGCATGGGAGTGATGGTATGCGCCGGTTTAGAAACCATTTCCCTCACTTATTAAAATGAGAAAATGTGTTTATGATTGCCCCCCTATGGCACGTCTCTCTTCCCTTTGATCTATCCTCTCTGCGTCAGCATCAAATGCTAGATATTCAAATCTCGTTACATTTATTTTTGTTTCCTTTACAGCAGACGGGCACATCTGACAGACTATTAAGTGTTATTATTTCCCCTTTTTTCACAATAGACTCCACAGCAAACACTACACAGGAACCGCAATGATTGAGGAGGTTACAACCATTGTCATGAAGCTTTGGAGGCAGGCGAGAGAATACAAACAGACAGATTCAGATTTTTTTTTTTTATTTTAAAGGAAGTGTTGAAAGACTTGTTTTTGAATAGCGACTCAGAATTAAAACAAACTGCTCCACACTGGGTCATCTTCCATCTGTGATGCCCAGTCTTGTTATCTCAGGCTGCCAGTCCAACAACTGTTAAGAAAAACAAGGTGTCGGTTTGAAACCTCGAGCCTCCAGCGCGTGACGAGGTTGTCAACTAAACAGGCCAATCTATTTATAAACACACCGCTACGGTTCGAATGTGCGAATAACATCTCAGAAACTTTGATTGCGAAGCAAATGAAAACATGACACTCATAATGAATATGTTTGCTCCTCTAAGAAAAAAGTAAGGTCTCAAGTAAGTGTTATGTTGTTTAATTATTAATTTATGTTTTCTGTGGGGGTTTTTGAAAGTATTTTCCACAATAAAGATTTTAAATTAAGTATGTCCAACTTTAAGAGTGGATGACAATTCATCCATCCATCCTTTTTCTTCCACTTATCCGAGGCCAGGTCGTCCGATCGTCAGATGCCTGAACCACCTCGACTGGCTCCTTTCGATGTGGAGGAGTAGCTTCCACATTGTTGATCTTCTTGAACTTTGTACCTTTTTTTTGCTTCTGTTAATTGACAATTCACAGTAACAGATAATTTGACCAGCGGTTCATGGCACTCTGCATAGATCCATTCTCAACACTTTGTTTCTGTGTGGCAGGAGCCCAACGTATGCGGCAATCTGACAATATGAGCTGTTTCTTTGTGGAGGGAGGCATCAGCTGTGGGTAAAGGGTATAACAAATCAAGGGGGACAAGTGGAACAAGCCAGGGTGTTTATCTGATGCTGTGTACTCGCCATGCTCTAAATTAGACGTCACCACTGTTTCTTGTCACGAACAGAATCCAAATGTGCTGTGGGCAAAAGAGATACTTAAATGCGATTTACTTGCTCTAACATGATTTAAATGAGCCTCTTGGCTCGCCCGGACAGATTGACAGCGTTGTCTTTATCGCCACTTTGTTTTATTTTTGGCTGTTTACTTTGCCTCTCTGCTGTCATCTCGTACTACCACTTTAAAAGAGCCTGCTTAGATCTTTAGAGATCTGGAGACAATAAGCATCCTTTTATGTTCTAAGTGCTTCATATGACAAATATGAAAAGGGAGCCAAGAAAGAGCTGACAATTTTTGCGTCGCCCCGTTCCTCAGCTGCACAGAGCTTTTCAGGGAGAAGTCAAGCCTGCAATCTTTTAACATTAGAAACCTTGCAAAGAGAGAGACCCCTCTCATTCAGGGTCATGCTGGGTCAACGTCATTAAATGGAACTTCATGTACAAACAAAAAGCATTTCTGTGGAATAAAGCCTGAATCTTGAATACTCTGTTTGCGCACAGTGCAGTGTGAGTCTTTTTGTGCAGTTTGTGTTTATGAAAAAGAGACCATTTGTGTAGTAGGAATCACATTATTAGATTATTGTGTTCCCCACTGTTTTCTGCTGACTAACTGAGGATAGGCCTTGAAGGTTTTTTGTAATAAATTCTAATGTTGTAATCTGTTGTGCACAAACCACTCAAGATAAATAACTAAGCTAGTCAGTTTTTGTTTTTTTTAAATCAGTAGGCTTGCAGTGAAGTGAGATGCATAGCAGTAGTTTGACATATTACCAAAGAGATGGACTATATTTAAGTGCTATTAACCTAGGGAGAAGTTGATTGGACTAGACCAGTGATGACACAAACAGTTTGACAGTGTGGGAAAGTGGAAGTGATAAGCTTAGATTAAGCTGACAGCACCTGGGAGCGGACAAATGTGAGGCCATAGATCTATCTATCTGAACTTGCGCATGAGCTTCATTAGTTTATTTGTTACTGGACACTTTATTAGCCACAGCTTCCGACTACCCGGCTGGACTAGTTGGACCCTTCTCCCTTGGCTTAATTCTACAACATGCAGATTCAATAAGGTGTTTGAAACATTCCTTAGAGATTTTGATCCATATTAACACTCACCAGACCAGGCAATACTTTTACATTGTCCACTCTCTTCTATTGTAGAATTTGATGAGCTCTTGTGATTTGCACCCTTAGTTTATTGCTCTTAGCTGAAAGAAGTGGTTTTCTGCCGCTGATGTGATTAAGGTTCAACGTGTTATGTATTCAAAGATGCTCTTTTGCATACCTTTGTTGTAACAAGGAGTTAACAAGTTCCTGTTTCCTTCCCATCAACTTAAAGCAGTGTGGCCATTTTTCACATTTTTCACAAGGCACAAACAGCAAATGGAGATTTTCTCTTTTTCAGATAATTTTCTAAATTGTAGAAGTGGTTGCGTGGGAAAAATCACAGTAAATCAGCAGTAATACAAGATCTTCTGGCATTAAGAACCATGCCAAGTTCAAAGCCACTCAAATCACCTCTGTTCCTTACTCTGATACTAAGCTTGAACTTTGTGTTGACCGTGTCTACATGCAATGAATTGCTGCCATACGTTTGGTTGAGGGTGTGTGTTGGATATGTCTCAGATAGAGCAAAGATAGCAGTCCCTCTCCCAAGCTAAGCTAACTATTTCCTCATCTCTTTATATGTAATGAATAAAAACTTTGTCAAACAAAATATTTGAAGAAAAATTCACAGCATTGCAGACAATACTTTTACATTGTCCACTTACTTCTATTGTAGAATTTGGTGAGCCCTTGTGGTTTGCGCTGCTATAACACTGTCGGACTAACACTGTACAATTTTTTTTAGAAAGAAGCGCCGTCTCTCAAAGCGAATCAGGCATTCTGTCATTTTAATTTCATGACCTGTGCTGTCGACCAAGTTTGGTCAGAAATTATATTATGCTGTGCTAGTAGTAGCTAACAGGTCAGTAACTGCTTACTGTAATGACATTGCAGTTCTCAGTAACAATATTAAACTATTATATTACAGTTAAAATGATGTTGTTACTTGCATTACAAATGTCCTTCGGTTATCTGAACTAGTGCTACAGTCAATTTCATTTCGGGTGCAGGAGGTCAAAATGGTGGAGTAGTCTACAACTTTGAGGAGTGGAGATATGAACATGGATTTTATTTTTATTTCAAGAAAGGATAAGAGCCTTAGGGACATGCAAACCGAGTTCAGGACAGAAACAGCAGCAAAAATATTGATACAAGAACTTCAGGTCTTTGCAACCTGCTGCAGACCGGATGTTAACACAAAGCTAGCAAAAAAAAAACAACCCAGCAGGATGTTAAAGACTTCTTTCTACCTGTTCATGTTTCTAAAGCAGACTCGCTTCGGGGATTGCTCTGAAGTGTCCTTTGGGCTGGTTTTCAACTTTGCTTTCTGTTGTTGTATCTCGGTCCTCATTAGGATTGGTGTGTTTGTGTTAGTGTGCGGTTTATACTGTTAACTTGTCGTTATGTTGCAACATGCGTCATGTCATTTTACAAAGAATTAGGAAAGTAATGTAACGACTAGTGTAACACATTACTTCCTACAGCAAGGACTAGGCAACATTAATGCAGCTTTAAGGAAAGGTTATGTGTAATGTATTGCATTAGTTACAACCCCAACACTGGCAGTGGTAGTCTCCAAGATCTGTACAAAGTCGTTGAAGGAGTTCCCTTTTAAATGTGGCCAGCAGCCATGCTGGTGTCCCCTAAATTTCAGTCTTTATGCCAGCCTAAGCTAAAGGACTCTTGGGTCTTTTTCATTGATTCAACTTCTAATATATCACGAAGAAACCCATTTTTACTGTTGTTTTTTCCCAATTGCACAACTGTTGTTGTTGTTTTGTTTTTTTATCTGGCATACCAAGAATATTTCATTTGCTTAAGACGAGCAGCATCAAATCAGAGAAAAAATATTGACTCATCACATCTCACATTTACTCATATGTTTACATCACGGTTAATAAAATGATAGTTAATCAGTATACTAATAAATCCCACATTAGTGTTACTTTCTCTTATTGGCCCACAGTCTTTAGTGTCCTAGCTGCGATGGCAGATCTCGCAACACTCCAGACAAAACTCGAGACACTCGGTTGGCTCGCAGCAGGACTTGAACAAGACGGAGTGGCAGTGGGCGTGGCAGTTGAGCTCCTCCACGGGAACCTCCTGAACGGCTGAACAGCAGTGGGTGCACGCGTGGCAGCAGGAGGAGCAGAGGGCGTGAAGGCATGACGAGCAAGCCTCCAGGAGACCCAGGAGCAGCACGGAGCAGTGGCACCACAGGCACGCCAGCAGCAGGTGAAAGCACGTGTCTGCAAAGAACACACGCAAAATCAGACACAAAACAGATTCAGCAACGTTCATCACGTGAGGTCAAACATGTTGTGTTCTAAGAGCTTGCCGCATCCCATCACAAACTGGGATTAACGACTCTATTAACCCTAAATTAATCTCTCACATGTTTGTTTGCAGTGGCAGCTGAAAGTTGAAAGATAAACTATTGTGCCGCAATGATCAAGTGTGATTGTGTTTACTTAATCACAGAGCTTTGTTCAGTCCTCATGGGAAAATAAAAAAGGCCGCAGAGGGCTTCCAGTGATGAACAACAACTAGGAAGGAGCTGTCACATGATAATTGTGCCGCTTCCTAAATTAGGTGCAGATGAAATTGCATACATTAACCCCACCAGTGGGTTACAGGGCGTCTCTCGCGATCCCAACAGTTGTATTGTTACGAAGCTAATGTTTTCATCCTCACACGGACTGGATAGCATGTGATATCATGCAAATCAAGCTGTTTTATCCTGTTTACTGAAGGAAATAAATGAAAAGGAGGCGGCAGAATTCCCTGGGGAGTGGGGTTGAGCGTTTTCCTGCTTAGCCGCCCGAATTATACACCCCCCACCTATAACTCATGGTAATACTTGTGCGTAGATGAAAACGGAGCATTATCTGTGGCTACTGTATTGATTTAATGAGTAACTTCATAGAGATAACAACATGAACACAATGATAAACAAGGAGTGGCCCATTGCACACTTGGAGAAAACAAGAGAAAGTGCAGCTTTAAAGTCTTTCAGCAAAACTTGAAACAGCTAAATTTGTATAGAAAGAGTCACTTTTATCTTCTTTGGTAACTCATTTGAATGTAAGCTATATTGCCAAAAGTATTCACTCAGCTGCCTTCACACACATATGAACCTGACTGCCATCCCTTTCTTCAACCATAGGGTTTAATGTGATGTAGGCCCACCCTTTGCAGCTATAACAGCTTCAACTCCACTGGGAAGGCTGTCCACAAGGTTTAGGAGAGGGTTTATGGGAATTTTGGGCCATTCTTTCATTCTTCACTGTATTTGTGAGGTCAGACACTGATGCTGGATGAGAAGGCCTGGCTCCACTCTTAAATCATCCCAAACAAAGGTGCTTAAACATTAAGAGCTTCTTAGAGCGAGCCATTCTTTCACAAATGTTTGTAGACGCAGTCTGCATACCTAACTGTTTGACTTTATACACCTGTGACCAGAGACTGGGAGTCTGATTACTTTTTTCAAGTAATGAGCAAAGTATTACTATTTGCAAAAAACTAATTAGATTACTCTTACTTTCCTGTAAGGAAAAATGCTTTTGTCAAAAAAATGACAAAAACATTATCGTCGGCTGTACACCTGGGAAGAAAACCTCTTTCTACAGCGAAAAATTCTTCAAATCTGAGCAAGCACCTAGCACGCTGAATGTGAAATTCATAGAGAAAGCCCCGGATCTTCCCACTGACATGACTGTTGTACCACCTGGCAAACCTCCACTGGCCCCACTCCTGCTAAACGGGTGAAAATAGACTTAGTGCTGCTGAATCTTTGATTTTATTTATTTTTTGGTGTGTTTTACTTGCATCTATTTGAAAGAATGAGTGTAAACACAAAAAATTATTTTATTTTAGATGCTGGAATATACAGAAAATAGGTTTAAATGTTAAACAAGTTTCTTCCAGTCAAAGGATGTTTTGTATAATTTAATTTTTGCTTGATGTAATGTACATAAAGTTAAAAGATTAAAACTAATAAAACAAGTTTTAAAAACAGACTTTTTCATTTGATTACATTTTATATGATGGATTATGCAGAAACAAATAGAACTGGACTGAAAGGTCTATAAAGTATTCAGGTTGCGTATCATGTTTTTAAAAAGTAACTGAGTAATAAAGTAACTAATTACTTTAGAAAATAAGTAATCAGTAAAGTAAGGGGATCACTTTCTGGGAGAAGTAATCAGTAACTAATTACTATTTTCAAGTAACTTGACCAACACTTCCTGTGACCATGGAGGGTTACAGGTGAATTTAATCATTTGGATGGGTGAGTGAATACTCACTTGGTAATAGTAAGTAGGTAAGTAAATAAAGTTTATATACAGGGTGGGCCATTTATGTGGATACACTGTAATAACATGGGAATGGTTGGTGATATTAAAGTCCTGTTTGTGGCACATTAGTATATGTGAGGGGGCAAACTCCTCAAGATGGGTGGTGACCATGGTGGCCATTTAGAAGTCGGCCATCTTGGATACAACTTTTGTTTTTTCAATAAGAAGAGGGCCATGTGACACATCAAACTTATTGGTAATGTCACAAAACAATGGTGCGCTTGGTTTCAATGTAACTTTATTCTTTCACGAGTTATTTACAAGTTTCTCTTTGTTCTCAGCCATTGACATGTCGAAGAGGTAAACACGTGAGGAGCGGATCGAAATTGTGATGATATCTGGTGAACGCAGTAACCAGGTCATTGCAGCAGATTTCAGTGCAAGACAGCCTACGAGAACACCCATCTCCCATGCTACAGTTAGCAAACTGCTTGCTAAGTTTCGTGGAACTGGTTCAGTGTTAGATTTGCCAAAATGTGGACGCAAGAAAACTGTCACTAATGAAGAAACATCAGTGGTTGTCCTAGCTTCATTCAGCAAGAGCACTCGCTGCATGTCACTGGAGAGTGGCATTAGTCGAACATCCTTTCGGTGGATATTAGCTACTCACAAATGGCACCCTTACAAACTCCAGCTACTGCAGCATTTCAACGAGGATGACCCAGAATGACACACATAATTTGCAGAATGGGCAAAACAAAAATTGGAACAGGACCCTCAGTTCACGCAGAAGATGTTGTTCAGTGATGAGGCAAACTTTTATGTGAATGGTGAAGTTAACAAACAAAACCACCGCTATTGGTCTGACACTAACCCACATTGGATGGATCCCTCCAAGACTGTTGGAACAACAAAAGTGATGGTTTGGTGTGGTATATGGGGTACAACGATAGTGGGTCCATTCTTCATCGATGGAAACCTCAAGGCCACTGGATATTTGAAATTGCTACATGATGATGTGTTTCCCTCTTTATGCACTGAAGCTGGCACGTTCCCTGAGTTTTTCCAGCAAGATGGTCACCACCACATTATGGGTGCCAGGTCCGAGCATTCCTAGATGAACAGTTTCCTAGAAAGTGGATTGGTCGTCGTGGGCCAGTTGAATGGCCCCCAAGGTCTCCCGATCTGACCCCCTTAGACTTTTATCTTTGGGGTCATCTGACAGCAATTGTCTAATGTGTGAAGAGACGTGATGTGCAGCACCTGAAACTACAGATACTGGATGCCTGTGCTGGCATTTCTCCTGCGGTGTTGCTATCGATGTGTGAAGAGTGGGAGAAGAGGGTTGCATTGACAATCCAACACAATGGGCAGCACATTGAACACATTTTATAAGTGGTCAGAAACTTGTAAATAACTCATGAAAGAATAAAGTTACGTTGAAACCAAGCACACCATTGTTTTTCTTGTGACATTACCAATAAGTTTGATGTGTCACATGACCCTCTTCCTATTGAAAAAACAAAAGTTGTATCCAAGATGGCCGACTTCTAAATGGCCACCATGGTCACCACCCATCTTGAGGAGTTTGCCCCCTCACATATACTAATGTGCCACAAACAGGACTTTAATATCACCAACCATTCCCATGTTATTACGGTGTATCCATAAATGGCCCACCCTGTATATTGTGTCTATCAAACTCTTCCTGACTTAACTGTATGTTCTCAGTTTATTAGCTTAATCAATTCCTCAGATTAAAAGTGAGAACAGACAGATGTCACAATATAACCATATAGAAGCAGTAATATAGAAAAAAAATGAATATTTTTACTGTGTAATAACTTTTGATATTGTGTATGTTAATATCACAGTTATTATTGTCTTAGTCCCGAAATACAGAACTTGCCTTGTCTTGGAAAGGAACATTGATCTGCTAGCGTATTAAAATTGCTTACTGTGTGCATCAAAATAAACGTTACAGTTTGTACTTTCTGTTCACATCGTCATTGTTCTTTACATTATGTAAATCAAGTCATACTGTAGAACTTACCAGCAGGTGTAGCCGCAGTTTGGTGTGATCCAGCCACAGCACCTGTCTCCCTTCTCCTTTTACTGCTCCTGCTGCTGCTGTGCACTGACAACCTGGAGCCCGGCAGTCTGTCATCTGGAGCTGTGAGGCCACACCGTGGACACACGGGCTTCTGCTGGTGGTCATATGTACGTTTCTTAAACGTTGCTGCCTCCTGTGAGGCCTCTGCTGGTGGAGAAACAGCAGGCAGAGGCTGAGCTGGAAATGGAAGGATCAGCTCGTGAGATCGTTGCAACTAAATGCCGGATGAAACAGTTTTCTGGCAC